>NC_135715.1:17813030-18495952 GCF_964656455.1 Halichoerus grypus
TATGTGGTTTATCAAGAGTCGAAAATTAGACTGTCAGATATTTGCCAGCAATGCTTTCTTCCAGGACAGTAATCAGTGCATACTGAAGAGATGCAAGGAAAGAAAATGTAATCCAACATTTTTCTATCCAGAAAAATTGACTTTCATGTAAAACGGTCACAAACGCTTATCACCAAGTAAGAATTTATGAAATGCTGTATTTATAAGTCCTGCTTAAGAAATGTATTAGAGAGACTTTGACAGAATAACTAGTAGTGAGCATTACATATATAATTACTGGAAGAATAAATTAGGTGTGCAGATGTAGCAGGTGACCTAATGAGATCTCTATCTATCTATCCATCTATCTATCAAATCTATCTATTTATCTATTTTATATTCTTGCTAAGTAACAATCTATATGACCTCTGCATTGGTTGTTTGATACATATCAATATCTATTCTAACCATAAAATGGGGTTAGAATATGGATAAAATATGCAAAAATGTAACTGACCTTAGTAATCATAATTGGTAGGGGTAGTTTTAGTATCTTTATGATAATGTGATATATCTAATGCAGAGTAAAGCAAATGAGTAATGAGATTTTTTTTCTTTTATCATGTGTCTTTAAGAATCCTGTCTTAAGGAGAATTACAGACCAATGTCCTTGATGAACATGGATGCAAAAATTCTCACCAAAATACTAGCCAATAGGATACAACAGTACATTAAAAGGATTGTTCACCATGACCAAGTGGGATTTATCCCTGGGCTGCAAGGTTGGTTCAACATCCGCAAATCAATCAACGTGATACAATACATTAAAAAAAGAAAGAACAAGAACCATATGATCCTCTCAATAGATGCAGAAAAAGCATTTGACAAAGTACAGCATCCTTTCTTGATCAAAACTCTTCAGAGTAGGGGCGCGTGGGTGGCTCAGTTGGTTAAGCGACTGCCTTCGGCTCAGGTCATGATCCTGGAGATCCAGGATCGAGTCCCGCATCGGGCTCCCTGCTCAGCAGGGAGTCTGTTTCTCCCTCTGACCCTACCCCCTCTCATGTGCTCTCTCTCTCTCATTCTCTCTCTCAAATAAATAAATAAAATCTTTAAAAAAAAAAAAAAAACTCTTCAGAGTATAGGGATAGAGGGAACATACCTCAATATCATAAAAGCCATCTACAAAAAAAAACAGCGAATATCATTCTCAATGGGGAAAAACTGAGAGCTTTCCCCCTAAGGTCAGGAACGCGGCAGGGATGTCCACTATCACCACTGCTATTCAACATAGTATTGGAAATCCTAGCCACAGCAATCAGACAACAAAAAGAAATCAAAGGCATCCAAATCGGCAAAGAAGAAGTCAAACTCTCACTCTTTGCAGATGATATGATACTTTATGTGGAAAACCCAAAAGACTCCACCCCAAAACTGCTAGAACTCATGCAGGAATTCAGTAAAGTGGCAGGATATAAAATCAATGCACAGAAATCAGTGGCATTCCTATACACCAACAACAAGACAGAAGAAAGAGAAATTAAGGAGTCGATCCCATTTACAATTGTACCCAAAACCATAAGATACCTAGAAATAAATCTAACCAAAGAGGCAAAGGATCTGTACTCAGAAAACTATAAAATACTCATGAAAGAAATTGAGGAAGACACAAAGAAATGGAAAAACATCCCATGCTCATGGATTGGAAGAACAAATATTGTGAAGATGTCAATGCTACCTAGAGCAATCTACACATTCAACGCAATCCCCATCAAAATACCACCCATTTTTTTCAAAGAAATGGAACAAATAATCCTAAAATTTGTATGGAACTAGAAAAGACCCCGAATAGCCAGAGGAAAGTTGAAAAAGAAAAGCAAAGCTGGCGGCATTACAATTCCCGACTTCCAGCTCTATAACAAAGCTGTCATCATCAAGACAGTATGGTACTGGGACAAAAAGAGACACATAGATCAATGGAACAGAATAGAGAGCCCAGAAATGGACCCTCAACTCTATGGTCAACTAATCTTCAACAAAGCAGGAAAGAATGTCCAATGGAAAAAAGACAGTCTCTTCAACAAATGGTGTTGGGAAAATTGGACAGCCACATGCAGAAGAATGAAACTGGACCATTTCCTTACACCACACACAAAAATAGACTCCAAATGGTTGAAAGACCTCAATGTGAGACAGGAGTCCATCAAAATCCTAAAGGAGAACACAGGCAACAACCTCTTCGACCTCAGCCGCAGCAACTTCTTCCTAGACACATCGCCAAAGGCAAGGGAAGCAAGGGCAAAAATGAACTATTGGGACTTTATCAAGATAAAAAGCTTTTGCACAGCAAAAGAAACAGTCAACAAAACCAAAAGACAACAGACCGAATGGGAGAAGATATTTGCAAATGACATATCAGATAAAGGGCTAGTATCCAAAATCTATAAAGGACTTATCAAACTCAACACCCAAAGAACAAATAATCCAATCAAGAAATGGGCAGAAGACATGAACAGATATGTTTCCAAAGAAGACACCTAAATGGCCAACAGACACATGAAAAAGTGCTAAACATCACTCGGCATCAGGGAAATCCAACTCAAAACCTCAATGAGGGGCGCCTGGGTGGCTCAGTCGTTAAGCGTCTGCCTTCGGCTCAGGTCATGATCCCAGGGTCCTGGGATCAAGCCCCGCATTGGGATCCCTGCTCAGCGGGAAGCCTGTTTCTCCCTCTCCCACTCCCCCTGCTTGTGTTCCCTCTCTTGCTGTGTCTCTCTCTGTCAAATAAATAAATAAAATCTTTAAAAAAAAAAAAAAAACAACACTTCAATGAGATATCACCTCACACCAGTCAGAATGGCTAAAATTAACAAGTCAGGAAACGACAGATGTTGGCGGGATGTGGAGAAAGGGGAACCCCCCTACACTGTTGGTGGGAATGCAAGCTGGTGCAGCCACTCTGGACAACAGTATGGAGGTTCCTCAAAAAGTTGAAAATAGAGCTACCATATGATCCAGCAATTGCACTACTGGGTATTTACCTCAAAGACACAAATGTAGGGATCCGAAGGGGTACGTGCACCCCGATGTTTATAGCAGCAATATCCACAATAGCCAAACTATGGAAAGAGCCAAGATGTCCATCGACAGATGAATGGATAAAGAAGATGTGGTATATATATACAATGGAATATTATGCAGCCATCAAAAGGAATGAGATCTTGCCATCTGCAACGACATGGATGGAACTGGAGGGTATTATGCTGAGCGAAATAAGTCAATCAGAGAAAGACATGTATCATATGACCTCACTGATAATGAGGAATTCTTAATCTCAGAAAACAAACTGAGTGTTGCTGGAGTGGTGGGTGGTGGGAGGGATGGGGTGGCTGGGTGATAGACACTGGGGAGAGTATGTGCTATGGTGAGCGCTGTGAATTGTACAGGACTGTGAATCGCAGATCTGTACCTCTGAAACAAATAATATATGTTAAAAAGAAAAAAAAAGAAGAAGAAGAAGAAGACAGCAGGAGGGGAAGAATGAAGGGGGGAAATTGGAGGGGGAGATGAACCATGAGAGATGATGGACTCTGAAATGAAAAACAAACTGAGGGTTCTAGAGGGGAGGAGGGTGGAAGGATGGGTTAGCCTGGTGATGGGTATTAAAGAGGGCACATTCTGCATGGAGCACTGGGTGTTATACGCAAACAATGAATCATGGAACACTACATCAACAACTAATGATGT
Source organism: Halichoerus grypus (assembly GCF_964656455.1). Classification (NCBI taxonomy): domain Eukaryota; kingdom Metazoa; phylum Chordata; class Mammalia; order Carnivora; family Phocidae; genus Halichoerus; species Halichoerus grypus. The sequence continues at coordinate 17,816,757 of NC_135715.1, forward strand.
AATGTATGGTGATTAACATAACAATAAAAAATTTTTAAAAAGTGACAGAAAAAAAAAAAAAGAACCCTGTCTTACGCCTAGATTGTGGCCATAAGAATACTGTTTCTTATGAAAACAAAACATAAGAATACTGTTTCTTATGAAAACATCACATAAAAATGACTGATTCCATGTCTGTGACAGACAAAGAATAAACTCCATTTGGAATATTTTCTTATGCTATACAACAATGAAACTGGCAAAGACTTTAAGGATTACATCAAAAGAACTCAAGAGCCAAATCGGAGAAGGGCCAATTGGCAAAATGTGGGACAATCTGGACTTCGATAAGGATAAGAATCACAAATGTTTTTAAAACTGATTTTAAGATATTCTTTAAAAAAAAATTGGTCACCTTCTGAGAAAGACAGGGAGGTTACCAATTAAATAAAAAGAAATATTCAAGAATCTATCCTGCCTTTCCTGAAGATCATAATCAAAATAGATAACTAGATCACTGAAGTTGACTTTTGTCCTGAGAGTCTGTCAAAGAAGATAAATAACCTTATAGAATAGAGAAAATGATATACAAGAAATTTCAGATGAGTAAGTAAACGAGGAATTTCATATACCTATGAAAAATGCACAATTCAATGAATTATCATGGTAATAGAAATTAATATTGGAAAACATACTGTCCCACTTCCATTCTTTGGACAGATACATAAAAGTAGTGAAAATGGGGAAAAAAGTGTTTACAAAAATGGGGAGCAATAAATAATGAACTCTTATTTATTGCCGGTAAGAATATAAATTTGACACAATCACCCTGTAAAGCAATCTGACATTTCCTAGTAAGGCTCAACGTATGTGTGCTTTGCTTTGAGAGATTGTCATGATACTTCTAGGTATACACTGCAGAGGCTCTTATACATGTATATCCAGAGATATGTTCAAGATGGTTTAAGCAACAAAATTCACAATATCCAAACACTGAAGTCAACTCCAGTACCCATTAACAATAGAATAAACAAATAAGTGTGTGTATCCATAACTAGAATACTAGACCTTGGTAAGCTAATGAGTACATCTAAACCCATCAACATGGATGAACTTCAAAAACCTAATTTTTTTTTAAGATTTTATTTATTTATTTGACAGAGAGAGACACAGCGAGAGAGGGAACACAAGCAGGGGGAGTGGGAGAGGGAGAAGCAGGCTTCCCGCTGAGCAGGGAGCCTGATGTGGGGCTCAATCCCAGGACCCTGGGAACACGACCTGAGCCGAAGGCAGACGCTTAACGACTGAGCCACCCAGGCACACCCAAAAACCTAATATTTAAGAGAAAGGAGCACACCACATAACAACAAAAACTACATGATTCCATTTGTATAAAGTGCAAAACCCAGCAATATATTGTTTGTGAATGCCTATCTTGATGCTTAAAGCTCTAAAAAGAGAAAAAGGCAACAATTTTTACATAATTTATGATCATGGTAAACTCTCAGAGTGGAATGTGTTCAGAGAGAGGCACACAAAGTTATGGAGATATTCTATTTTTTAGACTGGTGGAACAAATTCATTTTATTATTTTCCTTAAACTGTGCATGTGTGAGTATGTGTGTATAATTACAGATTTTTCTCTATCTCTATCTATCTCTGTATATCTACATTTATCTCTATATTATTGTTATGACTTCACCCGGTTATACGGAGTATTCCTTTCCTTTTTCCGGTTCATGGAAACATTTAAGAAAATCTTTGTACGTATTTTACCCAACAACTTTTTTTGTTTAGGTGGGTGGGGATGGATTGGCCACTTTTGTAATGCTGTATGGATTAGGTGATTTAATCCTCATAAGGATGTTTCTTGGAGAGTACTATCATTACCCCCATCTTAAGGAAATTTAGGCACGGAACAATTACTTGTTCAAGGTAAGTGGTAAATTACCTTGTGCAATTGTGCAATATACACTTCATTTACACTTTTATTTTTTTAACCAGTTCACTGTATTGCTAGTAAAAGTAACACTCAGGGCACCTGGGTGGCTCAGTGGGTTAAGCCCACTGCCTTCGGCTCAGGTCATGACCTCAGGGTCCTGGGATCAAGTCCCAAGAGGCTCCCTGCTCAGCAGGGAGTCAGCTTCTCCCTCTCCTGCCATGCCCCCGACTTGTGCGCTCTCTCTCAAATAAATAACATCTTTAAAAAAAACCTGTACACTCAAACAAAATGACCACACAGAAAAACTTGTAATCATTCCTCTTTGCCTAAAAAATGAAATACAAACTCTCTACTCTTGAATTCAGAATCCATTGTAACATTTTTAATCCACATTTTTAGACTTCCAATGTTTTTTCAAGCCATTTGAATAATGTTGTTCCTCTTAAGCATGCTCCTTATTCCCCCTCTCCTCACAACTCTCCAATCTTTGTTCACCATGCTTGCTCTTCAGAGGATACTTTCTTCTTCCCTATTGTCAAGAGCCAAAACTAAATCATGCACCCACCCTCTGAAATGCCATTTTCTCATAAACATCACCATCAATTTCTTTCTTCAGATGGCCCTTTTCCTGTCTCCTCTATGCCATATTTTCTGATTGCCCCATTTAGATAGTCTCTCTCCTTTCTCTTAGTTCACATAAAACTTTGATTTATCTCTGTTGGAATTTAGCATGATTCAGGGGATTGTGCAAGGTATTTCTTCAATGTTCATCACAAACTGGTAGAGTTAAAAGTGAAACATTTCTGCTGACATACCAGAGGCATTGGTCCAAACTGGAAGGCTTCAGACCCTGAGAAAAGATGGAAGTTGTTCTCCTTTGGTTTAGGAAGTAACCCATGGCTAAAAACAATCAAACAGACTGATACCAAAAATCACACAGAGTAAGTCATATTACGTCTCATCGTTGTAGTCCCTAATGCCTTCGTGTATATGACGCTGCCTTGGTATGCTAATATATAAATGTAGATGGTGTTTTATAAGAGTTCATGCTAGTTTAATAGAGACTTAGAGATAATAATAAATAAGGTATGTAGTAAATAAGGGCATGCATTTTTGTTCAGAAGGAACGGTCCTTGGACCAGCAGCAACATCATCGAGTAGAAGCATATAAGTAACGCTCCACTTCAGACCTCCTGTACCATACTCAGCTTTTGAACAAGGATCCCAAGTGCTCTGTATACACAAGCGACTTTGAGAAGCTCTGGGCCCAGGTCACATGCTCTGTTGTTTATGTTATAGTTAGATAGGCATTTAATCAGTCAAAAACCTATATGTAATACTTTTTGTACTTATTTAATGGTATGGAAGTCATTAAAGAGCTGAAAGTATACTTGACTTGTTTCTACGTGATCCATGTTATCAATGAATCCTGACTGAGAATGTCGCAATTTCATAACCATTCTGTTTATCTGCAACAGAAATCTCTTAAAATAGACCTGGGTAGAAATGTAATTTGTTTCTGGGTTTATTGACAGTCACATGACTTTAGGCAAGCCATGATAAAATGTATCTGGTAATATTTTCTTAAATTTTCATTCTTTACTTCCTCTATTGGTCATACAGTCATATTGAGCATTGTGCTAGTTCAGAGACCACAACTTCTTTTTTTTATGTCCTCTAGCATGGTACAGATTTAGTTATGAGATGTGCAGAATAGCTGTTGATCTGGGATGCAAGCTAGGAGGCTTCGTAAGCTTTAATTAATAAGTCTTCCCTCATCCCCTCAGTGATTTCACATCAGCTCTGTGTCTAAGCTGAAGCAATGGAAATCATTCCACAGACATTCAAGGACGAGCCCTCGTTTCAATTCTATTATTTAATTCCATGAATGTGATGTATAACTTTTCAAGAGAATGAACGATGATTTTAGATGATTCATTAGGTATCCAGATTCCATTACACGATCTTGTTAACAAAATATCAAACAGCCAGGATGAGGCTCAATTATTTAGAAACCAAAATGAACGTGTATAATCAGAATAATATTCATAGTGATCACATCTTAATTAAAATATATTTATCTTAGATATCTATTTCATTTCTTTTTAGTATAATTTTCATCAGTAGCATAGAAACTGTAGTAGGTGACAATTTCAAAGTGTTTATAATTTTGGACATTGAACAGAAGCAAGAAGGGTTTCTTTGTGACATTTTTAATGGCTTTATCATGATCCTTCAGTATTAGGCACTGTAAATGTACTTTAAAGTCTATGGTCATTATTCAAGATTATTTTAACTGTGTCACAAAGGTTTGAATCTAGATAACCTTATAAAGAGGATTTATTTTTAGCATCACTGAATAAAGTAAAACACATAAGCACCTTAATTATTTTCAGTAAATGAAAGTTTACATATAAAGTTTATATAAAGTTTACATATAAGAAATTATATGGAGGATAATATATTAAAAGGTAATTTATCTCACTTTGCAAAGTAAACTAAATACAATTTATTGTAACTGAATTTGATGAGAATTTAATGTTAGAAAGAATGCACATACTTTTAATGTGCTTATTTGTAACTATTATTCTTTTGGAACTATATTTCAAAGATTATTTATTTGAGAGAAAGAGAGAGAGAGAAGTGGGGAGGGGCAGAGGGAATCTCAAGCAGAATATTAAGTTGGCTTCGTGCTCAGCGTGGCGCCCCATACGGGGCTCGATCCCATGACCCTGAGATCATGGCCTGAGCGGAAATCATTAGTTGGACCCTTTAACTGACTGAGCCACCCAGGTGTCCCTTTTGGAACTATTAATAATGTAAACAAATACATGCTTGCATTATCTGTTTGACATAATTTATATTGGAAAGAAAAATCATCAGCAGATAATATAAAATAATTTCTACAAAATGAATAATTACATAATTTTAAAATTCTGGAGAGAAAAATAAAGATTGCATTTTCTAAAGAAATTGCCACTTGTAATTTTTTTTTCAGTTCTCCCTGACCTCTATGCCTGAGATTTTGAAATAAAGGTGATTTATGGTGAAAATAAGTTTGAGGAAGCCAAGAATTTTCACTTGCTCTGTAATCCTGCATTACTAAATAAATCAGCAACCTTTATTCTTCAGTGGTTAACAATGTATTATTTTCGCTTTACCATGCACAGGGAATGCACTATACTCTTCCAAGGTCATTGTTAGTACCATGCTATAGATGCATTTGTTAGAAGCTGCTCTAAGGTTAATTACCAAGTGACAAGTCCAAAGCCAATATAAACTATTTACTTTTGGCTACAGAAGGTGAACCAAAGTTTCGTTCCAGATCTAGTAACTTTATATTTCGATGTATTACCCTTCTGATTCCAAATTGATCTCCATTACGTTGAATACTTCCAGTATTCATAAGCTTACCTCCTGAGATAAAACACAGGGGAATATTTCATAAACTGGATGGTGCTATCAATGACTGGTACCGTATCCCTACTCTTCTTACGATACAGTTAGCAGTTTGTGGAACAGGGAATCATGAGAACAGAGATGACACAAGGTTTGAGAACTGAGTCCTGGATTCTTCAAATACTTAGAATTTGGGTTGATGATGAAAACCCATAAATGAGAAGAGGAAGACTAGCTCATGAAATAAGAAACCTAATGGCTAACAGTCCTTCTGAAGGAGCCCACACAATGACCCTTCTACAGAGGCATGCTGAGAGCACCACTAGGACAAAAGTCATCTGAACACACATTTAACGATCTTTGTTGTCACTTACAGTTACTCAGCTAAAATAAAATTATTTTTAAAACTGCTAACCACACTATATAACATTATATGAGCCATAATGAATATGACAATAGAAATTATCTCGAACAACTGGAAGACTGAAAATCACCCTACTCTCCTTGAATGTATTGTATCTGAATCAATTGTGGTCAAATTCATTTTGCCTGAGTTATCGGTGTAAACCATTATATCAAAATGAATTTAGTCACAGGTTACATATTCTTTGTTTTTTTTAAATGAAACTGAAATTATATTATCACATGAGAATTGCAAGCAATGCTACTATCCCAAAACTACACAGGAAATGGTTTTGCGACAACCTGTTTTTTAGTGGCATTCTGGGTTGTTTTTCATTTGAAACTATCAGAATTGGAGGGTATTAGAATAGTCAAGTAGTTGAAAAGTATTGATGATAGTGTCCACAGGTCTGCTCTGCCTGGTTACAAGAACAGAACTTGTTTTTTTTCCACTGGTGTTTAGAACCCGCATCAATGGACTTTGAAAGGAGAGCGAGTGTCAGAGGTGAGACAAAATGAAGGTTCAAAGCCATTTAGATCCTGTAATTCCAGGTTACTAGTGAAATAACCACTCCTACACAAATAAGCCAAATTCAATACAATAAAAAAATACAGAGTAAGTTTCTAGAAGTTTGGGAGTTTTAAATCATCTTACTGAAATAGGAAAATGTTTTCAGTTTCCTAAGAGTAAACACTGCACAGTATAGACGGCTGCTTTTTATAAGAAACATGCCAGCTCTCATTTGATAACTGATAGCCATCAGGTAGTTTTAAAAGCTAAACATTTGTTAAATTATTTGATACCATCAGTGATGAAAACAAAATCATACCTAAAAAGTATATAAATATTTTGATGGTAAAACTTTGCACTTTAAAGTGTATCGATCCCTCTGTTATCTGAAATAAACATGAACAAAAGCAGACAGAACATCAGGTCAGGTGATAATTAGTAAAATATTCATCAACTTTGAAAATTTTCATAAATGGAGCAAAATCTAATTTGCAGAACACAATATTAGTATTATTTCATGTAATCGTATATATATGGCTATAAATACATACATACACGTATGTGTAACTATTTTTATTTTTATTTTTTTTTTATTTTTTTTTTTTTTGTGTAACTATTTTTAATGAGACATTTTTGAGGTGACAAATGAACTGTATTCTAGTTACATTTTTTTTTTTAAGATTTCATTTATTTATTTGAGAGAGAGAATGAGAGAGAGAGAGAAAGAGAGCACATGAGAGGGGGGAGGGTCAGAGGGAGAAGCAGACTCCCCGCTGAGCAGGGAACCCGATGTGGGACTCGATCCCGGGACTCCAGGATCATGACCTGAGCTGAAGGCAGTCGCTCAACCAACTGAGCCACCCAGGCGCCCGCGTTTTTGTTTTTTTTTTTTTTTTATAAAGAATAACATCAGTGTACAGAAGAAATAGTAGTGCATTTCAAGTTCTTTACACAAACAACACCAGGTAAACTTGCTAGAGCACATGAGTTTTAAGTCATTAAGACCATCCAAAACTATGTCTTAGCTTGCTTTAGCAATATATCAAATGAGCCAAACACATGGAAAATATAGTGCTTTATAAAAACAGAAATGTGACCTATGCTTTGCTACTTTCTCTGTCCCTGTTTATTTCAGCCTACTATCCACGGTGGTTTCCTAACCACTTATTAAAAATTGAAAGGTAACAGCTATAAACTCTGAGAAACATGAGAAGCAACCCACTTACAGCAGGTGTGGATTTTTTTAAATGTTTGCCTGGAGTTGCTGAAAACCATCTAAATCTTAAATCTCTCCAATTCTGATGGATAGTTCCTTGTACCACACCTGTCCATATCAGTAATAATTGAAAACAGGATTTTGAAGTAAAAATGCATTCTTGCCACCTTGACAAGTATGGTTTTGTGAGAAAATTATTAGTAGCTAAATATCCTCCACTGTCTCTACTTCTCTTGTGAAATAAAACAAGAGTTATCTATTAATACATAATGAGTTCTTGAGCTTATAAATAAATCCAAGAGTGAAAAAAATCCCTATAAAAATGCTAATTCTATACTTACACACACACATAATTTATAGATGAAATTTCAACCTAAACTATTTATATCAATGTTTATTCCTTAAAACCCTAATATTCAAATGGCAATGAAATTATGATACATATAAATACTCAAGAAAAAATGAAAATGAAAGATTAACTAATATTAACCTAATAGATAACTATCATAATTCCAAAATACAATGGAGGACATTTCAACTCTTAGTAAGAATAATTTTTTTTTTCTAGAAAACCCTTTTATTTGCATTTTCTACTTCTTCCCTTTTTATTGTTTTGGCCTAAACAGCAAAATATAGAAAACAGAAGAATCAATCTGATAAACTATATTAATACCAATAATAAAACACATATCCTTACCTGCTCCTACACAAGTAGAAGATACTTAATTGTCACTAGGAAATTGCATTAATACATCAAGAAATTTTTGCGGCCTTTTGTTCAATTGCTGCTCCAGTGTATTAAACCCCACCTATTTACTTTCTCTTTGTGTCTAACAGGAAAACATATTTCTTTATATTAATTGCCCTTTGGATTTTGCACCTCTGTGGCTTTCATTCCTTTAAACACAAAACAAGATCCTAGAAAGAATGGGGTATTGATGCTTGAAGCATGTGTAGTGTTCTAAATTTACTACAAGAAGTGAAAAGTAAATGAATTCTTCTCCCACCAAAGTCATGAAAGGAAATGTCTAACAGTTCCAAAGCAGCCCTTTGTGATCTAGAGGGAGACTATCCGACCAGCCTCCAGATAGGGCTGCACACGTCCAGAAAATTACTTTATAAAGTAATCACCTTTGGGTATGACCTCAGATAAATGAAGAGCTGAAAGTTAGCTGCCCTGGGTACATTAACTTGCACACTGCTTTCTCAGTTGATAGCTTTGTTTGTCTTGCCCATGTGAACATCTGCATGTGCGTAACAAGGAAGAGCCAATATTCCTCATTTTGTAAAGTGAAGAAAAGAAAATGAAATTCATCTGGTGATTTGTTGTTGTTGTCATTTGGAAGTTCCATCTTGTGTGGTGGTGACCAGTCCAGCAATACTGGAAATGGTTTTCAAACCCATACAATCAAAATGAGGCTAATAATTGGTGAGAGTTTTTGGGAAGAATGAATTCATAAGAGTTAAATCCAAGTAGTTTTTCATTATAAATAACCCCATATTTAACCAATTTTTTTGTAATTAAACTATGATGAAAACCTAGTAAGATATCTCTTACAGAATGGCGCAATATAATGAAGTTGCTGAATTTGATTATTTAGTAGAGTTTACCCATCCTGATTTCACATTATTTACCAATATACATCTAATAGCCACCCTGCTAGTTATTTCAAGCCCTGAGGATTATCCGACTTTAAAACCTTTAATTCTCAGAACTGGTCATTCACAAATCTTTCACAGAAAAAAAAAAAGTCATTTCCATTGAAAGCCATTAGTTAAAAATAAACAACACCCCCAAGAATACATGTCCTGAATAACTGAAAATGGGTCCGTTGTCCTTTCCAATTCCTTTTGCCTGCTTCTGAACTCACTGCCCTTATTCCTTTGCAATCATAGTAATAATTATCCTCAATTATACTTCAAAATTCATTCTTTAGAAGTGGTGTTGGAATCATACACTTACAGTCTGTGATTTTTAGTGTCCTCTTGACTTCTCCACTTCCTGATCCACCACAACCATCTTCATCATCACAGTCCCCGCTGACCTGTTCAACCATGCCGCCGCCGCTGCCCATCTGGAGCTCCCACTTGTTGGGTTTGGGTGACCTACCCTGTAACAACTAAATATGGATACCAAAAACATTTATTAATAGCAAACTCAAATCACCTGAGGAAGCTATTCAGAAACATATGTAGAAATTAGAATTATTTTCTTATGTGGATCTACTGTTTTGGTGAGAACACCTGACCAAATCAAGTCTGTAATAAAAATTAAAACTACCAAAATAAGAGTAAGTAATGGTCAAAGTCTTACAGCTATGCAGATCTACAGTCTGCATATAAACTCAGTGATCAAGCTTGGGTTGAGGCTTTGGAAAGCAAATAAGCCAGGCCTTCTTGCTCATGGATAGTTTGGCTGGAGATTCCTTTCGTTCTGAATTAACATGTTTAAGCATGGTAAATCAAATTTCAATACAACACAACTCCCTTTGCAGTATGTTGGCAGTACTATTGTGCTGTGTTGTAAGCCAACAATCCAAAATTTCTCAAAACAGAGTAATGTTCTTCAAGAAACATTTCCGCTAAAAGAATGAAGAATTTTGGACATACACATTTATAGCTTTAAACTTTCTTGGATCAGATGCATCGTCCAATGCATATGGCACAGAACTGAACCTTGGAACAAAAGGTTTAGATCCTACTTCCATTTCTACAAATCACTTAAGAAATTTAACCAACTTCTTGGTTCTTTGTTCTCAAGCATTTCATTTACCTACATGAGCAAAATAGATGGGAATAGCCATTTTCCCCTACAGCACAAAAGTACTGGTAATATTTTTGAATAATATTGGAAATACCTGAACTCCTTTTCAAGAAGGTGATTTTATGAATAATAGAATATTTCACTTAAAGCTAAATCTGCGTAAAATGATTCAATAGGTGACATATACCCCTGTAAGGCAGTTTTGGAGAACACATGACCAAACATGAGCACTAGAGGGTACTGCTATATTATGAATGAGATGTACCCCTGCTGAACACTTAATTTTTCAGGGTGCTTTATGAAAGTATTAGGGTTGTTACTTCTAAGAGATTGTCTAGATAATAGTGTGGATTAGCAGACAATAATGAAACACACAGCCCAAGGATAATACTTCAAATTGAAAAACATAGGGTGAAATATCCTCAGTATAATTAAGATGAACATGTTTAGCATTTAAAGAACACTTACATTAAAGCAACTGGACTTTGACAATTTATAAGCTTTCAAAATTAAAAATACAATTAGGTCATAAATTGTGAAATAATACAACTCTTTTTTTTAATTTAAAAAAATTTTAAAGATTTTATTTATTTATTTGAGAAAGAGCGAGCACAAGAGGGGGAGAGGGGCAGAGGGAGAGAGAGGGAGAAGCAGACTGCTCGCTGAGCAGGGAGCCTGATGCGGGGCTCGATCCCAGGACCTGGAGATCCTGACCTGAGCTGAAGGCAGACTCTGAACCAACTGAGCCACCCAGGTACCCCGAAATACTACAATTCTTTAAGATTAATTTTCCCTAACAAAAATGAAATGGTAAAACAATTTGACAATAATTTAAAAATTCTCATCAGAACTTATTTCTATTTATTATCATTTCCTAAATGTGTTACTAGGTGTTAAACTTAAAAAGAAGTCTCCCCTGATTCTCTAGCATATTTCTCCAAACAAGAGTTTAATATTCCACAAGACACCACCTCACTGAGAAGATCATACCCCTGGGAAACAAGCTATCAGATTTTACCTTTTCTTCACTTTTCAGTTTCCCTGCCTCTTTACAATCCTTCTCATTGTTTTCCAAGTCCCTGAACATGTGACATAATCACCGTTTCCTATATCAACTCATCAAAAAATATTCAAAATTCCAACCGACCCATACTTCCAGGTTCCCAATAATCCAATGTCCCTCTAATAGGCTCAGTATCTCTGTGTCCTCTGCATGGAAGTTCTGCCTTACCACGCTCATTTTCTTACTTCTCCATCATCACACACCCACAAATGTTCATTTTCATTCTCACAATTATAATAAAATTTATCTTGCAAATCAACAAAAACCAGCTTTTCACAGCAAGATCCTTATTCAAATCCCACTTTTTTGGACTGAACTATTCTGATTCCTTCTTACTCTGGTCATCTTTCTCCTCACATTTCCAAGAAAGTAAAGATAAATGTTTCCATGAATAACGGAAACCTCTGTTCTTCCTTCGTAGTCTCTTTCTGGGAATCCATCTTAACAGATTGTGCTCTCACCTGTATACAAATTACACCCAAGTCTTTATCTCCAGCTCTTCCTACAATACTTCATCTCTAAGCAGTGATTGGATCTAAAAATGTACTCTACCGCTTTGGATCTTAAAGTAAACTTTCATCTCCACTATTCATGTATCATTACAAATTCTCTTCTCAACCCCTTATTGCAGGGGATGTCAGTCTCTCCACATACTACCACCATATTATTTCCTCCAGATCAGTACTTTCACCATGTCCTTTCTCTGCCTTAATGCTCCTTGTGACTCTTAACTGTCAAAAACTGCTCGTTCGCAACATGGGTCCAGAGGAGAAATATCACTAGAGACAGACAAATCGCAGAAAGAGATCCTATGGCAAAATGTTTGTGAAATCCCTACTATGGTCCCCCTTCTTGATATCCGCAAACTGAAGGCTCCTGAGAAACCTCACAGTAAGCAATCTTGTTGAATATTTGAGCGTCACCTCACATTTTCCAAATTTACATAAGCAAATTACCCCTTCCCCTCACTCAACACCCACTGACATGCGTTTGGAAATGAGGTCTAGAAAATAAAGTTCAAATTTTTGCTGCAGTCAAATTTGTGTTTTTGTTTTTGTTAATTATGTCTAAACACAGTCCCCCAACACCCAGATTCTGCCCCAGCGCAGTCAGTTTGCTTTTCACACGGAAATTGTGTGAATTTATAGGTCTATAATTTTGTTTGTGCTTGTTTTATACTCTTCTCATTTCCAACTCTTGTTTTTCTTCCACATAGAATCCCCCCTTTCCTCTATTTCAACTCATCATATTATACTTAAACCTCAAGTTCAAACTCAAATAACGCTTGTCCCACTCCAAACGTATTTCTCGGATCTTTTACATCTATGTGTCCCATTCATAGGCACTTAATTAAGTTTTCTGAGCATATGCCATGCCTTCCTGATTAATGGTAAGTCTCTCAAAGACGAGACCACGATTTCATCATTTTTATACTCCCAATCATGACTAGAGGGATTCCCACATTATAGATCCTAAATAAGCTTGACTTCATTTGAAATTTGAAAATAATTTATTAAATTTACTCTGTCTTCCATGTCCTTTATATCTAATTTAGTAAAGTGCTTTCACTTTTACTCTAATCTTCAAAGGCCATGATATTCTAGAATAGCTTTTGGATTCATACTTATTGACTGATAGATGAATTCACTTATTTATTCAATGACATTAATTGAATACATATTATGCAAACACATATATATTTTGAAGGATATAATTCACATCACAGGAGAAGACGTAGTCTTAGTTCTTAAAAAGTACTCAGTATATATTTCTTATTTCAAAGTTGGCCTTCATGAATATGCAATAGGTAAAATAAATATAAAGGAAATAATGTGAAAATCAGGAAAAGAAAAACAGACTAAAGGTTTAGTTTTGTGATCTTGCTAACTTATTTTTCTTTTTAATTTTAGAAAGAAGTTAATCTCATTCCTGGGCTCCTGGAAGCATCTAAAAGTTGTTTAAACAAAAAATTAACATTGAAGGATAATGCCAAGAAATACTTCCCCAAAATATTTGTTTGCCATCGATAAACTAGATTTAAAAAAGGGTATTCCAACTACATTTTTAAATGAATATCTAGGAATAGGAATCTAGTGTCAAAACCTTATGTATATAAAATATTCATTTTTTTTCTAGAGTAGGCAGGGAACTTTAACTTTATGATTTGGGTCACTAGGCAATGAAATCATCCCCTGTTCTTTCCCAGGGAATCAGCTCTTTACAAAGAGGAGCCTTACCCACATGTCTTTAAGTAAAACAAAGTAATTTCCACATGTGCACATTTAAAGTAACGTACACAAATAAAATGACCCTACAGAATGATAATGAAGCCAATTTTTATAAATGACATATGAATATCAATCATATTTCAGTAGATATACTCATACCACATACTGTATCAAATCTCTCTTCATTTTGTCACATACGTGGATAGTTATTCCATAGGCTCATAAAATATAGAACTTATTATAAGCATTTTTCAAAATTTACAATGTTAAAAAATTTAACATTACTTCGCTGGGTCTACATTCTCTGTAACTTTAAGAGAAGAAGGTCTATTTGGAAGGCTTTGAGACTATTATGTGGGCTTAATAAAGCACTAGCATATTATGAGTGCTCAGTAATGATTAGTTATTTGGATCATTATTATCATTATAACCAGTAGGAACTGATACCAGTACCCCGATTCTGTCTTTGAAAAAGGGAACCCATGTGGGGGTAAAAATGTTTCCCTTCATCCTCATCCTGTCTTGGCTCTATCTGAGTCTGCCCAACTGTCAAGATGGCAGCATTCCGAACCCTTGAACCTATTCTCTAGTCATGAAAGGGAGAAAGTCGATCAATACATACATATTCATAGAACATTTACAACAGAGGAAAGGGCACGATTTTGAGCCCCAGACATACATTAATTGTGTGCCTTTAAGCAAATCACTTAAGCCCATTAAAACTTATTTTATTTTACTGAATGCGAGGGAAAGCACTTTGTATAGCATAAGGCACTCCACTCATTTGCAGTGTCCTGTGCAAGACGCTGCACCCATAAAATTGAGAAGTAAAGTCAGGACAGTGAAAAAACCTACAACTTTTAGGGTGTTCCCCTTTCCTCAATGCCATGCATTTGTGCAGTCAGCTGATTAGCCAAAAATAGTTCTGATGACTGATGCTTCCCGCTTATGTTTAATTGGTTTAGGAAGCTCATTAGGTATGCTATCTTGGAGGATAAGTTCGGTGGGTAGAATATCTGATGACTCTAAGGCAAATATATTTCTTTCAGCTGGAGAATTAATCTCTCAATAGACTCAATTTGCTTTTTACTAACAGTCTGGCAATATCCCACAGCTGCAATATCCTTTCAAACACAATAAAATCTGGCTATAGATGGTTCACATACATGTTTGCTATGAAAGAGAAACGTATTCATCAAAAATTTCCAAACGTGACAGCAATGGAATGTGCCTCAAAATCCTACACATAGTGAGGCATCTTTAAAATATTTCTTCATCCCCTTACAACCATTTACACAGATATACAAGAAGTACATATGTGTTTAGAAATTATTAGTCATCAGATACATGCCTCTAGTCATCTATTCAAATGTAGACAGAGTAAAATCTGCTGTTTTGTGATTGTAGCCTATCGATGAGAATATACAGGTGAAAATTAAATGTTGACAGAAAAATTTCAAACCAGAGAATGGAAGATACAGAAAAAAAAGTATACAATTATACTTCCAATTCATCATTAATAAGACCTCTCTAAAGATACATTTTAAGTATAGATTGAAAAAAAATCCCTTTGAATATATACATGCAAATATATACATATATATGAATTTAATTTTATTATAAAGCAGTTGGTATCTGCACTTCCCATGCAGTTTAAATGAAACTTACAGAGAAACGTATGGGAAATAGGAAAACAACGGAAGCTCATAACATTTTAAAATTGGAACTCTGATTCAAAATTCCTCATGATGTATTTTTAAAGTTATCTCTGTTGCATATTTCAAATGAGAACTTAAAAAAAAAAAACTCCTTATATAATGCACTCTCATCTGTTTTTGCAACTTAACTTCCCTTGCCCCAAACTTCCAACTCTGCTCCTCTCTAGACCCCCACCTGTTCCATCCTTTCTTCACCTCCCTTAGTAACACTATTACAATCATATTTTACAAATCTTTTTACACCAAACTTTCCCACTCTTTCTCTTTCACATTTAAAAAAATATTTTAGGTTCAGACAATTTAACCACAGATCTCCAGATTCATATTTTCAAAAGCACTGAAACCATAACAGACTATTCTACCCAAAAATCCAAACACATTTTACAATATGTCATGTTATGTTACGTTGACCAGACACAGAAGTCATTTCTGTAGGGTTTCTTGTCAGTGTTTGCTTTAAGTTTGAGCTTTAAGATCTCGGCTTCTCTTGCACCAGTAATTTGAAAGGTCACTGTTCTGTTGGCATTTAGTTTATGCAAGGCAGTCTGGCAATTTATAAAAGTCTTGTGATTTTGTAAATAGAATACTGAACTTAGAAAAGGCCTACTACATTCACTACCTGGCCTCTAATGCTGCAAAAAAATCATTTTTTTTCTTGTTTCTATAAGAAAATTCTGCATGTCTCCTTTCCACTGTGCCTGAGCTTACCTCCAACTCAGAATATGGCTGGTTCCATCTTCTGAGCTGTTGTACCAAAAGTGACCAGATATGTTTATAATTAATGTGTGTTCCACTCCAAACTCTACGCTTGACCTCACAGGATGGTTTAAACTAAAAACTAATGAGTAAGTGCAGGAATGAAATGGAAGTAGGTATGCAAACACAACCTCAGAAAGAACTCAGAAAAATTGGGAGACACTTTTTTTTTTCCAAAACAGGACGTGTGCACACCAAATGTTAGCAATTCTCAAATGGCTTTTGTGAAACATCTGTGTGAAAACACTCTAAGGACCTGGAAAGAATTGGTGAAAAAGCAAAAAACCTTTCTTACAAGACAACCTCAGAGTTAATGTTGGAATATTCCATAAAAACATCGGAGCCTTCTACCAAAACATCCATGCTGAGTTAGCTGGACAGATACAGATCATGACTGCAATAAGGAAGAAACAAGGACACTTTGTGACAAGCAGTGTGTAATGACCCTGTGGCAGGAGAATGGGAGAAGGGGAGGAGAATGGAGCCTGTAAGTAAACTGAAAACGTGAGATACTCAATGAACTAAGTAGATGAGTAATGCAAGTTCTTGAAGTCAGACATTTCATGAGGCCTAACATTTATACTCCCCCCACCGCCACCCCTGAAAAAGGTGAGAATTATTTTCTTGATGCCACTATTTTACTTCCCAGCTTATTTATTAATTTTCTAAGTCGTTATTACATAGTAACCTACAGAGATACACAAATTACACTCCATATTGTCACTCACACATATTATAGGACAGAAACTATCCAGATTTCTAGCCGTTCCAGGTTAGTCTATGATTAAACTTAAAGGACATCTTAAACCAGTACAATCAGATATTAAATAATCTCATTATTTCATGTTTCTTGGGTGAAGAGTAAATTTGCATTATTTGTGATGTGTTTTATCATTGGGAAGTAATTTGTTAACATGCTGAAAGCCTATATCTCTGTAACTAGGTCTTCATACGGGTGAAAAAATATTTAAATTCCCACCCAGGTGATATAGACTATCATGCATATTTGCCCTAAATGCCCAGTCACTTGGGCCCAGATGGCCTCTGCCTGGTTCGGGTGTCACGGCAAGTAAAGGTATTAGTCACTTACTGCTCAGAACATGCCTAGCCATTTGCCTCATTATCCTGTACCAGCTTCCATGACACTACAGAGCACAACGACCAAATTTCCAAAATCAAAGACAGAACAAAACTGAACATCTGCTCCCCCTGAGCAAACAAGGGAAAGTATTCCAAAACATGAATGGATGGATTGAAGAGGAATTCTAGGTAACTGAACATCAGCTGGTGAATCAGGTTTCTAATGACCACACTCTCTAGAAGGGAAGCAGGACCCAGATTATGAAGGCAGTTTTAACTTTACATGTATTTGCTAGTTAATGATATACTATTAATTTTGCATGTGTTCCTGAGTGTTTGTTTTTCCTCAATTCGTCTGCTAAATTTTGCTTTTTTTTCTCGGCTCAGTCATAAAGAAAATGATTGGCGGTGCCAGCAACTCAGTTATCTCTGCTGACAGAAAGACCATGTCCTTTCTACATGGAATATGGGAATTAGCATTTTCCATTTGTTTAGATTCTCCCTTGCCATTTCATTTTATTATCTTAGTATATTTCTAACAGGACTGTAAGATTTATGCCATTCAACTGATACGTGTCATGGTCACTGTCTTTAATGACTGATCTGTAGAAGACTGATGTGATGAGAAACAGCAAAAGAAAAAAAAATAAAAGGAAGGAAGGAAAAGAGGGAAGGAGGGAAGGAGGGAGGGAGGAAGGAAAACTTTAATCGGGATACATGGGCAAGTGTCAGGGCTCCAGATCAGAAAAGATTTTTATTTGTTAATTCGTCAAAATTTCCATTGCCTTTTTGAAAGAACTGTGATGGATGGCAAATTCATTTAAAACCTCGTTTTGGCAACTAATCTAGATTGCCTTCACTGGCCAGCTCTGCAGATCTCATCCCCAAATGCTCTATTAAAACATTCTAGGAAAGATTCCCCTGAAGTTCCCCCATCTATTAAAGGTTTACTTCCAAGGAGCTCATTCTGATCTCATTTAGTATGACACCCTTGTGTATGCCAGATGGTAACAAGAGTTATAGCCTCACAAATGTCATTCTGATTTTCACCTTTGCAGTGAAATTCCCTTAATCTAGCTTTCTTTACATAAACCATAAAAATACGGACAACGATATGTCAAGTGAGCATTAAGGAAATGTGATTTTGCAAATATTCTAGAAATAATTTGAGAAAATTAGTAAAATTTAAGGTTGTGGTTGTCTTGGGGAGAAGGTAGGCGGGTATTTAACTGGGATTCTAGGCTAAATTCTCCTGTTAACGATTTAAATGTGTGCCTTAAACAAACTCTTTAATCTTGCTGAGCCTAAATGTTTTCGCTGAAAAAAAGGAGGAGGCTGAAACAGTTTCCAAATGTGTCTTACAGCTCTAAAATTTTCAATTCTAACATGTTTCAAGCCATTCTAACATTTGGTTTGGAAACAGGTATTATATTGTCAAGGCTTACTGCAACTCTCCTTGACCTTCATTTCAATTCTATTCCTTCTTCTGATAGATTTAATTTTTGGATTTTTAAAAAGTAGAGTATAAGTTTCTTCTGGGTTGAATTTTGTTCCTGCAAAAATATATTTTGAAGTCCCAAATCCCAGTACCTCTGAACATGACCTTATTTGAAAAGTTTCTTTACAGAGGTAATAAAGTTAGAATGAGATCATGAGGGTGGGCCCTAATCCAATATGGTTAGTGTCCTTATAAAAAGGGGAAATTTGAACACAGGGCCAAACATGAACAGAGTGAAGACTATATGAACAGATAGCAGGAGAATGCACGTGAAGGTGTAGATTGGATGATGCACCTACAAGCCAAAGATGCCACAAAGATTGCCAACAAACGAGCAGGAGCTAGGAGAGAGCACAGAACAGATTCGCAGCCCCCAGAGCGACCCACCCTTGCTGACTCTTTGACTTCAGACTTCTAGCCTCCAGAACTGTGACACGATAAATTTGTTGTGTTAAGCCACTACTTGTGGGATCTTATTACAGTAACCCTTACAAATTAATACAAAGATGCATGCTAAATAGTGCAAAAATCATAAATGTATAACTTCAAGAATTCTTCGGCATGAACTCAGCCCTGTGACCACCATCCTCATGATACAGAACATTACCAGCATTTCAGAAGCCTCTGTTACGCCTCATTTTCTTCTCCTGAATGTAACACAATTTTGACTTCCTCCGCCACAGACTCACTTTTCTGAGGAACTTTATAGGAACATAAGCATGTCTGTGATATTCCAGATGTAGCAGAAATTCATTCTTCTTAATTACTCGATTTTATTCTGTCTTACCAATGAAATGTAACTTAATTTCCCAGTCTGTTGGTGGACAATCATACTATTTGGAGTGTCTGGATTTAAAAATACTGTTGCTGTGTAAATCTTGTAAATGTCTTTTGGTGTAAAAAAAAAAGAAAAAAAAAGCAGTCCTATCTGTTGGGTATATGCCTAAATGGGGAATCGTTAGATCATACAGGTGGGTATCTGTTCAACGAAACCAGCTTTATGTACTTATTTCCCCCTTCTTAATATTATTGTATAATTTACTAAAATAGTATACAGATCTTAAATATACAGTTCAGTGAGTTTTTGCATAGGTATGCACACAAAAATACAACTCAAATTAGAACATATTCCATTACAAGCACCCCAGAAATCTATCATCTCAGCCTGTAGCAACAATCAAAACTCCTATTCTGACCCCCACTTACATAGATTAATTTGCTTATTAATGAATTTCATAAAAAATAGTATCATGCAGTATATATCCTTTCATATATGACTTTATATTCAACATTCTGTTTTAAACATTTATTATATTATTGTGCATGCAAATAGTTCATTCTTTATTGCTGTGTAGGGGTGGAAAAATAGATTTTCTTTCTACCCTTTTAAGTTCTCAACTACAACCCCTGCAACAGAAGACAGATTAACAAGAGAAAAAGCACACAAATTTATTTAAGCTAAGTTTTACATGACACAGGAGCCTTCATTAGGAAGAAGCAGTTAAACCTGGGTATTTTTACGCTAGGTTTGATGAAGAGTGGAAAATCATGGGAAAATGGGATAGGACAAAAGAGGATATGAGCTAAGTGGGGAAAAAGCAAGGCTTGTTCATTCAGATTTCCCTGGGCGGTATCCCTAGTCTTTGGAGATAAGGATAACTCCTCACCTCTGGTATAGGGAGAGCACCTGTCACATGAAACCTGCTTCAGAGGAAGTAGGAAAATCCTTCCTGCACCTGCCCTTCCTCAGATTTCTTCAACTCAAAATATTCTATATGCCATGGTGCCGTATTCTGAGGTTGCACTTACCAAACCCTGCAAATTACAATATAGGTATTCCATTTTATGAATATACAGCACCTTATTTATTTAGCATTAGACCATTCATCTGGTTTTCAAATTTGGGGCTATGATAAATAATGCTAATTGAGTATTTACATGTTTTTTGAATGACTTAAGCATTCATTGACCTTGAGTATATACCCAGGAGTGGAACTGCTGAGACATAGGGCACATTAATATTGATCTTTAATAGACATTGCCAACACAGATTTTCAATATGGTTGTTCAGGTTTAAATTTCCACCAGCAATACATGAGACGGACAGTTATTCCATTCTTTATGCAACACTTGATAGTATTAGTCATTTTAATTTTAGTTATTTTGTGGGGGTGGAGCAGTATTTTAGTGTAGTTTTAATGATTTATTTTTATCTGATTTTGATTTTTTTGCCTTCTCTAATAAAGTGACTTTTTAAGTCATTTGCCCAGGCAAAAATAGATTATCTATATTTTCTAATGGATTTCTAAGAGCTCTTTATAAATTCTAGATATGACACTTATTTTTACATTTCTGCAATATTTTTATTTTTTTCTCTCTCCTTTCTTGCCATTTTTAGATGAATCATTTATTTTATTGTTTCTTAGCCTCCTGTGATACCTTTTCGAATATCCTAGAGATTATAATTGTAATATTTATAGTATAATATTTATTCTAGACTTACTATTCTTTCAATAATACTTTACCACTTCTGCAGCAATGTAAGAAGCTTAGAAAAGTTAACTATTTAGTCACTCCCATTCGTTATCACATTTCAACATATATTATCAATTCCAGAAGACAATTCTTATATTTACCCCTCCTTCTCATGTCTAGTTCCTGGTAAATATTCCTGATAAATTCCTTTTAATATCCTTGTCAGATTCTGGTGCCAATATTTGCTTCCCACAGCAAATTGGGAAGTATTCTCTCTTTTGTGTGTATTTCCTGCAAGTGCTTGTATAAGATTAATCTTATTCATTCCTTAAATTTTTAGAAGAATTTGTCAGATAACCCATCTGTGCTTGAAGTGTGTGTGCATGTGCGCCCACGCACAAAATGTGTTAATTATAGATATGGTTTCTGTAATAGATACAGAGCTCATTCCAATTCTCAAATTTTCTTCTTGTGCCAATATTTTAAGGTTTGTTTTCAGTGAACTTCATTGCTTCCTGCAGTTTCATGCTCCTATCAGGATCATTTTTCCTTAGTCTGAAGAACTGAAGTATTTCTTGTAGTTCAGGTCTGCTAGTTAAGCATTCACTCAATATTTATTTGATGAAATATATTTTATTATGCCTCATTTATACGTACATTTTCACTGGTAACAGAGTTTTAGACTGGCATAATTTTCCCCTCAGCATGTTAAAGACGCCATTCCACTTTAGTTTCTGTTGAAAGTCTTATTTTTGCTCTTTTACTTGCTTTTAAGAATTTCATTTTGTCTTGGTTCAAGAGTTTGACTATGATCTTCCTAGTTACGGTCGTCTTTGTATTATGTTGCTTAGGTTTTGCTGAGCTTCTTAAAAGTGTATGTATTTCCTTTATCAGTTTTCCAAAATTCTTGACCAATTGCTCTTCAAAGATTTCTTCTTTCCTCCTCCCTCTCACCTGTCTTTCCTGGTCTCCAGTTGCAGGTATATTAGACATTTTCACTGTGACCCGTGTCTCTTACGCTCTGTTCTGCTTTATCTAATTTATGTGCTTTAGTTTAGATTAATTCTGTGGATCTCTCGTCAGGTTCACTTATTTGGGTTTTATTTTATGTACTCTGATTTAAGCCCATTAGTGATTTAAGGGGCACCTGGGTGGCTCAGTTGGTTAAGCATTGACTCTTGATTTTGGCTCAGTCATGATCTCAGCGTCGTGGGATTGAGCCCCATGCGAGGCTCTGTGCTGGGCATAGAGCTTAAGATTCTCTCTCTCCCTCCACCCCCACCCCCGCTCGTGAGCATATGGGTGCACACACACTCTCTCTCTTTAAAAACAAACAAACAAAAAACCTATTCAGTGATTTAAGTTCAATTATTGGACTTTTCCATTTTAAAATGTCTACCTGATTTTTTATATATATACAAATTCTTTGCTAAAATTTCCAATTTTCCATTCTGTTCATGTCTATTTTATTACCATGTTAGCAAAAACCACCTTTCAGGGATATTGAGGTTAGCTCTTTACTGCCTTACTCTACTGCAGCCTCAAGATCTGAGCAATGCCTGGGGTAAGGTAATGGGGACTGGCCACGCGTTTGTGGCAGACCCTTCCCTTTCAGGAATTTTATCTCCTGACCACTGTGAGATCCTGGAGGGATTTCATTCTGCCTTTTAGAATGCCCTGTCATAATCCCTCAGCCTCACATATAGCCCAATAACTCAGCAGATAAGTTATATGGAAAATAAATCCTGGATGTCACTGCTTACTTTGCACCCTAAGATTCGTCTGGGCCAAGAGCAGTCCTCAGCCTCTACCCACAGTCACAAAAGGCATCCAGAGAAATAAATATTGGCAATCATCAACCCATGTGGGAAGGTTTCTCCAGTCTAAATTTTAGCTCTTCTATTTCTTTTTGTTGTCCCAGCTGTCTTTAAAATTATAATTTTATAATTTATCTGCCTTTTAATTATTGCAAAAGTTCTTTTGGCCTAGTCTGACCTATATGCCATACTTACATTCACTTTCCTTTTAATACTTTATTTGTTATCACATAGTCTTTTAACTTTTTCCCCAAAGCATCTTAATATTCATAAAATTTTACATCATGAAATTTTTCCAGAAATGAATATTCCAAAAATAAATAGAGACTTCCAAGTCATGTTATGTTTTTTACATGCTCATCTTGGGAATCAATGAAGTACCCAAAATTGCTTCTCAAATTAAAAACAAATCTGGAATTTGCCCAAAAAGGATTTAAGATGGCTGCTCTAGAGAGAGGTCTTGCTAGTGGGACTCTGAACTCTGACAGAAATAAAAACAGAAATGTCTTGTTATTATAATGACCATTCAGGTATATATTATTGACATACCTACTCTCCATCTTGAGGAGCTGAACACTGGGTATATAGAAATACACCCAGAGCCATGCAGAGGTAGTAGGATTTCAACCATATGTCTGAGGAAGTAGCTTAGAATGTGACAATGAATCTTGTTTTTAGGTCAGTTGGCAAAATGTAACTCAAAGGTGTGATACATAAACCCTCTGTGTCCCTGGAGAGAGCTCTGTAATGGCTTAGGTGTCACTGGAGAAATGATCAGGAATACTAGCATGAACCATCCTCTTTCTGTGGTGTGAGTAAGTACTTTAGTTTGGCCCAGAAATCTCAGGTTAAAGGAGGGAGAAACAACAAACAAATAAACCCTGAGAACCATATTGGAATGAATGACAGACAGGGATGTCAGCATCTACTATCAAAAGACCCGGAGGAAATAGGGAAGACGAGGGTAGAACTGAGTGAGTCAATATTCCATAAATTTTTAAAGAAGGTAAATATTAGAGAAGAGGAAGATTGATCCAAGGAACATCCCTTCACCTGCAGTAGTAAAGCATCCACCGGGTGGGGCATGGACAAATGAAAACCTGAGTACCTCCAAATTCAGTTTCACTCCATCATAGAGTGAAAATTTTGTTGGACCTTCAGATAGGCCCAAATAACTTTCTGGCCTGATTCATTTGCCAAAGAGAACATTTTGCAGAGTTCTTGGGGGGTCTTTGTTCCCCACTTTAAAATTACAAAAGTAGCTTGTTATATAAATAATTCATTCTCATTATAAGTTTTAGGCAATACAGAAAACCTTCTGCAGTTCAGTAAAACCTTTAAATACATTTAAACTTTAAATATCCAATATGGTGTTTTTACCAGTGTCTACCTGGCATTTTGCCCATGTCCCTCTACTGGGTAAGTGTCCTTAAATAGCTGAAACCTACTTTGAGGTCTGGTGTTTGGGTGCTTAGTTCTGCTCTGCTGATTCAAGAATATTAAACTGTGACCTACTGAACCCTGAGCACCATTATGTATGCTTCTAGTTCTTGAACATCATTTCATAGAACCTTGTTTAGTTGTATTAGTAGATAATTTAAACTTCAAAAAAGCCTGGCCATATATATATATATTATAAAACATATATATGTGTAAAACATATATATATATATTGCTTTTTTACCCCATATAACAATTTCATACTAGAAAAGCTAATATTTTCACTTAAAAATTAAGTATTAATATCTTTTGATATATATGCCAGAGGCAGCATGAGAACTGTTTATTTTTGGCACAAACTGGCTTGCTTTTGATACTGCTCTCAAGTCCTAAGTGGTCCCTCTCTTTTCCATGTATTCAGTGTCATATCCTTTTTTAGCTCTTCACAGAAGCTTTCCCGGAAGATGCAATTTCCCCTTCCTTTGATCATAATAACTTTTTCCACCAATATTGCTATTCCCTCTGCCATTGATACAATGTAAGCATTAGGGAAAAAAAGAAAAAGACCAGCTGATTAAAACACTATACTTAAGGGCTGGATGGAACAAAGATTTATCCCTCCAAAATGGCAGTGAAATATAAAGGGAGGAGAGTGCCAATTCAAAGCTATGTGGGCACCAACACTAACTCCTCTTCTATATTGTCAGTAATAGCTCTAAGCCAGTAGGGTACTGACAATAGAAATGGAAAGGAGGAGTGTGTGTGTGTGTGTGTGTGTGTGTGTGTGTGTGTGTGTGTGTGTGATGGTAGCTGCTTGAATGCAGTCATCTCAACACCTGACAGGGAAGGATTCATTTCCAATCCTGCTCACATGCTAGTTGGCAGGATTTCGTTCCTTGACACTTGTTGGACTGAGGACTCCCTTGATTTCTCACAACACAGGCCTCTCCATAAAGCATCTTACAACACGGCAGCTCTCTTTATCATAGCAAGCAAGAGGGCAGGAGAAAGTGCCAGCAAGAAGGGGAGAGGGCCAGCTAGATGCAAGTCTGAATGCTTTGTGACCTAATCCCAGAAGTAACATCCCATTACGTTTGCTATCATCTGTTCATTAGAAGCAAGACATGAGGTCCAACCTACACTCAAGAAGAGGGGATCACTCAAAGGCATGAATACTTGGAGGTGGGATCACTGAGAGCTGTATCAGAAACTGCTTATGACGTCATCCCAGAAAATTACCACTTTTCTGCCAGTATGTTATTTTTCTTCAGAAAAATACTTAAAGTTCTAGAATTAAATTAAATTAAAATAATGGTCTCTACAGCTCTGTATCCTGCTCCACACCCACAGAGTTATATATAACTGTAGCAGTTTGTTCATCTTCCTTACCACCAGACTCCAGCGTGCTTCACCCACGCAGCAGAGACCCTCTACATGTCTGCCTAAGCCAGACTCTTCAGAATCTATACATTATTGACATGCTGCTGACTATTTTTACCCATTTGGGAAAGCCAATCAATTTTCCACATTCCCCATTCTCAACTCTCAAGAGTGTTGATTGCTTTTCCACACCTAATCTTTTCTTCTCCTCGTCACCTAGGCTTCTGCAGCAACCATACCCCTGCCTACACTTTCTTTCTTCTTTTTGCAGTGTTTTTCTCCATCCCTGTGCAATTTTAAGCAAAAAATATTCTAGCAATGCTGCTCCTGAACAGTGTGACCTGACTGCTCACGTCAGTTGTAATATCCAGCTCTTTTCAGTTCTTCTCTTTTTCTTAGTTGAGCTCAAGAATGACTCTACACCATAAAGAGAAATAGAGGGAAGGGCAGATAATTCTGGAAGACCGTTCTAAGAATCGCTAAGACTTTATTGAATAGTTTCTATCATTCTTTGGATGCTTACTTATATTGTTTATATTTTCCCTTAAGATTTCAATTTTGATAAGCAAATACTATTTATTAAGATACTATGTTCTAGGAACTAGAGAAACAATGCTTAATAAAAACAAAAGCCTAAACCTTGGGGATTTTCTAGTATTGTTATTGTAACTATATGCAAACACAATGCCATTTGTTTTTAAAAATAATAATTTGAAAGATGTTCAGTGAAGGAAGAGAAGCTTTCTCGGAAAAGATACACACAAACAAGATTTATTTAAAACAAAATTAAGAAAATACTATCTGGTAGTTTATGTTTTGAATTAATTTTTAAAAATCTCTTTCTTAAATATATGTTTAGAAGGCAAATGTATAAATTTTAATCATTTTTATTCATAGGAAAAGTGTAGGGTTTCATAAATTTTGCCACTACACTTCCCTGACCTTTATAAATTCCCTTTTTTTCCCTTGTTTACAATCTGACTGAGCTATAAAGGTGTAACCATTAACCAATCAAAATGAATACTAAAAGGTCAGTGCACTGCATATAACATAGCCGCTTTTCAAAACATGTGTAAGGCATTCAAATTCTGGCACATTTTTGTAAGTCCAAACTTGTAAAATAAATCCATGGTGACATAAATGAGACCCAGGCTCCTGGTAAAACCTGTAATAAACACAAGAAGAAAGTCCAGCTTCCTGTCTTTCCTTTTTTATTTTCATAAATTTAGTCTCCAAAATTCTAGTAAGGTAGGTACAGAAAGGACATGAAATAAACAATGTTATAGTTGTCATAAACTGTAACAATCTTGCAAATATTTTCTAGGCTTTAAATTTCAATTTAAGAACTTCCTTAGATGTACAAATTAGCACATGCACATATTTTGGAACTATGTGTGGGTTTTAATAATTTCCTAATGGCAACTATCAATTTTATCAGTTATTTGTAAATAAGTGATAATTATAAGGGGGCATTTTGATTTCAGAAATTGCCCCAATGTGTGATCTAAAGAAGGCCAGTATCAAAGGTAAATATTTCTTTTCTACATGGTCAACTTGACTGGAACAAATATTATTTCTTTTATTTTTTTATTTTTTTATTTATTGTTTTAAGATTTTATTTATTTGCGAGAGAGAGAATGAGAGAGAGCATGAGAGGGGAGAGGGTCAGAGGGAGAAGCAGACTCCCTGCTGAGCAGGGAGCCTGATGTGGGACTCGATCCAGGGACTCCAGGATCATGACCTGAGCCGAAGGCAGTTGCTTAACCAACTGAGCCACCCAGGCGCCCACAAATATTATTTCTATACAGTTTGTATCTTCAGTATGTCAAGGAGAACAAGGAAATAATTTGTGAATTTTAACACAGTTTAAAAAATTGTTTTTCTTATTGCCAACATATTTTGACCATTCTGAAGAGGGGGAAAAGGTTTGGTTTCTTTAAGAACATATATAAGCAATAAAATTAGATAGCTAAACATAGAAGAAAAAAAATAGACAGACCTATTGATTAGGAGAAGGCCAAAAGCAAAGTCTACCAGTAACATTAAAGCTACCAAAGCCTCACAGAAGCAATGGATGCTGTTTCTGTTCTGAAAGGAAGGTGAGGTCATGGAGAGAATGTTTGCCTACATGGCCTCATTTACAGAAAAGTTTTGAGAAGTTGGAAAAACTATGAGACAAGTAGGTATGATGGTTTGGAAATGAAACCATATACAGAAAGTATGTTATAAGGTGTTAGGATAAGCACCTAATTAAGAGCCTATAGGCTGAAGCAAGAGGATGCAGACTGGCAACTGGATTTTCACACCTCTGTGGTCCTAAGAAGAAACTGAAGGCCGTGTCTTTTCAGATGTTTTAGGCTTTTGGGCCCCTTAGAGGCCCGGAAGCCTGTGGCTGCTGAAAGCAAAAGGGCCAGACCTTGATCAAGTAACAGGGCTGTTTTTTTAAAACCCAGTCAACCTCACTGTGAGCCCCAGGTAAATTGTCACCCTCAAGACAAAGGGCACCTCAGTTAGAGAATGAATAAGTCATGGGAATAAAAGGTACAGCATAGGGAATATAGTCAATGGTATTGTAATAGAAATGATATTGTAATAGAAATGATCATGTGATACATTGCAAATGTAATGAACTGCCATGATATCGTATGGTACATGGTAGCTACACCATGTGTGGTGAGCCTAGCATCACACACAGAGGTGTTGAATCACCATGTTGTACACCGGAAACTAACGGAATAGCGTGTGTCAACTATACTCAAATAAAATAAATAAATAAAAATTTTCACTAGAAGAAAAGACAAAGGGCACTTCAAAATGCTTAAGCTTCCTGTTTCTCCAAAGATTGTTACAATTTCCTTTTAAAACTACTATGTCAGAGTAAGTAATTACTGCTTGACCTGCATTTGTGTAACTATCTTAATAGTTACATTCCTATAAATCATGTGATATTTGGAACATTGCTGCTATCACTGGACCAATGTCGCAAAATCTTTGTGACATGTTGTAAGTTGCTTCTAACAAAGGCTGAAATGGGCTCACTTCTTCTCTGGCTTTGACTTGATTCCAATCCTAGACCTGATTCTAATTCAAGACCTTAATTCTAATTCTAAAATTTTTCTATATTTAAATTTATTAGTAAATAGGGTTGGCAATTTCCTCACATTTCAGCAAACTTTCCAGAAAAGCCTCACTTTGTACTTGGCCAAAATCCCATTGAAAACATAGCTATAAATGTGTTATGAATGGGAGAAATGGAGTTCAGCCACCAAGAAACTATGAGGGCTTTCTGGAAGTCCGAGGAGGAGTAGAATCCCTCTGATAGCTTAACTGGGGGGAAAGGGACCCACAGCTCTGAGTACACACAATGCTAGAGTTGAGACAGTTTTTCAACTTAAAAGTCTTGTGGATATAAGAACTGGGAAGAAGAGCAGAAATCAAGAAGATTGAAGAGTTACCTACAGAAACACCTATGTGTTTCCACAGGCTTCTTCCAACCTTTCCCTCAACCATGACCTTCACGCACAGGATAAGCCACAAAAATACGCTTA
This sequence comes from Halichoerus grypus, assembly GCF_964656455.1. Classification (NCBI taxonomy): domain Eukaryota; kingdom Metazoa; phylum Chordata; class Mammalia; order Carnivora; family Phocidae; genus Halichoerus; species Halichoerus grypus. Next base: position 17,845,973 of record NC_135715.1, read on the forward strand.
AGATAATGACACACTTTGTCCGTGAGAGCCAGACTCGAGAGGCCAATTTAGTAACCATTTGTGTAACTTCTTATCAAAGAGCAAAAAGGAGCTAGAGCAGAGCACTGATGCCAGTGAGGAGAGATGTAGATCCAAACCAAAGCTGCCATCCAGCAGCCCCAAACTCAGTATCCCCGCCATACTACTACTCATTGTCTCATGAGCAACCTTCAGGAAAATGTGAGTGAGATCACCAAATCCACACAATTAAATAGAGTAAGAGGTTCTTAGAGTAGTTATAATGGAAATCTATTCAATAATAGGGAGAAGGAGGGGATTATACCTATATTTTTAAAAGAAATGCTAGTTTTACTTGGACTCACGTGGTTGAAGGACAGAGGCTGGGGGCATCTGTATTGTCTTCTTGCATAGCAAGGAATCAGAAAACATGCTCAGTAGAAGAGCTCGTTGGTCTTTTCAAAAAAGGTGACTGTTGAGTCTTAAAACAATTTGTTAGGGCATAGAAAATAGTTAATTTTACCACAGTAATTTCCAGATGAATTAAAAAGCTGAATGTTAAAAATACAGTTAAAATGCGTTAAAATACAAGTTGACATTTGTATCATCGTGGATGAGGCAAAGGCATTGTTAAGGTGAACCCAGAGCTGGATCTCATAAGGAAAAGATCCCTACATCATCTAGATAAAATTTCAAATCACCACATTCCCATATGTTTTCTTGTTTAGTAAAATCATTTAAAGTATCATTTTAGCATGATTATAAATACATCTATGTGTACACACATATAAATATGCATTACTTGCATAGAAAGAAAATGATAGAGTATTTAAGACATAATAAGGTCAACATTATAACATATTTTTGTACATAATCATGATTTTGTGCATAAAAATGGTGTGGAAGTCCGAGCAGGGAAAAAAAAAAAAAAAGAGAGAATGTCCAGTGAAGACCTAGAGTTGCGCATGTGCGTGCATATGTGTATGTGTGTGTTCACATGCATGCATGCTTACATAAGTGCTGACACCCTAGCCCTGGTGAACCTCATGTTGGGGCAGGAAATTAGGACCTGACATGGGAAGATCCTCAGTATCCCTGTGGATGTGCCTGAACAGGAAACGGGACACAAGGGCAGAAAGCTCCATTGCTAGTCATTCAGTTTTGAATCAGGAACCAATAACTACATCTTATTATTATTATTTCCAACCACTCATTTTCTGGGTCAGTGACTGCTTGGGGAAAAGGCAGAGATTGATGATTTATGTTGACAAAAGCAAACAAAAATACCTCACAGGTTTATGACTTTTCCATAGGATCCAATATAATTATAAACAACCATTCCAGAGCCAAATACTAAACATTTGAGAGCAGAGCTGTTTTTTACATTACCTTTAGCTTTTATTCACTCATTAGAAAAGTGAAACAATTATTTTACTAATGGTCCTCTTAAAAGTAACCCCTATATGGCTTTCTTGGTCATTCCATACTTCTTTAGACAAGTGTTTTTCCTTAATACTGCTTTATTCTGATCATTTATTAAAGCATGTTTATTGCACTGATCTTAACAATGACTTCTATTTTTCTGGCCAAAACTAGTAATGAAAATAACTACATGCCCAAGAGTTATATTTTAGAGGTTTACCACCATCACAGAGATTTATGATTATTTTTACATGGTATTTCTAGAGCATCTCTTCACATTTCCCTAACATTTCACACTGAGATAATTGGGCTCAAAAGCATGCTCAGGTCATAAGATAAAAATAAGTTCTTTACTCCATTCCTAACTCCTTTGCTCTGTATTAAATTGTATGTGTTGTATCAAGACAAATGACTTGTCTTAACAAATGGAAGATAAGTCATACCAATTGACTGATAAGGTCATGTCAGAAACACACTAACAAAGAGACGTTTTCTTTAGCACTACTTATAAAAATATTTATTAACAAATAGATATATATTATTTAAGTAATACTGCCATAATAATTATAAGAAATATACATACATAGAGATTGATTTTCTCTTTAAATACAAATTCAACTAGAGATGCAAGTTAAAGTTTGAACAACATTAGTGATAAAAATCAAACAAAACTTTGTGAGTATATGATGATATTCATATCAAAAATAAACCAGAATATGGTAATATAAGCCCACTGACACTTAAATGAATATAATTATTTAAAACTGAGATATAAAATCTTACCTTCATGTATTTAACATTACTTCCTGGAGAGAGTGAAGATATCCATAAAGAAAATAAAATATCAATAAGTTATTTGAAATAAAAATTTAAAGGCTGCCATGTTGCCATTTCACAATGATAAAGTTTTGCTCATTATGCACTTCCTAATAAGTACTTTATTCATTTAGTTATGGATATATGAAATGGTGGTTATGGAACAAATATTTTGGTGATAGGCAGTTGAAGTTAGCAAATTCATAATCAGTGATTCAAAAATCCCCTTTGTGATACCTATAATGAAAATAGGCATGAATGTTTGTATGTTAAAACACCCCTGGGGCGCCTGGGTGGCTCGGTCGTTAAGCGTCTGCCTTCGGCTCAGGTCATGATCCTGGGGTCCTGGGATCGAGCCCCGCATTGGGCTCCCTGCTCGGCGGGAAGCCTGCTTCTCCCCTGCTTCGCCCTCTCCCACTCCCCCTGCTTGTGTTCCTGCTCTCGCTGTCTCTGTCTCCGTCAGATAAATAAATAAAATCTTTAAAACAAAAACAAAAACAAAAAAAAACACCCCCTTCCATCTCCCTAATTATCAGGGATAGTCTTCTGCCAATTATACCTGCCCTACCTAAATACACAACATTTTCTTTACTGGCAATCTCCTCAACATATAATATTCTCAAATTTCTCACAATACCACATACATGCATACATACATGTGCATATGTACATACATACACACACAAATGACCCTGTTACAATCCTATGATCAACTCCTACCAATCAAATCTGTTCTTCTTCCTCCTAATTGTTCCTTCCAAGTTTCTACAATATGTGGTATTCACTTTCTTATCTGTTCCTATTTTATTTTATTTTATTTTATTTTTTTGGTGAGCACTGTGAATTGTGCAAGTCTGTTCCTATTTTATAACTCTTCTTTATCTTTTTCCTACCTAGCTTTATTGAATCAGTTCCCCCTAAGACCAGTAATGATTATGTAATATTCAAATTAAATGAACAGTTTCTATTCAGGTCTTATTGGACTTAGCATTTGGTGCTCTTGAGCACACCCTTCTTGTTCTCAAAGAATTCTATTTTCTATTAATATGTAGAAGACTATTTTACTTAGATTTTCACCTGTTTCCTTGACCATCACATATTAATCCATTTTTTATAGTGTTGAATTCTTCACCCAACTCTTTAATAATTATCTTCAATAATCTGGCTTATCCCTTTTTTATTTTCTCATCATTTATTCTGAGTGACATTATCCATAACCATAACTCTATCATGTCTAATAGGCTTATGTCTCCACAATCAATATTTCCAGCTCAAATGACTCTTGTCATTTCTAAATCCTCTAATCTATTGAACACATACGCCTGGATACTGTTCAGACAGCACAAATTCTGCTTCTTTAAACATAATGACCATGTTCCACTCAAACTCTATTTGTGTAATACCTAGTTTTTCTTCCTTACAAATAACTTCTTAAAATCTATGATTATTGGACTGCTAATTTCTCTTCTTGGTTAATGCTTTAGTCTTGAGTCTTATTCTCTCCAATTGACCTAATCAATCTGATCATGGATTGATCTTATCTTTGAGAGAAGACCCTCAAATATTTCCCACTGTCTTTAAAATAAATTTCACACTATTTAGCATTGTATACAAAGACACTTTTCTTCTATGATCATCCCTTTGATTAACTTTTCCTTTAAATTACACCAATACTCTTGGGTTTTGTTGATTGGTAAGGTTCTTTTTTACCTTGATGGGTTTCTTTATACTGAATCTCCTTCATGGATTGATATTCCTCACTGCTGTCTACCTGCAAAACTGCTAGCTGATCTAATTCACCACAAGGTTTTTGGAAGACTTACTTGAAGTAATGGCCATCAATACTTCTCTTTGAATTTCCAAAATTTGTGTACCATCTCTCTATAGCCCCTATTTTACAGTACTCATATTGTTGCTATTTGGGGGGTAAGTCTACATGGTGGAAACAGCTGGTTGCCGACAGATATTCACTCTTTTTTTATTTCCTAATTTATAGAATCTTGTTACATTTGGGGCAGCTAGGTGCTAAAAATATTGATTTCCCAGGCTTTCTGGTATCCAAAGAATTTCATTTGATCTGATAGACTTATGCCAATGAGATGTGACCAAAAGTCAGCTTGGCATGGTTATAGGGAAAGAGAAATCTCAGCTGTTGCATGCCTTGTGTGCTCTTACTTTTCCCTTTTTTACGGATCATAGAAACAATGTCCATGGATGAAACAACCACCCTGTAACTAGCAGAAAGAGAGACATAGGTGAAAGAAGAAAGAATGGAAGGAAGAAAGCGCTTCTTGCGTGATGGTATCCTGAAGCTACTATACTAGACCTGGGTTGCCAACTCTGACCCCTTACATACTGAAGCCACCATAGATGGGTTTCTGTTACAGGTTGCAGACAAAATTCTAAGTGCAAGAGTTTGCCAGCTGGAAAGAGGGTGCTTTGAAGGCAGGGACTTTGTCCTATTCAGTCCTATATGTCAATGACTAGCCCAATACCTGACACACTATAGATGATACATACAAATTTTTAACTGACTGAATAAATGAAAAAAAAAACCAAGACAACTCTATAAGACTCTTTCTCCTAAACTCAGAGCGCTGGAGGAAAATGTACAAATCCGAATATAAATAGACCTATAACAGCAAAAATTATCCACAGTCTTAGAAACTTCTTTCTCCTTAGGAGGGTAAAATACATTTTATGAATAGGAGAGTGTAATGAATTATTAGTTAGAATATTGAGGTCAAGTCTACAATTTTCTTATCCTTCAATTATCCTTTAGCCTGAGAAAAATAACACAACACTACTGTTGCTCAGTCCAATTAACACAGCTGAATTGTTGACCCCTGTCAGTTAAATTACAAACTATTAAATGGCAAGCACCAATTTGCCTCTTTAAATTCTGACTGTTTGAAAGATATTTGGGGGACTTCTTTTTTTTTTTTCCTTCAGAGCAAGTTTTACCTATCTGTTACTATTGGAAAGGAAAGCCTGTCCAGCTATCAATGACTAACTATCCTTAAAATACAGTAGAAGAGGGGCATCTGGGTGGCTCGGTCATTAAGCATCTGCCTTCGGCTCAGGTCATGATCCCGGGGTCCTGGGATCGAGCCCCACATCAGGCTCCCTGCGGCGGGAAACCTGCTTCTCCCTCTCCCACTCCCTCTGCTTGTGTTCCCTCTCTCTGTGTGTCTCTGTCAAATATATAAATAAAAAATATTTTTAAAAAATACAGTAGGAGAGACAGAACAACTCATGGAAGCTACAGAAAGGTCCCTTGAGAATTACAGCAAAACATGACAAATCTGATTTTTGAGTAGACCTTTCTTGTCATGTAGTTAATAAGAACTTGCATTCATATTCAACAAGTCACACCATGGGTAAACAGAAATGCTTAGGACTAATAGGAATACAATTTCCTTCTATTACCTGGTGTTCAGTCTGTCATTATTTGCATATGTTTTGGGGTGGTCATAGCTTATGTGCTTAAATTGTAAACTAGCATTAATCCTGCATTTTTCTTTTTTCTTCAACTCTCATATTTGAAACTACTAGAAGCTGTCATCCTGTAGTTTTGCTGGTCCATATAACTGGAGTAGCCTCTTTTTTGCTGATCACCTTGTTATATGGTATCTACCTCCTAAATAAATTACCTATATGTGTTTTCACTTTCCCAGTGGATTCTCTCTGTCAGGCACATTGATGTCCCAACTAAACTCTTCTAACAGGATCCTGGTTGGTATCCTGCACCCACTCTCAAACACAATCCCAAGTCACTGCCTAAAAGTAACTTTGCCAAATCAGTTTCCCCCCTACAGCCAGTGTAACCTATACCTGTTGCAAATATCATAACGTCACTCATATCCTAAGGCTTGGAAATAGCTCCCAATCCCTCTACAGATAAAGTTGAAAGTTATTATTCTTCATAGTATCTGCAAGATTAGGCCCCTCTTTCCTTCTCACTCTCATTTCATGCCAACCTAAGTCATTGTGTGTAATATATATATATATATTTTTTTGCTTCAGACACACCATTGTCTCATTTTGTCCTTTACAACTATTATTTAACACTTAAAATGTGCATGTTTTCAATTTCAATATTACCTGACTCAGTTGCCTTTCAGATTCTGGGATTTGCTCTTATAAAAAAATTTGGTAATATACACATACACATATAAATACATATATAATATCATACCTATATAATATACATATATAATACACACACATATATATATACACACATATATGTAGCATATGTATGTATTTTTAAAGAATCAAAGTCCAAAAAAGGAATAGTTAGCAAAAAGATTTAGACAGAGGTGTAATTGAAGGCCAGACCTTGGATAGAGTAAGAACAAGCAGGAGGTGCTTACAACAGTGGTGAAAGGTTATGAAGATAAGGGGATAGAAGCGTTCATGGTGATAGAAGGTTCTAGAAAGAAAACAGCGAAAAGGCAAAAATCAAGAGAATTTGAGGATTGTGCGATTTTGAACATCTGCTAGAGCAACCATGTGGAAATGATGAACTAAGAAGAATCTTTTAAATATATATTTCATACTGGACATGTACACCAGAAGCAATCCGCACAACATGGCTATCAGACTTTTGAGAATTAAAGTTGATCAAATTTGCACGTCTAGAAAATAAGTGATCTTGGTTTAGAGACTTTGGTAAAAATGATATTAAAAGACAACAGAAAGACGGATGATAGCAGAGGAATGAGAGAAGGAAGTTCGAGAGGCAACAGGAGATCCAGAGATTTGGACAGGAGATGCAAAGGAGAAAGATGTTTCTGCAGATAGATTTAGTTAAGTATCTGATACTACAGAAATTTGTCTGGAATAGGACTGAGAAGAGCCAACATGACAGTCTATGACCACATGTGAGAAACAAATTTCATTAGAATGCTGAAATTAATACCATATTGTATAGTTTATTAGGAAGGTTTATGTGATCATAGAGCAAAGATGTGAGTACAGAATATGCTAAGTTTTTCATTGCACAGAAAGGCAGACACGAGAAGGAGATGTGATCCAGAGCCCAAAGGCCTATCGTCGACTTTCAGTACTACACCTCCTCTGTGCATAGGACTGGGCCTCTTGATTTTGCTGAGCGTTACTTTTCCCAGTGCCCAAGAAGGATTAGAATACTGCTTTCTCCTTGCAGTGTTATTGTCAGGATTAAATGACTATTGATACATGTAAAAAGCAAGGAGAAGTATCTGGAAAATCATAAATAATCAATAAGGATTTGTTATTATTACTGTTATGTTACTGTAACCATATTATCCAGCATATGGTGGATATAATAGGTAGTATTCTTTATTGGGAAGCTTAGAATGGAGGAATTTCAAGAAAATAGGTAAAGAAGCAGTCAACAGAACATAAGCGGTGACAAGTGTCACCCACAAAGGGGTAACTAATGAGCAAAGTTGATGTGTTGGGATAAACAGGTCAGACGCAGGGATTAGCTTTGGAGAGAGGAAAGTATTATCTAACTGCAACTGGAGGGCCAAATACAGAATAGGTTAATAGGTTACAACTTTCATATGAAGGGGAAAAAAAAACAAACAACTTGAAAGAATTCATGTTGGATGGATTTAGTCATTTCAGGGAAGAAATCTGCTCATGCATAGTGTGATGAGCCTTTGGTGATAACTGGGTTTGAGAAGAGAGAAAATGGTTTAACCAGCATGCTGGGTAATAAAGGAGATACTGAGCCATGGAGGTGATTTGACTATTTGTCTTGTATCTTACCCTCTATATGGCCTTAATCTGTAAGCTTCCATGTTCATACATGGGTACACTGTGGGCTCTGCAATATAGCTTTGTTTTGTTTTGTTTTTTTTTTCCAATCTATAAAAGAATCTATAAAGAGAGTAACAGGAACTTTTCAAAGAAAGATAAAGAATCATATTTTCTGGAATATTCTATCTTTAATTCATGGCAATTTTAACTATCAACTTTAAGACTAACAAAACCCAATGAGTGGTATATTAACTTTTCAGAGTAATGTTGTAAAAAAAAAAAAAAATTGCCCTCATGTTATTTTGAAAGTAAGACTGCACAGTTAAGAACTTTCTGATATTGGGACAATTTGGCTATTTTTTTAAAATATGGTAAAACTACACATATCACGAGAAACAGTCCTAAGAAAATATAAATTAACACAGAAATAATTTGTCTCATGTATTTCCCAGGTATCTTGCCAATTTGGATAAAAAAGATCTTAGCTCCCTTTTGATAGAAATAAAAGAAGGGGTTATGTCTTATACCCAAACATGTCTAGGAATCAGCTTCCCTGAAAAAGGAAGGAGGGATCTGAGGTTGAACTTGGAAAATAAACAAACTAAATATGCCAACTTGATAGGTCATGGGGCATCCTTCTGCTTGTTTACCTATTTTTCACTTAACAACTTAGGTTTATTTCTGAAACTGTAACTCAGTAAAAACTATTAAATAAAAAAAAAATGGTTTCAACATTAGAATGGGAAAAATCATGTGTTCAATCCCAATTCAACATATCCAAACAGATTTCACAGACAGAAAAATATATATCAAGTGAGAATATAAATATGTTAATGTAGGTAATAACACTTAGAAAAAAGTAAAGTTTGTACATAGCCTAAGTTATTAGGAGAGTTTATTGTAGTTCCCAATGAAGGACTATCACTTCATCACTTTGTTGGAAGGTGATGGGCAATTTTAATGCAGGCATTTGATGGTAGAATCAGAAGCGTTTAATGATAAATTTCTTTATCTGGAGGCTTTGAGACTAGAAGATCCTAATCAAGAATATTTTGGCATCTATAACAGGAGAGTGAAGTCTCTAGGTCAAATGTACTGCAAAACATGAAAAATAGCAAACATACACAATTACCTAAAGAGTTACAGACCCAATACCTTCTCGTTTATGTGTGAAATGTTACTCAGCTCTACAGCTTATCTCTGTTCACTTTCATTTTCCCTTCATCTTATAAAGTGCTTTAAACAATTTATGCAATAACTCTAGGACAATTTTCTACAATTCTAGCCACATATAAAATTGTTGTAAGCATTTGTTCTGAGTAAAATAATTCTAAGTTGGAATGTGTATCAAATGAAGAGCCTCAGTTAAGCACCCATCATACCCTAAATCTATTTTTTATCTGATAATGTGAAAGAACCATTTATTTTCACACATATGGCTCAAATGAGATTCTTTCTTCCCTTTCTCAAAATTTAATTTAATCCTTGGTTTTCAAATCTTGTATCTACTGTGAATGCCTGTTGAGATTTTTTTGACTTTTTTAGTTTTCCAAATTGGGAGTCCATTTTTTTTTTTCTATTGATTGTTAGGATGTCTTCATATATTTGGACCTGGGACCTTAAATTGGCACAACCATTTTGGAAAAAATGGTTAACATTATTTACTAAAGTTAAATGTATATATAACTTATGACCAACAACTCCAAAATAAACACCTATATGTCTACCAGCAATAAAATGAAATAAAATTCTCTATACTTATTCAATAGAATGCTACACAGTAGGGAAAAGAATAAGTCACTGGTATATAAATATAGATGGATTATACAGACATAATTTTGAGTGAAGTAAAGACAGTACCAAAACTGCAAATACTATACACCTCCATTTATATGAAGACCAAAATAGGCAATATTGATCTATGGTAACAGAGGTTAGAATCATGGCTACTTTGGACACCATTGATTAAGAGGGGAGTGAAAGAGATTCTTTTGGGACTCTAGAAGTGTGCTAGATCTTACAAATGCATATTTCTGAATTTATTATGGTGAGACACTTAAGATTACTATATATAAGTTATACTTCAATGCAATTTGTTCACTTTTGTTGACATCAGTAAACTATCACATATAATATGCAGTTATTTGGAATAGTTCCTGATTCAGGCATTTCATTGATTAGAAGCCAAGCAGAAGCAAACATTAATTCCAAAATATAAAGAATATTTTTCAATGACAGATGAAAAATGTGTGGCACTATAAAATTTAGAGAAGATTAGAATGCTTGCTTTCAATGTTACTTTTGTACTTTAACAATAGTTGAACTAACTTACATGTGCTATTCCTAAAAATACTCAGTAAATACCAAATGAAGGTGTTAAAATTAAACCAAGTTACATTTTTAACAGTTAATTTACAATGCTCCATGATTTTCCTTAATAAACAAATTTATGCTAGAAATAAGCAAGTTTCTGTATTCACATTATCTTTGCCCAAGAGCATTTAAACAAATATTATTGATTACTTGCAAATTACAGATTGTGGACTCAGAGCTCAAAACTAAAGCTCTAAGGATATAATTCAATTAAAACGATCCATAATTGTGAATTCACCTCACCAGTGCCCCAAGACAAGAAGCTCTTTCTCACATCATCGTGAATTATTTTAATGATCATGGCCTGCACAGAAAAAATTGAAAAGCTAAGAATAGCCTAACCCCTTTGCAATTAAAACAAAACTTCTCTCTGATGTTTCTTTGTATCTTAATTTCTGTAAAAATCATTCCTATAAAATTATGCTTGTAATTTCTAGAAAAATGTGAACATAAAAGCTTGGGTCAGATCAATCACTGAACTAATTCAATATTTTCTGACAAGTACACATTTTATAGGATGGTGGCGTTGTCATCTACAAGGTCATTGCAGAAAATGTCATAGGGTCCAAAATACTCCAAACTTCACATAATCCATTTTATATCTGTCACTCCAAATTTACCAAACCATTTGGATTGAAAATTTCAGTTGCGACCTCTGTGAGGCACAGACATCCATCTACAAGTGCCTAATCAGCTCCTGTCCTGCTCTTCAGGTACAATTCCAAACTTGCATCTTTCTCTGTCAGCCTTCTACCCATCACTCCTTGCAAAAGGAAGGCTAAGACCCTACATCCTCAAGTCGCTATCTCCCATAAAGTAGGTTATAATTATTCCATCCATGATCTCTCAGGGTTCCTCTCTTAATAAATGGGGAATGTATCAGACCTACTCAAACTGAATACCTGTGAGAATATAATTTAAAAACTTCTATAAGGTAGTTCTGACTTCCAGAATGGTAAAGACCTCTGAAAATCTACTTTCCCATTAAACCAATGAAAACACTGAGAACAACTGTCAAAATATCAACTTCTTAAGAACTCTGGGAATTAAAGATTTCAACAATTTGATGTGTTTAAGAAAGATGATGAATCTCAGTAAACTTTGTGATATTTAATTTGTCCTATTATCATCCCCCTCTCTCCAGCTCTGCAGTAGCCTTAAAAATGAATAGCCTCAAATTATAGTGAAAAATCAAGAGCAAAGTTATCATTGATGAGGCTCCATGGATGGAGCACAACGTGTTGGGAGCTCCCTAAAAGCCCCAATCTCAGCATATTACCATTTTTTGACCTGATGGTTTCCTTGAAACCCCCAACCACAGGCCTTGTCTTTATTTTACCTGAATCCTAGCTCTCTCAGGAAAAAGTAGCCTTTTCCCATGGGTATTTGCCAGAAACAATCAGTGACAATGGTTTAACATTTCAGTTCTCTGATGTGGTGATAATGGTTGGGGCAAAGCATTAGTTGACCAACAGCCTTAAAAGAAATCCTGGGGAATGGGGAGTGAGATGGACATATGGGGCTTTGAAAACCTCTGACATATGGCTGAGAATGTAAAAGAACACACACATGAACAGTGCTATGTGCACTCCCAGAGAAACCTGAGAGGACCCAAAGCTCTCACTGCCGACTGACCTTGAAGTTCTGTGAAAGCAGGAAGTACATTGCTCTGGCCCTCCCTCTGACCCTAACCCGGCTCCAAGAAGGTTAACAAAGTCTTGCTAATTATCAAGGGCTAGGGTTATCTTTCAGGCCATCTCTTTGACAGCCTTATAGCATTTGACAAGGTTTTCTGGGCCCTTCTTAAAACTGTATGCCTTTGTTTTTCTGACTGTATTTCCTCCTGACTTAGATTCTTTCTCTGTCCATTTCATTTCTAGAATTTCCCCTTGCCTGTTCTTAAAACTTGAGATTTCTCTGGGCTTGGTCCATTTACTCCTCAGATTTCCATGCTGTTTGCTTTTTTAGGTGAAATCTCATCTATTTAAACGATACCAATCACTGAATATATGTTAATGAATGCCAAATCTATAAATGCCACCTGAATCTTTCTCCAGACCCTTCATGTTCAGTTTCTCAATTATCCTTCTGGATGTCCCAGAGGTACCACAAAATCACTGACTGTTGACAGTATCCAGAGAGCTCAAATGAATTTCAGTTTAGCATCAGAATATTACCTTGAATATTCTAAAGGTTTTGATTTAGGTTTATTTTTCCCTCTAAAATCATATTCTCCTAACTTTGTCATCACACACCAGAGGCACGACTAAATCTACCCAGAATTTACTCTCAGGTAAATTGTTATTAAATCCTGAAAAGAAAACTATTAAACAGACTGACTTTTCAAAACAGAGCTTTTTATTCCCTAGGAGCAAGGGCATAATCTGAGGCTGTAATTGTTGATTTTAAATATTCCCGTTAGAAATGACTTGAGGTAGTATGCACAAATTAATTTGATGTTATAAACCCTGAGTCACCCATGTTTAAACTCTTTCATCCTAATTGCAAAGAAATTCAAATTTAAATTAATTTCCTCTAGTTTGTTTGCATCCTAATTAAATGATAGCCAGGGAGAGCTCTGGAAATAGTGAACACATGCATAAAAATACATTGAGAATCCACTATGGACACGCCAGTCCATGGTAACCAACATAATCTGTGTACAGACACTTTCGAGCTCAACAGGGTACATGTAAACAAGCTAGCTAATTATATCCCCAAGGAGCGGGGGTTGCTAAGCCCTATATCAGTCACCTTTCACCGAAGAATAAAACAAAGTATCTGTTTGAAGGTGAGCAGTTTGTTGGTAAATTTGCATATCAAGTAGTAAAATCTTAAGTCCCTCCCCCCCAGTCAAAATTTTTTAAAATTTAAAAAGTAATGTAGTAAGATAACATCTCAATGCTTTCATTTTTCAGAATTCATTAACTGGCAGTTCATGTGTTTCTCATTTGATGTTTTAATGAGATGGTCAGTTTCCTTTCCCTTAGTAGGCATGTATTATATACTGCTATGTACTACAAACCACTATTAATGTCCATACAAGTTTCTAATTCCCAAAGAACTCTAATAAATATTTTAGTACCAGTTGTAACTAGGAGATAGATATATAAATATACATCAAGAGATTGCATTATTTTGCCATATCCAACCTAAATTCTACTTTGGATTTTTGATTATGGGGTATGAAAAATGTGACTGTGGCCAAGGGTTAGTCATTATTTGGATATACCCTATGTTTTTGGAGAATTAGCTTTAACAGTGTGGTATAACCTGGTTTTCAATTATAGTCTCAGGTACTTAGGTCTTGGTCATGGCTAATCCTCCTAGTCAACATTCTTCCAAAAAGATATCATAGTGGATTTTAACTACCTTTGTATCTCAAATATAAACTGACAGCAATCAGTGTAACCCAAAAACATACATCACCTAAGACATGAGGATATGAGTAGTCAATTCACAGAAAATTAAGCACAATTGGATAGTATATGAAAAATCCTTACATTTGCTAAATGAGTCTTGCAAGTTTTTCCAATTAGTTAATACAATATTTAACTTTGAATTTTAGAAAAGGTCAGTGTAAGCACCAAAACAGAATCTCCTAAGTTTTCTTATTTCCATTTTAATAAAATAAAGAAAACTGATAGGGAAATAAAACCAAAGTCATTAAAGAGGTAGTATTATTTTTCATCACTTTATAAAATGACCTCCAATTAAATACAGTATCTACAACATGTTTAAAGATTTGAAACATTTTCTACTTCACCTTAATATGTATTAAATGATATATTTTGTATTATATAACATATATATAATAATATTTTGACTTCTGGGAGTCCAAGAATTTAAATTCAATTACAATATTTAATAGTTCCTATACTGTTCAGTCTTTATTTTTATTTGTGAGAAATAGGGAAATATATCAATCTTCTCAATTGCTGTTATAATTAACATAATTCTTGTGAATTACCTTGTGCAATATTTGACTCTTCTTTTTTCTTCCTCTGAATTTAATTTTTCCCCCTTTTTATTGTATAAGGAAATAAATGCTTGCTACTTGTATTTTTTTCTCTTTATCCTCTTCTTCTTGGCAGGAACATAACACAGAGTGAAGCGGGGAAAAAGTAAAGCTTAAGAAAAGAGGATGTGGCTTAAAAATATATATGGAAATGCCAAGTCCATCTTAAAGATCCACAGTGAAACTGGAAATGACTGGTAGGCCCCCTCGTAACTATTCTGTACACACACATTTTATGTCTATGGAATTCTAGAACAGAAGCATCCATTGGATTAAACCTGATATCGTGATTGCAGCTTTTCATCTAACTAATGCACAGTTTCATATGATCTGACAAACAACGGTGGATTTTACAACAGGACATATCACATAGATTAATGAAATATCAAAAGAATTTTGCCATACAGAAACTTTCCTGGCAAAATGAATAAAGGGAACACAGTTTTGATGATAAACACCTCAGTCTGTGGTTGACTTGTTAGCTCTTTAATTTTTTTTTTGTTTTTTAAAGATTTATTTATTGGAGAGAAAGAGCAGGGGGTCATGAGTGGGGGGAGGGGCAAAGGGAGAGAATCTCAAGCAGACTCCATGTTGAGCAAGGAGGCCTACGAGGTAGGGCTCGATCCCACCATCCTATCATGACCTGAGCTGAAACCAAAAGTCGGATGCTTAACTCACTGCACCACCCAGGTCCCCTGACTTGCTGGCTTTTTAAAAAAAAAAAAAAAAAGTTTTATTTTGAAACAATTTTAGACAGACATATGTTGCAAAAATAGTACTTTCTATAGATAGATACATGCACATAGTAAAATTATTCAAGCAAGAAAATTAACCTGGATAAAATAATATGAACTTATCAACAAAACCTACATCCAGAAGCAACCAATCCTCTTGACAATCCCCCTTGATTTTGACCTTATGGCCTCCTGAGCTGTGAGAGAATAGATTTCTAATGCTTTTTTAAGCCACCCATTCCGTGGTAACTTGTTCTAACAGCCCTAGGAGCGTGATACAGTTGCCACAAATTGTTGTGCGTACACATTTTCAGTGCATTCGTGAAGTTTTACTTGTAATATTTACACTCGACGGGCCATACAGATATTTTCTATGGAACTAATATATGGTCATTTTTTTTTTTTTTGTGAAGGTTACCGGGGTGCTTGAGACGAAGGTGCGCTCTCTGTTATCAGAGTATAAATTTCAACATCTATTCACAGCATCTACATTATTGACTGATGTCTCCCATCTCCCCACTTCTTTTTTGTCCATTTTACATCTCGGACTGCCAGTGTTATGTTAACGTTTCCCAGTACTATTGTGATTCTCCTCATACCGCCTCGTATTTGCTGATGGTTTTTGCTTGATAAAGTGACTGCCGTGTTACACGGGGCATAAATACTCATACAGGTTATTTTTTCACTGTGAATTGGGGCCTTTACCATTAAAAAGCACACTTTTCGATCTTGTTTAATGCTTTTGCTCTTGAATTCTACTTTATCTGCTATCAAGATTGCTACCCCTGCTTCCTTGTGGTTTTTACTATTTTTCCATCTGCCTAGTCTATTTTTGTTTATCCTTTTTGCCCCTATTCTGAATCACTTTATCTTTTGTACAAAGTATATAGATGTATCTTGCATTTTTTTTTTTAAAGATTTTATTTATTTATTTGAGAGAGAGAGAGCACATGAGAGGGGGGAGGGTCAGAGGGAGAAGCAGACTCCCTGCTGAGCAGGGAGCCCGATGCGGGACTCGATCCTGGGTCTCCAGGATCATGACCTGAGCTGAAGGCAGTCGCCCAACCAACTGAGCCACCCAGGCGCCCAGATGTATCTTGCATTTTGAGTTAAGGTGAAAATCTTTTATTCTTTAATAGGAAAGTTAGGTGCACATTTATATCTACAACAGCTATGTTTGGTCTCAGTTCAGTCGTAATATTTTATGGTTATCTATATTCTGATGTATTCACTATTTTTCTTTCCCTGGAAATTCATAACCATGGCCCTTGAACATATACATGTATACACACACAAACGTATTTTTCAAAACATTATTTATTGTTGTTTTAGTGTGTACCTCTGTTCTTAAACCTGTTGAATGGCCTGAGTCCCCTAGTATTTTATTTAACTTTTATAATCTGATTTCATTGAAATTACTCTGGGTTGTGCATCCCCTAATTCTTTGGTTCTCTTTTCTATTTCACAACCCCCTATTTTCTTTTGTTTCCTTTGGTCAAGCAATTGTTAGAGGGCATATTTTACCTTTCTGCCTCCTTTCTCCTCCCCAGGAGCCATGCATTTTGAAGACTGCCCTTCACAGAGTTTAAATTTGTAAGTCTCCTCCTGGGATTCCAAGTTCAGCTCTCCTTGTTCAGGCACTATTTCTGTATTTTCAGACTCATGAATTACTGTCTTTCTGGTATGGGCTTTATATAAACCGTGGGCCCTATTTCTAGCTTCCTTCTTATCTCTGCCCCGTAGCTATTATCCATTTGTCTCTGCTTGTCACAACCTCCATTAGGGTGGGTTGAGGCAAGAGAGTAAAACTCTCTGGCAGACCTTTGCTCCTCAAAGTAATTTTGGAGTTTAGCCATTCTCTGCCTTCAGGTTATGCTGAAGGTGTGGTGTTTAACCTGTTGCTTTCTTTCTCTTTTCTTATTGTTCTGTATTGTTTCTGAGGAACTCAGTAGGAGATGGGTGCTATGAATTGAATTGTGTCCCTCCCCAAATTCCTATGTTGAAGCTTTAACCCACTACAGGACTGAATGAAGATAGGGCTTTTAAATTGATTCAAATAAAAGTGAGATCATAACAGTGGAGTCATGATTCTCTGATAGAACTTCTAAGAACAGGGAGAGACACCAGAGCACATGCTCTCTTGCTCACTCTCCCTCTCCTTCCCCACTCCATCCTCCCATGTGAGTGCTCAGCATGAAGACAGGAGTCTACAAGCCAGGGAAAGATATGTCACCAGAAACCAAATCTGCCAGCACCTTGATCTTGGACTTCCCAGACCCCAGAGCTAAGAGGAAATAAATTTCTGTTGTTTAAGCCACTCAATTTATGTTATTTTATAATGGCCACCCGAAGCAGAGTAGTATAATGGGAGATCTAGGCAACCCCACTGTTTCACCTACTGAAATTCCAGCTCGTTAGCTTTTGTAGTCTGCCTTAATCAAAACTGATAAATTTAGCAAATTTATCAGAAAATTCTACATGGTCCTGCAGGTAGATTTGAGCAAGTTCTCAATCCACCCCCCTTCATTTTTCAGCAAACAGAGTCTCTATCTAGTTCCATGTATTTCCTCAGGGTCAGTATTGATTTTCAAAATGTTTGCTATTAGATAGACTTCAACCGTAAATCCAAATACATACTCTTACAGCTTCCCTTATAATTATTTGAATTTTAACAAAATTGAGACACACGTGGTCTCCCCGCAAAATGGCTCCAGCAAGGAGTTTCAGGCATACTGGAGGGTAGGAATACTTCAGCATCTATTACATTTGAATGCTGTGCTACCTTATGAAAGTTTTTGGAAGATGAGAGACAAAGAGACAGAGACTCCAGAACTGAGTCTATAACCTTATATGTTTGTTCTTGACAGGGAGAAATGTAAAGGAAGATCTGTTTCTTTACCAAAAAACACAACTAAAAAACCTTTTGAAATACAGTTATGGAAACAAGATGCAGAACAATAAAAAATTTAAATCATGAGTTACATGTAAGTCTTGTTTGAAATTTGATTGTACATAACAATGATCATAGGGGGCTCAATGGCAGAGGTACAGCTTAGGAAGAGCCCTGAAGGAGTTTGTAGTTTTGGAGAAGCTGGGAAAAGTATTCAAGTCATGGATAACATGGGCTATGTCACCATCCCACCTAGGTAGAGAGAGTTGCTTCTCCCTTATGCTTCATAGGGTGCTGCCAGATTATCAGTAGTGCTGGCAAATTTCTATTTGAGTGCTGAAAATTTCTACTATTTATCTTTGTATCCATACTATTAATGCCTTAGATTTAAAAAATATTAATGGCATGCATTAATGCATGAACAAATGCTAGAGCGAGTGAGTGAACTAATGTAATAGAAGCAAAGGTAATAGTTACTGTAAAATAGTATCATGACTGCCTGATGGTGTGGGTCTATATGAGTGTATTTGTGTTCCATTGCTGAGTAACAAATCACCACAAACTTAGAAGCTTAAAACAACACACATTTTTCTCACAGTATCTGTAGATCAGGAGTTCGGGCACTAAGTATCTGAGTCCTTTGCTCTTGGTCTCTCAAGGCTGTGGTCAAGGCATTGAGCTGGCTGCATTCTCATGTGGAGGCTTGACTGGAAATGAATCCACTTCCAAGTTCCAAGTTGATTGACATTGTGACAAAATTTATGTCCTTGCAGCTGTGTGACTGAAAGACCTGGCTTTTTGCTGGCTGTTGGCTGGAGTTCACCTCAGGTCTTACACACTGCCACATGGCTCTCTCTCTCCATAGGCAGTTCACAATATGGCTGCTCACTTCTTTAAGGTCAGCACAAGAATCTTTTACTTCAGAAAGGATCCCTGTCCCTGTTTCGGGGATTTCACGTGGCTAATCAGGCCCATCCAGGTTAATCTACCTTTTGATAAACTCACTTGGGGTCTTCATTATCCCTGCAAAATCCCTTTACCTAGACATAGTGTATTAGCAAGAAGCAAGTCACAGGTTTTGCCCAAACTCAAGGGAAAGGGATTCTCCAAAGGCATAACATTGTGGGGAGAGGACAAGTTCACCTTAGGCTGAGCCCACCACAAGGTGGAGCAATTTTAACTTAGGTTAATTACGTGAGTCGTTACTGACTACCTACTAGGCTCCAGACACTCAGACTTTGACTAACCAATAAATAATCACAGCTTATTTTGTTAAATGTCCAGATAGATATGGTCAGGAAAAGAAAAGGGCACAAAGCAAGAACACAAAGCTCCATCTGGCAATCAAAGGACAGATTGTTGGAGAAGATGTGACATTAGGAATGTCAAAATATTTCAAAAGGTGTTGAGAGGGAGTAAGAACAGCCAGAGCTATGGCAGAAAAACATGAAAAGAACATGGTATGTGAAGAGCACCAAGAGGAACTCAGTGTTGCTTTAGCATTAACTGCTAGGTAGGTGATGCTGGAGTGGTTAGCAAGAGAACCGTGGGAAGGTTTTAAGTGATTTTTAAGGATTTGGCCATTATTCTCTAGGACAGATGATGGGAAATCCTTGAAGGGCATCAAAAAAGATTCTGGGTGGTGATACAGAGGCAATTTTAAGCAAACTGAGACAACAGTTAAAAATTATGAAACTTATCTGGGAAGGGAGTTCAGGAAGATTTGAGAGCTCAAACAATACTCAGTAACTGGACGCAGGGTCCAGCAGAGAGAGGGAAAGCAAGTGATATTCTGACGTTTAGGGAAGGGAATAGATAAATGATTAACATGATAAATTGGGATAAAAAAAGAGGCAAGAATAAAGTATTAGGTTTTGTTACTGCTGTAACAAATTACCATAAACTTAAAGGCTGAATATAAATGTGTTACCTTACACTTTTGAAGGTTAGAAGTCCAGCATCTGTCTCACTGGGCTACGATCAAGGTAGAAGCAGCACTGCATTCCTTTCTGGGGGCTCGAGGAAAGAATCACCTGTCTCTCCCTCTTCCATTTTTGAGAACACTTGTGATGACATTGGATCATCTGGATAATCCAGGATAATTTTTTCTACATTAAGACCAGCTGTTTAGCAAGCTTACGCTCATCTGCAACCTTAATTCTCCTTTGCTATGTAATGGCCTATCCACAGGTTCCAGGGATTAGAACAAGGCTATCTTGTCCTAAGGAATATCGTGCCGCTAAAGAAGGGGGCATTATTCTGCCTTCCACAATCGGGTCTCGGGACTCCATTGATACCCACGCATCCCACCTATGAAATACCTTAACTCTCTTCCAATTTACTTAAGGTTTTCCTCACATTACAGCATGAACTCAAAATACAAATTTTCATCTACAGCCCATCAGCACAAAAGTCCCAAATTATTCCCCAAACACATTAGTGCAGGTATTAGACAATAGTTATGGATATTCTGGTTCAAGAGAGGTGAAAATGTAAGGAGAAAAAAACACAAGGAGTCACAGGGGCCAAGCAATTTCACGATCCAGAGAGGCCGACTCCATCAGGTGTCAAGGGCTGGGCACCATCCTCTCTGTTTTGGCTCCACGCTCTGCGCTTGAGTCTAGGCCCTCTGGATCGTTCCCTTTTCATGAAATATGGCGTGTATTTATAGCTGAGTAGTTTAAGCAGCCTATTTCCTCTCTGGAGAATTTTGGCATTCTG
The DNA here is from genome assembly GCF_964656455.1 of Halichoerus grypus. Classification (NCBI taxonomy): domain Eukaryota; kingdom Metazoa; phylum Chordata; class Mammalia; order Carnivora; family Phocidae; genus Halichoerus; species Halichoerus grypus. The sequence continues at coordinate 17,866,695 of NC_135715.1, forward strand.
AAGGCTCTCTTTGATTTTGCCCTCTATTCTTTTTGGTCCAAGCTGGCAATCTCTGTTTGTGTGACATTCTCCAGAATTCTGTGTATAGTCTCTGTATTTCACACTATTCACTCAAGTAGACAAGAGGGATGTCCACAGAGGTCTCCTAGATAAACCCATCTCTGCTTTCAGCTTCTGCTAACATTTCTGAGACCCTTCATCTCTTCAGATAGCCTTCTGGGTAATAAAATACTCTGACCTTTTGATCTTCCTGAGGCATTAGCAAAAGATTGTTCAGTCACAGCCTTAGTTTTCTTAGACTACATTTTCCTGACAGCCAATCTCTTAATTTTAATGTCTTTTGTATTATGGGAATTTCCCAAATCGTCAAGCCCTGGTTGCTTTTTTTTTTTTTAAACAAAACCTTAATTTATCTCTTTTTCTTGCATTTTGCTAGAAGCAGCAAGAAGAAAGCAGGGTGACCATTCAAAACTTTGCTGGGAAATCTCAACAAAATGTCCAGTTTACATGGACATGAAGTTTTGTCCTTTCCACATAACTGCAGGTAATTCCAGTAAGCTTTATGATACTATATAACAAGGATCCTCTTCCCTCCACTTTCCAAAACCATGCTCCTTATTTCCTTCCTCACCAGCAGATCCTTCGCTATTCAGATTTCTACCAGCAGTCTGCTTGTGACAATGTTGGTACGCTCTAAGGTGATGCAGTTTTTCTCCATCATGCTTTTCATGCCCCAGTGCTCACTAGCACAGACATCAAGATCTGTATTTTTACTAAAAGTCTTTTCAAGATAATCTAAGCTTATTCTGTTATGCTCACCATTTTCCCAGTCTCTGCCCACCACCTAATTCCAAAGCATCTTTCACAAATTTTAGGTAATTTCTACAGCAGCAGCCTACATCCAGATATCAAAACTGTATTGGTCTTAGAGTTGTGAACAGTATACCACCAACTTGGGGGCTTAAAACAACACAATTATTACTTACATTTCCACAGGTCAGAGCCCAACCTGGATAACGCTGGGTGAAAACCAAGATGTTAGCAAGGAAGCATTCCTCTCTGGAGGACCTAGGGGAGAATCAGTTTCTTTTCCTTTTCCATCTTCTAGAGGCCATACATGTTCTCTGGTTCATGATCCTCTTCATATACCTTCATAATCAGTAATTTTGACGATTGCTAAGCATCGTCACATAGTCACCTCTCCCTCTGACTCTCCTGACTTTTCTTCCATTTTTAAAGACGTTTGTGATTACATTGGGTCCACCTGGATAACCCAGGTTAACATTCCTATTCTAAGATAAACCCATTAAGAATTCAAATTACACCTGCAACTCTAATTCCCTTTCGCCTTGAAACATAACTTATTCACAGGCTCCAGAGATTCATATGTAGACATTTGGGGGGTGGGGAGCATAATTCTACCTACCCTAAATAACTCGGGAGAAAGTCTATGAGTTTCCTTTAGGACATATTGAGCAAGAGTTGCATCCAGACTCCCAAATGCGTAAGTCCAGGTGGCAGCTGAATAAATGAGTCTGAATATTTGGCAAGGAGGCATGCATAATATATGGATTTTAGTATCTTTAATGCAGTGGTTTTCTGAGAACTTATTTAAAATGTCTATTTTCAAACTCCACTGCAAGAAATTCATTTTGAGGGGGGTAATATGTCCAAGAATATGCATTTAGCAGGCATCCCAGGTAGTTCCAATATAGTTGGTACTCTGATGATACTTAGTGAAAGAGCTTGATCATATTACCAGAGATTGGATATGTATGATAATGGTGGAGATAGTTACCTGGGAGATAACTCTGGGGAAGAGTCAGGGATGTGGGCTGCTGACTGGAAAAAAAAAAAAAAAAAAATCAGGTGCTTCAAAGCTGTATGCCATAGATACAAAATGTGAGTAGATAAGAAAATGCTGCTTTTGGAAAAAAAAAAAAAAAAAAGTCATTGCCCATCTGCCATGCAGTACCTGAGCCAAAGGCCTTCAGAGGTAGTGTGGTATCGAGATATGGGAATTAGAAAAAAAAAAAAAAAAAAGGCTGAATTGCTATGTTCTGGTCCTGATCCTGCAAACTACAAGCCTCGTGACCTTGGGAAAGTCATTCTCTCTCAGCGATATCATTTTTCTCATCAATAAGATGTTTATGCTTAGCATACGGAGTTGTAAGAATCCAATAATATAGTTTGTGGGAGATCTCTGTAAATAATGATTGCATGTATGGATTTACAAAATAAAGATTTGGGAAAACTATTATAGAGGGAAAAAAATTGAAAGCAGTAAGAACTCTTATGAACTGAATGAAAGAGTAGTATTGGTACCCAAACCTAAGTTTATTTTCCCAAAACCGATCCATGTCAGTCCCTCCGTGTTTCTTCTTGCCCTGTGAATGTGTATTATTTGCCTCCATTTTATCCTGTTTCTTCACTCCACTATTAATGCCTAGGGAGTTGTGCCAAGTTCGGTCTTCAAATCACATCAGGCAATAGATGGCCCTATTCTCAACTCACAAAAAATCTCACTTTGATTGCATTCAGAATATCTTGGTTCAAATGTCTTGCTTTTGTGTAAATAAGAAAAGCTTCTTTGAAAACTATGTTTACAAACGAGAATCTGAAATCAAGAGGGCAAGCTAAAGGTGATAGAAAAAGCATTAATTGAGAGAAATGAAAACACAATATTACTGTATATAATAAACTGATATTTTTAAAAATACAAAAAACTAGCAAAAAAGGATATGTAAGCAAATGAATTGGGGTAAAATAATAGAATTTGAAACATCTGCTGAAAACATACTAAAGAAAATTTAGAATAGTGTTCATAATATTAGAATATAACATATATCAAAAGAAAAGGTAATTTTGAGACATGTATGGAAGCCAAGCAATGTACAGAGTTTGTTGCCTTATATTTATAAGCTCAAGAAGCAATTGTTGGAGTTGATCATGGAGAGGCCACACCCCACCTTCTTTGGAATGTACCTTCTGCCCATGGATCCCATAGGGGACCATTTCAAGGATGCAATCTTGGGAGAGGAATGTGCTGTTGAGACTATCTGGACCGAACATGTGATTGAATCTGGTTAAGACCTTTACATAAACTTTTAAGATTCTGATGGGCAGGTGCAGAGATTTACCACCCTAGAGAAGCCTCATAAGTTCCTCTGCTTATTAAATCAGCCACCTACCAATCTAGAGCCATCTGCCTCTTTGTTCTGTATCTCCTTGCCTTCCATGTACTTGGGTCAGTTTGCAAACCAACAGCAATTTAAAATTTTATCCTTTGAAAATAATAGATTTTAAACTAATTTTTCTTTTGCCGGAAAAGTTCCTAAGTATTGACAATTTTAGGGTATTTAATGTAAAATTATATTTTTAAAAAATTCTAATGATGCCTAAAAATCAAAGGATTATGAAATATTAAATAGAAGCCCCCCAAAACAATATAAATGGCTTGTATGAAAATTACTCACTAAAAGAGTGCCTAATGAATATCAATAATGTATTGGCCCCAATATTAATCAAAAATTAAGTAATAGTATTATTGTTAAAGATTCATTTCCATGACATAGGATTCAGCCTTTTTAAGACATTCAACTTTAACACAATTCTCTAAAGCTGATTGCTTTATTTTTCTTATTTACATATTTACCAGAATGAAGTGGAAAAAAATCCGTTCATCTCTTTCTATGCCCTTGGTAGTCAATTGCTGAAACTAATTTCAAGCCATTTATTGTTATTCACTTCTTTTTAGCAATTTTTACTTTGACTGATTCATGTTTTTGTGACTTATAGCTAGAGCCGGATTCAATCCATCTTCATATACCTTGGTGCCTTTCATAGCTGTAGACATGTGGTGGGTCTTAAAAATTTGTGTTTAAGGAAAATTAATTAACAAAGTAGGATTGTGCTGATAGGTCTTATATATCATTACCTCCAATAGAGTACATTGGATGTCAGGAAAAGAAAATATAAAGTCTATAAATAGACTTATAATACAGAGTTCTAAAGTTGTTCTACTACATAAAAAATTAACAATACCTGCTTAGTAACATGGTTTCATAACAAAAAGCAACATAATTTGCATTGGTAATTCTCTGAAATGGATAACTATGTAGATGTGTGTACATACAGACACATATATTCATACATATATGCATACATATATATGTAATAGCAAGGTTATGGACACTGGCTGTTTATTTTTGTCTACAGAGAAAAATATACTTAATAAAAATTACTTCTCGGGCGCCTGGGTGGCTCAGTTGGTTAAGTGGCTGCCTTTGGCTCAGGTCATGATCCCGGAGTCCTGGGATTGAGTCCCACATCGGGCGCCTGGCTGAACGAGGAGCCTGCTTCTCCCTCTGACCCTCTCCCCTCTCCCCTCTCATGCTGTTTCTCTCTCTCTCTTTCTCAAATAAATAAATAAATAAATAAAATCTTTAAAAAAAATTACTTCTCAATGTTTTTGTAACACTACCTACTTAATTAATAAGCCTAGTGATTGCTTTATGTTTTTTCATAAATTTTTCATACTAATTCAACAAAGAAAATGTTCTTTAATGTTTTCTAGAAATAATTTATAAACATTTTCTTAATGTAGAGAAAAGTTGAAATTGTTGAAATGGTCCCCCAAAAGATTACTAAATACTTTCAATGGAAAATTCAGCATTATTGGTTTATCGGATTCTACAAAGTCTCTTTCCCTCATTGTTTTTTGCTTTTGTTTTTGTTTTAGCTTTTTTCACAACTCTGTGAGCTACAACTAATTCTTGTCCTTAGAAATGCAAATTATCCAGTGGAGATGTATTTGACCCTGGTCCTACGGATAATGACCAATTTTGCATCTATTAAGCATATTCATTTCAGCATTCTTGACCACCTATATATGTGTCTACTCTTTGGATTCTCCTTTGAACCAGTCAAGACATCTTACTGGTTCTCTTATTAATCAAGGAGTCAAATGTAATCATTAACAGATGTTCATTTTACATTTGTATGAGTCATGATTTTTTCTTTTCATTTTTTTTTTTAATTTTGTGATCATGCTTTGACATTGTGTGGACATTTTCTTAAGACATGCCAGAAAAGTTGGCTGTCAAGTTTCTCAAGGTCATTTCTAGGGAAAAACCATTCCATTTTATATAAAAAGTGAAATTTATGTTTTATAGTTTCCACTCCCGCAGCCATGGCATTTTATGTAAATTGTATACATGAATCTGAGGATGATGTAAGATCCCAAATATTTTATCAGTGATTTCAACTACTTGATTTCTTTCACTTATTTAAATCTCCAGTTCAGTATGATCCAAATAGCACTATGGAGTCAGGCAATTTTACCAGATAGCAGTTAAGTTTCTACACTTTCTCTTACCTGTATAGAACAAATAAGTTTATAAGTCAAAGTAAAGACATCTGGTGGTATGATTTTAATTTGTAACAAATAAAATGTTTTATCAACTTTATCTAGAAATAATAACTCATGATTTATTTTGTTTCAGGAGTGTAGCCCTATAAAATTACCCAAGTGCCTAAAAAGTATGCAGAAGGGCAGATTACATCCTCTTCACTGTCCATTTCACAGTTGTTTTTTAGGAAAGAAAAACAGTCAATTGATGCCTTTTGAGAGATAGATAGCAACAATATCGACAAATTCTCATAGAAGAGGGTCACTAATGTGTAAACAAGAGCTACTGACATTGGATCCTCATAGATACATATTTATTTAGATAGATAGTATAGTATGAATTGGGTATATACCTCAAATGTATTTGTTTAGATCCACTTAATCATGAGGACTATTAGGGGTGCCTGAGTGGCTCAGTTGGTTAAGTGACTGCCTTTGGCTCAGGTCATGATCCTGGAGTCCTGGGATCGAGTCCCACATCGGGCTCCTTGCTCAGCAGGGAGTCTCCTTCTCCCTCTGACCCTCCTCCCTCTCATGCTCTCTGTCTCTCATTCTCTCTCTCTCAAATAAATAAAATCTTAAAAAAAAAAATCATGAGGACTATTAAGTATAAATGGAAGTGAAAGAGCACATCAGCTGGTATTTTAAAAGATTGCAAGAGTATAAAGCCATATCCTTCTGCATATATTTTGATGAGAAGAATGTAAATATATTTCTTTGGACGGGGTGGAATTGTGATTTACGGTGAGCAGAAGCTGACTGCCTTCACAATGTTTGTATTCACTATGGGGGGTTGAAGTTTTGACTGATTCATGCATTGGGAACTTTTGAATTAACCAAGGAAATTGGCAAAACAGAGTATGACTGCTTGTGTGACATTACAGAAAAGATTTTGTGTTATCCATGCACATCTCTCATTTGCCTGTCTGTTAGTGTTATTCAACTGCTGTTCGACTTCTTAAAACTCCAAGTAGTTTAGAGCCAACAGGGACTGGTACATTATATGTAAGTGAGCAGCTATAAAAGTCAGTGTAACTTAGTATCTACGAATTCTAGCCACCGCTACTATCAACATGAAGAATGTAATAGGTGGAATGTTTTACATGTCCAATATGGACTACAGAATTCCCTATATAATTTTTACAGTTTTAATTTAAAAGTATACCTAGTCAGATATTTCATCTACACCTTGTTATAGTAATAAAAATTCAGATACTGCTTAAAGAGAAATCACATTTCCAAAGCAACATTTAGATCTGGAAGTCGGTGTTTTATTTCATATTTTTAATGCTTATTTGATCTTCTGGTTAAAGTTGTTTATAGCGATAAAAATTTAAAATAACTATTTGTATATTCTTCTATCATATATAATTGAAATAAAAAAATTTCATTACTAAAATAGAAAAGATGGGTCTGAAATATTTAGTGAGAAACATTTAGTAAGTGGAAACTTTTTCACAACTGAGTATCACTAACAATACATAAAAATATTAATGAAACACTATTAGGATGATATAATTGATCTTTTGATAAATATGGTCATGAAACATCAAGCTACACATCAGATTCCAGAATCAAAAGTAATAAAAATCACTCTAAATTCTGCTCAAAAAATAGTAAGAGGGGGCCTGGCTGGCTCAGTCAGTAGAGCATGCAACTCTTTATCTTGGGGGTGTGAGTTAGAAGCCCATGTTGGGTGTGGAGTTTACTTAAAAATCAGATCTTTAAAAAAAAAATTGCTAGATAATAAGTGACAGCATTTTAGACATTATTATATACATGTATTTAAGTGGATAGTAAATTAAGTAGTTAGCATTATGAATTTAAATGGTATAATACAATATATGTATTGTTAATGATCATTGACTAAATCAAAGAAAATTAGAAAACTAGTGAAATGAAGCTCTATGACCATTTATATGAATACATTTATGCCTATATATATGGATGCATGAAGAGATTTTTATCCTTGAAATGATGGAACTTTAAGAGAAATAAGAAAACTATTTTGGAATCAAGGTCATGATTTTTTTAATTATATATTTCAAAGTAGCTGGTTGTATAAATAATGAGAAAGTTGTCATTTAAATATTCAAGATGTTTTAATTATTATTTTTGTATTGTCATGTCTTAGCTTGGGCTGCCATATGGAATACCATAAACCAGGTGGCTTAAATAATAGACATTTATTTCTCAGCGTTCTGGAGGCTGGGAAGTCCAAGATCAAGGTGTTGACAGATTCAATTCCTGGTGAGTGCTCTCTTCCTGGCTTGCGGACCACTGCCTTCTTGCTGTGTCCTCACTTGATGGAGGCAGAGAGAAAACCAGCTCTGGTTTCTCTTCCTCTTCTTATGAGGTCACTAATGCCATAACTGAGCTGCATTTTCATAACCGTATCTAAACCGAATTCTCTTCCAAAGGTACCACTTCCAAATACCATCACACTGGGGTCAGGGTTCAACATATGAATTTTGGGGGGACACAAACATTCAGTCCTTAACCCAGAGTTTCCAACAATTACATTTTCTTATGTAACCATAAATCTAGTAGTTTTTTAAATATATAATACAAGTCTTTAATCAAACAAATTAAACTTTACTGCCATTATTTTTAAACTGCAATTTTTCTTTTCTGAAATTTGTATTTATTACTTAATTTCATATTCAATAGTTTGATTTTTCCTTTAAGAAGTTTTATAGTTTTCATTCCTTCTCAAGAAGGGTGTATACGTGTTATAGTCCCTTGTTGTACTGTTAGAAATGTCTGCCTGTGATTTCCTGTGCAAGTGACAGCCTCGTTGGGCATAAAATCTCCAGGTTACATGTACTATCATCCTCCAGGGTTCACTGTGCCTGTGAGTAGTGATAAGCCTACACTGGATGCCCCCCCCCTTTTTGAAATATTTATTTATTTATTTGAGAGAGTGAGAGAGAAAGAGAAAACACACGCGGGGGAGGGGCAGAAGGAGAGGGAGAAGCAGGCTCCCCACTGAGCAGAGAGCCTATGAGATGCGGGGCTCCATCCCAGGACTCCTGATTCATGACCTGAGCCTAAGGCAGACACTTAACCAACTGAGCCACCAAGACACCCCTGGATGTCCCCTTTAGAAAGGATTTACTTTTGTTTTTGTTTTTTTTTTCTTTTTCTATTAAATTCAATCACTTAAGCAGTGTAGACTTAATTGTTGGCTTTTCCCTATGCCCAATCCTTGCCACCCCCACACTCAGGAACTCTTTGTCACCTTTTGGTCTGTAATCCCAGTCTTTGCTTCACTTGATGTGAATGTGGCTATATCATACCTCCGAAGACCTTTGTATTGTTGTTAGTAACATTCATTTTTTTATCTTTTTAGTCATTTATCCTAATTGGGCTCATATTTTTTTCTCAACAACATCTGTTATTTACCTAAATATTCTAATTACATGGTGTGTTTACTGTAAGTTTTCAAGTTTGCCCCTTCTAAAAGCAATTTGAATACTACACATGTTAAATATCTTGCTCTTTATAATTTATTATTTTTCTAATAATGTTAAGTGATATTTAATTGGTTTTATTAGCTCTACAATTGTACTCAAAAAAAAAAAAAAAAAAACAACTTATTCTATTGTTTGATCACACTTTCCCTGAGCTAGTATTTTACTTTTTCTTGAATTTATCAAGGTTTCCTACTAGATAAGGCACATGAAAAAAATTTTTTTGTATTCTTTTCCTTCTCCAGGCTGAGCTCTTTATCTGAGTTTTATGTTATATCTTTTTCTCACTTTGTGTGTGTGTGTTGTAGCCGATTTGCAGAGTTGAAAGCTGCTCCATTTATTTTGTGCTTAGGGTGAATAGGAAGATGGTTTCTTACATCCTTTCTTTACTACCTCATACAATACAGCTTAGCAGTCTGGGTTTTGCTTTGATTATTTTTTTAAATTTATCTTTTTATTGAAGTACAGTTGACAGAGTGTTATATTAGTTTCAGGCATACAACATAGTGATGCAACAATTCTATATGTCATACTGTGCTCACCACAAGAGTGGTTACCATCCGTCACCATACACGAGCATTACAATACCACTGACTACACTCCCTATGCTGTGCATTTTATCTTTCTGACTTACTCATTCCACAACTGGGAAGCTTTTAGTGCACATGTGATCACGGAGGGGGTGCGCATGAGCATAGCCTGGGCAGGCTCTTTGGGGGAATGGACTCCTGTCGAGCATCATCTGGTACCAGGAGGCATCAGATCTACAGAGGAGGAAATACCTCAGACTTTGGAACATTTACCCTCACTCAGCATAGGGCTCTGGAAAATGGGGAGATTTCTGTGCTTTTGCTGAGATCTTGTATGAGTTTGGTGGTTTACCCTATCTTTTCTTTTTTTCAGGTAGGTTTATTACATACGGCTTTAATAAGGTACTCTACAAATGGTGAGTAATGAATGGGAATTCCCAGGATTTCGTAAACTTTTGTGTTCTACTGCTCTTCAGAGTGAGTATATGTGTGCCTCTGTGTTTGTGTGTGCATACACATGCACGTGCGTGCACACGCACACGCTAACTGGTGGTGGCGGCAGGGCTAGCGTTGGTGTTTCTGTGGTTAAAAACAGTACAAGTTGTGCCTGAATGTTAAATCTGCCCCCCTTCCTCAATGCCACTTTCCCAAAACTGTCTCCTATTTTGTTTGGTGGTTGTTGATTTTTTTTTTTCCTTTTTGCTACATTTAAATTTTTTGTTCATTACTTAGGAAATACAATTATAGTATCGTATCCAACCTAACTCCATATAATCTGAACATGAATTTTAGAGTAAAACATATAGAAGTCATAATCTCATTAAATATGCATCCCCCAACTAAAATTTTTTGGATATTTTGAAATGATAAAAGACTTCATCATATTGAATCAAACAAATTTCAGTTATTAAACTCATGCATAAAATTCACTCACCATTAATTAAGGCAGATAATTTAAAAGCAAAAGAGAGCTACACAAAAGCATGATTTACTAATTATGACATTATAAGTGGTTTGATAAAGAGAAATTCCACCTCTGATTTATATTAATATGATGTCCATCCAGGAAATCTCTAATCTCTAATTTTAAAAATTGCCATATTGCTTATATTTCTAGATTTTCAACAAAAATTGTGTGTATGTGCCCAGCAACAATACTAAATTGAGTTTTTGAAAAAAAGTACAAATAAAATTGAATTTTTTTAATCTTACTGTTTAGATAGGCAAATCAAAGACCATATTTTGACATTTTGGAATAAACATTGTAATTTGCTTATAAAAGCACTGAGAGGAGCCCAGCCAGTCTTGTTCACCGGGTCATACCAATGTCTTAACAGTGGCTGGGACATGGTGTGGATTCAATAACTATTTCCTGAATGACTAAATTAAGCAAATTCATGCAGCAAATTGGTGAAACATTACATATTGCCTTTGTATATATTATAGCATTTAAAAAAAAACGAGTTGATACAGAACCTATTTTGTAACATGATTAGGCCAGGTAAATTTTCTCACTGAAGAATTCAGAATTTTATAAGGAAGGACACAAAGTTTCAGAACCGAATCATTAAGGGAAGATCTCTAGAGGAAATGTTCTTTACAAGTGTAAGAAATATTAAATATTTACAGGAATAATAAAGAGAAAAACAGTTCAGGTTTCTGAAAGGAATGATCAAACTGAACATCGAATGGTCTGCCTTTCTGTCTTATTGACCTTCTGCAGATTACGTAGGTTCCTCTAACAATCATTTGAATAAATATATCTCATGACTCCCAGATGAGGGACTGAAATATGCACTCTTTAATTGAAATGTTTTATTGGTGATTTTTAAATGTGTGAAACAATTCTGGGAAATACTGGAAATATTTTTTAAAACCAGTTTTTGGATTTTTTTTTCCCAAACGAAGAATAATAATCCATGTTTCCTATTTTTCCTTGTTTCTTAGGAACTAATTCTGATGTAAATCTTTCAATACCTCTATTAATGTTAGTTTCTTGGCCAATGACTGCTTTCTAGATAAAGTAAAAGACTTACCCTAATTAACCCAATTGTGGCATTTATGAGATTGACTGCTAGTTCTCTCTTTAAACCCTTTATTTTTTATGTTTTATGGCATCATTGCACTATGCCACCTTTTTTTTCAAATTTAATTCCACATGTTTAAAAAGCTGTATATTCTCTTCTGAATCTTAAGTGTCATTTTGAAACCTAAAGATCATGACTGAAATATAGTGAAGAGTAAAGATGAAACAGAGAATAAAAGTAACATTATAAAACCTCCAGTACCATCACTTGTGCATGTAATAGACAGAGATGCATTACTATAGCCCCTTGAGTTGGACTTGTTCCTCAGCTGCCAAGAGTTGTGTCAGTAGACAGGATTTTGCCATGAGCCCTTTTGGCTATCGCCTCCGCTCCACAGGGTCCCTTTGCCCAAGGTCATGCCCTTTCCAGGTGTGGGCCATATCCAGTGACTGACTGAAGAGAGGCTGGGGCAGAGGAGAGGGGCATAGAAGGGACCTGAGGGGTATAAAGGCCCAGTCACCTCAGTCCAGTGTGGGACAATTCCAATGGGTCATTTTACCTCCAGAGTCCTCATGAGCAGACGTGCACCTGTAGTCCCGGGCGTGTTTGCAGCCCAGCTTTCCCCTCCCCCCACTCCTGATCCTGCTTCCATCTTCTCACTTCCACAGGTGGTGTTCCAAGTGTACTCTCCAAAAAACATGCTACTATTTATTTATTTTTAAGATTTTGTTTATTTATTTGACAGAGAGAGACACAGCGAGAGAGGGAACACAAGCAGGGGGAGTGGGAGAGGGAGAAGCAGGCTTCCCGCGGAGCAGGGAGCCCGATGTGGGGCTCGATCCCAGGACCCTGGTATCATGACCTGAGCCGAAGGCAGACACCCAATGACTGAGCCACCCAGGTGCCCCAGCATACTACTATTTAAACTCCATCTCTAAATCTGCTTCCTGGGGAACACTGTATCATGGACCATACCATTCTTCAGGAATATGGGGAGCACAGAGTGGACAGGCATGTTTATGGTAGGAAAGAGCAGTTTTGGTGAAGTGGTTAGAACAGAAGCTACTCTACCTTAGAATGACGTACGAATGGGATGTTAATAAAGTAGCAAAGGGAAAACTTCTTTGAAAAAAGATGATTAGAAAGGGGACAGCAAGATAATAGTTAGAAACCAGAAGTGACATGCAAAAGTGGGTGCTTTTAGAATGGGAACATGAATGATGTCTCTCAGTGAAATAGGAGATCAGAGAAGTGAGAAAGTCTGAAAACAGAGACATGAGACTCAATAACAAATGAAGAAAGATAGAAGACAATGTGAAAGGTGTGAGATCCATTCAACAAGTGAAAAAATTCTATTGGAAAGAGAGGAAGGACCTCTCATTACCCAGTTACAGATGAGTTTATGAGGGTGGGAATGGTAGCATTAAACATAGGTAGGTGATGCCTTATGTCTTTGTGTCCAGTAAAGAGAATATGTCACTTGCTGAAAACAAGAGTTGGGTCTGAATAGAGGGTTGGCAGAAGTTACTGAGGGTAATTAATCCATTCACTCAATAACTTCTTACTAAATATGAACTATGTACCAGACACTTTGCTATGATATAAATGCAACAATAAAAACCAGACTCAAGCTTGATTTTATTCCCAGGAAGTTGATAGTTTGGTAGGGATACCAAGTGAACAATAAATTGTAATACAGGTGGAAGATGCAGGGATGGGAGGCTTGGAAGGAGCTCTGGGACACATCGCTGGGACATCAGACTCAGGTTTTAGGGTATCTGTGAAAGTATCACACTCTGTCTGAATCTCCCCATTCTATCTCCTGATCCCAAATTAACAAAGCATCAAGATGGCACTTAGCACTGAAAAAGAAGCGCTACGTGAAGGCATATGTTCCCATGGCTGCATTTATATGAATATGATTCTCACTGGTGTAGAAGCAGGGATGGAGGATGGATTTGGCTTGGAATTGGCATACTTCCAATGGGATTCCAACATTCCATGTTGCAAAAGATTTGCGGTGCCTAGGAGATATCGGGTAACTAACTGAGGCCAAGAAGGAACTGCGAGGTTTACAAAAAATACAAATAGCTTTGAAAATATTGCTCTGGGTGAGGTCATATACGATGTGTAGAGAAAATATAAGTTTCAGAGAACTAAAAGGATAAGGCCTTGAAGTCAAAAGCGAGAGGAATACCAGAATTTAACAATCTGGTATGACTCAGCTACAGAAAATGTCGCGGTTCCCAAAAGGGTGATGACTGTGGATGGCTAAATTAGACCGGGGATGCGTGTTAGTGAAGATAAGGAGATCAATAAGCTGTAAAGCCAGGCTGTTGAATGTATTTTTCACAAAGACACTAAAGTCACCAAAAATGACAGCAGGACGAACAAAACCTGATAGCTTCTTGCTAGAGTTTTCCTTAAAATGCTGATGGGCCTTCCTGGACAATGGAGGAACTCAGGGCATCCTGACATGAATGTCACAGAGGCGGGAGCAGCTGTGCAGAGTTGGGAGAATGCCAGCCACATCTGGAGCAGGCCCGCAAAACTTCAGGTGATTTAGATGATCCCTTTTATGCGCTTTCTTAGAGAAGGTGGCACAGAACGAATTCCTGAGGGACTATTTACCTTTTATATCCCAGATGTTATAATAGAATAACCTGCTCACTTAAAAGGCTCAATGGATGTCAGCTATTTCTCTTCACTACTTAGAGGGTTTCTTCTTCTTTTCATGGTCGACAAGGACAAAAATGTTTCAGACAGTGCAAACGAGCAACATATGATGCTTTAAATAAGCTTCAATTTTCAGTAAGATTTCAAGAAACTTTTCACAATGTCCACCTTATATTTTACTTGCTCTAATGCCCTAAAAGCCCCTCTCCATATTATTTTTTCCCCTGAATATATTCTTAAAACATCAGTGGTTTGGTGCTTACCCATTTTAGCCTTTGCTGAATCTCCTTCTCTCCACATGAAACATACCCACAGACATATAGCCAGTTAGCTCAGAGCCTGGACTTGACTCTTAGCCAAGACCTACATGCTCCCCGCCCGGAGACTCTTCCACATTACCTTCAGCCTAAGCAATTTAAACATGTTCTCTCTTATCATATTATTAAAATGCATACACATACAAAGATGTGACCCACATGATACAGCACTCCGGTTTTTAAAAAAATGTTGAAAATAATTTTTAAAGGAACTAAAGGCTCTACTTGTATTTTGGTAACCCCTGAAGAAGAGTATAATGCAAAGCACATATCTTTACATTCCTCTTTTTCATCCATTTTCCTTTTTCTTTAAATCCCTTTAGTTCATAACCGCCATTACCACCCATGAACTGGGTATATGTTTTCTCTGCCCCCAGGCCTAACCTAAATGCATCTATCGATCCATATCCCCTTCCCTCTTGACTTTCAAGTCCTGATTCCCTCTTATCATTGTGCTGATGTGGCAACAACAAAGAGCAAATCACCTGTCAGCTGGCCACCAGCAGGACCTTTTCAGAGAACAGAAGTGAGGAGAGGAGAACAAACCAAGCAGGCAAAGCCAGTATTCCTATTAGCAAGCAGAGAGAGGGAGTTCCCAGTAACCACATACATTAATAATTTTTATCCCCCAAAGGAAAACTCTATAAAATAAATTATATTGCACTTGTATATGACAATACTTAAAATATAACTCCAGCGCAAGTACCCTAAACTTATCCATGAAATGAACCTACAGGAATGAACTTAATGAATCAATATTTATAAGCTCTTTTCACTGATGTCTATGGTTTTAGCCAGTGATTTCAGAATGCTGCTGAAAAACATACTTTTTCCTAATATTTGCTTTCATGAACCCATGTAGACACAGCTCTTTCCATACTGGATTTCAATATATCCACAAAAGTTAAATAGCTACTTTTAGCCAGCTTTCATTTTAACAAGTTTAATTCTAACATTTACTAATATCATTTTTGTGAAATAATCTGGCACTAGTATGTACTATATAGTATGTATTTGGCAGATGTTGTTTTGCTTTCTTCTTCTTTTCTCATAATAAAACAATGGCTCATTTATAAAATGTTGTAAGGAGAAAAAAACAACTAAACTCTTGTTTATCGATTACCAATACTTTAGGAAATGTAACACCCCTTCCTTGTTAGTTTAATACTGAAGCATTAAAATTGATATGCCATATACTTGCATTAGGTAAACTATTCTTTCTAAGAATGATTTTTTAGAACTTTATGTCTTTAAAACAACTAGAAAACCTTAAAGTGTCATCAAACAAAAGTGTACATTTAATAAACAGCCCAGCTGTAACAGTTACAGAAAATCACTTAAAGGCTGTCACTCCTCTGGGTGTTGTAAATTTTAGCCCTGGTCAAATCAGATCATCAGAAGTCTATAAACTTGAACTCTATTGCCTTGTCTTTAGCAGAATTACCTTCTCTGGAGTAAATTTTGAGGTCATGCCCTAATTTTTTTATGAAAGGACAACACAACAAATAATCATATGAAATCCATTTTGTCACTTAATATAGAATATTGTTGAAGAATATCATCATTCAGTGGCCCACATATAACATCCCAGGAAAGGCATTTATATCACGGTTCAGCGCTGGGAAAAGTTTTTCTTCTTCAGAAGAAAGCTTCTCCTAAATGATGCTATCTTTATTTTAACATGGCTACTAGGAAACTATACCTAAAACTATAATTACTATCCAGTTTCTTTTGGACTGAATATTTATATTTTTCTTTATCTTAGCCTTGGTTTTCTATCTATTTATAACTTCTCTGTACTAGTATTTATATGTCTAATTTCATCTACTTTTGGTTTTGCACTGTTTATATTGTATTCTACTATGTTTTATAAAACAATATAGAAGTTGTATAACTGATGAAACATTTAAGCTTTGTCTATGCAGTAAAACTAGTTTGATTAGAATTGTTTAATTTAGTCAGCAAACACATGGATGAGTGAATTCAACTTTCATAGGCTTTTTCTATATGCTTCACATTGAATTATGCTTTATTTATGCTTTGGTATAAAATACAAAATTAATACCATAAAGTATCAACATCTTACCTAGAATATAAGAGAATATTTAATTTTTAATCTCTCTCCTCTACATCTGAGAATATAGAAGTCTAGGTAGAAATCATTTGGACAGTTCATCCTCTCTAGGGTCCTGAGAGTACACCCAATTTCACATATATTCACACATACATTTTTTGTAGAAATAAAAAGACCTTCTGATATTCCTAATTGACTCCTTAAAAGCTAGTAATTCATAATTATTCCGCAGGTATTATGCTTACCCTTTGTAATGGTCTATGAATCAGATGAAAGACACTATCCAGTGGGTGACACAGACAGTTAATTGACAATTTAGTTTAGGGTTCTATGAAAACAAACAGAGCAATTCAGAAGAATGTTAAAATGAGTATTCATCCTACCACTCCAAAGTCAAGGGCAGAAAAGAGAGCTTCCTACAAAGACAACATGTGCATAGTCCTGTGGTGTAAGGCAGCATGGGTCATAGGGCACCACAAGAAGTTTGAAATGGTTAGAAGAATGTGTGCAAGATGGGTACCATTTGATGGATGAGCCTGGAGAGGTGCTCAGGACTTACTTGTGTTTCATACAACAAAGGTCAGAACTTCTATCAAGGACAGGGGAAAAATAAACAGTCTTTACCACGGGAGACAATCAGAATTGTATTTTAAGAACACTACTATGTAAAGTGAAAGAGAGATTGAAATTGAGTAAGAGTGGGACCAGGAAGATTATTAATGAAGAGAATTAATGGCCCAATCACCGCTGTGGCAGGAGGCATGAAAAGCAAAGACTATACAAGAAGAAGGAAGAAAAAGAATTGTCCAAATATGAATGAAATGATGGAGAAAGAATAATACAGGTTGGATTATGCAGTGATTCACTGAGATAAGAAATTTGAAAAGGGAGGAGCTTTGGAGGAGTAACAGATTTCATTTAGGGGTTGTTTGAATTTGAGGAATAAATAATATACCCAAGTCAAGGTTTTAGCAAACAATTATATACATGGGCCTAAATCTGAGCAAATTGCTGCTCAAGGTACAGGCTTCCAAGTCATTTGAATTTAACTGCATCAGTTGCCATAGATGTGAACGAGATCATCCAAAGAGAGTATGCAGTGAGGAGAGAAAATGGAATTGAGAGTAGAATCTTATGCACTAGAAAGGTACAGGTAGAAAGAGAAAATATCAAAAGAACCTGATGAATACCTATCTGAGAGGTAGAAAGAATTGGGTAGGGGAGAATTGTGTCATAAAAACCAAGTTAGGAAAGTGTTTTCAAAAAAGGTGTTTTCTCTCTCTTTTTTTTTTAAGATTTATTTATTTTAAGGGGGAGGGGCAGAGGGGAGGGAGAGAAGGAATCTCAAGTGAATGCCCTACTGAGCATGGAGCCTGACATGGGGCTCGATCTCACGACCCTGAGATCATGACCTGAGATGAAACCACAAGTTGGACACTCAACCGACTGAGCCACCCAGGTGTCTCTCAAAAGTTTGATAGTGTCAGATTCTGAAGGCAAATCAGCTAAAATCACACAGGAAAATACCTAATGGATTCAAAGACCCAGTGGTCAGTGGGCCTCGTAAACACAATTACAAGGAGTCATAGAAATGGAAGGATTCCAGGGAGTAAGTATAACGTGAAGAAGTGGATATGATAAACACTAACCACCTCCTCAAGACAACTGGCTGTAAAAAGGAGATCACATAAGAACAGAAAGATATGTAGAGTTGGCAGTAAGTGTTGAAGAATTTTCAACTTCTTAATATGATTAGGGAAGAAATTTACAAAAAGATCTTACAGGTTTAGATGAGAGTGGGAGAACTTAATAGATCACTTAAAGAGATGAACTGATATCTCTGAAGAACAGAAGCTTTCTTTTGAAGTAGAAGGTAGGCAGGCAACTTATGTTTGGGGCTTGTTTGTGGGAATGTAAGAACAATGGTCACTGCAAAAGGGTTAAAGACACTTATTAATTGTTATACACCAGAGTCTAAACTTGAAAAGGACTCAGGTGGAAAATAGCAAGCAAGGAGATGGTTACCCAGGAGGGTTTATATGAGTCAAGAAACTACAGTTATGGCTGTGGGTAAGATTCAAGAACAGGTAATTGTTGAATTAAGGAAGTAGCAGCAAGTCTGGCATGATAAAGGCTGGGATGAATCCTCTCTGAGCATTTAAGTCACAAGATGAGAGCAGATGTATGTATTATTACAAATACTGTGAGCCACATTCCAAGATATTCAATTAATGTGAAGGAACGCCAGCAAACTATAATTAAAGCGGTATGCAGGAAGAAAAGACATGAGAAGTGAGAGCTATAGCTTATGAGTGGGTGTGAGAGCTGACCCAAGAAGATCCCAAAGTGGAAGCAACAGTCACTAAATCACAGGAGGTCAGAAAAGGTGAGGCCAGGGAATTGGATAACAGCTACACAGAGCACTGAGGACCCAAGGTCTGTGATAGTCTTTGCGTGTCCACAAAGGTTATGAACCTGATGGCCAAATACCTCATGGCATTGTCCTCAAGGTAAGGAGACTGAACTAGTGTGGTGAGAGAGCGACAAAATGAAAAGAGCTGAATGATAAACCCACCTCAGTATCATGATAAATTGAGTCTAGAGGATAATCTTCCTAAGGGCTACAAATGGGCACTTTCAAAGGTGAGAGGCAGCCTTTGGGTTTGGGTAGGAAGGTACTGGAAGCAGGATAAGAGGCAACAGAGATCTAAGGGAGAGAAAATATAGCAGTGAGAGTAGCAAGTATGATTAAGGAAAGGGAAAGGACAGGGCACTTTGGGAAAAAAAAGTGAGAAGATCCATTTTTCTTTTTTCTTTTTTTAAAAGAATTATTTATTTCTTTATTTTTAAAGTTTTTATTTATTTGTCAGTGATTGAGAGAGAGAGAGAGCACAAGCAAGGGGAGTAGCAGAGACAGGCTGAGCAAGGAGCCCGATGCAGGACTTGATCCCTGGATCCTGGGATCATGACCTACGTCGAAGGCAGACCCTTAACTGACTGAGCCACCCAGGCATCCCTATATTTATTTATTTTAGAGAGAGAGAGACAGTGCCCTGCATGGGCAGGCAAAAAGGGGCAGAAGGAGAGGGAGAGAAAGAATCCCAAGCAGACTCCCTGCTGAGCACAGAGCCCAACACAGGGCTCCATCCCACCACCCTCAGATCATGACCTGAGCAGAAACCAAGAGTCCGGTGCTTAACCAACTGAACCACCCAGGCATCCTGAGAAGATACATTTTTGACTGATTAAATGGTGTGACTGATGATGACTGCTACCTACCATTTCACAGATAGTTGAAGAGACCTAACCAAGTTCACATTGCTAATAATTATGGAATCAGCACCCAAGCACAAACTACAGTTCCACAGTCTGAAATCTTAACACGTCGGCTAAATTGCAGCTCTGTGATGGGAATGAGTCACAGTGGCATCAATTTGCTGAAAAGTTCACAAGAGAGCTCAGAATAAAGGTACTGTACTGCTTTCTGAGACTCCAGAGTAGTATGCCTCAAAATGTCTTCGACTGTATCTCTGCTAGAGGGAAACTGGATGGACTGCCAAAGACTATGCAATTAATTAACCCAAAACAATTTAGAAATTTCTCCTTGTGTAGGATATTGTAAATATTCTTTGGCTGATTATAATTTAATTCCTCTCATGTGTGTATAATTCTATCTATGTCTGTATCTGTCGTGTCCGTTTACCTACCATCTGGCTACCTCCCTAGCTAGACCTGTATCGAGTTCAACACCGCTTTCCCTTCCTCTAACATCTGTGGGGATTTGGGGGAGTGGTCTTTTATGCAAAATTTGTGTCTCCATTTCTTTATGAAATCTCTTTCACTCTTCTGCATTCCTCTTCCTTTTCATGTCATGAAACTTCTCTTGACAGTTTCTTCTCAGTTCTAGAACTTCCTCCTCTTACTGTCTTCCCCATACTTCTGCAGGCTTTTTTTAATCTCATGCAGAATATCACTTTTGTGCGCTATACAGCTTGTCAGTTCTATGTTACAGCTGCTGCTTGATCACAGATAAAGGGGAGAAGCAACAAATTGTGAATTTTTGGCCTCTTACCCTTGTGACTGAAACTTGCAATCCATCTTTCAGAAAATCGTTTCATATTGAAGACATGTGGTCTGGGAAAGTGCCCCCATGAAACAACACAAACCTCCAGTACATGGTACCTCTTGATGTATTCATTCCAAAGCACCTCCTATCAGGAAGTAGGGCCATGATCCCAGGGGCATCTACTTTTTAAGTACAAGACTGACAAAAAGTCTTTTACCTCACTGCTCTTTACATTATGGTTATATTAACAAAGGAAACCCAGTTTGTTAAGTGGAAGAAGTTACTGGAAAATAAGGAACTACCAATTTCTTTTTTTTTTCCCTTAGTAGTATTCAACAAGTGGCTTGAGAATTCATATATTTAACAATTTGAATGTGAAAGAAGTTTAATGTAATTCAGCCAAATATATAAGAAAATATAGAAAATACAGAGAAATGAGGAACTATGAAACGTATACTTTTCCCTCTCTAAGACACATGGTTTGTATGATCTCACATAGAAATGTGACATGCAATTTTCTTTCTAGAATTTAATGTTCTCATTTTGGAAAACTATTATCTTGAAATGAAGCATTTTCTGCTTTTCCCTTCAAGTATAATAAAGAAACATGATCATTAATTAGATTCAGCTACCCTATAATTTAAAGCTTAGTCTTATTGATTGGTTTAAAGAAATTTATTGGAATGTGACATATTTATAAATTGAGACAAAGATGATGCATATATTCTTTACCGATTTTAAAAATACAACACAACTCTTAATTTAATAAAATTAAAGAATGCGGGCTTTTAAACCCCAACTAGATATAATATTAAATCAATGAAATAAAAGAGACAGCAATAGAAAAAAACTTCTGTTGCCATTTGAAATATGTTTCAATATATCACACTTAAGTTATCTCGTATCTAGAATTTAATCATTAGAATTTATATATTTAGAATTTGGCTTGAAACTTGAAAGACACCTTAAAACATAATTGTGGGGGAGGAGGGGAAAGATGGCGGAGGAGTAGGGGACCCTATTTCAACTGGTCCCCAGAATAGAGCTGGATAACTACCAGACCACTCTGAGCACCCACGAAACCAGCCTGAGATGTAAGAAGATCTGGATCTCTACAAACAGAATATCGCGGGCAGTTGGTTTTGAGGTACGAAGCGAAGAGTCGTGATCCTGCGGGCAGATATCGGAGGATAAACGGCAGCGGGAGGGTGCCTGGCCGTGGGGATCCTACACCGCCGGTGAGCGACAGCCTCGCGCGCTGCGGAAGGGGCACAGACTCACAGACCGGTAGCGTCGGGAAAGGACTTTAGGGCAGCCCCCGGGGTGGAAAACCAGACCGGCGGGTTCACGCGCACGCGAACTGCAGCCCCCCCCCCCCCCATAGAAACCGGAGCGACGGTCGCGCGCACGCAAACTGCAGCCTCCGAGACGGAAACCCAGTGCGCCAGGGTCGCGCCGGTGAACTGCAACCCCCGGGGGTGGAAACCCCGAGCAGCTGAGTCGCGCACTCGCGAACTGGGAGCGGCTGGCGGTTTTAGAAGCACAAAGGGCAGAGACATGCCCCGACCTGGAGGCAGGACTGGGAGCGCTGCGGAGGGGCGCACAACCCCGGCCACTGCAGTTTATAGCAGCACGGACAGAAATGGAGACGATGTGGCCTGGAGAGCTCACCGAAGAACAGACTGCCGTCTCTCTGCTCTGAGGCAGAGGGTTGGAAACGGTCTCTTCTGCTCTAACTCGCGGAAGAGACGCGGAAAGCCACCAGGGAAAGGCGCCAGAGAACAAAAGCCCCAAAGACTGATTCCCACTGAGCCCATCCCCCGCCACAGGGGCGCAGGGCAACTCCGCCCAAACAGGGTTGCCTGAGTAACAGCGCGGCAGGCCCCTCCCCCAGAAGACAGGCTGGGAAAACAAGAGGCCAGCAACCCTAAGGTCCCAAGAAAACAGGTGCATCTTGCTTGGGTTCTGGTCAATAATTTGGACTCTATACATCCCCTCAAACACCCATCAACAGAATGACTAGGAGGAGGAGCCCCCAAAACAGAAAAGACTCAGAGATTATGACTTATGCTGCAGATTTACAAATGGATGCAGATATAACCAAGATGTCGGAGATGGAATTCAGGCTAGCAATTGTGAAGACAACGGCTAGAATGGAGAAATCAATTAATGGCAACATAGAGTCTCTAAGGGCAGAAATAAAAGGTGAATTGGCAGAACTTAAAAATGCCATACATGAGATCCAATCCAATCTAGATAATCTAACAGCTAGGGTAACTGAGACAGAAGAGAGAATAAGTGATCTGGAAGACAGTATAATAGGTAAAAAGGGAAAAGAGGAGGCCAGGGAAAAACAACTCAGAATCCATGAAAATAGAATCAGAGAAATAAATGACACCATGAAGCGTTCCAGTGTCAGAATAATTGGAATCCCGGAGGGAGTGGAGAGAGAGAGAGGACTAGAAGATGTATTTGAGCAAATCGTAGCTGAGAACTTCCCTAATCTGGGGAATGAAACAAACATTCGTGTCCTAAAAGCAGAGAGGACCCCTCCCAAGATCAAGGAAAACAGGCCAACACCCCAGCATGTAATAGTAAAACTTACAAATCTTAGAACTAAGGAAACCATCTTAAGGGCAGTTAGGGGGAAGAGATCCCTTACGTACAGAGGGAGGAACATCAGAATAACGTCAGACCTATCCACAGAGACCTGGCAAGCCAGAAAGGCCTGGCAAGACATATTCAGAGTACTAAATGAGAAGAACATGCAGCCAAGAATACTTTATCCGGCAAGGCTTTATTTAGAATGGATGGAGAGATGCAGAGCTTCCACGACTGGCAGAAACTGAAAGAATATGTGACCACTAATCCGGCCCTGCAAGAAATATTAAGGGGGGGTTCTATAAAAGGAGAAAGACCCCAAGAGTGATATACAACAGAAATTTACAGGGACAATCTATAAAAACAACGTCTTCACAGGCAACATGATGACAATTAATTCATATCTTTCAATAATCACTCTCAACGTGAATGGTCTAAACGCTCCCATAAAACGGCACAGGGTTGCAGATTGGATACAAAGACAGGACCCAAACATATGCTGTCTACAAGAGACTCATTTTGAACCTAAAGATACATCCAGACTGAAAGTGAAGGGATGGAGATCTCTCTTCCATGCCAGCGGACCTCAAAAGAAAGCTGGGGTAGCAATTCTTATATCAGACAAATTAGATTTTAAACTAAAGTCTGTAATTAGAGACACAGAAGGACACTATATCATTCTTAAAGGGTCTATCCAACAAGAAGATCTAACAATTGTAAATATCTATGCCCCAACATGGGAGCAGCCATATACATAAGCCAACTGTTAACCAAAATAAAGAGTCGTATTGATAACAATACGTTAATTGTGGGAGACCTCAATACTCCACTCTCAGCAATAGACAGATCATCTAAGCAGAAAATCAACAAAGAAACAAGAGCTTTGAATGACATACTGGACCAGATGGACCTCATAGATATATACAGAACATTCCACCCTAAAACAACAGAATACTCATTCTTCTCGAGCGCACATGGAATTTTCTCCAGAATAGACCATATACTGGGTCACAAATCAGGTCTCAACTGATACCAAAAGATTGAGATTATTCCCTGCATATTCTCAGACCACAGTGCTCTAAAACTGGAACTCAATCACAAGAAAAAATTTGGCAGAAATTCAAACACTTGGAAACTAAAGACCACTCTGCTCAAGAATGTTTGGGTCAACCAAAAAATCAAAGAAGAACTTAAACAATTCATGGAAATCAATGAGAACGAAAACACATCGGTCCAAAACCTATGGGATACTGCAAAGGCGGTCCTAAGGGGGGAATACATAGCCATCCAAGCCTCACTCAAAAAAATAGAAAAATCCCGAATTCACCAACTAACTCTACACCTTAAAGAACTAGAGAAAAAGCAACAAACGACACCTAAGCCACGCATTAGAAGAGAAATAATTAAAATTAGAGCAGAAATCAATGAATTAGAAACCAGAAACACAGTAGATCAGATCAACGAAACTAGAAGTTGGTTCTTTGAAAGAATTAATAAGATTGATAAACCACTGGCCAGACTTATCCAAAAGAAGAGAGAAAGGACCCAAATTAATAAAATTATGAATGAAAGGGGAGAGATCACGACTAACACCAAGGAAATAGAAACAATTAATAGAAATTATTATCAACAACTATATGCCAATAAACTGAGCAATCTGGATGAAATGGAGGCCTTCCTGGAAACCTATAAGCTGCCAAGACTGAAACAGGAAGAAATTGACAACCTGAATAGACCAATAACCAGTAACGAGATTGAAGCAGTGATCAAAAACCTCCCAAAAAACAGGAGTCCAGGGCCTGATGGATTGCCTGGGGAATTCTACCAAACATTCAAAGAAGAAATAATACCTATTCTACTGAAGCGGTTTCAAAAAATAGAAACAGAAGGAAAACTTCCAAACTCATTCTATGAGGCCAGCATTACCTTAATCCCCAAACCAGGCAAAGACCCCATCAAAAAGGAGCATTTCAGACCGATATCCCTGATGAATATGGATTCCAAAAACCTCAACAAAATCCTAGCTAATAGGATCCAACAATACATTAAAAGGATCATCCACCACGACCAAGTGGGATTTATCCCCGGGATGCAAGGGTGGTTCAACATTCGCAAATCAATCAATGTGATAGAACACATTAATAAAAGGAGGGAGAAGAAGCATATGGTCCTCTCAATTGATGCAGAAAAAGCATTTGACAAAATACAACATCCTTTCCTGATTAAAACTCTCCAGAGTATAGGGATAGAGGGAACATTCCTCAAGCTCATAAAATCCATCTATGAAAAACCCACAGCCAGTATCATCCTCAATGGGGAAAAGCTGAGAGCCTTTCCCTTAAGATCAGGAACACATCAAGGGTGCCCACTCTCACCACTGTTGTTCAACATAGTACTAGAAGTCCTAGCAACAGCAATCAGACAACAAAAAGAAATAAAAGGTATTCAAATTGGCAAAGAAGAATTCAAACTCTCTCTTTTTGCAGATGACATGATACTTTATGTGGAAAACCCAAAAGACTCCACCCCCAAATTACTAGAACTCATCCAGCAATTCAGTAATGTGGCAGGATACAAAATCAATGCACAGAAATCAGTGCTTTCTTATACACTAACAACGCAACTGTAGAAAGAGAAATTAAAGAAACAATTCCATTTACAATAGCACCAAAAACCATAAGATACCTCGGAATAAACCTAACCAAAGAGCTAAAGGATCTATACTCTAGGAACTACAAAACACTCATGAAAGAAATTGAAGAAGACACAAAAAGATGGACAAATATTCCATGCTCATGGATCAGAAGAATAAACATTGTTAAAATGTCTATGCTACCCAGAGCAATCTATACCTTCAATGCCATCCTGATCAAAATTCCAATGACATTTTTCAAAGTGCTGGAACAATCCTAAAATTTGTATGGAATCAGAAAAGACCCCGAATCGCCAAGGAAATGTTGAAAAAGAAAAACAAAGCTGGGGGCATCACGTTGCCCGATTTCAAGCTATATTACAAAGCTGTGATCACCAAGACAGCATGGTACTGGCACAAAAACAGACCTACAGACCAATGGAACAGAATAGAGAATCCAGATATAGACCCTCAACTCTATGGTCAAATAATCTTTGACAAAGCAGGAAAAAATATGCAATGGAAAAAAAGACAGTCTCTTCAATAAATGGTGCTGGGAAAGTTGGACAGCCACATGCAGAAGAATGAAACTCGACCATTCTCTAACACCATTCACAAAGATAAACTCAAAATGGATGAAAGACCTCAATGTGAGACAGGAATCCATCAAAATCCTAGAGGAGAACATAGGCAGTAACCTCTTTGACATCGGCCACAGCAACTTCTTTCAAGATACATCTCCAAAAGCTAGTGAAGCAAAAGCAAAAATGAACTTTTGGGACTTCATCAAGATAAAAAGCTTCTGCACAGCAAAGGAAACAGTCAACAAAACAAAGAGGCAACCCACAGAATGGGAGAAGATATTTGCAAATGACACTACAGATAAAGGGCTGGTATCCAAGATCTATAAAGAACTTCTCAAACTCAACACCCAAAAAACAAATAATCAAGTCAAAAAATGGGCAGAAGAGATGAACAGACACTTCTCTGAAGAAGACATACAAATGGCTAACAGACACATGAAAAAATGTTCATCATCATCAGTCATCAGGGAAATCCAAATCAAAACCACACTGAGATACCACCTTACACCAGTTAGAATGGCAAAAATGGACAGGGAAAGAAACAACAAATGTTGGAGAGGTTGTGGAGAAAGGGGAACCCTCTTACACTGTTGGTGGGAATGCAAGTTGGTACAGCCACTTTGGAAAACAGTGTGGAGGTGCCTCAAAAATTTAAAAATAGAGCTACCCTGTGACTCAGCAATTGCACTCCTGGGTATTTACCCCAAAGACACAGATGTAGTGAAAAGAAGGGCCATATGCACCCCAATGTTCATAGCAGCAATGTCCGCAATAGCCAAACTGTGGAAAGAGCTGAGATGCCCTTCAACAGATGAATGGATAAAGAAGATGTGGTCCATATATACAATGGAATATTACTCAGCCATCAGAAAAGATGAATACCCAACTTTTACATCAACATGGATGGGACTGGAGGAGATTATGCTAAGTGAAATAAGTCAAGCAGAGAAAGTCAATTATCATATGGTTTCACTTATTTGTGGAAAATAAGGAATAGCATGGAGGACATTAGGAGAAGGAAGGGAAAAATTGGGGGGGGGGGGATTGGAGGGAGAGATGAACCATGAAAGACTATGGACCTGAGAAACAAACAGGGTCCTAGAGAGGGGGGAGGGGGGATTGGTTAGCCCGGTGATGGGTATTAAGGAGGGCACGTACTGCATGGAGCACTGGGTGTTATATGAAAACAATGGATCATGGATCACTACCTCAAAAATTAATGATGTATTGTATGGTGACTAACATAATATAATAAAATTAAAAACTACAAAAAAAACCATAATTGTTAATCATGTTCATTATTAGGTCAAATGTCTCATACCCTCCGAAAATAGTAGAGACCAATAGAAAGTCTCCATTAAAATGTATCATGGAACTTTAAATATCTTTGTGTTGCTAATGTTAGCATACCTCTCTTATCCTCTCAATCAACTGTGACCTTGCAGATAATGGAGTCCTTGACGTTGCTGATTGTATTTCCAGGTGGAAACTTGCCTGAGATGAGAATTCTTCCTAAGAACATTTTTTTTTTTTTTTTTTGGTAGCCACAAAGGGCATGTCGCCTGGTGGAATATTCCCACTCAAAATTAACAGCAAGTAATATGAATGAAGCTCTCAGCAGAATATATCACGTAGATTTTCTTGGCATTAGGCAAAGGAATCGTTCAAGGATTCTGTGGAGTTTCTCCAGAAAAAAATTTAAGAAACAAAAAAAAGAGGCATATGCACAAACATTTTTATAATCTAGCAGAATCATGATCTAGATTTTTTTTAAAAGCAAATCCACAAACCAAAACACAATACAAAACAAAGCAAAATAAAATACGAATAAGAAACTTCATTCTACATAATGCAGAAACTGTGCTGATACTCAGATGTGAGCATATGCCGTCGGGCAAATGCCAGCCCCGCATGAGCCGATTATTCAATTTAAACAAAACTGAAGAGGTTTAGTGTTGGTTAGGGAGGTGTCACTTAGGTTTTGGGCTCAGTTCCTATCACCCCATAAATTAGTGAGGTGTTGCTGGGGTTACAAATATCTGCATGCATATATGCCTCCTGTCTTTAGAGGTTCTTAGAAAAGTCCACTGCCCCATGATATTCAATGACGGGGGGATCCAAGAACTGGGATTCAGAGAAACTGATGAATTACACATTCCTCACCACAGTGTGAAACAAACTTACCTTTCCAGGCTCATTTTCATTACTGGTCTGCTATGAGACCTTGTCAAAGCTAGCCTAGTCCCATTTCCCTTTGTGTTTTGTTTTAGCTTCCTAAGTATATGTTATAGCTTGTACTCAGAATACACTTTCCCTGTCCTCTCTCTCAATTTACATATTCTTCAAAGATCTCCTCAAATCTCTTCTCTGCCTCTAAACCATAGTATGTCTCCTGTCTTGACCTGTTTCCCCGTGCCTACTCCCACAATCTACAGCAGGTCATGTCACCTCTTTTTATTACACCCTCAGCATTCTTGCCCTGATGGCATCTTGGTTCAACTTCTTGAAAGCCTTCCGCCCCTGCTGTCTCTGCTGTCTCCAGCAATCTGGCCTCGCCCCACTGTTCACACAGCTTCTCTCCTCAAGGCCTCCACTTGCTATGATCTGGCCATGGGCTGCAACTCACCCACTGTTCACATGCTCTGCGGTGAACTGAGTGACACTGGAGGAGATGGGGAAGGAGAAAAGGCACGACTACAAAAAGTCAGGTGGGAAGGAGTTCTGGCACACGTGATCTCAGTCGTCTTCCGCAAGAGGGTGTGCAGTTTTGTGGTCTCTTCAGACACGGAGGATAAAAGTTTTCTTTTTAAATTTTTTATTATTTTTTTTAACTTCAAGTCTGTGTGCAGATCAGCATGCTATTTTTACGTTAGAGGCTCTGGAGAGCTTGATGGAAATTGTGACATCCTCCACACCTCAGCACGGTGACCTATTTCCAGTGTCAGTGTGGGAACTGGAACCTGTTGCAAGAATTTTTTAGCAATACCTTGCTCTGCCATCCAGTACAACTTGGCCAACTGTAATAACAGTGTTCTAAATAAGGCTCAAATGCCTGCACTAATTCTCCAGAACGCTCCTTGATTTATGCAGTGTTTACTAAGCGAAACATATATAGCACTGTGCAAGGATTTGTAGATAAAGCTGGTATAAAGTAAATACGTATTTATTTTGAGATTAAAATTCAGTTGAGGAGGAAAAGACAAATGCATTGAATGCTTTAGCAAAAAAGATTTATTGAGCAATTGTGTGTAGAACCAGAACAAAAATCTACAGATAAAGATACGAATACGATATAATGCCCTACCTCTAGGATGCTCAGGGTCCAGAAATAGGAGTCATATATTAACAAATTATGATACCTGTCATAAATAGTATAATGAAAAATCTTCTATTGACTTCATTGTAAGTGAGTTTACAATACATTACGACATATTATCTGAACGAAAACAGCATAGAGAGTCCTCAAGAACATTTAAAAAAGCTTTGACTCATCTACATAGTATGCCTTTAACATCAGAATTAAAGCAGTTTCTTTGAAGAAAATCATCACCCTATAGCAGGGAATTTTATATAAGCAAGTTAGAGTCAAAGGTACAAATAAGGACTAGAGCAAAGGCATTCACTCTCTAGCATAGAGTCCAGAGTGAAAACACAAATGGCCCTACATTAGTCCAATAAAGCCATGCTTGATTAATGCCCAGAGACTGGATTAGGGATCTGCCCATAAAATTGCCCTTTAGGAATACAGTTGAGAGGGAAATAGCTTATTAGGTCCACATAGAAACTCAAAGGGGCTAAGGGCCATCTGTGTGTTCTACTGGAAAAAGTATGGCTTAAATCTAAATCTCTGTAGTTACAAATGAACAAGTTGATTTTTCGCAAGCATCTAACATCAAAATATTCCACATTCAAATATAACAGATTTATGAAAAGGATTTGATACATGAAGCAGAAGAAAACTAGGAAAAATCTCCTTTTTATCCACAAAAATATATGAGCCATAACTTTTAGGAAAATAGAAGAGTACGCCAAAGAGAGAAAGGTGGCTTTGAGAGATGCTGGCATGGAAAGAGAGCAGACTGAAATAAGACTAGAACACAGGAAATCCAAAATCGAAAATAAAATAGGATTTTTCCTTGAATTCTACTATGTTTAAGAGTGCAATTACTTTTCCTTTTCTCTTTTTATGCTTGATTATTTTTTCCTATTATTTTATTTATTTGAAAAATAACATTAACTGTTTAAATTTAAAAAATCACCAAAAATTAATTTTTAAAGAATTAAAAGTAAATATTATATATTCATATATATATATGAAGAAAATATCACTTTCCTTAGGGATTTAAAAGAATTAAATAATTACAAATTTATTATTTGTTGATTCTCTCCAAAAAAAATACAAATTTAATAGAGCAATTTTTTAGCTTTTGATTTGAAATATTAAATTTCACCTGGAAGAATAAATGTTGAAAATCATCCGAAAAATGTTGCAGAAAGCTGAGGTAGTTTTGTAATGACAGAAATTAAACAGTGCTGTACAAATACAAGAATAGACAAATCAATGAATTTTTTCCAAGACAGTTTTTGGGATTTCAAGTCAATGGGATAAGAAAAGCTTATGCAGCAGATAATGCTGAAAGCGGGGTAACTGGTTAACTAGTTGGAAAAGTAAAGTTGGAGTTTCACACTTCAAAACAATTTCATTTTGAACAAGTGATTTGTTGCTTAAGGAAATACCCAAAAGAAAATATAGATGGATATTTATCTGAACTTGAGGTAGAAAAAGCGTTCAAAGACTAAAATCCAAGAAGAAGTCAGAGAGGAAAATATTGACCAATTTGATTTCATACAAATTGTAAAGTTCTATAATATCATTCACAATAAAATTAAAAGGTATATTGCTAACCAGACAAAACTTTGCAAGATATGTTATAAAGCAAAACAATATACAGAAGAATTTGGGCTATCAGTAAGAAAATATCTTTAAATGCATAAAATCCATGAATAGCAACAAAAATATAAAATACTAGAGTGGAGGGAATTTATAGATTGAAAGAATAAAGTAGTTGTTTTAGGATAAGTTATCTGAGATCATATGTTTCTTATTTCACTAGTTCATATACATTTATTTTTTAATTCATTTTTATTTAGATATAATTGACATATAACATTGTATAAGTTTAAGGTGCACATGTTGGTTTGATTATGATGCTCTGAGTATGATGACCACTGCAGTGCTGGCTAGCACTTCTGTCATATCACATAATTATCGGGGGGTGTGTGTGTGCGTGTGTGTGTGTGTGTGTGTGTTGAGAACAACTAAGATCTAATTTCTTAGCAACTTTGAAGTTTATAATACAGTCTTGTTGTCTATAGTCATTTTGTGCATTAGATGTCCAGGACTTATTTATCTACTGGTTGCAAGAATGTACCTTTAAACAACATCTCCCTAATTCTCCCACCGCCCCCCAGCCCCTGATAACCACCATTCCATACTCTGTTTTTATGAATTTGGCATTTTCCAATTCCACATATTAGAGAGATCGTAAAATATTTGTCTTTCTCTGTCTGACTTATCTCACGTAGCAAAATGCCCTCAAGGTCCATCTATGTCGTCCCAAATGACAGAATTTCCTTCTTTCTAATGGTTGAATAATATTCCATTGTATGTAAATACCCATCACATCTTCTTTATCTATCTATCGGTCTATAGACACAGGTTGATTCTATATCTTGGCTCTTGTAAATAATGCCGCAATGAACAAGAAAGTGCAGATATCTTCTTGATTTCCTATTTTCATTTCCTTTAGAAATACACCCACAAGTGAAACTGCTGAATCATAAGGTAACTGTATTTTTTTAATTTTTGAGAAACCTCCATCCTATTTTTCAGAGTGGCTGCACCATTTTGCATTCCCATCAACAATGCACAAGGGTTCCCTTTCTCCACAACCTTACCAACCCTTGTTATCTCTTGTCTTCTTGATGATAGCCATTCTAATGTGTGAAGTGATACATACACTTCATAGAGTCTATATGATATAAGCTCAACAATTGATAGGGACTAAAAAAATGAGAAAGAAACTATGTTAGCAGTTTAGTGGGGAGACTGACATGTAAACAAAAAATTCCCATAAACGGCGAGTACAGTAATATAAGTCCTTATAAACTGACAGGTGAAAAGTGAAGCAGGACTATATTCACTTGGGAGCATGTAGAAAGACTTCACGTTCAATAGCGCATTTGAGCTGACACCTGAGAGGAAGACACAGGAGGATAAATAACACTGAAGAGAGTTTTCAAGGTAGAGAAAATGACTTTTGTAAGATCAGAAAAGCATGAAGTTTATGTGGTTTAAAAAGTATGTTGTATTCAGGTAATAATACAATTAACTCCAATACTCCTGCATTTTTTACTGGAGGTTCTGGAGAGACATCTGCTTTGAAGCTCATTCAGGTAGTTGGCCAAAGTCAGTTCCTCATGTTTTTAGAACTGCACTCCACACTTTTTTATTGTCTGTCAGCTGGGAGCCAACTCTGCTCCTAGAGACCACCTACATTCCTTGTCATGTTTCCATGTGGATTATCCAGCAACCTTATACACTACCTATCTCTATGACTTTCCCTTCTGCCCTATCTCTCAGACATGGGCTACAGAAAGTTCTCTGCTTTTAAGAGCTCATGTGATTATATTGGGCTAATCAAAACAATCCAAGATAATGTCCTTATCTTAAGATTTTTAACATAATTATAATGGCAGAGTCTCTTTTGTCATGAAATGCAACATATCCAAAGATTCCAACCATTAGGGCATGGACATCTTTGGGGGCCTTATTCTGCTACTGCATTAATCAAGAGTATAAATAGAGGGGCAGGGAAGGATTTTATGGGGGAAAAGAATGAGTTCTATTTTGAACATGTGGAGTTTGAAGTGCCTGTGGGAATTCTGGGTGGATATGTTTTGAAAGCAGTTTTATACGGATTTGGCAGTTCTGGATAAAAGTCAAGCTGATTGTATAATTTGGCAGTCATCATCTTATAAATTGTAAATGAAGCCATTATTATATATGAGAGGTTTAGCATTTTGCCCAGGGAGATTTCAAGTCAGTTTACAAAGTTAATATACTGTGGTCCTCTCAATAGTAGATCATGTTTTATTCATTTGGGCATTAGCCTGGGATCAAATTCTTATATTTGTTAAACGAATAAATGAATGAGTGAAAGAATGAATGAATGAAAACTATAGACACTTGTCCTCTAGGACTCTATCTTGTTTTATAGCTCTGTGTGTTGGTGTTCGCACTGTGTGTATGTGTTTGATATGGCTCAGAGGTTTGAAAAACCCTTACTATAAAAACAGAAAATATGTTCATTGTAGGAACACTTTAATTCAGACTAAATTAAAGCATTTTAGATAAATAAAGCAGATAGAAGGCACTCTTAGATTTAAAAAAGTATTATTTCATAGAAAAAGTACTGCAACAATGAACTCTTATTATCTCATTCACTCAAGATAATAGTAAGTAAATTGTGCATAATTTATTCAAAGCATGTTCTTCTAAACTTCTAAATTTCTAAACTACCAGGATTGGTACGCAAGAGCACACACACATAAACACACATTTTACTGTTATTTTAATTTACTTAATCCATTCAGACACCTGAACAAAAACTACATGTTTTTGATTAGAGAGACCACCCATCTATATTCTTCTCTTCTTGAATCCATCGAGGAGAAAATACTTCACTAATAGTATTTTTTAAAAAACACTAGTAAAACCATTCCTCTATGTTGATGTTTTACTTGGTTTCTAGTAAATCGATTATGTCTAACCTTTTTTAAGGGTTTTTTTTTTCCAAAGACTATTTTTAGGGTAGTCTTAGATTTAAAACAAAAATTAACAGAATGTACAGAGATTTCACATATACCTCTCACCTCCCCAGCCACACACATACCCATGCCTAGCTTCCTCCACTAGCCTGTCCCCCACCAGAGTAGGGGACAACTGATGAACCTACACTGACACATCATAATCACCCCGAGTCCAGAGTTTACATTAGTGTTCACTCTTAGTGTTGTACATTCTGAAAGTTTAGACAAATGTACAATGACATGTATCCATTAGTATAATACAATACAGAGTGTTTTCCCTTCACTAAAAATCCTCTGTGTTCTGCCTATTCATCCCTCACCCTCTCCCAAACCTTGGCAACCAGTGATCTTTTTATGGTCTCCATCGTTTTGCCTGTTCCAGAATGTCATATGATTGAAATTACAGTATGCAGAATTTTCAGGTTGGCTTCTTTTACTTAGCTATGTGAATTTAAGTTCCCTCCATGTCTTTTCATGGCTTGATAGCTCATGTCTTGACAGCGCTGAATAATAGTCTATTTTCTTGATGTACCACAGTTTATTCATCCATTCTCCTATTGAAAGACATATTGGTTGCTTCCAAGATTTAACCATTATGAATTGCCTAATCTTTTTTAAAACATTAAAAAATATTCTGAGGCAATTATATTTAAATAGGTCTACTCAACACAAGGAGAAAGTATCTGGAAAATAATAATTACAAATAAGTAGAGAGATCCATTTGTAGCACAAATAACTAATGTAAGGAATGGAAGAAGAGTAAGATTATAGGTCATTATAGATCTCATAGACACTAAGAATGGTTAAGGGAATATTAATAACAATTAAAAACAGCGGTGCATTTCAAAATAAAATGTAACTCAAAAAAAAAAAAAAGCAGAAAGAAAGTTTGAATAGTCTCATATGTATTAACCAAATCAAATCCACACTTAAAAACCTTCTCATCAAGAAAATTTCTGGCTCATATGGTTTCACCATGATTATACCAAATATTTAAGGAAGATGCAACACCAATTTTATACAAATCCTTCCAAAGAATTACAAAAAAGGAGAAAATAATTTACCATTTGGCCTCAGGCCAACATCACCTCTGTATGGAAAACTAAGACATTACAAGAAAGACAACTACAGTCTCCATCAGAAATGTAGATGTTAAGATCCTAGATAAAATATTAGAAAAGTGACTTCAGTGGTACATCAAAAGTGTAATCAATGGGAGTAACATCAGCAGATATGGTGGAATAAAGACTCATGAAAATTTTCTCTTCCATAAAAACAACGAGAGTTTGGCAAAATTGTCAAAATCCAGTTTTCAGAGCTTTGGAAACGAACTAATGGTTCATAACAATCTGAAAAGTGTTTTTTGTGTTTTTTTTTGTTTTTTTTTTTTTTCAAGAAAAAATAACTGAATCTCAATAAGAACAGTGATTGACTTATTTCACTATAAGTCAATCAGAGAAAGACATGTATAATATTATCTCACTGATAGGAATTTGTAATCTCAGGAAACAAACTGAGGGTTGCTGGAGTGGTGGGGGTGGGAGGGATGGGGTGGCTGGGTGATAGACATTGGGGAGGGTATGTGCTATGGTGAGTGCTATGAATTGTGTAAGATTGATGAATCACAGACCTGTACCTCTGAAACAAATAATATATTATATGTTTAAAAAAAATAAGATAGTAGGAAGTGAAAAATGAAGGGGGGAAATCAGATGGGGAGATGAACCATGAGAGACTATGGACTCTGAAACACAAACAGGGTTCTAGAGGGGAAGGGGGTGGGGGGGATGGGTTAGCCTGGTGACGAGTATTCAAGAGGGCATGTATTGAATGGAGCACTGGGTGTTATACGCAAACAATGAATCATGGAACACTATATCAAAAACTAATGATGTATGGTGATTAACATAACATAATAAAATAAAATTTAAAAAATAAGAACAGTGAGTTTTATGGTGATTTTTGTGATTGATATATGCATGAATTTGAAAGCCATGCTCATGTTCAAGGCTGTACCTATAGGCCCATGAAGACGTGAGAAGGCCTTCTCTCTTACTTCTGGATGAACCTCAGGAACTGCACAAGCAAGAAGTGAATTCTAAGGCCGTGTATCAACTGCCTACAAGATACTGAAGCTGTATTGTAGTGCGCACACACACACACACACACACACACAGAGCTTCTCAGGAAACACGGAATCTCATCCGTTCAAGGCATTTAGAGAAATCTCTATAAAATAATTAGCTAAACACCAGTGCAGCTGAATGGAAACTTTAGTGGCCACTTATGACAATGAATACATTGTTTATAGAATTATAGAATTAGTTTAGGAAAGTCATTAAGTAAACAAACAGCAACATAACAGCAAACATCAACAAGGAGGAAAAAACCCTAGGGAAGGGCAAATCTGATTTTGAGTTGCAACATTATATACTTTAACATGTTCAATTTTCAATAAAACAATATGGCACATGCAAAGAAACATAAAAGCACTGTCCATACACACAAGAGCAAGCAGTTAATATAACTGTCCTTGAGGAGGCTGAGATGTTGAGTTTATTAGACAAAAACTTTAAAAATTCACAAGAGGGGCTCACTGGCCAATTTCAATTGATAAAAGAAAAAATCAGAAAACTTAAAAATAAGCCATCAAGGTTGCCCATTGTGAAGAACAGAAAATGAAAAGAATAGAAAAAAATCATAGAAATAGCCTAACGTTCCATTAAAAAAAAAAAAAAAGAAAGAAAGAAAGAAAGAGAACAAACTAAATCCAAACAAGCAAAAGAAAGTATAGATCCTTTACATCTTTGGTTAGGTTTATTCCAAGATATCTTATGGTTTTTGGTGCTATTGTAAATGGAATCATTTCTCTAATTTCTCTTTCTACAGTTGCATTGTTAGTGTATAAGAAAGCAACTGATTTCTGTGCATTGATTTTGTATCCTGCCACACTACTGAATTGCTGTATGAGTTCTAGTAATTTGGGGGTGCAGTCTTTTGGGTTTTCCACATAAAGTATCATGTCATCTGTGAAAAGAGAGAGTTTGACTTCTTCTTTGCCAATTTGAATACCGTTTATTTCTTTTTGTTGTCTGATTGCCATAAATAAACCTAACCAAAGAGGTAAAGGATCTATACTCTAGGAACTACAGAACACTCATGAAAGAAATTGAAGAAGACACAAAAAGATGGAAAAACATTCTATGCTCATGGATCAGAAGAATAAACATTGTTAAAATGTCTACGCTACCCAGAGCAATCTATACCTTCAATGCCATCCCGATCAAAATTCCAATGACATTTTTCAAAGTGCTGGAACAAACAATCCTAAAATTTGTATGGAATCAGAAAAGACCCCAAATCGCCAAGGAAATGTTGAAAAAGAAAAACAAACCTGGAGGCATCATGTTGCCCGATTTCAAGCTATATTACAAAGCAGTGATCACCAAGACAGCATGGTACTGACACAAAAACAGACATATAGACCAATGGAACAGAATAAAGAGCCCAGATAGGGACCCTCAACTCTATGGTCAAATAATCTTTGACAAAGCAGGAAAAAATATGCAATGGAAAAAAGACAGTCTCTTCAATAAATGGTGCTGGGAAAATTGGACAGCCACATGCAGAAGAATGAAACTTGACCATTCTCTAACACCATACACAAAGATAAACTCAAAGTGGATGAAAGACCTCAACATGAGACAGGAATCCATCAAAATCGCAGAGGAGAACATAGGCAGTAACCTCTTTGACATCAGCTACAGCAATTTCTTTCAAGATACATCTCCAAAGCCTAGTGAAACAAAAGCAAAAATGAACTTTTGGGACTTCATCAAGATAAAAAGCTTCTGCACAGCAAAGGAAACAGTCAACAAAACAAAGAGGCAACCCACAGAATGGGAGAAGATATTTGCAAATGACACTATAGATAAAGGGCTGGTATCCAAGATCTATAAAGAACTTCTCAAACTCAACACCCAAAAAACAAATAATCAAGTCAAAAAATGGGCAGAAGACATGAACAGACACTTCTCCAAAGAAGACATACAAACAGCTAACAGACACATGAAAAATGTTCATCATCATTAGCCATCAGGGAAATTCAAATCAAAACCACATTGAGATACCACCTTACACCAGTTAGAATGGCAAAAATTGACAAGGCAAGAAACAACAAATGTTGGAGAGGTTGTGGAGAAAGGGGAACCCTCTTACACTGTTGGTGGGAATGCAAGCTGGTACAGCCACTTCGGAAAACAGTGTGGAGGTGCCTCAAAAAATTAAAAATAGAGCTACCCTATGACCCAGCAATTGCACTACTGGGTATTTACCCCAAAGACACAGAGGTAGTGAAAAGAAGGGCCATATGCACCCTAATGTTCAGAGCAGCAATGTCCACAATAGCCAAACTGTGGAAAGAGCCGAGATGCCTTTCAACAGATGAATGGATAAAGAAGATGTGGTCCATATTTACAATGGAATATTACTCAGCCATCAGAAAGGATGAATACCCAACTTTTACATCAACATGGATGGGACTGGAGGAGATTATGCTAAGTGAAATAAGTCAAGCAGAGAAAGTCAATTATCATATGGTTTCACTTATTTGTGGAACATAAGGAATAGCGTGGAAGACATTAGGAGAAGGAAGGGAAAAATGAAGGGGGGGAATCGGAGGAAGGATGAACCATGAGAGACTATGGACTCTGAGAAACAAACTGAGGGTTTTAGAGGGGAGGGGGCTGGGGGGATGGGTTAGCCCGGTGATGGGTATTAAGGAGGGCACGTATTGCATGGAGCACTGGGTGTTATACGAAAACAATGGATCGTGGATCACCACATCAAAAACTAATGATGTATTGTATGGTGACTAACATAACAAAATTAAATAAAATTTTTTTAAAAAAAGGAAAAGAAAGGAAATAATCATGATTACAGTGTAAATAAAGGAATTAGAGAGTAGGAAGGCCAAAGAGAAAAATCAGTGAAACCAAAGTTGGTTATTTGAAAACACAAACAAAAAGCCCCCAAAACCTTTAGTTATATTGACCAAAAATAAGAGGAAGAAGACTCAAATGACTAAAGAAAGGAATGAAATGGGGCCATCACTATCCACCTCACAGACACAAGAAGGAATGTAAGAAAATACTATGAACAATTATAGGCCAACAAATTAGATGATTTACATGAAATGAACAACTTCCTACAAAGACACAAACTGCCAAAACTGACTTGAGGAGAAATGTAAAACCTGAATGGATCTATAATAAGTAAAGAGACTGAGTTAGTAATCAACATGTTTTCTGCAAAGAAAAAGCCCAAATGGCCCAAAAGCTGGATGGCATCCCCAGTAAGTTCTACCAAATGTTAAAAGAAAAGTTATCACTAATCCTTCACAAACTCCTCCAAAAAAATAGACAGGGAAAGAATACATTCCAGCTCATCCTAAGAAGTCTGATACCAAAACTGTGACAAAGATATTAAAAGAAAGAAAAACTATACATCAATATCCCTTATGACTAGATAAACAAAAATCCACAATAAAATACTATCAAATCAAATGCAGCAACAGGTAGAAAGGATTATATATCGTAAGTGTGAGTAATTTATTCCAGGAACTAAAATAAAGAAAATAATTCCATTTAAAACAGCATTTAAAAGAATGACAAAAGAATAAATTTAAACCAAAAAAGTATAAAACCTGTACAAAGCATCACTGAAAGAAATTAAATGGAAAAACATGTCATGTTCATGGATCTGAGGGCTCAATATTGTTAAGATGGCAATATACTCCAAAGCGTTCTTCAGATTCACTACTCCTTTTTTTTTTTTTAAGATTTTATTTATTTATTTGCCAGAGAGAGAGAGAGCACAAGCAGGAAGAGCGGGAGGCAGAGGGAGAAGCAGCCTCCCCACTGAGCAAGGAGCCCGATGTAGGACTCGATCACAGGACCCAGGGATCATGACCTGAACTGAAGGCAGATGCTTAACCAACTGAGCCACCCAGGCACCCCAGATTCACTACTCCTTATCAAAAATTTAGTTGACTGTTTTGCAGAAATTGACAAGTTGATCCTAATATTCATATGGAAATGTAAGTATGATAAGAGAATAATGGCTCCCAAAAGATGTCCAAGTCCCAGAACCTGGGAAGAGTTTAGTTTACATGACTAAAGAGACTTAGATATGATTATATTGAGGAATTTGAGTTCAGGTAAATTATCATGGATGATCTGGGTTGGCCCAATGCAATCCTTATAAAGGAAAGAGGGAGGCATAAGTAGTAGACCCAGAGAAACAGATGGGATGATGGAAGATACTGGACTGATGGCAAGCTGGACCACAAGCAAAGGAATGCAGAAGACCTGTAGAAGCTGGAAAAAGCAAGGAAAGAGACGCTTATCCAGAGACTCCAGAAGGAATGCGGCCTTGCTGCTGACACCTTAATTTTAGGCCATTACCTCCAGCACTGTAAAATAATAAACTTACAGTGAGTTGTTACATCAACACTAGGAAACTAATATAGCCGAGGTCCCAGAATAGCCTAAATAATCTTGAAAAAGAGCAACAAAATTGAAAGACTCACACTTTCAGATTTCCAAACGTTCTACAAAGCTAGTATAATTTTATCAATGTGGTGCTGGCTTAAAGATAGACATATAGGCCAATGGAATAAAATTGAGTATTCAGAAATAAACCATTATATTTATAGCCAACTGATTCTTGACAAGGGTGGCAAAATGATTCGACAGGGAAATAATAGTATTTCCAACAAATAGTGCTGAGAAAATTGTATACACACATGCAAAAGGATGAAGTTAGATTCTGACCTTACATTATATACAAGAAGTCAAAGTGGATCCAAACCTAAGTGTAAGAGCTAAAAGTATAAAAGTCTTATAAGAAAGATAAGTAAAAATCTTCATGACCTTGGATTAGATCAGGGCTTCTTAAAGTAACACCAAATTACAAGCAACAAAAGACATACATTGCAGTTAATCAAAATGAAATGTTTTATGTGTAAAATAAACCAGAAAGAAAGTGAAAATACAACTCACAGAATGAGAGGAAATGTTTACAAATCATGTATCTCATAAGGGACTTGTATTGAGAATACATATAGAACTCTTAGAGCTCAACAACTACAAATGTGAAAGGGATTTGAATAGATACTTCTCCAAAGAAGATACACAAATGTGCAAAAAGCACATGAAAAGATGCTCAACATTATTAGTCACGAGGGAAATGCAAATCAAAATTACAATGGGACACCATTTCACACTCACTAGGGGGACGATGTGGAGACAATCCCTCATACATTTCTGGTGGGAATGTGAAGAGGTACAGCCACTTTGGAAAGCAGTTTTGCATTTCCTCACCAAAGTTAAACACAGAGTGACCAAATGCCCCAGCAATTTTACTCCTAGGTATATATATCCAAGAGAACTGAAAACATACATGTACCCAAAACTTGTACACAAATGTCTGTAACACCTTTATCCATAATAGCCAAAAAGCAGAAACAGCCCAAATGTCCATCAATTGACTGGATAAAAAGTGGAATGTCAACTTCTTATCAACCATAATAAGGAATGAACAACACACTGCAACATGAACGGACCTTGAAAACATTGTGAAGTGAATAAAACCAGACACAAAACCTATTGTGCGATTCTGCGTATACAGGATGTCCAGAAACAGCAAATCCATAGAGACAGAAAGTAGATCAGTCATTGCCGGGGGCTGGGGAGAGGAGTTAACAGGATCTTACTAATAGGAGGTACAGAATTTGGGGTTTTTCAATGATAAAACTGTTCTGGAATTTGTGGTGATCATTACATAACTTTATGAATATACTAATCACTGAATTGTATACTCTTAAAGGGTGAACTTTATAGTATGTGAATTATAGTTCAATAAAAAAACTACAATAAATGAAAAAACAACAGGTGTATTCCAATAATACAAGATTATTTTAACATCATAAAATCAATCAGTGTAATTTACAGCACTGTTAGAAAGAGAAAATCTTATCTCAAAGGATACACAAAATTGTATTTTTTAAATGTACAAATGAGGAATAGAACAGAATTTCTTTAACCTGATTAGAGATAGCCATTAAAACCTTAACCATATGTCATAATTAATAAGGAGATATTGAAAGCTTTCCTTCTGAGATCAGAAACAAGATTCCCCAGCCAGTTCAATAAAAGAAAAATAAAAAAGTGCCTAAGTATTAGCAAAAAAGAAATATACTAGTCATTATTTGCGAATTGCATTGTATGCGCAGAAAAAATTAAATGTTAGAATAAGTAAATGTAGCTAGCAAGATCACTGGTTACAATATCTGCATACAAAAATCTAAGGAAACCTATTTCTTTATACTAGCAATAACCAATTAGAAAATAAAATTCTAAAAATATACCATATATGATCAATGTTTTGCTAACTTCATAAAATTAATTTGAAAGTTTTCCTTTTTTATATGTTCTGGAAAGTTTGAACGATTTTTCAAATCATTTAAATAATGTTAAATATATCCCTCCAATAACAACAACAAAATATTCAAGTTGCTTGGGATTGTGGATATCCATAGAGGTATTAGGACTATCTCATTACTAAAGACCATTTTTAGATATAAATCACAGACCCCTTAGACTGTCTTGATTCCCTAAGCATTCTTTTTTTATTTACCAAAATTGACAAATTTCTTATCTCTCATTTTTTAAGAGGTAACACAGGCGTATTTAAAAATTTGCAATTAATGCAGACATGTAAAAAGTAGAAAATGAAGATAATCTACCAGATTCATCTTAACAATAACCACTTACGATATTTTGGTGTATAGCCTTATATATGTACGGGTGTGGATGCGTACTCATGTGGCTAAATGCGTGAGAGTACTTGTGCATGTGATCAGGGGAAAGTACATAGCAAATAGAAACAGAGACAGCCGTCAAATACAGTAGGCATTATATTTTGTAAACTATTTTTGTTTTTGAAGTTAGTTAGAACTTAATAGACATAGTAACCAGAAACCCTAGAGTTATTTCCATATTTCTGAAGTTACATCTGTATCCAGATAAACATTCATCACAATCACCTTCACATGTTGCTTGGAGTTCTTGCCTCCAGCTGCCATGTTAGGTTGCAGTAATGATTGACATGTGTTTGCACACTATTTGGGAATTTCATATTTGTTATGTTGGATTTCTTCTGTTCTTCAGACACACAACTTGGAAATACGCATTTTGTTTTCCTACAACTGGGTGGGGCACACTTACCAGCCTTAAAGGCTTACAATTAGTGGGTCCCCAGCTTGCATCCTTAAGCAATCGTTATAAATACTACCGTTCTTATTAACCCTGCCTTCTGTTCTCATTCAGTTT
Organism: Halichoerus grypus; assembly: GCF_964656455.1. Classification (NCBI taxonomy): domain Eukaryota; kingdom Metazoa; phylum Chordata; class Mammalia; order Carnivora; family Phocidae; genus Halichoerus; species Halichoerus grypus. The sequence continues at coordinate 17,910,349 of NC_135715.1, forward strand.
CAACAGGGTACACTCAGGAATTTAAACCATAGTGCTTCGTCATTTAAATAGATAACCTGCCACTCAAAAACTGACCTTCAAGTTTGATGTTAGAAATGGAGCTAATAGTTCAAATACTTTAAATAACAGACTATGGATTTTTGCAATGTTTTAATAGGACATTTAAAACAACAGAAAGATTTGATTCTTGCGATTTTCCCCAATAGTGATTACAAATAGTCTCCTCTTTCTTTACTATATTTGAATGGCATATTTCATTTCACACATCCTTTACTTGCTGCCAGAACCCTAATATTGCTAAGGGAGAAAGCTTACCTAGTGCAGTGTTTGTAAATGTCAACTAGCCAACAGATATTTAGAAGCCTATGAATGTTCACCTTTCTAACATTTGCTTAAAGCCATCTGGAATTAATGTTCTCCTCTTTCTCTTCTTCTTACCTCAAAAAACAAAACAAAACAAAACAAAACAACACCTTGTACAGAAGTTGACACAAAACGTATTAAATAAAGCTGGTAATGAACCCTCTTGCATTGAAGCAGAAATTAACACGCCCATGTAAAACAAACAAACAAAAAAGGAAACATTTTTATAGTAATCTGTACACTTGCTGTCAAGTTACCCTTTGATATATCTGCAATTTTCCAGTGAAACACATCTTGTTTATTTTGGATTAGAAGCAAGCTCTTGCATGTCTAGCAGGATTCATTTGCTACTAAAGAAGCACTATCCTGAAACAAATCACATGTCCCTCAAACCAAGTCTGCTTGTTTTCATTTTATTTTCTCAGCCTGATTAGTAACATTTGTGAAAATGAGTAATTTGAAAGATGATACTGAAAATTGTATAGAGTTGGCCCACCCCTCTCTCAGAAGCGCAGCTAATTTTCCTGGGGCCTCAGGACTGTGAAGTAGGGAAATGGAGAACGAGGAAGTAGAAACCTCTACTCTGGATCATCTGCTAGTACATGATGCAGCAAGGAAGCCAATGGATACCCTGGGTGAGTACCACGTTGTAGGGAGATTTGCCCTTCTCTGGGCTCCATTTATCTTTTCTATTTCTTTTCTTTCTCTTTCCAGGTTTGTTCTATCAAAACCGAATGTAACAAAATCTGGGTAAATCAACGTCCTCTCACGTTCAGCCATACCCACACCTCCAATCCCACCATCCAACATTCATTTAGTAAATATTTACCGAACCCCTTCTTGGTACAAATCACTTCATAGGGCCAATTGGACATAGAGCAATTAGCATAGCCTATGATTAGATTAGCATATGGCAGTCCTTAGCCTCTAACATTACAGAGTAACTTCTCCTATTTTCAAGTCCTTGAGTATTCCGTCCTTCCCAGGTCCAAAACTTTCCAAGTTTACCTAGCCATCTTTTCCCCTTAAGCTTCTACCTCCATTTCTCAATTTATATCTGTTCTATAAAAATCCCCCCCCAAAAGAAATCTTCCACTAAAAGTGGGTTATTTTTAAATTTTATCGGCTAATTACTTAAAGTTCAAACTCTTCAGCCCATACTTAAAATCTTGTCTTTTCAACTCTTACATATTCAGTTACTGATATCCAAAATGATCATATAGCTATAGTCTTGCAAATTATTCACTATAAATGATAGTATGAATATGCAAAATGCCAAGCATCTTAAAAAATAACTAGCTTACACTAGTCCTTTCAAAAACCAATTAATAAAATGTATACTTTTAACAAATATTTTTGAACATCTATGTATCAGTAACCAAACTTGTTAGCTGGAAACAGAAGAGATCAAAGATCTGGTCAACTGACCCAATATATAATTTTGAAAATGTAAATTTAATTTGTTCCTGATAAATGGCCTCTCAAAAAATAACCTATTAATAAAGGATACTGTCAGGAAAGTAAACCTTATTTGGGGCCTTTTAGGAGTCAACACATCTGTTTGCTTTAAACCTAGGAGATATAGAATGATAAGAAGAAATTAGGTTGTAGCTAAATATCCATGAATATTAAGGTTATTCTCTATTGGTTTGGAGGGCTCATTTACACACCAATATTCAGCTTTAGGAATTTAGGGACTCATTAATTTTGCTAAACGTGGAGTTTTGAGAAAAAAAAAAAAAAGCTAATTATTTCTTTACTATTTTTATATCCAAGCACAATCTTCTTATTACTCACAAAGGACAAATCTTTACCAATCCCCACCCCTTGCAGTCGGGGAAATAATTTCATTTAAACATCCCCTGAAAGCAATTATTTATGGGCTCCACAGAAACTGGGGTAAACTTTTTGTGGTCCCATTTATTTTGTGGAGATTAGAGATTACTTATAAAATAATACCACTCATAACTATTTGGTTACTATGTTAACAGAAAAATCAAGCAAAAGTAAACCAATGATCCCAATCACATATCAGAAATACCTTGTTAGAATTTCACTGACCTTTCAGTTGCTCTCAAAGTATTATTTTGATCTTTTAACAACATCACTGATTTGAGAGGCTCTACATTCTCTGCATCATCAAAATTTTATGAGCCAAAATTATTAACACAATTGGTTTTATTGAGAATTGCTTTGTTGTTCTTGTAAGATGTTCTCTGAATAGACTGTTGAGGTTTATCCGAGGCGCAATTATTGCTAATTAAATCTATGATAAACACTGTAATATATTTGAAGAAACCCTTCTTGAGGCATCTTCCCTACCTGACACCATGTGTCCTATCTTTCAGCAATGGACAACAGTTATTTTGCTGTAATTTCTGTAACACAGTTGTCTCTGGGGTCTCCTTTAAAATCTCCAAGCTTCTCACATTTCAAGTTTCTCTAGAGCGGTGTTTCTCAACCTTGGCTGGCAGTCCTGATGTCCAGCTGCATCTCAGACCAATTACATCAAAAACTCTAGGGGTGGAACCCTGACATCAGTAATTTTTAAAACTCCCAGGTGGTTCCAAAGTGCAGTCATGGTTGAAAAACACGATTTGGAGTGAGAAATGACCTCAGGCTATCCCACAACTTTTCTATTAATAACCTAACATATTACGAGTGGCAAAATGGCATCAGTGAACATGTATGGTTATAAAATAGAGCTATTTCTTTTGTTCCAATTCTGCTGAGGTATTTTTGTAAAACCTCTGTGTCTATGTCCCTGTAATTTGAAGTTTGAGCCATCAAATTCTGATAAAGAATCTGCTAGGTTTAGACCAGAGCTGGAGCATGACTTTTCTTGATTTAAAAATGGCAGTTCTTAGTAATATTAAGCCATTTAATTATTTCCTAAAAAAATCAATTTTGAACAAAAGTGTCACTCTTAAATAATTAAAATTTTAGTAACTTTGAGGTAAATAATAAGCTGTCGATGCCATTTATCTAGATCAATTTATTAATGCACAGAATTCCTAAGAGCATCACTCTCATCAGTAGTTTCTTTGTATGAATTCTTATGTATTAAACTCTGTATGCTAACATTTATGGTGTCTGAAACTCCTTCATGTAATATCATTAATGTTTTTAGCTTTCTAGTCAGGAAAAATCCTTTTAATTGTTCATTCTAATGATTCAAAAGAAAATCATGTTTTTGTTTTGAACCCACCTTTAAATTTCAGCTCTAAGCTCTTTTATTTATTTTAAATTTGCTGCAGAGTTAATCTTCAAACCTCTCAGTTTATTTTTCAATAATGTCTCTCTCAGGCTCAGACATGGGAGGAATAATTAGACATCTCTCATTCATCAATAACAAGGAAACCTTTTCTTAGAAGGTTTCACTCTATGCTTTTTCCTTCCCACAGCCCTTTCGTTAGGTGACAAGTTTATTTGATTTGGACAACTATTTGGTCATTTTCTTTAATGGGACTTAGCAAACTTTGACATCTGAAATAAAAAAAAAAAACAACTTTCATTTGGAAATTTAAGTTACTATGGAATGCAATTTATAAGAATGTTATTATTAATGATGTAAACCCAACTGTTTTGGGGATTACAGTGAATCTCCTGACACTGAACAAGTACTATGACATTTACCCATTAATCAACCTAAGAAATTGATTTCAAGAAAGAGCCTTTGGTCCCAGATTGCTGGGACCTGAATTATAATGTAAATTTGGTGTCTCCTTTTCAAGTAAATCTCACTTTCCTTGCCAGTTCATGAAGTGGTAACATGGAGGCAAAATCTCACCTCTAACAGGCAGTCTTTCTGAATCTGCTTCCCCAAGTAGAAGTGATCCACTCTCTTGCTATTTCTCCTTCCTGTAAATACTTATATTAAAGAGGTTCTACCACTTAGTGACACATTTTCTTGACTTCCTCCCCATGCCTCTCTGTGATAATCTGACCTGATTCATAACTATATCTCTAGCAACTAGGGGTTCTCACTTGGTGTTCAATAAATGTTTGCTAAATGAATGATGAGGGATGTGGATTACACAGATTTAGCATTTGTTAAAATGCATCAAATTGCCTGTTCAAGATCTGTGCATTTCACTGCATGTAAATTGTACTTCAACTACAAAGAATAAAAGAAATCTTTTCATTCCCCTTGGAACATGCTTTCAGAATCAGATGGCAAACCATTATGGAATTGGAGATTTCTTCCTTCATCACAAATAGGTTAATATGCATCTTGATAATCCACATTGTTTTCTGGACTCGAAAGTTTACTATTTTACAAAATCAAACTCATCCACAAATTTGCCACCCATGTGGATATTCAAATAATGTGGAAACACACATGTCAAATTCAAGGAAGATGTCTTAAATACTAACGGCTTCATTGAAATAAAATTGAAGTTTTCTATAGTAATTATTTTGTGGGATTAGGCATATTTGGTTATTACTACACTAAAACATGACAACATCCCTTAATAGTCAAACTTTGTATAAAAGAAACACTCTCATTTACTTTTATAAATGTTTGAAAAATTCTACAGAGTTATATATAAGTAACCAAATACAAAAATTGGTATGGACTAAACCAATGCAAATGAGCTGAGACATTATTTAATCAGCTGGTACCATCAATAGGTCCTAAAAGGTATATAAGTACATTACTTACAAGTGAAAATCTACCACTTTATTATCAGTTATCCAGTCAACAGTTATTAATTAATAACAAAAATGCCCTACAGAATGGCCAGAGTATAAACCCCAATCAATAGACAACAAAAAAACGTAATTCTTCCTTTCCTAATCATTTTATCCTTCTTTCTTTGACTTCATTACTTGATCTTTAATAGATAAGAAAGCATGTAAAGTGAAAAAAAAAATAGAACATAAAAACAGAAGCATGGCTTCACCAACATCAAAACTTGAAAACACGTTGAGAAATAATGATAAATTCTTGCTGTTCTTAGCAACATAGAATAGATACTAGCAATAAAAAAGACCTGGGAGTCTAGAGTATCATTTGTTTGTTTAAGAAGAACTTTTCTCCTTAATGAAATATTCTGCAACATGTCATATAAACAAATTAAAAGAAGTGAAAGTGCGTGACTATCCAAAGCCTTACCTGTTGGCTCGTTTTTCACTTTTAGTAATGTACCCTGAGGGATAACTATAGAAAACAGACCAAAAAAAAAAAAAAAAAAAGTAGTTCTTACTGACAAAGCAAAAACGTCCCATTCCCCAAGAGGGTATGAATGTCCTTTGGTCACAGAAGTAGTTTATAGGGGAGCATATTGAATGGTTTTGCTTTAATTGTATGTTTTTATCTAATTATAAAGAAAAATATAATTTCTAGATTATATTAAAACTATAAGAGTGATTATTAACTTTAAAAATTTAATTTCGTGAATTGATTGTATTCCCTTAAAATAGAAATAGTCCTATTTTGCATTGCAGTTTGAATTTTTTTTCCAATGAGTGCATAAAATTGTTGCATATGCAAATGTGCCATACCTTTTAGTATTGCTTATGTACTTTGCAATTGAAGTGTCTATATCAAATTCTTTAATTCAATTTCTGGTTTTGTTGTAAACCAAACACTACTTAATAGCTTAGCACACCTGATTTGACTTGGCATTTTCAAAACTGATTTATTGCACACTCTGAGAAACCTGTTAGTTCTAATCTTGCAAATGCAATAGGTTCCTCTTGCCGTGATAATTATTATGCAGCTGATAGGTATGTTATGTCTTCCCTCAGTTTATATAATTGTGATTTATCATCCATTTCCAAGAGAAATCACATCTCCAAAGCAACAGGTTCTGCTATGTCCTATTGACTAAAGTGCTATGCATTATCTGAAGAGTAGCTGGGTTACAAAGAGGGACCAATACAAACTCACCCTTTTCCAAGCCGTGGAGTAATTCCTGGGGAGAAACTGATATGTCTTTACGCTTTGCAGTAGGTCTGGTCAATGTCTTAGAATTTAAACACAATTAACCTAGAGTTTGCAGTTTGTTTCTACTGCTTACAAATAACTGCCATCAATAGGCTACACATGGGATTGACTTCCAAAATATTTGTAAAATATGCCAAATAATTAAGTAGGGTTGGTGACAATGTAAGGTATATTGAGGTAATGATATAGCACAATTCTTCTTCTTTCTTTAATAATTTCCATTCTCAAACTGTAATTCATTTTTTTTTAAATTGACAATGACAACTTGACAAACATTGTTTGTAATTATGTTTGGATTTTTTTAAATCCGAAGTTCAGTGACTTCTGATCCTTCCCAATAAAATTGTATCACTCTGCCATCCTAGATGGGTCCTTCACAGCCATGTGAGAAAGGTATTCTTAGATATATGTCTCTTTTTCTGTATTATGAAGTAACAAAAAGAGCTTTGAGAATTCTGTATTTGTTCTCTTATTGATGAGGACCCAAATTAAGGTACAGGTAAAGTGGTTCTGGAAAAATACCAAGATATTTTGTCTCTGAGTTTTCTCTTAAGTGGCAAAAAGTAAAGCAATGCAGAAACAAGTTAAAGAAAACCATCATTCTTTATACTCCATGTGATGATAAAGAGGTAATTCTAGGATAGCTAAAATTATTTTAATATTTACTTCAAATTTTAAAGACAGAATGAATTAGATTCAACACAAAAGGCAACTATTACTACAGTAACTACATTTGAATCAATAATTCATGTATTCACAATTCCATAAAAATCTCTCAGTTCTTTCTTATTTTACTATTACAGGTATATTTGATTCTTATAAAGGGCAGTATGTGATAGAATTAGGGAATATAAATTAGACCTGAAAAATCACTCAAAAATTATTTTCTTCTATGGATCGATCTCTCAATCTATTAATCTATCAATCTATCAATCTATTCACTATCTACCTATAGCAAATATATTTATAATATTAAAATGATGAACTCCCCCCAAAAAATGAAATCTAAGATAAATGTGAAAAATTCCTATGTGTCAAGTGGGCAACTTATACCAACTTTATTTAAATAAATCTTTACATTTCTATGCAAAAGAGGGAATGTATTTTATATATGCTTTAGTAGTAAACAAATTTATAGTTAAGAAGGCATTCATCTAAATATTATTTATAACAATGAAAATATCTTAACAATCCATCATGGCTACATAAATGAAGGTATACCTTTTTAAATGAAAACTACACAGTTGTTATAAAAGATATTATATACTGACATGGAAAAATCTCAACCATATACTATTGTGTGAGTAAAGAAAGTTCCAAGCAAAAACATGTATAGTATATGTCTTTTTATATAAAATAATATTAGAGCATAGGCATTCAGAGAGATAGGTCTATACATATGTCTTTAACTTATAAATAATAGTTTGCCTTTGGGGAGCTTGATTTGTACTAATGTTTATTTTCTTTTTAGCCAAAGTAGTAAAAGCACTGATGATCTTTCTGCAATGACTTTGAATCTTCTTATTTACCCTCCAGATGTACCTCATTATTGAGACTATTTTTTGTGGTCTTCTCATCTGAGGCATTTTAAGATGATATAAATGCGAACATATTCTGAGAAGTTATAGCCAAATAATAAGTAATCCTTGCATGATTACTCCTTACTTCTGAATAGTGAAGGAGTAGAATGCAGTTTAGTAAAAAACACATGCACCAAAGGTCAAGTGTTCTTATGTAAAATATAAGGATTTATGAGAAGGGAATAAAAAAATTCAAAGGTTCATGAACAAAAATGAAGAGGGGCTAGGTAATTAGAAAACATGATAGAGCACAAGAAATTGCAAAGTCCCAAAGTCCAGAGTTTTCTAACTGGGATAACAGAAGACCTGAACATTTGTTTCCATCCCTGCAGTGAAGAAAGAATTTAAAAAAAAAAAAAAAAAAGCACACTCAACCTAAAGTAAACTATGGACTTTTGGTGATAATGACATTTCAATGTAGGCTCACTGGTTGTAACAAGTGTGCTATTTGGTACTAGATGTTGATAATGGGGGAGGTGTGCATGTTGGGGTGTTGGGGTTAATGTAGAGCATGAAATCAACCATAATACCTGGCTTGCTAAAATGTAACACAGAGGCCGCTGAGGGCAGGGAGGGTTTCGGGGAAGGGTGTGGACCTTTGGAATGCCGGGGCCTTCCGTGACCACTCAGCAGTTGGAATGCTGTGGGGAGTTACCTTCCCCAAAGCTCTCTTAGCCCAAACAGCCGCCCTGTGATCTAAGAGATGTATGCATTGTCCCTTAGGCTATGTTTAGCAGAACACGCAGATTAGCAATATTGTATCTTTCCCATAAATCCTCTCAGTTTCAGTAAGACCCCTTGTCACACATCACTTGCTTGAGAAATAGTGATAAGGATATCCTGAAGGACCAATAAAAGCGGGAGCAAAGAAGAGCAAAGGGTCTTCGCCTCTGAGTGTTGAGCCCCTAGCCTTCTCCTCTCTTTCAGGGCAAACTTTGGGGTCATCTTTCATCCGTTGGTACAGGGATTGCTGGCCATTCCCGGCATTGGGGGACAGAGGGTGTATGGAAACTCTCTGTACTTTCCACTCAATCTTTTTTCTGTGAACCTAAAACAGCTCTAAATAATAAAGTTTAAAAATAAAAAAAAACCCCTAAAGATCCTCTGCTAACTGCTGAAACCAATGCAGTAGATATCTTCTGGCCATCCCAAAGGACCCTAACCAAGATTCACTCATCACATGGAAGGAGTGGTCCAAGAGGGGGGAATGTAAACCATGAATCTCTTGACACCCAGACATGAAATCCCTTGGCATCATTTCTATTTCATTCAATTAAAAAAGCCAGTCACAGAGCCAGCCCAGGTTCAGAGAAAGAAGCAGTGGACTTCCCACCTCAATGGGAAGAATGGGAAAGAACTGGTGGCCAACTTTTAATCGATCATGGGAAGAGATCTCAATAGGGCACTTGGAAAAACATCAATTTGTATTAGGTAATTGAGGTTAATCAAATTAGGAACTGTTTTATTAGATTTGATCTAGTATTATACCTCTTCATCTGGGTTGGAGAGGGTATGAACTCAAGAACACTGTCATCATTTTAGACCAATAAAGTAGCTAAATTGCTCTATTTTATGTCTTAAAAACTACATAAATTATGGTAATGGAATAAAGAAACAAGCAAATGAAAATTAGCAACTCAAAATTCATGCATCATTCAAATTTAATTTGCATGGCATGGGATCACTAGCTTTTTTTTTTAATTAAACATATTGTTATATATTGTGGCGCCTGGGTGGCTCAGTCAGTTAAGCATCTGACTCTTGATTTCAGCTCAAGTCATGATCTCAGAGTTGTGAGATGGAGCCCTGCATCTGGGCTCTGTGCTCAGCGGGGAGTCTGCTTGAGATTCTCTTCCTCTTCTTCTGCCCCTCCCCCCACTTGTATGCTCTCTCTCTCTCTCTCTCTCTCTCTAAAATAAATAAATAAATCTTTAAAAATATTATTATATAGTTACATAAAAAATATATTGGAGGAAAATCAATTCTTATTATATTTGGTGCAGAATATTTTTTCCAAACTTACAGGTAAAGGTTTGTACAACAAATGATAAAAAGAGAAAACAGAACACTACTGTAGTAAAGAGAATAAAGCTTCCCCTCTCTCCACAGATTTCCATACTTGAGTCCCCAAAACCCATGAGTATGTTACCTTACATGGCAAAAAGGGACTTTGCAGATGTGATTAAGTTAAGAGTTTTGAAATGAGAAGATAACCTGGATTATCTACATGGGCCCAATGTAATCTACCCCAATCATGGGTCTTTATAAGTGGGGGTGGGGGGAGTAGGAGTCCAAGAGTCAGAGGAGTTGTGATGATGGAAGCAGAGTTTGGATTGTTGTGGTCAGGAACCAAGAAATGCAGGCAGACTCTAGAAGCTAGAAAAGGCTGCAACAGATTTTTCCCTCGAGACAACAGAAGGAACACATCATTTATTGGTAGCCCCAGAAGACTTATTTCAGATTTCTGGCCTCCAGAACTGTCACACTATATGAAGCCATTAGATTTGCTCTAATTTGTGCAGCAATAGAAAGCTTGTAAAACTATCAAAATATTTAAAATGGAAGTTATAATTACTTCCCTTAAATGACAGCTAACAACCAATAAATCATTTAGAAAAATTTTAATAAAACTAATTTGTATGGTACAGTACTTAACTACACTGGTGTTATCTGATGAGGTCATCTAGGATTCAGGAACTGCGATTTTTAAGTTATAAAGTTGGTTGAAGGCATGCTTTGCCTAAAATATGCTTTGGAAAAGATGAGTCCAAAATACATAATTCCCTTCTGAGGCATATTATTAAACCAACTTTCACATTTTGGAAACACACAGATACTCAATGGTAAATTAAATATAACCTATGTACAAACATACCTATGTATAAATTAACCTATGTATTAATAAATATATTTTAAATAAATCAAACCTGAATAAAATAAAATAATATGTGTTATTCTAACTTATGCATTAAGACATGGAAGAAATTTGTGAGTTCAGGGTTCTCTCCCCATCTGATAGTTGGCAATTTCTAATTTGTGGGGTGTGTGCATGTATGTGTGTACATGCGAGCCCACTCCCTCTGTTCTCCTAAATAACTGGTATGCACAAGAGAATTTAGGGAAGGAATAGGGAGGAAAACAAGCATTTCTTTGTAGATCTATGGAATTAACCTACCATTAAAAAAAAGTGTGGGTGCTCGCTTCTGCAGCACATATACTAAAATTGTAACGACACAGAGGAGGTTAGCATGACCCCTGCACAAGAAATTTGACATGCAAATTGTGAGTATTCCACAGTTTAAAAAAAAAAAAGAAAAAAGAAAGAAAAATGTGAATTGAACATGTCATAATTTTATCATCTTCATTTACGGGAAATCTAAATGCATTTCATTTCATTACAGTGAAATAGAGAAAGAACAAATATGCATAGCCAAGAAATGTGAGACCTAATCAGTTTCTATCATAAACTAACTGGCCATCCCTGGGCCTGTTTCTACACATGATAAAACAGAATGCCTCGTATGCCCAATGTCATCAGCCTGCCACTGTTCTGTTTCCCATCTTAATTAGGACGGGAGCTCCAATATTATCGTATTTTCAATTTATGCTAATGAACAAGGTCACTTTCCTCCTGAAAGCCTGTTTAATTCTTTACAGTTTACAGAATCAAATCAAACTTGTTAGCTCATCTTTGTAAGTTCCTTCCTGCCTTATTTTATATTTCCAATTCTCCAAATATTTTTGTTAAGAGCAAAAAGGCACAACCGGGAACCATGTTCTTAGCATTCCTCTACTCCTCCTAGCCTGGCCCACCTCATCCACTTCAGCCCAAACCTCTTTGGTAAGGTGTTCAGAGGATACTGGTATAAAATGTGGATGTTCCCCAGATCCCATAAACCTAAACTGCCGGGGAGGGCATTTCTGAGGATGCAGAATAAACCTTAGGAAGATTTGCAATATGGACTCCATTTGTGGATGTGTACCTGCCATGACTTAGGACAACATACAGACCCTGGGGAATCTTGCTTTCCTGATCTGTAAAAGTAGGAGAGTGTTGGCAGCATTCACCCCATGGGGACATTGTGTAGATGCGGAAACACAGTGTTTGTCTTCAGACATGAAGGTACTTAAATATCAGCTGGTCCCATAGTTATTTGAAAAAGAATGGTTTGTAAAAAGAGAGCTATAATCACCAAGGAGATGTAAGAGGGTATTTGTTCTTCTAGAATAGAAAATAGGTATATTAGCAGTCAAGGTAGATATTGAGGAAAACACAGTTTACTTACGCCAAGTTATTTAGCACAGGAAATAAAGAGTTCCTCTTTGGTTTGAGAGGAACCTGCTTAACCACAAGAATCAGAATTGAGCAGGATAAATTCATTTCAGCATGCCCTACTTGCCTATAACCGTGTGGTACTTGAGTTCTCTCTGAGCCAGTTGTAACACCTACTGGCTGTCTCATTAATTAATGAGTTGAATAAAATCTTTGACACACTTTCATTTACGAGGAAAAAAAAAAAAGAAGTGGGAAAGAAAAATGGAGATGCCCACTCTATCACAGCCCCAGGATAGGACTTCAGCTTGCATTGGGGAAGTCTGACAATTATAGTGATTTATAGAAGGAGAGATTGAGTGAGTGATAAAGGGCAGAGAGCATGATGCTCTTGTGGGTTGTGCCACGTAAGAAAGGAGAAAATGTCCCCTGATTCTGCAAAGGGAGGTGTAACCTGGGTGGGGCTGCTCTTCATTTGCTGCCTCGGTGTCAGCACCCCCTTGATGAAGCACAGCCTGGTGGTCTCGCTCTGCTAGCTTGCCTACCCTCTCAATCCTTAGTCTGTCTCCGCCAGACCTGAGCCTTCTGGATGCCCAATTGTGAGCAAATGTTCTTGCACAGATTATAGCATTCATGCGTATAAACGAGGGGTAAGTTTAAAGCAAACATTCACATTTTACAAAACGCAATGCCTCCCTCCATCCTCTACATAGGAGTGAGGACTTTGTCACAAATATGGATCATGACCCAGAGCGATCCTAATTATTTCCTAACGCTGTCTGCTAATACGCCCCCTCTCCAGCCACAGCCGTGTGCTTGCCATGATCAAGCCGGATATGCTCCTGCCTCAGAGCCTTTGCAATTCCTTCCGCTTGAGATGTTGGTCTCCTAGACAGTGTATGGCTAACTCCCTCAAAATACCACTTGCTCAGTAAGACCTCTCCTGACCACCCTATATAAAAGTGGGACCTCTAGCTTCCTTCACCCTCCATATTTTTTAGTCTTCAATACAGGCCACTTGGATATCTATTAGGTAGGTTGTTTTTCTCTCTCCAGAGGCTGACAAAACCAAGAACAGAACCTGACACATTGTAGGTATGCATTACATCTTTATGAAATGAATATTTGTTGAATGAATTAGCATTCAGGATGTTTCTTGGTCAACCAAAAAAAGTCTAAATAGCATTTATTTCAAAATTGCTTCGTGCAGCAGGGAAGCAAGAAGTAAATTTTATTGTTGTCCATATTAAACCAATTAAAATATTTAAATTTTTGTTATCTCAAGGAATTTTCTTTGGCTTTATGGAAAATTCACTCATCCAGAATATTTTGTGAGCACTCCAACCAAAATATGCTTCATTCAATTCTGTCTATATATTAATCTAGAGATAAAGTTTACATCTTTAATTTTGCTACAAATGTTTAAATGACTACTTATGAACCTCACAATTTTAAGAATATAAACCCTTTAATAATCAATTACCACATCCAATTAGTTCACAATCATTGAAATATACATTTGGGACTAGGGCTCATTTCAAATCTCAAAATACAAAGTCACTTAATTCAGAACTCCATCTGTGCCTCAGTCTCTGGAGTCTGACAAACAGTCTCCAAATTGTCTTCTGAGTTTTCATCAAAACAAGACACCAGTTTGGAATCTATTTTAACATTACTTACACTATATGGGGACTCACGTTGCATCTGCTTTCATTTTTCTCTAATGAAAGTTCCTAGTTGTCGTGTCAGAAAGGATGTACGTATTCCCTAGAAATGGCACTGTTATTTAGAATGCAACAATAGAGAAAATCGAAGCCCCAGATCTTATATTTCATATTCATAAAATTGTAATTGGCCTTTTTATGTCTGTGCTACCCTTGAGACACAGGGAATTAATTTTGTGTCCATGAACATATATAGGATACCCATAAAACTCAGAATAGTTCAAATTCTCATCCCCCAAAAAGAAGTAGAGATAAAATCAAAGCATATTTTTCTTTAATCTTGGGGATTCTGTATAGTTTAATGTGACCTCTAGAGATGATATTAAATTGCAGTTATTGTAAATAATGGGCAAAGAAGACTTATGGTATAATGTTTGCAATAGCATTGTAAATAGAGAACAAATCCCCACCAAATTTACATTTCACCTGCAGGATGAAGCAGACTCCTTGCAGATATCAAATGTTTAAACTCTCCTATGTCATAGTTGCTACAAGTACAAGCCTTGTTAGCTCATTGGGTTCAAAGTCTGGTTTTACTACTCTATATGACCCAGGTGAGGCTTAGACTTGCTAACATAACAGCAAACCTCATTTTACTCATATCAATAGGGATAAAAATCCCTACATCAAAACTTGGGGAAGGGTGAGGCCTATGTAAATTAATATACATAAAATACCAGCATGATTTCTGATTCATAGTAAATGCTCAATAAATTGGCACCAACACTAAGGCCCATCAGACAGAATAGACATAATAATATTAGCTCATAAAGAGGTGAGAAAGTTGCCTTGTCATTTGTCGGGAAAAAAAAAAAAAAAAAGCAAGTATACAACTTTTCCAAAAGGACAAAAGTAAGTCTTGGCCCTGTGTCTCTTAATTTTTGTGTTTGTGCTTAATGCACAAAATCAGGATTTTATTCGGCACTTGAATGAGAATACACACATACACACATAGACACCCAAAATAACTTAATTGTTTTTAAGATATGTATTATGTTCTCTTCATTCCTCCCTCCATAAGTGAAATCTACAATGTAAAAAAATTCCCTAAAAAAATGAACAAATATCAAAGTAATACACAATTTCTTTATTGATACAGATTAATCTATAGTAATATAATTTGTACATATTTCCAGATATGCATGTATAAAGTTTTTTTTTTTTTTTTTTTACAAATAAGACTACAACAATCTGAATAACCTCTCAAAAAACAAAAAAAGAAGAAAGAGGGGACCAAACAAGAAAGAAAAGAAAGAAAAGAAAAGAAAGAGAGAGAGAGGAATGGAGGGAGGGAGGGAAGGAGGGAGGGAGAAGGAATAGTACAGGTGCATCAGCTCTGTTAAACCAGCCTTATGAGGAACCTTCTCTTTCCACATCTCCCTTTTTATATGTCTGGTCTGGAGGAGAGTGGTCTTGGAGCTGTGGAAAAGACTCCTCTTCACATGCTCTTTTTGCTAATTTCTATCTGAGAGGGGCTCTATCTTCTGTTTTACCTTCACTTCGTAATCCTGATGCTAATCAAGGTTGAAATTAAAAGATTCCATCCTAACGATTCGTTTCGCCTCATTAGCCTAAGAGGCTGAAGTCACTAATGTAAAAGTGGCTTTACATCTTTCCATGTCTCGATAATCTCTGTGAAACTAAAGAATCATGGTGCAACAGAACCATGCTGTTCAGAGTGTGGACTCCAGACGGGCAGGCTGGGCGTCACCAGGGACGTGGCTAGAAATGGAGAATCTCATTCCCACCTCCAACAAATGCTGAAGCAGAATCTGGGCTCTACCAAGTTTCCGAGGAGATTCATATGCATATTAAAGTTTGAGAAGCACTGTAGTAAAGGATTATTAATAATGATGGCTTTAATTCCCCAACTGTGCTCCTTAAAAAATTAGTATTTTCCAAAATGTTTTCTACAAAAATGAGTTCTATAATCAAATGTATTTTAAAAATACGAAATTAAATAAAGCTAAGCCAGTTTCCTTTCGGCGGACTTCTTGGCGCCACTGTTCTCCTCTAACACATGCAGTAAAAACGGCATGTGCGGTATTTCTCCAACCTATATGACCATGAAGCCATGTTTTCTTTGCACAATCCTTTAAATATTTCTGAAAACATTGGGTTTTGTATAGCACAGTTTGGAAAAAGGTGTC
This sequence comes from Halichoerus grypus, assembly GCF_964656455.1. Classification (NCBI taxonomy): domain Eukaryota; kingdom Metazoa; phylum Chordata; class Mammalia; order Carnivora; family Phocidae; genus Halichoerus; species Halichoerus grypus. The sequence goes on from NC_135715.1 coordinate 17,926,392, forward strand.
CTAATTTTTTGCAGAAATGTTTTACAAACTCCACTTAAAACATTAGGAAAAAATGTTTGAGATTTAAAATTAAATCTTGGAAAAATTATTTATGTAAAATATCTAATTCTCTGAATATTAAATTGGAAAATAGGCGATGTAAGCTTCTGTCTCCCCACTGCTGTCTCCAGGCCCATTACCCTCATTCTGCCTGATGGAGTCAGGGACTTTGCACTGATCTCAACTGAATCTCAACATTTTTTGGTATGTTCAGTCTTGAGATTTCTCCCTCCTCTTGCCCCTTATCAAAATGAGAGTCTTCATTATGTTCCTCCTAAGGTAGACACCACCATAAAAACAATCTGTTAAAGCCTTCCTCTGATAAGTAATATCTGAAGTTGTCTAAATATGCTATTCCTTTTCGTTTGTTTGTTTTTTTAATAGAGAAGATCTAGGCTTTAAATTGCCTTTTCCCAATGCCAAAAAAATAAAAAATAAAAAGTTACATTTGTTGTTATAACTCAAGTACACTGTACCTAAAACCCTCCCTGTGTATATTAAAAAATGGACTCTGATGGACAGCTAGAATTAAGAACAGTCAGGTACTAAGAACTCACCAAACTTGCACATATAAACACATTAGTATGAACTCCTTATTTCTTATTACAATCTTACTTTCAACAGGGGACCCCTGTTTCTTTCTCACTTATTTCATTACTTAAAAGCCTTTTTAATGTTTTTCTATCATTTTCCATGTTCCAGGAAGACGAGTGTTACCGACATGAAGAATTTCATGGCCAGCTTTCAATCCTTTCCACTTAGAGCTTATCATGGACAATTCATATAAAAAAAAAAAAAAAAATCCAAGCTAACACTGAATTTCTTTTCAAATTCTTCCAGACATAATATTTTCTGGCTAAAAAAAAAATCTCATTTTTAGACTCCTTTTTCTCTTCACTTCTATCATAAAAATGGAGGCTGGCTGCTCTTTTTATACATTTTTGGGTCATAATGAAACAAAGTTAATTAAGATTTCAATCTAGTTTTATCTAGCACCAAAAATTGTAATTATTCCATTATATTCAATATTGCCTTTAGAGGCAATTCATGGTTAAAACATTACAAAATATTGTTTTATGTAATATTAGTAGACTCATTTTGGACTATCTCCCCACCCAGCATTCCATAAAGGAACCATTAATCATCATTACAGTTAATTTCCCCAAGAAGACAACTAAGCAGAATCGAGAGTATGAAAAAAGCTCAATGGTACATAAACACCTATAATTCCTGCTTCCCTTGTATCTTTTTATTTGGAGCTGAGATTTTAAAGCAATGTTAGTTTACTCTCTCCCCATCTTTATTTATTCAACAAATATTCATTTAACGCATATTAAATGCTAGGCTCTGTTCCAGACTTTGGGGATTTAGGAAAAATTTTTAAAAATAAACATACATTATAAGGTCAGGAAATGAAGTGCTAAAAGGAAAATTAAAGCCATATAAACAAACAGAAAATGACTTGGCTACAGGAGCAGGTGGTGGTCTTCCTGGACCATGAAAAATAACAGAAAATAAATAATATGTAGATCCATATGTAGATATAAATATATAGTTATATATAGATATATTTGGGCAGCTGTATATTAGGTATATATTTTTTATCAGATTATCCCAATTATACTGTCAATTTAGGTAAAAATCATTACTCTGTTTTAGCTGTTCTCAAAACGTTTATCAATGAGGCACGCCTCTATGAATTTTTTGTATGGCCCATATTTTTCAGGCCATACCAAAACTTCTCTCGAAATTTGCTAAAAATTTGCATAGCTATTTTCATTTGACATGATAAGAGAAGAAAAAAGAAACTTTGTCTTAGTCATATAGAGAGAAATCTATTCCAACTGAACTGTATTTCAATTGAAAGTCTAGACTTTGCTAACAATTATTAGGGTGTTGTTTTGTGTTTTCTTTTTAAGGAAAAAAAGTTAAAGACCCAGAAATACATGGTAGGATTCTTTTTGTCATTTATTTTGTCAATATAATCATCAAACCATTGGTCACCTTAATAATGAAATTGAGAAAAAAATCATTATGAGCTGCTTCATTTCATAGAGGAAAAATACCTGATTTAACTGCATTTAAAAAATTTTAATCGCTTACTCAGGCAAATATTATATTGCTAAATCAAATTTCTTGAAAGTCAACATGGGAAAGATCATAAATTATTGTTGTAAGAATCAGAAAAGTCAGTGTATAAAACAGAAACTCGGGGCACCTGGGTGGCTCAGTTAGTTAAGCGACTGCCTTCGGCTCAGGTCATGATCCTAGAGTCCCGGGATCGAGTTCCGCATCGGGCTCCCTGCTGGGCGGGGAGTCTGCTTCTCCCTCAGACCCTCCCCCCTCTCATGTGCTCTCTTTCTCATTCTCTCTCTCTCAAATAAATAAATAAAATCTTTAAAAAAAAATAAAAATAAATAAAAATAAATAAATAAAACAGAAACTCTGCTAAGTAAAAAACACTGTATTTTCAAAACTTATACCAAATGTACTAGCAATGGATGCGTTGGCCTTCTGGAGAGATACTCATTTAGACAATTAGAGCATGTGAGGAGCCTTTTTGCCCTCTTGGCTGACTTTTAATATTGTCATTCTCAAACCCTGTCCTCCAACCTCTTTTTCTTAATTCCTCTTTGATGGGACGAATCAGAAGATTTCTATAAACATCTAATATTTTATCACAGTTTAGTCAAGTCTCAATTTTGAATATACAGTTAATATAATCAAATAGCACATTTATAACAAAATATCTTATTTATAATAATATGTGCATAATATCTAATGGCATATTATGAATATAATCAGAACATATCAATATTATTATATATACTATGAATAAAATATTATTATATAGTATACATAATTCAACAACAACCCTGTAAGAAGTGTTATTATTACTTCAATTACACTTATGAGGAAAATAAGGCTGAACTTTGATCATTTGGCTCCATGTCCCCCTTTCCTGGTACAATGTTATCCATTATCTAAGGTCTTTACTATATTCAGCTGGGTTTCTGGGATATAAATTGAGGTATCTCAATTAATGATTCCTAAGAAAATATCATTCTATCACATTTTCTATGAAAAATAAAAGTAGAAGGAAAAGAGAAGTACCATTTTAGACATTTGTTTTAAAACCCTTTTGTGAGCTTACAGATAGATATAGATCTCTAGCTGTTTAATATACATGACTTTATAGCTCTAATTCTGTATCTTTTTCCCCTGTAGTTAGGACCCATGCATCAGACTTCCTTCACGCCTCACTTTGATTCCCAGTAGGATGCCATCACGGGCTTCCTTCCATCACGTCATTGCATTTCAAAATTAAAGTTAACTGAGTGACTTAGAACATTTATCATAAGGCTTGACTTCTGGCCGTATCATGGATCACACTCAGTAATTGGTTTCAGGATCTTGGTCAAATCACTTAACCTCTCTATGTCTCAGTTTCCTGCCCCCCAAATAACTTAAATTAGTAAATTCTATTGTAGTTTTAAAATTCCATGATTCAAAAATTGACCTTGAGTATTTACCATGTACTAGTAGCGCACTGTGTTCAATATTAAGGGAGGAGTTTTAGAAAACCTCAATATCACAATACCTCTTCCCTTAATGTTTACTGAACAAATGTTAACTAAAAACTAGAGCTACTAGTTAAAATATGGGTTAAAAGGTTGAAAATACAACTACTGGAGAAAATATCTATATATACAAACAATCCCTTCATCGACTTCATGGCTTTATCAAGGTTGGAAGACATTGGAACAACAACAACAATAATAATACAAGTCATCACATCACGTGTCATACAATATGTGGAAGATACAACGCTCTCCTGACTATGGTGGCAAATAGGGGGAAAACTATGTAAGGGGCAAAGAGAAAGTCAAAGAAAAATGAGAAAAAAGTACAATCAAGGAAGAAACCCATCATTATTTTAAGATTCTAGGTGCATTTTCATGATCAGCAACCATTTCTCTGATGATGTTTGACATTTTTATGCTGTCTTACTGAGGATTCAGATATGAGAAAATTTAATTAGTGTTTTTTTTAAATTTTCTTCTTAGATTTTATTTATTTATTTGAGAGAGAGAGACAGAGATAGTCAGAGAGAGCACAAGTGGGGAGGAGAGGGAGAAGCAGGCTCCCCTCAGAGCAAGGAGCCCGATGTGGGACTCGATCCCAGGACTCCGGATCATGACCCGAGCCAAAACGCTTAACCGACTGAGCCACCCAGGCACCCTAATTAGTGTTGTTTTTATTACATATTCTGCTACAAAAGAAAATGATTCGAGATTATCTAAAATAATTTTGCTGTAACTCTGTAGTTGTTAGCATAGGTTTGTTTTCTTTCTCTTCATTCTGGGTTCATGTCAAACCAAACTAAATGGAAGCAAGAAAAGGAAAAACGATCTATGGTATCACTGTGGGTTCTCACTTGGAAATTAAATCCCCTTTGCACTAAGGAGGTAAATGTAAAGTCACTTAACCCCATTGTTTTAATGAGATAAGAGAAGACTTCATAAGTGCCTTTGAAAATTACTCCTCATTGTTTTATAAAAAAAAAATCAGTGATTTAAAAACATTAAGTGGGCATCTTATAGGCATTTAAGGAAATCTGTGCAAAAATATACACACAGTTATTAAAATGACAGCAATCTGCTTGCTGTTATTTGCTGCTTAGAGGTAAGACCAAAGTGTATTTTTTTCCTTCCTTTGCAATGATGAAAAATCCTGTCTCCCTTAAATCTGTGAGTTTTTTTGCAAGCACTTGGGAAGATATTATATCCTTATATTTGAAGGATTTTCTAATAAAATGCATAACTGTGTGACTAATCAGCAGAATAAATTGGAAGGACTCAAAAAACTTTTAGGGCTGGAGTTGCTGTCTCCTCCTTGGCACTCACTAGCTTCTTCCTTTGGGAGGAGAGATCTGATTGGGGAAATGGTAAGAGTCTGATATCTATTTCCTCAAGAGCTTGAATTGGGAAGGTTAATGTACTATACTTAGACGCTCATGTGTTTTTTTCTCCTTCTTTGTCAATCTACCATTCTTGGATCTGGTTTTAGAAACTACTTGCCTGTGAGTCCTATGCATTCTGCTGGCCAATCTTGTATCTTCCATGCAATAAACCAAAAAGAACAATCTATGCCTTGTGCAGTAAAGTTTTCAGTTATTCAGCTGCTCTGCTGGTAATATTTTTATACAAATTCTATGGAAGGAACAAGAAAAAGGAAAAAAGATTTGGTTTGAAGCCCAAGCTATATTTTTTAATCCAGCTCTGCATCTATAATAAAGCAGACAATTTCTTCTCTTTCTAACTCCTGCTATTTATTTCCAGATAGGTTTCAAGTCATGAGGGAATTAAATGGGGGTGGTAAATTAACCAAATCAAATACTGTGAGTGATGCTAGTGGTCATGCTAAAATTACTCTCACTAGCCCTTTCAAGTTGAGCAAGCCTAGAGTTTTCATCTCTGCTAGAAGCAGACATCTTTAAAGGTTTTCTTTATAAAACTCTCTTTGAAAGATGCTAGGTCTTAACACAACAAGATCTGGGTGAATTATGTGAGTAAAGTCTTTATCATGACCAAATTTGGTTAGTGTATTTAATCCTCATGCTGTATTTCAAAGTTCATTAAAGGCTAGAAATCGTACATCTGGCTGATACTGGATGCTGGAGTTTAACACTCTTTGTATCTACCCTACCATGGTCCAGCTTGCTGGGGATGGGCAACAAAAACTACAATTCCCAGAATCCTTTGCAGCAAAGGCTTCCATTATAATTTAGAGTCCATCAGTTAGATATCATTGCGGAAGATCTCCATTCATGGGCCGCAATCATTTGATAAAGTAAAAGAAACTCTTTGGGCTGGAGAAGCAGCTATCCAGCATCCAGATTAAGCAGTGTCCTGACTACTTTTTGACACAGCTGTAGTGGCAGTCTTTCATTCTTTAAATTGCCTATCACGGAGAGGCAGTTGTAACCGTGCAGACCAGTTCTAACCAGCATGGGAATGTTCCAGAAGCTTAGCCTAGGATCTCGTTTTTGTAACCCTACTAATTAATCTGTGAGATAGCTTTATCCCTTCAATAAACAGGTTATTCTTAAGCAGGATAAAGTATATTCCCTTGCACATAGTTAAGAACCTTGGCTAATACATCAGTAAAAACAATTCAGGATAGAGAGAAGAATTTAAGGTAAATAATAGATTATAAAATATAGGATAAACTTGCACAGGAAATATTGTATAGGATAGAACTAAGAAAAATATGCTAAGAATCATGGGGAAGTTGAAGCCAAAGGGATTAAACTAGATACATAGATCGACTCTATAGGGCTGAAGCCATTGAAACCACATTATGTTATATGCATTGAGAATTACCATTCCAGTTGAAAAAGTCACATTGTAAGCACACAGCCTGAAGAAAAAGGGAACATTAACATAATCTGATTTAAATGACATGCCTACCCTGTAGGACTCAATGGTCACCTGCTGGAAAAGAAATGTTATTGCTGTCAGTTACTCACCTGCAAAATCATTCCTATGTATTTGTCAAAAATTTTAGACCCTGGTTCACTCCTACTCTGTCCATTAGAATGCCTGACTTGTAATTTCTATATAATGCACATAATTTTTTCCAATACCCTGTATTCTTAATTTCGTAAATGCTTCCATTCCAAGGATATCTACCTCAGTCATTCCCTCCAATGTCAAATCTTAGACCTTGTCATTACCACTCACCTTAACATATGCATGGAACCATGATTATGTGATATACATAATCATATACATAGTGTAATGAGTCCCTTTCACTGATGGACACCTCAAATCTATCTGGCACATGACGTCCAAGTCATTTGTGCAATCATCTTTCTTTGTCCATTGATACACTTCCTTCTTTCCTTACCCAGTTTAAATTCCACAGTCTGTCGTAATCACTCTTGTATACCTTCTTTACCTCCCTTACCCCCTCACTTTTTCCAGCTTGCTTGGCACCACTGCAACTCTGGTTCAATCCAGCTCTTTCCCCCTTCCATGACCAGATCACATAACTGAATATGGCTGGAACACACACACAACCATTCTGACAAATCCCACTTTAAACTCACAATTCTCAAAGGCCTTTAAGGATAATTATCCTATCCTCCCTCTTTTTGGCGATTATTTCTTCTAATATTTTTTTTCTTTTTCTCTCTACCCACTTCTTCTGGAATTCCCATTATGTTGATATGCTTAATGGTCTCCCACACTTATCTGATATTGTTTGTTTTTCTTCATACTTTTTTCCCTCTTTGTTCTTCAGATTGCATTATCTCATTGATTTTCAAGTTTGCAGGTTCTTTCTTCTCATAAAATTTATGGCTAGACCCTTTTACTGAATTTTTCATGTCTGCTATTGTATTTTTCAACTCGTTTCCCATTTTTTAAAATAATTTTGTTCTCTGTTGTTATTTATTCAAATAATTTTTGTTTCTTTATTGATATTCCATATTCAGTAAAACATTGTCATATGTTCCTTTAATTCTTTAAGCATGGTTCTTCTATGTCTTTGAACATATTTTGAATGTATTTATAATAGTTGCTTTGAACTCTGTCTGTTAAACCCACCCAGTGGTCCCTCTCCATGGCAATTTCTATCACTGCTTTTGCTTTTGCATATGTGTCATACTTTGCTGTTTCTTTGCATGTCTTTTTTTTTGAAAATCAGATATTTTAAATAATAGATTATGCAAATATGGTTACACCTCTCCCTCACCACAGCATTTCTTGTTGTTGTCTGCTTGGCCATTTGTTTTTTTGTTATTGTATTTTGGGAAGGGGGGTTGATTAATGATTTGGCTAAGCTAATTCTGCAAAATCTATTTCCCCAGCAATGTGTAAGTTCTCAAATATGCTCCTGCTGATATATTTTTCTATTTGTTTTTATCTTTTAGCCTGGCTATTTTGGAGCCACTCCTGGGTTATTATAAGCCACTTACGGGTGAAAGGTGGTACTTTAGCCACCTTAGCAAGTTAGATTTTTGCCCTTTACTGAATGGATGGGATGGATGGATGGATGGATGGATGAAAAATGGATGTCTTGAAGGTGGCTCTCACAGTTCAGAGCACTTACTTTTTTTTTTTTTTTTTGCTCTTCTTTCAGTAAAGGATAGTAGATTGATAATTCCCTTTCTTGATTGCCAAGGAGTCTGGCTCCTGGCTAAAACCCTATGTGTGATCCTTAAGGCCAAGAATAAGCAATTAGAAGACTTCACTTGGCAAGGCTCATGGAGGAATGTTGCCCTCTGCCCACCAAATTTGCAGGAGCCAATGTAGGCCAGTCTGGAAGGGGAGTTGCAATCAGTGACTCAGGACCCCTGGCCAGCATCTTTTCTGCGTAATTATATTACTAGTCCATGTGCCTCCATTCGCAGCACTCTTTATTGGGTGGCCTTCCCCAGTGTCCCTGCCCAGACCTCTTTATCAGGGGAAGGAGTGGAAACCTTAGAGACATTTTGTTCTACAGTGATTCAGTACTCAGTACTTCTCCACTCCTATGCTTCCCCCTCTCCCTCTTCTCCTGCCCCAGAGTTTATAAAAGGGCAGGAACTTCTTGTTCAGAGCTCTCTTGGTGATGAGATAATTCCCCCCATTTGTGCGGATATGTCTGTCTCTTGTCCAGGGCCATTCCGTGGGAGAAAATGAAACATTCCGGGAGCCCATATCTTCTTTCTGGCCTCTTATTTATGCTAATGTAAGAAGTGAATAAAGCCTTCATCATTATTGTCATTTTGACTTGTCTTGACCAACTACTTCAACACCTGGCAGTTCAGCTCATGACATCATTTCTGAGTGGATGCAGCACTGGGCTTGCAAACAGTTTTCCAGAATTTTCCAGAGATGAGTGTGACTTTCTTTTTAAGCCTGGCTTCTTAGGGGGCACCTGGGTGGCTCAGTTGGTTAAGCCTGGCTTCTTAGGAGTCACCCCTAGGCCAGCTGCTTATTGTTCAGTGTTTTGTCAGAAGCTGTATTTAAGCCTTGAGATTCCTGCCCTTTGTGTCTGTGTGAGGCTTGGGAAAGTGCTTCACAGTCTGCCTCACATCATGTTCTGCCTGTTCCTGAGGTGGTGCAGCTTAGTGCATGCTCAAAGTCTTCCTGCCCCCCACAATGAACTGTGATCTCAAGAGGACTCTTCTGGTTTTCTGTCATTTGCCTTGTATGATGGGTGTAAAGGCCTCATCCTAACGCCACCTGAGGAAATCAAGTTCCGTTGTTTAAAACACCCCTACTGTGGTATTTTGTTATGGCAGCCCTAGCAAACTATAATATACGTATCAACTCTGACTGCTCTTATTGAAATTTAGTAGAATTTCTTGAATTAATATTTCTGGACTGTTTGTCCTCTGCTGAGGGTCAAGGCCTGGCAGCCCCTAGATAGGCCACTTTGGCATGAAGATTATTTTGAGTTAAAAAGCAATCAAAACCTGACAGATTCAGGGAAAGCTCTTTACCTCCTCCACAAATGCCTAAAATAACTTAGGAAGATGACCTGCTCCAGGAAGAGACCTGTCACCATAGACAACTACATTATACTGTGACCTAGGTAGCATAGATAGGGAGGAACCTGTTTGATCAAATCCTCTCTGCCCCATTGTTTCTGAGTGGCCCAGCAAATACGTGCTTACCAAACATTTACTCTTTTTCATTCTTCCTGTGAATTGCATTCCCTTTCAGACCCAGGCCCCTTACTCTCTTCTCCTTAGTTCAGAAAGGTATATATACCTCGTTTTGCCTGACTGTCTCTGGAATTTCCACGTCCATGTGGATTCCCCATACACATACTATTAAATGTGAGTTTTCTCCTGTTAATCTGTCTCATGTCAATTTGATTCTTAGTCTGGCTAGAAGGACCTTGAAGGAGATAGGTATTCGTGTTCCCCAATAGCTATTAGAACAATCTACAGAGACTTTAAATGATTGTTGGTTCTTTTATTATTATTTTATAGCTTTCAACAATTACGTTGCTGTTATACCGAGGAGAAGGAATTCTGAACTCCTCACTTCAGGGATGGCTCCCTACTCTCTCTACCATCATCTGGTCCCCATTCTCTCCTGATAATTCCCACTGGCACATCAACTTGCTGTTACTTTCTCTTTCTGAAAAGCACAAACAAAAACAAAGCAAAACAAAATACTTAAAGCAATAACAACAACAACAAAAAACTTGTCTTGATCCACTTCCTCTATCACCTTGCCTCCAATTTCTTGCTCCCTTTTAGCAAAAATTGTCCAAAAATTTGACCAGACTTATGGTCTCCAATTCATGTCTTTCTGCCTTAACCCCCTCCCATCTGGCTTCACTCCCACCACACCTCCTAAACTGTTCTGATCAAGTTACCAATTATTTCCTTGTTACTAAATTAAATAGTCAATTTCAGACATCTTCTTAAGTGAATTGCTAGCAAGATTTTACATAACCGATCATGTTTTCCTCAGATGCCCTTTCTTCATTTGATGTCAAGGAAAACACACTCACTTGGCTTTCCTCCCACCTCATAAGCTGTTCTCAGCTTAATGCCCTTGCTTCTCCACTTTTCACCTTCCTTTTCACGTTAGAGCCCCTAGCTATGCTGTCCTGTCCTCTTCACAGAGTGCTCTAGTTACACTCCCTCCCCTGGGAACCTCTTCTTTTTCAAGAATTTGAATAATACATATATACCAAAAACATGTCAAACATGTATCTCCAGCCTAGATCACGTTCATGAACCCCAGTCTTAGGTACCAACTGCCCACTCGGCATTTCTCCTCAGATGGTACCGTAAGTGTTTTAGTTTTATCATGAACCAATCTGCCAACCCACAACCTGTTCCACCATTGCATCCCATCTCACTTGGTGCCAATTCCATCAGCCCTGGTGTTCAAACAAACCTTTGGACTCAACCTAAATTCTTCTTTTTCTCTTGTGTCCCTTATCCAGTCCAACAGAAATCTCTCTTGCCACTATCTTTTCAGATATCCAGAAGCCAATCACTTGTCAGCATTTCCACTGCTAATACCTAGTGCCGCCTGACATAGTCTCTCCCCGGAGTAACAGCAATTATCTTTTAATCCCTTAATCCTCTGCCCTTGCCGCTCCCACAGGTAGGCTGTTCATATCAAAGCAGCCAGAGCGATCAGTAGAGGAGGCAAGGAGGACTCTGTTACTCTCCTAAAAATCTGCTCCAAGCCTTCCAGTGGCTACCCATTTCATTCAAAGTGAGATTCAAAGTCCTTCAAAGCCCCATAAAGCCACAGAGGATCTGTTTCTTCCCCACCCATCCCACCTTTGATTTCTGACTTCTCTCCTGACTCTATTTCAGCCACATGGCATCCTTACACTTTCTTAAACCTTCAAAACACATCCTAGCCTTTCCAATGTTGCCCTAGATGTTCTCTCTTCTCTGGGTTCTCTTCCTCAAGTGTCAGCATGGCTAGCTTCTTCATTTCTTTAAATATTGCTCATATCTCAGCTGCTCAACAGACACTACCCAGTCATTCCATTTAATATTGCAACTTGCCACAATTTCTACTCTGGACAATCTCAGTATCTTCTTTCTTTGTTCCACATCTTTCAAATTCATAGTCCTTGTCACCTACAATATAGTTTATATATTCACTATGTTCACTATATCATCAAAGAATGCAGTCTCCATGAGAGCAGAGATCTTTTTTTGTTCCCTGATGTACTCCCCCAGACATCTAAAAAGCACCTGATCTAACATAGGTGCTCAGTAAATATTTGTTGAATAAATGAAAAGAAAACGAATTAATCTTATGTATGACTGGGAAGCTGGATATAAATGGGGATAACTTAAGTTCAGCTTCTATTTAGAAAACATTAATGATGTCCCACCAGAAACAGAGACACCAGTCAGCATCTTTATTATCATCTACCCTTTAGTTTGATTGTCTGCCTTATTTCAACAACCAGGTATGAGATTAGAGGTGGTTCATTTCAGATAACAAAATAGAATTTTCAGGTAGGAAAAGTGTTTAGATAGCATTTAATCACATTTCATGGATAAAGCATAGGGACCCTAGATAAAACTCACTTGGTTACACTTAGCAAACCAAGACTGTAAGTCTTGACTTGATAGATATGCCGTCTGCATTCCTACATAAGCAAAAAGCAAATCTTCAAGAATTTCAGAATTCCAAATTGGACCCGTTAGCAAATGCTTTTGCAAATCTTTCATTATCGGAAAAATTAAATATTATTTTTATCTGTTTTAGATCTTAATTCATGTAACTCCAATTTGTGCAATCACGCTACATGTATATCACAAATAAGTACTCCATCGCATTATGCAGCTATTAATACTGTTTCAGCATGTGTGTATTCAAAAATACCACCTGCCTCGAGTAGGGAATATTATTGCTGACATACCATCTCATCTGCAGAGTTTATTCAAAAAACATTTGCCAGGAACTATTATGGCTTGACAAAGTCCTAAATGCCATAGACAGATATATGAGTCATGCACTCTAGAATCTCATCATGAAATATGGAAAGAGATATACAAAGAGAAAAAAATCACAATAAAATGTAGTATGTCTTTTCTCAGTTTGGGTCCCTCCTATCATGCATACACATAAAATAGAATCTGGAAAAACTATTTGGATGCCAATGCAGTGAATTCTGTGTTACCCAGAAAGCAAACTCTGAGATGGAGATCAGCATGTGGCAAGTTTCTTAGGACAAAGCTCTGGCATCATCAAGTGGCAGGGCAGGTGAGGAAGTAGAGGGGGAAGTCAAGCTGCAATGTCATCTCAGTAGACGTCTCAACTAACTGATGGCCAGTTCTGAAGCTTACACGACCATTCAGAATTGTCCTGAACCCTGTACCACCAAGTAAATCTATCACTCCATGGGGGCTACCCTGGGAAGGGGCCTTCAGTAGGACAGCTGTCTTTAGCCAAGGCAATCCCTGCAAGGGAGAGGGGAGTGCCTGGCCCAGTTGGCTGTGACGAAGGTAATAAATAAAAGATGTCATACTATGCCTGGAAAGGAATTCCTAAGAAAGGGAAGATAGGTATAAGAGGCCTAATGAGGCATCTCAGATATGTCCATGACCCTGGTCTGCACATTACATGGCTGAATTCTTCTGCTCAGGCTGCCATTACACAATACTGCACACTGGGTGGCTTAAAAGACAAAAAGTTAATTTTCCACCCTTAAGGCTCTGCTGGGTGGGACCCCACCCCCAAAGCTCCAGCAGACGGAGCTGTGACACCAAGGCAGTGGCCCTGATGATCTCTAAATTGCCTTCGAGGTTATTCTTCTCTTTTTGACAAGAATAACACATTTGCAGTGTAACAGTTTTATTATGGTCCATCCTGTAGAATCCAAGCAGTCCAACAGCCTTCTCTCATTTCATCCCACTTTCTCTGACCCCTTCAGTTCAAACTGGCAGTGTCTCTGCTGGTATAATCCATCTCAATTCCCAGACTCTACTTAGATGTCTGGTTAACATCATGGGTAACCTCATAATGAAGTGATTCTCCAACTACAACGTTGAAGTTCTCTCCAGAAGAAGCTTCCTCACTTTTTTGCAATATAGACAGGTTGACAATTTTCCAAATCTTCAATTTCTGGTTCCTCCTAAGGAGTCCTTCTTCAACTCAACTCTCTCCTGTTGCATTTTACCATAAGCAGTCAGGAGCAACCAAGCCATTCCTTCAACACTTGGTGTAAAAATCTTCTCAGCTAGATATTCAATTTTACCACTCCCAATTCCTATTTTCCATAAAACTCTAGAACACAGTGCAGGAAAGTTCTTTGCTACTTTATAGGATCCCCTTTCATCTTTCTAATAACATGTTCCTCATTTCCACCTGAGACCTCACCATAATGACCTTTAACTTCCATATTCCCACCAATATTCTGTTCATGGTTATTTATGTATTCTCCAAAAATTATGTATTTATGGAGGCTTTCTCTCTAGCTCTCCTCTTTTCTCTCTGTGTACTCACCAGAAGCAGGCTTAATTTCATTATTTTTAACACGCACCTCAAAACTCCCCCAACCACTACCCATTATCCAGTCACAAAGCTGCTTCCATATTTTCAGGTATTTGTTACAGTAGCAACCTGGTTCTTGGTACCAAAATCCGTATTATTCTTCTCAGGCTGCCATAGCACAATACCAGGGAGTAGGCTTACACAACAGGAAGTTATTTTCTCACAGTTCTAGAGGTTAAAAGTCTGAGAGATTGGGGTGAATAGCATGACTGGATCCTGGTGAGAGGTCTCTTCCTGGCTTGCAGATGGCTACCTGCTTGCTGTGTCCTCACAAGACAGAGGGGTAGAGAGAGAGAGTTCTGGTGTCTCTTCTTCTCTTTTAAAGTACCAGCCCTACCCGAATAGGTCCGTATTGTCATGACCTCATTTAACTGTTACCACCTCCTCACGGGTTCTCTCTCCAAAGACAGACACTTTGGGGATTAGGGCTTCCATGGGATGAATTCTGGGGGGGGGGAGGCGGGCAGACCAAATTCCCCAATAGCCTACCTCATAATTCATCATATTGACTGGATTTAAGATGACCCAGAGGAAGAGGATCAGTTGGGTAGTAGTAGAGGAAGAAGCAGCAGACAAAAAGAATGCGGAATGGAAGAACAAAACAGGCTACTGCTACTGGTGTTTCTCTTGGATGACTACAGCTGAGTCTCCTGGAGTGGGGTAGCCTGCAGGAAAACAAGACTGAACAGATGCTATATAGGCATGGATAAATTTAAGGCAATCTTTTTCCAGATCTTTGATTTCTCTGTATGCATGCTTTCCAAAAATTAACTTGGCTACGAATGTGTCTGTGTTTTCAGAATTCTCCTTTCTCCAGCTCCTCTTTTAAAATATCCTTTTCCCTTCTTTACAAAAGAAAGGCAAACCTGTCACCATCTTCTACAATTAAATGCCCTGGAGTGTAGAACTGCTAAGAGTGGGGACCCATGGGAGCAAAACATCATGGAAACATCTATCCTTTATCTAGCAATGCTTTGAACTATCTATTTTAGAATTAGAATTCAGAACTCCTAGTGGTTAATACACAAGGAGGTTCATTAACTTATTTATTTGTACAAAAAACATGAAACGGGACCTTTTCTGATGTAAGGTCATCTAATCTGCAGTCAAGTTTGACAATGAAGATGGCTTTCCCTGATACTGTTTGTAGACTGAAAGAGCTAAACAGCAGCTCTAATGTTTTGATGTAAATCATGTATACAATGAAAGTATCCAGACAGTAGCTTCTTTGCAAATGTTTAAATTTGTAATAAATTTTAAGGTGTCAATTTCAAATGAAAGAAGAGGATACATAAATTTTCAAGAATTATTTTAGGAGTTGCATGAGCAATAAACTGCCATGTACCCATAAACTATCTTTCAATCTTCTCTGAAGGATGCTGACATGGTTTCATCTTATCTATTTCCTTATGAGCCAAACACCCCTAACACCAGAGGTAACGTGACCTTTCTTTTCTATATTGTAGTGGGTAACATAGGTTTGTATGTTGAATGTTTAACAGCAGCAGAAAAAGAGAGCCCTTAACCACATTTCCATTATAGGAATAACCTGACATCAGGGTCATAGTACTCAGAGGACTTTAGGTAGAACTCTCTGTCCATGGGCAGAGCTTGAAAGGATGATTATTCTCCTCACACTCTTTGACTCCTTGTTCTTTGCCTTTTCCAAGGGTGTCTCCTTCTTCCTCTGTCCTAATATAGATGTTTCTAAGAAATCTATCTTGAACTATTGTTCTTTGTACTAAATATGATCCACCTGGGTGATTCCATCTACTCTCCAACTGTGCTAATGATTGCCAAATATGCCTTTTCCAAATTTACTTTGTCCCTAAATATCAGACATCCTAAAGCTGAATATTCCAAAGCACACTCAAAATCATTGTGCCTAAAGTGAACTTATAACCTACCTTCCTAAGGTTTTTCTTCTTTGTACTCTGTATTTGCTTAGTATTTCTAATTTCTCCTCAATTTGTAAATTTGAAATCTGGAAGTCATTCTTGAATCCTCTTTCCTCATCACTGTATCCCATTGAATTAGTCATAAAATCCTGACAATTTATATATAATATAGTTGGCAAATCCTTGCCCTAACAGTTTCCTAGTTAAGGTACTCCTTATCTCTCTGCTGAAATACTACAATAGCTTCTTCCAGTGCCCTTGACAGCATATTCATTCTGGGGTAGTCTATCTAAAACTTCAATATTCCTCTGGAGCTCTAATGCTTAAAACGGTATGTTTCTCCATAGCAAATTTGGTACTTAAATTTTTTAAATGTGCATCAGTATCATTAAAAATGTTTACATAAGTACCCCTAGCATATTGTATTCATACGTAACTCATACAACAGATACCAAAAATAGAAAATTTTAAAGAGTATTAGAAATTAAAATAAATGGCATTTCTAATATTTCCTTCCCAGATTTAAAATGGTGCTGTCAACGTAAATGTCAACAATAATTCTAATACTTCCTTTTCATCCTTCACTGAATCATGTTAAGCACCTGTTGCTATTCACATCCCTGACTTTAAATACCGCTACCTTCCAGCATAAAATCCAAACCTTTTTTTTGGCATAATATACAGGGTACTCCACGATTTGGGTCTTCACTAAGTTTCTAGTCATAGTGAATTTATTGAGATTACCTACCGATGTGGCTGTTATCTTTACTAAACAGGAATTCATCCACAGAAGAAAGTATGGCATCTCCAGAGATTAAAACATGGTGGGTGTTTAAAGCAACGTTTGCAGGATGAACGTCAAGTGTTTTCTCTGTATGTGCCTTCCCTTTGTAATTGTATCGTCTAACAATCCAACAATCCATTCTATTAGTAGAGTGAAGGTTCGTAATTATATTGCTTCTGACGATGTAAACTCTATTACTTCATTAAGATAATAATTGCAAGAAGTGAATTTAGGTTGTAGGAATATAGTCATCTGATTCTGTTTAAAAACAGAAGGATGGTAGTTATGAGGCTAGTGAAACTTCTAGTAAAAAATGGCCAGTGACAAATAATGAGATTATGGGTCTCACACTGTTTTGGGTAAAGTATTCTAGTTGATTAATAGTTTGATTACCTTGGATACTGAGGAGGTAGACTTAATGTTTAACCTTGTGGACACTGGGGTCAGACTGCATCTATTTAGTTCTTATTTTACCACTGACTGTGTCCCAGGTCAAATTATTTAACACAACTATGCTTCAGTTTCTTCACACCAAAAATGAGGACAAGCACAATACCAATCTCCTAGAATCTTTGAGAGAATTAAATGAGATTATGTGGGTAAATATTCGTAATAGTCCAATTTAACATATAAATACATATAAAGGATTTACAATAGGGCCAGAAAATGCTAAGTGTTTAATCCATGTCAGCTAGCAATATACCTAAAATATACAAGACATAAAATAAGTTGGATTTTAAATCAACTTCTCTCTTGAAAAACAAAATGTCATATTGCACATACCTGGGATAAAAGACCTGCAAATGAGGGGTTTTAAAACCACGATCACAGGAAGGATTTATAGTTTCCATCTAATTTTCATGTAAGGTCATAGTTCATGTTATGAGCTTTTTAACAATTGGCTTACAGATTGCCAAGATTCAGGTAATCTTTGGTTGAATACATATTTATTAAGGATTCTTCCTGTGTTGGAAGAGATGGTTCTAGGCCCTAGCACTTCAGTAAAGAATCTAAGTTTCATACCTTATGGAGTTTATAGTAAACAAATAAATACATACCATAATGTCAGGAAATAATACAGGCTTTGAAGAAATTAAATCAGCATTAATGTATGGAAATAATGAGGGGGGACCTACATGGGGTCATTTTTAATAAAGATGTCGGGGAAGACTTCCTAGAGAGGCAACTTTAGAAAAAAAACAAAAACATGGAATAAAGTGGGAAAGCCTGCTTCATGAATATCCGAGGGATTTAGCTTCAGCAGCAGAGAGGACAGCAAGTGCAAAGGCCCTCTGGTAGAAATACACTTGGTAAATTGGAGGATTAGCAAGAAATCCAGTGAGATTGTAAGTAAGCAAGATGTGTGTTCGTGCAAATGCATGTACAACCATGTGTGTGCACATGTGCACCAGGAAGGAGGTAGAAGATGAGATCAGAGAGAGAGAATAGCCAGAACATAAAAGTCCTTATAGAAAAGGGAGTTTGGTTATATGCTGAGCATCATGGGAAGTCACTGGAACAAATGAGCAGAGAAATCACATGAACTAAGTTACATTTCAGGAAATACCATTATGACTGCAAAAAGGTCAAAGAGGAGGTAAGAAGGTAATTTGTAGGCTACCGCAGTGTTCTGTGTGAGAGATGGCAGAGAAATAATTAGAGCACCATGAGAAGAAATCTCAGTCTGCTCGGGTTGCCATTAACAATGCACCATAGATTGGATTTGTTTCAACAACAGGCATCTATTTCCTTGCAGTGCTATCCTAGAAGTCTGAGATCAGGGTGCCAGTATGGTCAGGTTCTAAGGAACTTTCTTCCTGGCTCACATCTGGACGGATGACTTTTCACTGTGTTCTCACATGGAAGAAAAAAAAAAAAGATCTCTTCTAAAGACCATCATGAGAGCCCTGCCCTTATAAGTCAATGTAACCCTAATTACCTTCTAACAGCCTCCTTTCTCCATAGCATCACATTAAGGGTTAGGGCTGCATCATAGGAATTTGGAGGTGGGGGCATGCAAACATTCAGTACACAACAGAAAAGTTGGAGAGAACTGTTAAATGTTGCAAATATACTGAAGGTACTTTCTGATGAACTAAGAAAAGAAAAGGAGCCTAACAGATCTGTGTTTAACAAAGCTTTGGTCTGAGCACCTGTATAAATACTCATGCAATAAATGGAGATGCTCGACTGATGTAGAAGCAGGTTGAGCAGAAAATCAAGAATTGTGTTTGAGATACGGTAAGTTTGAGTTTCCACTTGGATATCCAATTTGAGAGAGGAGTAGGCAGAAGCTCAGTGGAAGGGTCGGTAAATAATAAGCACAGAGAACAAATGAAGTTGAAAGTAAAATCTACTGTATAGTAAGACTAAGGCTTATTTTCATTTTCTTCTCGCACATTGATTCAAATAGCATGAAATCAGCTTCTGTTTTTATCACGGATGACCTTTCCAGTGTTCATAAAAGAGAAACCAAGAAAGCCCTTTAAGAGTAGTCAATTTTATAATATTTGATAAAACTTGAACAAGAACATACTATTTATTTTGGCCAATAATGAGACATCGAAGTACCTTTTGTAAAAATGCAGGATCGTGGGGCGCCTGGGTGGCTCAGTCGTTAAGCGTCTGCCTTCGGCTCAGGTCATGATTCCAGGTCCTGGGATCGAGCCCCGCATCGGGCTCCCTGCTCTGCAGGGAGCCTGCTTCTCCCTCTCCCACTCCCCCTGCTTGTGTTCCCTCTCTCGCTGTCTCTCTGTCAAATAAATAAATAAAATCTTTAAAAAAAAAAAAAAAAAATGCAGGATCGTTCTTGTGTCATGCTATCCCATAACATAAGATCTTGGTCCAGCTAAGTAAGTTTCATTTGCTTTGCACCAAATTTACAAGGAAGATGAAACAAATAAATGCCAATTTTCCATTAATATGTCAAATCCACAGCAAAAGAATGTTTGGTGTATAAGCAGTCAGAGATGAGAAGGCCTTGCTTAATCAAAAACTTCCTGTTAATCAAGACTAATAGAGGATAGAGTAATAAATAATCTCTGACAGTCACATTTAAATGGAAGATAGATTTTACATATGGTTGATGCGATAGAACTATCAAGCTAACAAGAGCCCTTGGGGCCAGTTTGAATATTCATTAATCAGCCTTACTTTGGTTTTAACTTAGAATGAAACTGTCAATGAACAAATGGGCTTTTGTAGAAAAGGTGATAAACAAAATCCAATGAATTGGCAAATTGGAAAGTTTTGAAAGAGAATAAATGCTGTAAGATTAAGAACTGAATAGAAGACTTGAGCTCAGCTCTCTGCAGGGAACACAAAAGCTCCTCACTAAATCAGGTAGCTTTGGAGAACATTGTTTTTTAATGGTTTTTCAGAAAGAAACATCTGCCATGTAAGGATATATTTTAAGAAAAAAATTTGAAGAAGACTTAAACTTTTTAATTCTCTTATTTTCTACAGCACATTGGAAAGACAGGCTTCTAAATAAATGGATTATTTTTCAGTTCAAGAATCGCTAATCTCATTTCCTGGATGAGATGATTTATCCAAAATGTACAAATAGGTGGTTTTTCTCCAAAGGCAGAGCCGTAAGAACCACAATTAATGCAAGGGGGCAGACTGGCACAAGCAGAAGTTGGGGTAGTGATCCCAACTAAAATGTCTACTGGGACAGAATAAGTTAACGAATGATCAAACACCTGTGTACAAAAACAAAACAAGAACAAACAAAAAAACCCAAAATGGTATCTATACCAACAGTCTACCACAATGTTGAATAGAAACGGACACTCTCAGTGACAGGAAGTGAGACAGGGGATTTGGCCCCGAGGAAAGCTCCAAGTCCCAGGCACCAGCCGAAGGGGGAGCAGGTTCTTGTCCTCTGGGAGGAAGGGTCCAGTTTGGACTCGTCTCTAAAATGTTTGAATACAAGAGTCTCCTGGATTTTTGAAAGGAGATTTCCCATTTCTTTGAATGTTGGTCACAAATTTCAAAGTACTTAAACATGGGATGCCTGGGGATGGCTCAGTCAGTTAAGCGTCTTCCTTTGGCTCGGGTCATGATCCCTGGGTCCTGGGATCAAGCCCCGCATCCGGCTCCCTGCTCAGCAGGGAGCTTGCTTCTCCCTCTCC
Source organism: Halichoerus grypus (assembly GCF_964656455.1). Lineage (NCBI taxonomy): Eukaryota > Metazoa > Chordata > Mammalia > Carnivora > Phocidae > Halichoerus > Halichoerus grypus. The sequence continues at coordinate 17,947,294 of NC_135715.1, forward strand.
CTCTGCCTCTCCCCCTGCTTGTGCTGTCTCTCTCTCTGACAAATAAATAAAATCTTTAAAAAATATATTTAAATGCTGTGTAAGCCCCTATTTTGTGGGTCAAATAAACCATAATTCTTGACTGAATTCAGCTGAGTGGGTTTCTATTTTTTTTTTTTTTTTACCTGCAGATCTGGGGGATAAAATTTACTATAACAGAATATGAAAACTATCATGTATGCATGTGTACTGAGATAGTATACACAGGCTTTTGCTTGTATTGCATGATGTGATATATAAAACTGACTGAGGCAAATAATAATTTCAAAAGTACTTACAGATTCATAAAATGTTAAACTTTCAGTAGATCTTAAGTTTAACAGATCTTAAGGTTTACTATTATGTGAATTTTCTTTAAAAAAAGTATGTTTCTGGGGCACCTGGGTGGCTCAGTAGGTTAAACGTCTGCCTTTGGCTCAGATCATGATCCCAGGCTCCCTGTTCAACTGGGATCCCGCTTCTCCTTCTCCAACCCTGCTCATGTTCTCTGTCACTATCTCTCTCTCTCAAATAAATAAAAAAAAATCTTTTAAAATAGTATTTAAAAAAAATCAATGTTTTATCATAAACAAAATGTGCAAATAGGAGATTGAATAAAACAAAGTGTTTATTTTAACATTGTAAGTATAAAGTGAACATAGCTCAGCCCAAGAAATAGAATATTTGTACCCCCAAAAACCCCCAACTTATTCATTCCCTATAAAAACCCCTGTTCTCACACTAGTACAAAACAATTTTCTTAACATTATCATAATTTTATAATTTCCTGATTTGCTTTTTATTTTGCTATATATGGATTCATCCTTAATATAATTTAGTTTTATCATATAAAAATTGATACATTTTTTAAATGAGGTTGTATTGTATATATATTTTTTTTTCTTGTTTTGTTAGCTTAGCATTACACATACTAGAATTATCCATGCTCCATGGTTTGTTTGTGTTTTTTCGGGGGGGGGGGAGGGTATAATTTCTCCATCTTCTTTGCTATATAATATTCCATTTTATGAGTATACCATCAATTATTTGTTCATTTATATGTTAATGGGTATTTGGGTTGTTTCAAATTTTTAGTTATGACAAAATAATCCTCTTGTTTTTTCAAAGAAGAAATCAAGGCCAGTGGTCACAACAATTAGCAGCAAGCTGTGGTAAATTTCCCTGGTTTCATGTTTTGTAAGTTAGTGCTGTTTCCACCACTCTGGTCTGTGTCATAAGCAATTTCTGCTGAAGTAAATGTGGACTCAGCCCTATCGCATCAAGCTCATCCTTCAGAGTGAGGTAGGGAATCGACTCCACTATACACTTATTAAATCTATTATTCAAAATCTTGTTTTATTTATGTTGTCACTGAAAAATCTGGTGGGAAGAGGAGAGAAGCTAGAGTGCCAAACATTTAGGAGCTTTAAATACTGTCTAAAAATGAGATTGAATATATCATGTACATACATTTTCAACCTCCAATTAAGAAAATCATAATATTCAGCAGCTATCTTTCCTCTTCCCATGTTCTGGAGCACAAAGGCAAAGTACGAGTTGGAGTTAGGTCCTGAGGAATCAAAGACATGCAGATGGTTGATTCCTCAGGGACAGAATACCTGGTGAAAGGAGAAAGGTTTGGGAGCGAAGCACAACACAGAAGGGATTAGGAAGGTGCATGTGCATCCTGCGGGGGGGAATGAATAAGAAGTGGCCAGGGGAGGGCGCCTGGGTGGCTCAGTTGGTTAAGCGACTGCCTTCGGCTCAGGTCATGATCCTGGAGTCCCTGGATCGAGTCCCGCATCAGGCTCCCTGCTCGGCGAGGAGACTGCTTCTCCCTCTAACCCTCCCCCCTCTCATGTACTCTCTCTCTCTCTCATTCTCACTCTCTCAAATAAATAAATAAATCTTAAAAAAAAAAAAAAAAAAAGAAGTGGCCAGGGGAGTATGAAGGAAAGCAGTAGACCACGGTGTCACAGATGCTAAGAGAAGAGAATGTGCCAAAAGTCAACAAAGGGGCCAAAATGTTTTGAGAGGCCATGCAAATGGAACGCTGAGAACATCTACTAGATTTAGTAGCAGAGAGGTCACTGGTGACCTCAGTAAGAATGGTTTTGGGGGAATGATGGGGCAGAAAGCTGCTTACAGAGACTACGGAGTAAGGGGAAGGATGACAGAAGTTGGAGATGGTTCTCACAGATGACACTTTCAGGAACTTTGGGGAACAATGAGATGGTGGTAGCTGAATATAGATGAGTGGGCGAGAGAGGCAAGAAGGGGGATATATTTGTTTGTTTATAACTTGGGAAAGAGTTTAAAGTTACCAAGAAGGGGGTAGGATCTAAAACAAGTAGAGAGATGGGATTGAGAAACGATAAGGTCTCACCACAACTATGGCAACAGAAGGGAAAAGAAGGAGCGCCTGGGTGGCTCAGTCAGTTAAGTGTCTAACTTCAGCTCGGGTCATGATCCCAGGGTCCTGGGATTGAGCCCCGCATCGGGTTCTCTGCTCAGTGGGGAGCCTGCTTCTCCCTCTCCCACTCCCGCTGCTTGTGCCCTCTCTCTCAAATAAATAAAATATTTTAAAAAAAGAAGTGAAGAAGAGGATGGTGGAGGAAATGGGAGTCCCCACCAGATGGCTTCATTTATCTCTAGTCTTACGCTAAAGCTATTTCTAGTTTTAGTAAAGTTTCTCAGGAGGTATGGTGCATTTTCTGCTCTGTGATATGGTCTATAATCTCTACCTTCCAACCAATCTTCTAGGACTTTTTCTTTCAATTTCCATCAGTAAACAATAGATTCATGGCTAATTTTCTATAGACTGTACAAGGGTGTCGGGAGCTGTCACATTTGATATTCAATGTGAGGGAGATTGGCATACCTCATCTGTTTTACTACATCCCTGCGGAAACTTCAAGTTGCTGTTTGAGATTGTATCAGTCAGGATCCGTCCAGAAATTATAGAGTACAAAATACCCTAAGTGTTTAAAGTGAAGGGAATTTATTCCAGAGAATTGGTTATAAGGTGAAGAAAAACTGAGAAACCAAACAGCGGACAGGGAGTCCACCTCCAGATGAACAGCATAAGTAGCTGCTTTCTCCCCTCCAATGGAGAAACCAATGCAGGAGATAGGATTACCAAAGTTTAGGGGCTGGGTCACCCATCAAAAGCTGTCAATTCTCAGCCTGTCCAGAAGAAGCGGGAGCCCTGCAGGGGATTAGATCGCAGATACACTCAGAGTAGTATACCCAGGGCATTCACTAGAAGTGAGAGAAAGAGCCTGCTTTCTCCTCTCCTTTCCTCTTTCCAGCAGGAGCCTGGATTATGAAGCCTGCAGATGACTGCTCCTTCCATGACACAGAGTAGGGCAAAAGGTCAGGAATGAATCTGACTGCATAGCCCAGAACATCACTAACAGGTTGTTTGCATACTATAACCTTGTATATGCCAGTTAATTTCAAAACATCAGTTTTGAGATCTAGGTGAATTGCTAAGGGAAAAATTGTACACCTAGAATATGCCTATTCTAGTGTAGAGGCTCAAGCCATGGTATCTCCTCCTCTCCTCCTCCCCACCACCCCCAAAGCCTCCACTGCCTGACGATTTTCAAATGCTGATGCTGATCAAAGTAAAAATTCCCTGGGGAAATCAGATAAATATGTAGATTCCTGGATCAGAGGGGGAAGTTTGCAGTGAGGCTCAGAAGTCTGAATTTAAATAAAACAAAACAACAAAAAAGGCAATTTTGATGAAGAGCTGTATTAGTGAATCCATTTGCAGGGAACAGATATAATCATATTGGGACACATTCTACCATATATCAATTGCTCACCACCACCATCATGGGATGTCACTCTAGACTTCTTTCTGGCTCTGCTGGTAGCTTTCTCACATTCTAAATGCTGGGGACACAAGTCAGCTCTTCTTGGAGAGCTTATTGTGTTTTTTATTCTAGCAGTTTGCAAACTAAATCATTTTATTTTCCCTTTAGTAACAGGGGTTACTAAAGTGACAAGACTGTATTCTATGTGAACAATGCTTTAAGGTAGAAATCTTGGGTATTACAAAACAAACAAACAAAAAATATGAAGCAAATATTAGGCTGAAATCCAAAGCCAAATAAAGCACATAATAAATGGTACAGTGAAGTACCCCAGAGTAGATACATTTTAGATTCGACTTCAAAGGAAACCCACTCGATTCAACAAGTAAGTAGGCATTAACTTGGGAAATACTCACCTGAAGTTAAAAGAATAGTACTTAGCCTAGCAGCAATTCAAGAACTAGTTTGTCCTTCCCCGTAGAAGTACAACACTATAACACAACTGTAAATGATTTAGCAGATCGTATTTGAGTCCAATTACTGAGCCCCATATGCTCTATGATATTTAAACAGCTGGACCTGCTCTTTCTATATTAAACTATTTCCTTATAACAGGTTTATGATTTATAGTGGTGCTACTGATTTAATGAGTCATAAGAAGTTCATTTTTTTTCCCTAGTGAGATTTTTTTTCCCCCAAAAGACGAACAGGTATAAGATATTTTTTAAATGTTAATCATCATTAACAGTGTTTGGTTTTGAAACACGGCTTATAACAGCAGAGCAGCTAAGCATCTCTGGTTATCACTAAGAATCTGCCAACAGTGAATAGTTGTTTTCCTCCCATGTTGGCATCTGTCATTTTTGACATCGATTATTTTTTGCTAAAATCAGTACTTCAAAAGTAATTTGGAGAATTACTTCAACTACAGTTTCATTTGTTCTTAGTTGTATCCATTTTAATGCCAAATATTTTGTATACTGGTGTTTTAGGTGGGAGGAGATCAGGGATATTGGTATTTTCAGGAAGAAGGAAAGTTTTTTTTTTTTTTTTAAAGATTTTATTTATTTATTTAAGAGAGAGAATGAGATAGAGAGAGAGAGCATGAGAGGGGGGAGGGTCAGAGGGAGAAGCAGACTCCCCGCTGAGTGGGGAGCCCGATGCGGGACTCGATCCAGGGACTCCAGGATCATGACCTGAGCCGAAGGCAGTCGCTTAACCAACTGAGCCACCCAGGCGCCCTGGAACAAGGAAAGTTAAGTATTTCTCTGAACGGCAGCCCTTGCTGTGTGCGGGGCTAGGTCTTCTTCAGCCCTCACAGGTGAGGTCAGGCAAGCCCGTTCACCGCCAGGATTGAGTCATCAGTTCGTCAAATGGATGGGTGGGTTTAGTGTCCATGTCGTGCAAAATTGTGGAAATTCCCTTGAGAAGAGTCGGTACAGTCACGGGACATGTTTAAAGAGACAGAGTTACACATATGAGGTCAGTCCTTTAAACTATTAAATAGCTATAATCACCTATAGGCACCAACCTTACAGAGACATTTTGAGAATGAAATTAAATAATCCGATGAAATGTTTGTGAAATCGTCACACTTTAAAGCACTGTAGGATGTGTAGCTTTAAGATGCCCATGACCACGGGGCGCCTGGGTGGCTCAGTCGTTAAGCGTCTGCCATCGGCTCAGGTCATGATCCCAGAGTCCTGGGATGGAGCCCCGCATCGGGCTCCCTGCTCCGCAGGAAGCCCGCTTCTCCCTCTCCCACTCCCCCTGCTTGTGTTCCCTCTCTCGCTGTGTCTCTCTCTGTCAAATAAATAAATAAAGTCTTAAAAAAAAAAATGCTATGACCAATTTCTTTTTTTTTTAAAGATTTTATTTATTTATTTGTGAGAGAAAGCACAAGCAGGGGGCGGGCAGAGGGAGAAGCAGGCTCCCCGATGAGCAGGGAGCCCGACGCGGGGCTCTGGCATCATGACCCCAGCCGAAGGCAGACGCTCAACCCACTGAGCCGCGCGGGCACCGCCATGATCAATTTCTAAAGGAATATGCAATTTACCCTCTATGTAAGAAAAAGAAATGGCATATATAGAAATTAAAACTATCAAAAAGTTTTCTCTGTCATTTATAACTCTATAACTCTTTTTTTCCACTTTTCACCTAAAGGGAAATTATATGTTTATTAACATTAAAGATAAAATCCCAGATATGACTCAGTTCTCCTCACAAGAAACCTTCATGATTTCAACAAAGACCTATTCTATAACTTAATTCACTTGATGATTTGCAAAATCCTAGCAATTCTGCTCGAGTTACTGAAATGCTAGGAGCCAGCTGTGAAGACTGGCAGGCTCTATGCTGATAGTCAATTAAATACTTAAAAGATTTTAAATTCTTAGGATGGCACGTCAAAAGTACTACAAGCCCATGGAAACAAAACAGATCGCTTCACACCAGGCCATTTGAACCTTTCAGTCACAGAATTCTGAAGCATGTTAGTAGAGGAAATCTTTGTTACGGACAAAGAGATAGTTTTACTACTTTAGCTCTAAAGATATAGCAACTTATAAATCTAGTCATCCACATGATATCTGCTCTTTACATTGGTTTTCACCAAGAATACTTTTTCATTAATCCTGAACAGTTTTTAAGACAGTATCTTCTCATTAGATCCTGAGATTGACTTCGGCTACCCTCGGAGCAGACCTGCTTATAGAAAATGAAATATCAATTTAATTATAAAATAGAATACTATTTTTATGAGATAGTTGGACCTCATTATCTGTATGGCCCTACAGCACTCAGAGCCTGTAGCATCTATGATTATTTAATCAACTAAATATCCACTCGGCTTGATGCTAGGCTAAGTAAAACACGCACACACACACACACACAAACTGAAAGAAAATAATTTCACGAGATACTTTTAAGATAGTGTCTCTGCTTAGCTCAGTAAAAATAGTGAGAACTCTTTTTTTGCTTAGAGTCTACTTTTTTTTAAGTCAGTCAGTCTGGTTCTAGACAGGACTTTACCATCTCACACATATATATATTGTCACATGTACAAATAGAGAAAAACACATGTAAAGAAAATGGAAACTACATTATTAATAAATAACTTGCATATATATTATAAATAAAATATCTGCGTGGGAACTTTGTTTCTACAATAATATGCACTACTTTCTTAGAAAAAACAAGGATTTAGAACACTTTATGCGGGAAAGACAGGTGTATTGGGAAAATATTCTCCATTTCCTCCTGGTTCCTTGGGCTTCGTGCTTTTCTCTGAATGCAACAATTTTTGTTACGATTTTCCACCTCCTGCTCAGAAGTGCTGTGGGAATACTGTTTAAATTTGGGATCATCCAAACCTATTCGGGAACCAGGATTTTTATTGCAGTATTTACATTTTAATTTTTGTGGCACCAATCTTGATTCCAACCAGCCCAAGAACCAAAAAAATTCAAACTGACTTTGGTGCAGCTTCTTCCATGTTCCATGTGCAAATGCATATAGGCACACGTAGTTTTATGTGTGTTTGTGTGCGTGTGCCGATATACATATAGATAGATGGATAAAGACACAGACAGACTAGATGGATACAGATATTAGTTCACCTTCTAAACTGCCTGAGGTAGTAGAAAAGAATGGCTTAGTTATGTATCAGCACCAAATGGAACTTTGGTTGTATATAAAGACATTATCTGTAACAATAAATAAAAGTCAAACAATACGATAGGCAGACCTATACTCCCCCAAGAGGGTGGGAAGTGGCTCAGAGGTCCGAGACCACTCTCTCTGTGCACACACTGGTCATGACACACTATCCAATGTGTTAAGCTCCTGATTTCCACTTCGTAAGTGAGACTACATGATACACAGTCAGCCCCCCCAGGATTAGCTGCATTGACCACTTCCAGTGTGGAATTCTAAGTCAGTGCTGCCCCACCTGCTTCTGAGCTCCAGAGAATGGGCTGGACTTTTCTCCATCAGCTAGCCGTGAGCAAGAAAAGGGGAGAAAACTGACAAAACCTTTAAGCAGCGCTTTCCCTCCTCTTGAACTTTGTTAACCTTTCTTTGTGTAAACAAGTTTTCTTCTTTTCTTTTTTTGGAGGTGGGGTTGGGGGGGAGGAAAAGAGAACCCCCCCCCCAAAATCACACTTAGAAACCTTTTCTCTGTCTTTTGTTCTTGAGCCCTATGTAATCTTGGGGAAAATTTTCAAAAAATAAATTGTGAAGAATCTTAATTAGAATTTATTTTAAAATCAAATCCAACACAAAGAGCAGATAATACTGCAGTGCAGACATCATATTCTGGCCAAAATGGGGCTTATGGAATAAAAGGACCCCCCCAAAAAAGGAGGCAAAATAGAGTAAGTGAGGACAAAGAAAAGACTAGAGTTTAGTTCCTAAATACCTTTACTACTGAAGGTATCATTTTAGAAAGAATATTTGTGATGTATGATGACAGGGAACAGATCTGAGTAAGCATGATGACTTTCAACTCTACTCACAAATTAAATAAAATCCTAAGAGATCATAAACTGGCAGCTGCTTTGTGAAAATGAAATGCTAATGTTCACAATTGTAATTTTTATGCCCGTAGCTGTGAAGTATATAAAGGTATTAGGCTCCTTTCTAATGCAATGGATGTATAATTTATGTATATTACAGCAGATTAAATCATTGGAGGTAAGAGGGAAAAACCCACTGATAAGTATGCATTTGACCATTTGAAATATGCCTAGAAAGTACTTAAATAGATAAACACCTATTTGGAGGTGAGAACAAAAGGAATGTTTTACCTGAAGCAAGAATTTTAATAAATACTGCCTTTAAAGGAGAGGAAGAGTCCTGACACTATTATTGCATGTAACTGAGGTTTTAAACAATGTTAAGGATGGAAACAGTTTCAGATGTTAAGCAAGTTTATTTTAGCTCCTATTGGTTTTTGAAAAAAAGCTTTTTGAAGACTTAACTGAGAGAAAAAGGAGAGAAGCACCCTATTCCATTATTTTTTCATATAAAACTTTAAAATGGGCATGTGTGCCGGGAGACGGACAGATCTGGACATGCGGTAAGGAGCAGTGAATTCTGCACTCTGATGGGAGGCATATAATCACAGGACAGAGAATCAGAAAGGATTAAGGCATATTTATGGATCCAGGTAGAACAGCAGTGACAATACTGCTGTTTAAAAACCAAGAACAGAGGGCACCTGGGTAGCTCAGTTGGTTAAGCGACTGCCTTCAGCTGGGGTCATGATCCCAGAGTTCCAGGATCGAGTCCCAAGTCGGGCTCATCGTAGAGTCTGCTTCTCCCTCTGACTTTCCCCGCTCTTGTGCTCTCTCTCTCTCTCAAATAAATAAATAAAATCTTAAAAAAAAATAAAAACCAAAAGCAAGTGGGAGAGATGCTGGCTCTCCTCCTATTCTGGAGGGCCAACATCCTTCTGCGAATTGTGCGTCCTTCTGTCCTTGACTAAAATAAATTTGTAATTTTCTGTGGGTGCGTGGATATGTATGCACATGCATGTGTGTGTGTGTGTGTGCTCCCAACAGAGGAACACTGTGAAGGACAAAATAAATTAAGTAAAAAAAATAATAATAATAAATTAAGTAAATAAATAAATAATCTGAGTCAATCAAGATGTCATAGACACATCAAGCATGAAACCCCAATACTGGCTGAATAACCAAAAATCATATTAAAAATACACACAATTCTTGGGGCGCCTGGGTGGCTCAGTCGTTAAGCGTCTGCCTTCGGCTCAGGTCATGATCCCAGGGTCCTGGGATCAAGCCCCGCATCGGGCTCCCTGCTCCGCGAGAAGCCTGCTTCTCCCTCTCCCACTCCCCCTGCTTGTGTTCCCTCTCTCGCTGTGTCTCTCTCTGTCAAATAAATAAATAAAATCTTTAAAAAAATAAAAATAAATAAAAATAAAAATAAAAAAATAAAAATACACACAATTCTCATTTGCTGAGAATAAAAGCAAGGCAACTTCCTGGTATAAAATATTCAAGTCTGTATAATGCATCACATTTTTCATTAAGTACTTCATGTACTCTTAGTGAACACATTTGACCATTGTTTTTCCTTACAATAATTTTGTATGGGTAGCATTATTTTTCCTTGACAGATGAAGAAATTCATATATAGAATGAATAATATTTCTATTTGGAAAAATATTTTTAGGATCCTTTTGCCTATCTTTTATTCATTTTATGGCTTCTTCTAATCATTCAAGATATAATTTGCTTTGAGACAACATCAAAAAGTGGCCTCAGATCGATACCAGAGGTCTCTAAGCAAATAGAGGAAATTGAAAAAGAGATGTGGACATGTAATTTTTCCCTCCAATGTTCAAACACTTGGAAAATTTAACCCCATCATCTCTTCGCTCATTCAGAAACAATTCTGAGATACTGTTGTTCACCAGACACTATGTTAGGCAGTGGGAAAGTCTAAGTAAAATAAAACACAAGTCAAATTTTACTCAGCATCATATTAACATTCTATGAATTCGCAAGACAGTATCTTATGAAAGCCTATCACCATTCTTGGCAAAAATAGGCACTAAATTAAAAATTAATTTAAACACATAGAAGAGCATTCCTCTTAATTTATTTTGTAATGTAACAAGCAGTGAGTGCTATTTGAGCACTCACTATTATCATTCATTTATTTTTAAGACCTCATTTGCCCTTATTTATATAAAGGGCATATTCTACAACATTCAATAAATGAACACAAAGTAATAATTAAATGATTATCTTATACTCATAGGAATTCACTGACTTTTTAAATTTATTGTTTTATACTTGGAGCTTTCTGATTTTGAAAATTCTAGTTACATTTAAAAATGGTAGAAATGAAAAGATATAAATTTACCACTATTTTATTTTTTAGAAAAAAACACAGGTCCTTACATGTTATTTTTTAATTATTGATTTCAAAGCATTTATTCAAATATTTTCATAGTGGTTTTCATTTATTAAACACACAATTAGGGATGCCTAGGTAGCTCTGTTGGTTAAGCGTCTGCCTTCAGCTCAGGTCATGATCCCAGGGTCCTGGGATCGAGTCCTGCATCAGGCTCCTTACTCAGCGGGGCGCCTGCTTCTCCCTCTGCCTGCCATTCCCCCTGCTTATGCTCTTTCTCTCCCTCTCTCTCTCTGACAAATAAATAAAATCTTTAAAAAAAACAAACCCTGCCCTTAAAAAAAAACACACACGCAATTATTAGGATCCACTATGTGCCTGTGAATTCAGGTGTAGACAGAGGTGAATAAGATATGATACAAAAATCTCGAGTAACACTATCAACTGCCATGATCTGATCTCGTTGGTATTTATAGAATGCTCCCCCCAAAGAGAGCAGAATACATATTATTTTCAGGATCACATGGAGCATTCACTGAGGTCAATCATATACAAGGTCATATGGCCACCTGGGGCATTGATATCATACAGAATATGTGGTACGAGTCCAACAAATCGATATAAACTAATTCCAAAGAAAGTACTAGAAAATCCTCAACTATTTGAAAACAAACAATACTTTTGTAATAAAAGTAAAGAGTTATAAGGAGAATAGAAAATATTTTCAAATGAGTTGATATGCAAAGGCAACATCAATGTGCAGAGTGAAGCCAAAGGCATGCGTCGGAGGAAATTAATAGAATCACATTATTTTATTAGAAGAGGAGAAGGTAGAATGTGTGCGAGCTAATTTTTCATTGCCCAATATAGAGCTAGTTGATAGTTTCCAAAATGGATACATCAAGGTAAAAAGTTTACTAAAATTAGTACATATATTTTAGCCATTTTTATATATGTATATGAAAAATAGCTCTATATATGAAAAACAGCTAAAATCATTGAAAATGAAAATGACTTTTTATCAGCATGATGTTAATATCATTTGAATTTTAAACCACATGTGTATATTATTTTGAAAAGACCAATGAAAATACTGATTAAAACAAATTAATTCCTTTTTCTCCATAAAATCTCAATGTTTCTATTATTATTAGTTAGAAGGGAAGTGATGACAGGTGCCAGGTACATAGTGTGATGTCAATGAATATTTCCCTTTTCCCCTTAAAATATATACGCTAGCCTGGCTATTATGTGGTGTGCAAACTAACAGAAAACCCATTATAGCCTGATATGAAAAAGGACTGTGAAATCGCTAAGAATATTTTTTCTGGGATGCAATGTACACATACTGCAGGACGAACATTTATGCTTTAACAGTCATATATGCATAAAATTGCACTGTAGCATAAATATAAATTTATTCTATCTCATTAAATTTGTCAGAAGAAAGTGCTTAAAAAGAAGAATTCACATTGGTTATGCAATATGATTAAATTCATTTTATTAAAATATAATTCATAACATTCAAAATTATGCATGCTACAATATAAAAATGCTGTGTGTGATAAAACAAAGTTAATTAACAAATAAGCAGATCATGCAGTCAGCCATTTTAATTATTCTCCAAGCCTATATGCTATGACACTCATAAATTAATCAATGAATACAGCCCACTACATCTGTGTGTGTGTGTGTGTGTGTGTCTTCATTTCCATAATGTGAAATGGTGAAAAGCCCACTGAAAAATGCAGGCATCTTTAAGAGTAAGACCCTTCTAGATCAAGGAAGCTCTCTTTGGAAGTAACTTAGAGGATAACGCCTTCCACTACATTTGACACAAGATCAAGAGTTTACTTGGATATGGATCCGCAGTAGGAGAGACATCACAGCCTAGTATAAGACAAAGCACTAGCAAGGCACTTTTGTGCTAGACACACAGAGTTTCAAAAACTCTTCAAGCCAAATGGAAATCGATACCTATTTACTTTTTAAAAACACACAATTTCTTAACCTTAGAAAGTGCTAATTGCTTATCACAGAGGTACAACTTTTCCAGATAAACCCACTAAAGTTTGCTTAGGAAACAATCTCACATTTCACAGAAATGGGTTTAGCCAAAGACTGTTAAAAATGTCCACAGGCACACCTCAGAGATATTGCAGGTTCACTTCCAGACCACCAAAATTAAGCAAATATGACAATCAAGAGGGTCAAATGATTTTTTTAGTTTTCCAGTACATATAAATTATGTTTACACTACACAGTAGTCTATTAAATGCGTGACAGTATTATGTCTAAACAATGTACATGACTTAAGCTTTCAATGAGTTGTAATCTTTTTTGCTGGTGGGCGGTCTTGCCTCCATGTTGACGGCTGCTAACTGATAAGGGTGGTGGTTGCTGAAGCCTGTGGTAGCTGTGGTAATTTCTTAAAACGAGACAACAAGGACGCTTGTCACATCTGTGGATTGCTCCTTTCACAAAGTTCTCTGTAGCATACAATGCCGGTTGACAGCATTTTACCCATAGCACAACTTCTTTCAAAATTGGTGTCAGTCCTTTCAAACCCTGCTGCTGCTTTATCAATTCAGTTTACATAATAGTCTAAATCCTTTGTTGTCATTTCAACAATCTTCCTAAGCATCTTCACCAGGGGTAGATAGATGCCATGTTAAGAAACCATTTCCTTTGTTCATCCCTCCTCACCCATGAACATTTTGTCATGAGATCGCAACAATTCAATCACCTCTTCAGGCTTCACTTCCAATTCTGGTTCTCTTGCTAATTCCATCACACCTGCAGTTACCGCCTCCACTAAAGTTTGTAAAATGTGTAAAACTTGTCAAAACTGTAATATCTGCGAAGTGCAATCAAGCGGAGCACGATAAAACAAGGTATGCCTGTCCTTCCACCATTCCTATATATTTAGTTACCATGTGTCCACTTAAATTACCTTGGTGTATTTTTCCAATTTTAGTACTGATAATTCTTAAAGACTATGCCATCATTTTGGTTTTTTTTGTTTTTTTTTTAAAGATTTTTATTTATTTGGCAGAGAGAGACACAGCGAGAGAGGGAACACAAGCAGGGGGAGCGGGAGAGGGAGATGCAGGTTTCCCCGCGGAGCAGGGGGCCCGATGCGGGGCTCGATCCCAGGACCCTGGGATCATGACCTGAGCCGAAGGCAGACGCCCAACGACTGAGCCACCCAGGCGCCCCCAAGACTATGCCATCATTTTGAATACAAAGAAGACAGAGAATACTATTCTATATTTGCACCTTTTTTCATGATGAGCCATAAACATTCATAGTTATAATATACAGATCCTGTCGGCTACAATTTGCCTTCTTACAAGGGTGTAAAAAGACTAGGCATTTGTCCAAGTGAAAAAATTAGAAAGGAAAATGCCTCTCCTTCAGGTATGATACAGCTGCTCATTATAGACTTTTGTGGGTGTTTTATAGTTATAAGAAGTGTTTAATATTACTATTTCTAGTTTCTTTGAGAATGCACAAATGTGTTCATCATTTGAGAGTGATTTTGTTTTTCTACTACCTACAAGTAATTAATTTACTGGCATTTAAAAAATCTTTCCTAAGAGTGATATAAACTTAGGAAATATTCTAATATCATTCATTCATTCATTCAACACACATTTCTTGATTACAAATTAATAGTCTAGGCACTATTCTAAGTGTAGGAGATACACGACAGGCAATGTTGTTACTTTCTTGGAGCTTCTATTCTTGCAGGGAAATATAAATAATCAAATAAGTTACATATGTGTAATTTATTTATAATAATAAAGTTTACACACACATTTATATGTAAAGAGTGATATATACCAGAGATAAACATAAGGGATGGGAGGAGGATAAGGAACAACAAGAGGAGGGGAGATAACATTTTTTAAAACGTGGTTATGTAAGACATCACTGAGAATCTGACGCTGGTATAAGATCTGCCGAGCTTGAGAGTATAAGCCTAGGAAAACCAGAACCAAGAGGGTTCTAGACAGAATGGAAGGAGCAACCAAGGCAAAGACCCTATGGTGGGAGAAAATTGGGCAGGGCAGTAGGGTTGAGTAAGAGTGAGTCTTCAGCTTCTAGTTGTAACAGATATAAACATGAATAAAAGGCAAAGTTAGATGAGTCTTGATGGTCTCAAGGTTGATAGTGGTGTGAGTGTCACTGTTTTGTGAAGTACAAGAAATTTCTGGGGCTAACTCTTCATTCCTCTTGATGGAAGCATGAAAGCCAGTGAGGGGGAATCTTAGACTACTGGAGATTTGTTTCCCTTTATAGGATTTTTACATAAAGGAACTTGTGCTAAATTTGTGACTTCCTTCTTTCTAATGTGAACTTTGCTCTAAGCCATGACTCTATGATTATATGAATAGAGACAGACCTTTGTAAATAAGCAATCATAGTTGCATGGTAAGCTATACTGTCATTACCAAGTACATGAGAATATTCAAAAATTTGAGAAAATAAAGTCAAAACTGCTTTTATATGAAGGAAATTCTGAGATGTGTTCTACAAGAAAAAATGGGTCAGCTCAATTATCAGTTTGTCGGCTCAGTTATCAAAATTCTAATGATGTTTATGGTGTATACTTCATTAAACTCCTAGTGAGGTGGTAGGAGAGCCTTTTAATTTTTTTAATCCACTTCCAGCAGCAGTAAGCGATTATAGGAGGCTTGTTTTTAATCTTCTCACAGATCAGATTTAATGATTTTATTTTTCTTTCATTCTGTAGTTGTATTGCCTGAATTCTGAGGTGTAACATTTCATCAATATGGATCAAGACCGATCATGACATTGCTTTATTGTTCACAGTAAATGTGAAAGATAGCTGTTATTTCTTTTTTTTTTTTTTTCCCTACTTGTCTAATAGATAGCCAAGGAAGGGAAGAAATTTAATTACAGCAAAAATAGTCACAAAATACAAATTGATGTGCACTACTGAAATCAAGATTAAATACTTAAACCAATCAAAACAAACTTTTTTATGCATCCATTTAATGTACAATTTAGCCTTATTGGATTTGAGATACTGACAACCTGTAATTTGTAAATGTTAGGTTTGGATCCAAACCTCTGCATATAGAGTTGGACTTTCGTGTCATTGAAGAAAAAAAAAAAAAAAGCATCCTTACACTGAAAAAATATATCTGAATCAGGCTGCAAGTGTCCAATGTTCTACAGATTAGAGCAAAGTCTAGATGTTTACCTACAATGTCAGACTCCAACTTTTTTTGGCCACTTTTTTTTAAAAATTTTTTATTGTTATGTTAATCCCCATACATTACATCATTAGTTTTAGATGTAGTTTTTTTTTGGCCACTTTTAAAGGTTGTTAAGCACCTCAGGGATTTCCGCAGTTCCATTTCAATGTTCTTAAATGCTCTACTCTTTGTTACTAAGTAACAAGACAGCAGACAACTATGGTTGCTGGGGACTCACCCTTCCACCCAGCAGGTAAATCCTCCCTTTGGAAGGTTCAGGTGCAGGTACAAGGAGAAGCTCTCAGCTCATATTTAACCCATTAGGGAAAGGGTTCATCTTTGCTTTTGTAGAAATTGCAAGAAGCATTAGCCAGCAGAATTGTCTCTGGGTCCTTTCTAGAAGTTTCTGATTCTTTTTCATGTGTTCCATTGTCATCTCTTTTCTGGTTTACCTTAAATACAGCATTACTCATGTGGATTGGTACTCTTATTATTCTTTGAATATGTTTTTACTCCTCTTTTAATGTGCTTATTTAGATTTATCTTTCTATTTCCGGTCTTTATCAGATGTTACTGTGACAATATCTTCCCCCCTCCAGAACACTTAAAGTTTCAAAATGTTGCTCGTGTCTACTTTGCTTATCATCCCACCCTGGTATCTTTCTCCTAGTAGGATAATGTTGCTTACTGATTCCTGCCCAGTCTGGGAATTTTGTGTTCTGATCTGAGCTTGGGTATAAAAAGAGGGTATTGTGGGGCACCTGGGTGGCTCAGTCGGTTAAGTGGCTGCCTTTGGCTCAGGTCATGATCCCAGCGCCCCGCATCGGGCTCCCTGCTCAGTGGGGAGCCTGCTTCTCCCTCTTCCTCTGGCTGCTGCTCTCGCTCTCTGTCAAATAAATAAAGGAAATCTTTACAAAAATAAAAATAAATAAAAAGAGGGTATTATAATTCCTTTTGGTGATGAGTACAAAATTTCTGATTGGGAGTCAAGGTGAAGATGAATTACTTTCACAGAAGCAGAATCATGAAGGGAATGACAATAGCCAACCTTTTTACAGACCTCTTGAGTCTTGTGGTATAGAAGCATTCTTTTTCAGCCCTTCCTGCTTGTGCACCTTAGGGAAAACACAGGTATCCCCTATCTGTAAGTCCCTCAGAGCAGTACATCAGTGTTTTGTCAGTTGCTCAAGAGTTTTCAGGAAGTATTCGCAAAGACAAAAGCAAAAAAAAAAAAAAAGAAAAAGAAAAAATACCACTTCAATACGTGAACTGAGATTTTAGTGGGGAGAACAAATGCAGGGACACAGAAAAGCTTATTTTTTCTTGTCCACAATTAATTTCGGAATGCTATACCATGTCTTCAGCTATGCAAAAATTTAAGACCTACATTCCAAATGCCACTACAGTATAAAATGGATGTCAAAACTACGAAGGCGAAGATAATTCAAATCAGGTAGATGAAGTGTTAGAAATGCTTTCATAAAATAGATATATGTACATATATTAATTTGAGTATGTATATTTTCATATTTTTTTCCTCTTTCGATCATGCAGACCATGTGACTTTAAGGTCATTATAATCCAATGTAAATGATGAGCAACTTTGCTAAAATGCCTTTGGTAGGAAAGTATGTATCATTAGAATCCAATCCCTACATGTCTCCATAAATGAATTTTATTTTCAACTGCTCATTATTTCAACTGCAGTAAGTACAAACTGATTGTTTTAAATGACCAGAGACCTTCATCAAAATGTTTTTATTATGGGCATAAAAATAAAATATACTCACATCTAAATTAAGTGGATTTTTACAATACTTTTTAAATTTAATTTCATTTTTACTTATATCAAGTATTAAACGCTTTTACTTTCAATTACCACATTGGCCATTTATTTTCTAAAAATTTAGTGTAAATCAATCTCAGCATTTCATTATTAATATTAACATACTTCCTTTATTCATAATCCCTAGTGGATTCTGACATGTCTTTCAAAAAACTGGCAACACAGGAATTTATAAAAAAATACAAGAATAATAATAGTGAAGGAAACTACTTAGCTAGTAATAGAATTCTGACATATTAACTGCAATCCCATATTGAATTATCACCACTGGCCTTCAAATATCTCTTGGCACTAGATAGTATTTAAGCGCAAAGCCATAGCATATAATAAACTTCACAGGGTAAAATGAAATCTTTTTCCTAGTAATACACGTACATAAGTAGTCAATTTTCTCAAAACTATTGTTTGCATAGGGTCAAGAAATGCTTTCAACCAGGATGAATGTGAATCAGATAATTGACATTTTCACTTTCAATGTCTATGACTAAAATAAGCAAGCTATGATCGTATGCCTTTAATTCTGGAATTGCAAAGCTGACCATGACCAAATAGAAATTATATTTGGTATCCAAGGAAGACATGCATGCTAAAAACATGGTTTGTGGAGGGCACTATTCTAGGAGTGGTGAACACTTACAGAACTAAGACTCTTCATAAATTCTGTCTTCACATTGTTGATTCTCAACCATGCCTCCTGCACAGCTGTCTCGGTGGCCTGCAGATGATATGGCTAATCCGAGAATGTTCCAAAATGGTGTAGTGTAACACTGCTTAGCATTAGATACATTGTTCTATATTGATCAAAAATTGTAAAATCTGTGGTTCCTCTAAGTTTTAGTGACATGCTAAATACCAGGAAATCATGCTGCTTAATATTCCTGCTACCTACCTGGGTCTGAGAGTGTGCTAAACATCTTGCTTTCGTTACAATTAATGGACTCCCCAGAGGATTGTAGCCAACCAGCAAGGCACTCAGACAACACATTTCTGAATTACAGCACATTCCATTAGGGAAATAATACATATTTGAGGTCATTTAAGATCTAAGCGAGCACAATGCCACAAAAAATACTGGAAATTCTTATAATTTTTTCAAACAGTGACTGCAATTTTAAGTATATCAAGCAATAAAAATATTATAGTAACAGTCCGATTTGGATAAGACTCAAGAAAATGTGAGTCTTACCTAAAGGCTTAAAGAATAATATATTTCTTTTTGAAAATAGTTGAATCTCAAAAATATAAAGCTAGTAGTTATATCTCTCAGTGATTTTTTTTTCTCTCCAGATATAGTACTAGATTTTAAAAACTCAAATATGCACATCAGTGATGCGCTCGGTGCCTCAGAAAAACCACACCTTTCATGTAAGCACATGCTTTTGAGAATTTTCTTTTGAGAGTAAGAGAAATGAAAATGACTACCCAGGAATAGCAACAGCACACCTAAGTGTGTTCCCACTAGGATGGAACAGATGGCAGTTATTATTGTCTCTAAAACTTTTTATTTATGGATTACATTCTTGAAAATGTTAGGTCTAATTTCATTTTCAAGAATATATGCTCCTTGAGAATGAAGCCCATTTTATAAAGATCACTGGCCAGTTTTCAGTTCATTAAAAATAACTTACATTAGATATACATTCATGGCCCTTAATTTTGAAAATCATCCTGAATTTTCCTACTTTGCAGATGCAGAAAGTGGAACTTAGAAAAGCTATAATTTGTCCAATGTTGCCCCAGTTGAATAAAAAGCAGGGCTTTAATCTACATTTTTTGGTTCTATAATCATGTCATTCATTTATACATAAACATAAAATATAATTAAAGTGTTAGGAGTGAAATCTGGCAAACATGATGAGATTGGGAATCTAGGAACATCTCTTACAGTTAACTGAATAAGGAGGCTGGGATGAGTTTTCACAGTAAATGGATAAAACGGGAGAACATTATTTGTTGATTATGCTATATGGGTATTCATTTTTGTTTTCTTGGAAAAGATTTCAGTCTACATCTAATCTATTTGAAATGGGAAAACATCATAGATCTCCAAATAAATAACAGCTTTGAACCCAAGGGAAGGGGAAAGATGTGAGCAAGCCAACTATGGAAAATATAATTGTGAAGTAACTTTTTTAAGAAATCAAGGCTGTGAATCAAGACAAGAACCTCTGAACAAAATGATCCCATATTTCTCCCTCCTTGAGGTGAAAGTTGATACTGCAATTGTATTCACATTACTTAATTAATTTAACTAATTTTTTAAAATATCTTTTTAAGAGATATTTTTATATTCTCACTTTGCGAATCTGAATGTTGTGTGGAGACCATGTGATATTAGGTGCCATGAAATTAAATGGCAGTTTCCTGAATTAAGTTTGGCCGGTTGGATGTTTAATAGTATTACCAATAAAATATTATTTTGATGTACTTGAGAAAAATGAGATTTTTCAGGGCACACAATTAAATTCGTCTCTGATCAAAGATAATAACTCATCTCATAGAGCAAATACAACTACAAACTATTGCAGAGTTATAGATATAAAGTCTAGGTTAAAGAGAAAGAATTAAATATTGCCAAAATTAGAATTGCGGTGCATATTGGACTAAGGTTATGTCTTTTATTGAAGTTCTTGCAATCCCTAGTAGAAAAGATTCAGGAGAAAGTCTGACTCCACTTGGGTCATGTGCCTATCCTTGAAACGATCACTGTGCTTCAATGGATGGGGCCTTTTGAATGTGCAGCCCAGTCATATATTCACCTCTGTGATGCTTGGAAGGGTAGTCTTAGCTTTTCTCAAGCCAGACCAGCAAAAAGTAATATGCCTTCATTATAGAATGTGACCTCAGTTATTATCAATATTGCTATTTTCATGAAAGTCAAGTAAAATAAATGACTGACACCCTTTCTAGGTATCAGTCTATATACAACAGAAGAGAACAACAACAACAACAAAAAACTGAGCTACATGACCAATATACTCAAAAATTATGGGACCACAAGTGAGACAATTTATATGAGCTACATATATCACAGAATCCAATTTAAGCCGTCCCCATTCACAGGTGTGTCCAATTAGGCTGCATTGTTGTTGACTGATATGTCTGGCCGGTTCCACTGCTTTTGCTATGAATGCTAAACACAACTGGTGCCATGAAATTTTCATTCACAAAAACCACTTTTAAGGACCATAGTTTTAATGAAAGAGAACACTGTAATTCTGGTGGACACAATCCTTATTAAATAAGCTACACTGGGACAGATGTTATTAATTCATGAGTGCAACTCAATAAGTGGGAGATTTGAAATTTAAATCATGCATTCATTTGCAGCAGACTTACATACTTCTATCTTTTTATTTGGTTGAACATATGACCCTCCCGGAAACATGTGAGTTGCCGATGAGTAAAGGGAAATGTCTCATTGTGATAGCTCCGTGAACCGGGGAGCATTTCACATTCCCCTTCATCTTTGCTCGGCGTGTGGCACAATACATTGTGCATAAGAGCTACTAGATAATGATCATTTTCTGAAGCTCAGTATAAAATCAGAGGCAAAACATATCAAAAAAGGTATTAAATATATTAAAAGTTAGTTACAAGAAAATACCACCAGGTAATATAAATTGTAAAGAGACACAAGAGCAATCCATCCCCTACTTGATTGATATACATTGTTACGTTGTTGCCATTTATTCAGTGCTTACCATGTGCCAGGCCCCGCACTGCATTCTTTAGATACACTACCACTCCTTCTCACAGCCACCCATTTCACCAGTGAGAAAACTGAGGTTGAGAGACTAAAACCAAATTGCCTATTTGTCACATGTCTTTGGAAATCCTAAGGTAGAGTTTCAAATCCACGTCTCTGACATTTTAAAGACACAGTACCGCCTCTCTTGGCATTTTGCTCACTTTTACTCAAGTTTAAGAATTGCACATATTTTTGCAGCCAAATAGTTTAACCTGTAGCTCTAATAGTACAATAGTTGCCATATACAGACCTATAAAGAAATGGGTTTATTTCCTTAAATCTGAACCACCAAAACACAACACCCAACTAGCATTATTTATGTACTCACAACATAGATGGAGATTCGTGTTATCTTCACAACCCTTTGGGAAAAGAGATGCTATTTATATCTGAGGTATTTTTAATTACTACAGTTTTATATATATATGTGTGTGTGTGTGTGATATATATATGTGTGTGTGTTTTATATATATATATGTGTGTGTGTGTGTGTGTGTTACACAAAGAAGCAAACAAAGTAGAGTTATTTTTTCTCCCTGCTTATCTTTGCATTTTCTCTGGCATCTACTGTCAACCCAATTCAATACCTATGCCATTAAATTATATTGATAATATTTGTATATTTAACAATATTAATACTAATTTTATATTAATAAAAACACAATTTATAATCATATAGCATTTATCATAATGATTGTATATTGGTAATAATATAATTACTGATATCGTTGCAGAGTGATCATTGCATGCTATTATATATTAATATTTGCTAATAACATTTGCTTATGGAACCAGGACAATACCTTTAAAGCTCTAAGAGAAAGACGGCATGACTTTTATATTTAATAAACTAGTCCCACTACCTAGCATATACAACACACTCAAAGACCTGTAAATTTGTAAGTAATCCTTGAATGCAAGAATTTCTACAACGCAATAATCATACATTTGTTAAAAACACATCTCAGTGTTTTAGCTTGTGATTCTACAGTTACCCTACAGTTTTTTTCTTTTGGTTACAACATTGCATTAAAAGACAAAGGCAATCTTGTTCATTTTACATACCTAGAGTAGTGGGAATCAGACATGAGATAGAGAAACAGAAGTCAGAGAATATAGAGGTTATATTTAAATTAAATTATATACTATTTCATTAACAAATCCTAAGTTCTTTATACATAATGCTGAAAGAACCCACTGAAAAACCTATTTTCTAAAACTGCCTGGATAGGAAGGGACATGGCCTTTGTGGAATGGAAGTCACAGAGCATGAAGGCTGGAGAGAAAAGCAATGAAGAGGAGACATGACTTCATCTTTTGTTTTCCTCTTACTGTTTTGTGGCATGAATAAGTCTGACTATTCTGAACTTCAAAAGTCCTATTTATACAACAAGCATGATAATACTTGTCTATTTCCTAGGATTAGTGCAGATCTCAAATGAGATAATGCATGTGACACTACTTCAAATCTTGTAAATCTTGTAAGCATCGAGGCTTGGACCAAATGCTAATCAAGCAAGGAAACCCATCATCAGAGTATTCCACATGAATGGGTATTCCAGATAACAGAGCGTAAACTTTTGATGGAAATGTGTCTCTGAGATGATCCACTGTTTACCGGTCCATGTTTTTTCTTTTCCTGGCATACCTAACATATCTTAATTTTTCTATAACAAAAATCGAAAGCGTGACCATGTCATTGTGCTAGACTGCAATACAGGACCCTTGATTTGTCCTTGATGTCAGAACTTCAGGTGGCTGATGTGTTACCTCCAGCCTGCTTCTGGCAGTCCCCTTCTCCTAATTTGCTGCTTCTACTCAGCTGTTGTTTGAGATTTCAGATAACCTGGCTGTTTAGAACCTTGTATAGCCAATAAGTTTCAAGAAAGCGTGTGAAGGCCTTTCTGAAAAGTCAAAACAAAGATTTCAGGCTGAGGGGTTTCCTGACTTCCATAGGCAGCAAACTTCAGAAAAAGCCAAATTCTAATTTAGAATAAACACTGTTGATAGATTAATATCACTAATTCTGAGTTTTCCTTCTGCGTTTCTCTGACCTCCTGGCTTTCTCATATACAAGAACATTCATAAGATTCCGAACCAAATGTTCAGCTCTGTGTGTAAGAAAACATGGTGCCTCTGAAATGTTTACTTTAGAAGAAAAAAAAAGAATGTTTGATCTTGGGTTGCAATGTGAAGGCTTCTGCCTCTCTTTCAAATGTTACCATAACAATGGGATTGAAAATATGTACCTAAAAGCTTTTTTGACCTGGTTTATAGTATTGTGAAGAACTAGAAAGTTGGTGATTCCTACTGACGACATAATACAATGACTAGGCATAACCATTGGACCAACACCTCCTGAATGTCAGTCAACAATGGTTGGAAAATTATACTCCATCTCTCTTATTCATCTTCATTTTTCATAAATATAAATTAATCATAGGTTTTAATAAAATAACAAGACAAAGCCAACTAAATGCAAATGGAAAAGCAACACTTCGCCAAGAAGTAATTTGAAAAGGAGCCAACGTTAACACTTTCAAATCTTTCTTGAAATGAGAATGTTGTCCGACCTGCCTGAGTTTTCTATCAACAATGAAATGCATAAAGGTCACCCCTGACAAACTAACACAATATTCTTCTCACAGTCCTTGTTACAGTAGCAGCCAAGCAGTATATTCATTTTCATTTTCATTATGTTTGTAAATAGTGGAAGAGGCAGACAAGAAGCGGGTGAGGACCGCCCGCGGAGTCTCTGTGGGGGTCTGAGGAACTGCAGCAATCACCCTTGTGGATTTCATTATTTTTCAGTGGATTTTTATTGGCTGGGGGAAATATCTTATTAAAACCCTGTTAGTTATAAAAGTTGTTTAAGGAAACCCATTCCTTTGCCATAACATCTTCCCACCTGATTATCAGTTCATTTATGCCTTCCCAGCTAACATTTATTCTTAAGACAGTGTAATTTTTGTGTAACCTTGATTGTTATCTAATTTATTTCCCGAGTGACAATTAATCCCTGATATATTGCCCCTAGCACAAAACCCCCACTGCTTACTGAAGCATTCAGCTACAGTCACCTTGTATCTACATGAGAATCCATTGACAAAGCAGTCTTGAAAATTAGCTTTGGTTTAAACATGCTGTAGCAACAACACTGGTCTTTCTAATGTATACCATGCAGGCAACATCAACCGTATAATTGATTATTCTTTACCGTGTTTTCACTCTATGTAAGGCAATGTGATAGATGATGTTGAAAATACAGAAAGAAATCATATGCACAAATTAACTATTAAGCAAAGTAGTGATTGAAAATAAAAATGTAAGAGAGTTACTCTTAAACTTCAGACAAGAGGGAGATGCCCAGAGGAAGAGTCAGGTAAGGCTTGCTAGAGGGAGTAGAATGAGATTTGGGACCTGAAGTAAGCATATGGTTCAAATATGTGAAAATATAACGCTGGGGAGAGGAAACAGCAAGAACAAAAGCAGAAAAACAGACAAGCACAATGCATCTAAAAGGATAACTACAGTTGAGCTTCCCTAAAATGTTTAAGGTTAAAAGAGTAGGAAGTAGATGGGATCTTTAGGCTAAGGATAATTTATAAGAATACATTTATAAAGGTTTTGACTATTAGGGTAATAAATTTCAGGTTTACAATTGTGACAATTACCAGAATCAGTGTTCTGGAAGCCTAGGACTACACTGAATTCAACGGAAGTCAGGAAATGATGAATAAAGAATGAAAATAGAGGAACAAATAGAAAACAAATAGCAAGGTGACAGACATAAACCCAAACATAATAATTTCTGTAAATGTAAGTGAGCCAAATACTTAAATCAAAAGACAAAGATGGTCACACTGGTTACCAAAAATATGCTGTTTATATTCTAGTAGATAAACATCACCAAAAGAACGTAAAGAGCATGAAAGTAAATGATGAGGAAATATATACTATGTAAACATTAAATAAAAGAAAGTTGCTGTATCAACACTAACGTAGACTTTAAGGAAAGAATATTGCAAGAGATAAATTGGCTTTTTTTAATGATAAAAGAGACAATTCAACGCAAAGAAAGCAATTTTCAATGTGTATATAACAAATAAGTACAAAACATAGAAAGCAAACATTGATGAAAGTAAATGGAAGAATAGACAAATGCATAATCATAGCTGAAAATCTTACCTTCTTAAGTAAAAATCAGATAAAAATCAGTAATGAGAGATAATTTATGAGATGTATAATTTGCCAACTTTGCTTAATTTGCCACATTTTGAACTGTGCAAATGACTGCACAGTACACATTATTTTGAGTGCACATTTGAACATTCTGCACTATAAGTCTCAAAAACATTCTAATTATTAAGATCAGAGAATATTGGTCTCTGAACACAAAATAATTAAACCTGACATCAAAGATAATTAGAAAATGGCCATTGTTAAATAATTTATAAACTTTTTAATGAAAAGCAAAGGTTAGAAAACTTTAAACCAGAACTTTACAAAGGAGGATATCCAAATGACGAATATGCACATTTGTTATCAGGGAAATACTAATTAAAACCACAGCTGATAGGACCACACGCCATAAGAAAAGCTAATACTAACAGACAGCCTTTTCATAGGAACAATGACATAGTCACAGACTTGATCTTTATGTTAGACGCTGGGGAGTGCCCACATGAGCGGTGCAGCCTCCACTGGTCCTCAGGATCATGTGCTTTAAAGCCAAAGCCCAAGTATCACCTGAAGTTCAACCCCGTGTCACTTGCTGTCGGCCGGTTACAGCATCATCATCATGGATGACTACAGAATTCTATCAGATTTACTGATGTTACCATCATGTTCTTTTATTATTGATCCATGATTGAATTATAGTTAATGGAAATCAATAGAACAATTTCGGTCACAAACTCAATTTTTAAGTTGTCCATACACATGTCCATATAGAGAAACAAAATCTAAAAATATATCTGGAATGAAAAAGCCAATCAAGCAAGTGCAACCATCATCTCTCTCCTCTAGCTTCTGGAACAACGTTTAACTCATTCCACCACGGTATTACTACCAGAAAGGACCCAAAATTGACACAAGAGAAACTGTTTTGACAAACACCTTGCTCAGATGAAAGATAATTTTATCAACATGAATTCGGATAGTTACTTCCCCTCAGGTGCTGCTTTGGCCACCCTCACACGTTCACAGAGACTGATTATGATGACAAAGTGACAATCTTCTGAAGCCTTACAGAACTCACAAATCCAGATAAAGAGCAGAGTGCCTGGCTCATTCTGAAAGAGGGATGACAAATTTTGAGTGATTGGGCATGAATATATTCAACCCCAGGATGGGGGTAGGGAATCAAGGAATAATTCCCTCTTCCTATTAAAGATGCGGAATGGTAGCTCAGTTTGGTTCCTGGAATCATTTTCAACATGTGTACTGAAGCTGGCGAGTGCTTCCCATCAGATTCCTAAGTCAAGGGTTCAGTCCTACAACACTGCCCCATCCCCCCCCACTTCAGACACCAGTCACAAGCCCAGGCTGTTACCTACCAGCTACAAACCAGAGGTTCCAGTGACCCCTTCCAACTCTGGATGCCAATCACAAGTCCACATTGTTTTGTGTACTTTTAAAAGACTGGCTATAAAACCAGGGGTTCCCAAGATCCCTTCCTTGGGTTTAATTTGCTAGAGTGGCTCACAGAACTCGGGAAGCCCCTAGATTACCAGTTTGTTATAAAAGGATACAACTCAGGAACAGCCAAATGTAAGAGATGCACAGGGCAAGTCATGTGGAAAGGGCTCAGAGCTTCCACGGCCTCTCCAGGTGCACCACTCTCCCTAATCGCCAGGAGCTTCCCAACCTGGAAGCTCTCTGAACCCAGTCCTTTGGGGTTTTTATGAAGGTTTTATTATGTGATCATGACTGATAAGTCATTGACCACAGGTGACTGGTTCAACCTCCAGACCTCTCCCCTCCCCAGAGCTCTGGGGTGGGGAAGGGTGGTACTGAAAGTTTCATCCCTCTGATCACATGGTTGGTTCACCTGGCAACCAGCCCCTAAACGTAGATGGAGTTCAAAAGTCACCGCATTAACATAACAAGAGACACCTTCATTGCTCTCATTACTTAGGAAAATCCAAGGGTGTTAGGAGTTCGGTGCCAGCAACTGGACAAAAATCCAACTTATATATCTCTTATTATAAATCACAATATTACAGTAGCTCCATGTAATATCCATAATGGCTGAGACAGAAGGGAGTACTATGACCTTCCCCCGAAGTTAGATGAGCCACCCCCTTTTTGAGCTACAAATGGTCTTATCAAAATCTACTCACAGACTGCATTTTAGAAAATGCTACAAATCTAAAATCAAATTAAGCCTTTGGAGAGAATCATATTTAATGAGCCTCCAAAGAAGGGAGGTGAAGCTGGAGAGACAATTCTAGATGTCCTGGAGTTTTATTTCCTTCCTTTTCCAGGATGCTAGAAGGAGCCTGCTCTGCACATCTGAGTTAGCCCACTGGAAAAACAGGCTGATACCAGCCCCAGAGCTTCAGCCTCTCCTTTCTGAGATGTTTCATTGACCAGGAAGTTCTTTTGTTATGTAATTACTGGATGTTGCCCTCACTGCCATCCTTTGTCTTTCTTGGATCTTCTCTCTGGTGCTCTAAGTCAACTGTACCAACCCTTTTGTATGTTTGTTTGCTTTTTGTTCTTTCATGTTTCAAGTTTTTATTTAAATTTTAGTTAACATATAGTATAATATTGGTTTTAGGAGAACTTAGTGATTCATCACTTATATATAACACCCAGTGCTCATCACAAGTGCCCTCCTTAATACACATCACCCATTTAGCTCATCCCCTGCCCACCTCCCATCCAGCAACCCTCAGTTTGTGCTCTATAGTTAATAGTCTCTTATGATTTGCCTCCCTCTTTTTTTTTCTTCTTTCCCCTATGTTCATTTGTTTTTAAAATTCCACAAATGAGTGAAATCATATGGTATTTGTCTTTCTCTGACTGAATTATTTCATTTAGCATAATACACTCTACCTTCATCCATAGCATTGCAAATGGCAAGATTTCATTCTTTTTGAAGGCTGAGTAACATTCCATTGTGTGTGTGGAACACACACACACACACACACACATCTTCTTTATCCATTCATCAATTGATGGACATTTGGACTCTTTCCATAATTTGGCTATTTCAACTGTACCAACCTGAGCATAGTGTTCTGTAGGGTGAGAGCCCAGGGGATGATGTGCTTTATGCATGAAATTTTCCCTTAAAAAAGCTTATTTTATATTCATACCGTATGGCGCTAGTGATGGATATGTCTGTGCTTAAAGGAAATCTTTACCAGAAGCTTACCTCCTATGACCTCCAAATTACTAAATCTCATGAAATACTTTCCAGTCCTATCTTGACTAGCATCTTGGTAGACTCTAAGATCATCTATCAGTTCTTCCATTCAAAAACTCAATTTTATGTTTATTTCAAATTTTCTTTTGCCATTTTTCTATTTTTCTGTTCACCTATTTTAAGTCTCCTCGCTTAGATTTCTTAGTCCGTTCATTCTTTGTATGCTGGCACAATGAAGCTAACTGTATGTCATCTCATTATAAATACCTTTGTTGCTTCTCCTTGCTTTTTTTCACTCAACAGTACAGCTTGTTTATTACATTTCAGTGTATATGTATCTGCAATATGCTTTTCATCCCAAATAGTATGGATATTTCATTATTTAAATAACCGTAAGTGTAGCATTGCAAAACACTTCGCTTTAATGTTTTTCTCTTTCAAATAGTCCCGAATCCCCTTAATACTCTTGAATATACTGGGGCGATCATTCCCTGGAAATGGAAACAACTGGTTTAAGAGAATGAGGATTTTCCATCTCTACAGATATTGCCACACTGTCTTCCAAAGAAATGAGGTGAGTAGTACCTTAGCACAGTCTCCTAAATTACCTCTCTGCCTCCAGAGCTGGCTCCTCTAATCCAATATTCACAATGCCACAGGTTGGTTGTTCAATGCGTAGATCTAACCCTGCCATCCTCAGTTCCTCATGGATTTTAGATTCAATATCTACTACTCACCAAACCAAGAAAGGGCCCTACCTGGAAGGACTCCTACCTCCTTTTCCAATCTCACCTCCCACCAGCTTGCTTTTATACTTACGTCTTTTTCTGCCTCATACATCCTGTTCCAGTCTCTCATCACTTTCTCTTCACTAACTCTTACCTTTTCCAATACTTCAATATTCATATTTGCTTTTCAGCATCTGAACCATTCTCAGAACATAAAAAGGCTGTCCATAATATTTTTGAATGAATGAATGAATGAATGAGTCAAGATTACATCCTCCCACAAATCATTATAGCATCTTTGTGCACATCTCTTTCAATGCACTGGTAACATTTCATTTTTTTTTAAAGATTTTATTTATTTATTTGAGAGAGAGAGAGAGAAACAGCATGAGAGGGGATAGGGTCAGAGGGAGAAGCAGGCTCCCCGCTGAGCTGGGAGCCCGATGTGGGACTCGATCCCGGGACTCCGGGATCATGACCTGAGCCGAAGGCAGTCGCTCAACCAACTGAGCCACCCAGGCGCCCGGTAACATTTCATTTTAATCAGTCTGTCTTCTGTACTAGTTTTACAGTGATGAGGACTGTACCTGGCACAAAATCAAGTATCGGTTGAATAAATAAATGGTGTAATGAAGTCCATCTCTTCTTCATTTACAGATGAAAAATTCCAAGGCCTATGGATGTAATGATTCTTTCCCAGTGACATAGAGCTAATCTAAGTGGCAGAACCAGGCCTAGATGCCATAGATATTAGTTTTTATTTTTGAAATCTCTCTAGTTATTATGCTACAACTTTAAATAATTGCATTTTGCTTTCTGTTTCACAGTGTTTTATTTCAAATAGAATTTGTACTATACTTTGGAGGCTGTTTCCCCCCCCAGTCATAGTTCTGCTCTTTAATAAATAGCAAAGCCAGTACCTACACTGTATTCGTTTAGCTTCTATTACCTCATCCATAATATCTCTGCTTCACCTACCTGTTTCACTGTGAAGGTTAAAAGAAACCATAGGGGTGTATCCTGAATGTGGGAAGCATTATAAAGGCGATTGCTGATTATCAGCGCCTTACATAATCATATTTGCTAATACCTTTATGCAAACATGTTCTGATCACATAAGCATGCATCCAGGCTCTGTTGACTCCTGAAACAACAAACACTGCTACTGCAATCATATTACACATGTGCCTACAAGAATTTCTATAAACATAAAGTACCTGGGACAAAGAAACAGGGTCTTTGGGCTGTTATATATTTTAATAAGTTCAAACAAAAGAGCTATAGAATTATGATCGTGTCTAAATTTCTCAGTGGATGAGATATGTGAGCTCATCAAAGAGTTTGGGGAGGTTTATCACACATTCTGCAATACTAGTAAACATTATACCCATAGTACTCGCAGAAAAGAGTCTTCAGCAAAAATTGTTAAATTATCAACGGGACATTTGGAAAGTGGGAAACAGTGCTTTAAAGTAAACCTAAAATGTAAGTTGAATGTGGAACCTAAAATAAACCAAACTCATAGAAACAGAGAACAGATTGGTGGTTGCCAATAACACCAATTGGGGGAAATAGTTGAAGATGGTCAGAGAGTATAAACTTCCAGTTATAAGATGAACATGGTCTGGGGATGTAACACACAGCATGGTGACTATAGTTAACAATGCTGTATTGCATATTTGAAAGTTGCTAAGAGAGTAGATTTTAAAAGTTCTTACCACAAAAGTTGATGGATGTGTTAACTAACATTGTGGCAATCATTTCACATCATATACACATATCAAATCATTACACTGTACACGTACATAATATTATATGTCAATTATATCTCAATAAAGCTGGAAAAATATTCTATGTTAGTTGAAAAATTTAAGTACTATAATGTAGGGTATCAAAGTGTGATTCCAGTCCCTATTTTAATAAAATCAAAGTCCCTTTCATGACCCACGAGACTTGGTTGAACAGTCTCTGGTCTCCGTCTCTACTTTGGGGAAATCTGATGTCTCCCTTAAAGTCAAATGGTTACAAATCAATTATCAACCAGCAAGGTATTTCCTTATTACTTTGTCTAAAGTAGCCGTGCCCCAGTATATGCCCCAAAATAATAGATAATAAAATAATATTTGGAGGAAAATCTTAGATGTTGTATCTCATACTGTATACCACAATCATATCTAGAAAAACTAAGGGATTAAATATATATATATATATGTGTGTGTGTGTGTGTGTGTATGTATGTATATATAGATAAACATATAATATATATGTATATGAAAACTTTAAAATGGGGAAAAACACATAAGTGAATATAATTCTGATTTTAGAATGAGGGAAGATTTTCTGTGTACAGGCAATCAAGACTAAAAGATCATTTTATATAATTAAACAAAAGACAAATTCATAAAGGTGAAAAACATTGTTAAGATAAAAAGCAAAAAGATTAAAGACATGCATTCTATAAATGTAACAAAAGGTAACATTATTAATATAGGGAACTCATTCAAATTCATTAGAATAAAAATATAAAGCCTTTGAAGAATAAAGAATCCAAAGCTATGATAAGAGAAAATTTATAAAAGGAACAATTATAACTAGTAAACATTTGACAGAAATATTGAATTTCAATAGGAATTACAGAAATACAAATGAAAACAATTAAAAAATTGAAATAATGTTAGCAAGCATGTATTTGAAGAGGCACTCAACATGGACTTGCAAATTTATATAAACTGCTGGCAAAAGACTGTGCTAATAGCATTAAGAAGCTTAAAAAGGTATGTCCTTTATTCTAGAAGTTTCCATTCTGGAACTTTTCATATACAAATGTTTACAAAATTAAAACCAATAAAAATATGCATTGTTAATAGTTAAATTATGGAATACTCACACAAAGGTTATTATGCTGTAGAAATAACATATTTTAAAACATTTATACTTTTAGAAATCTTTCATGATATATAATTCTTTAGAAATAGTAAATACTTCCATAGAGTATAGTTTTAACTTAATTTTCAAAAATATAGACAAAAAGGGGAGCAAAAAACAAATGTAAAATCATTTTTTAAATTAATGGATTATTTTAGTATTTTCCTCGATAATTTTAACCATTGCATTTTTTTCTAAATAAGAATATTTCACTCTTATAAAATGAAGAATACAAATACTTTAAATACAAATATTGGTAAGAATAACCAAGATAAAAATGAAAAGCAAATGTGTTACTTTAACATATGGGAAATAGTGTTTCTTTCCAAAGATTTAATTTCAATCTTTTATGTTACAAAGTTATTCATCTTGTGTATAATCAGATTGCAATATTTTGTTCTTATCTAAACTCTCATAGTTTTTATTTTACGTTTTTTAAATACTGGCATCAGTTTTTAAATGCAATAAGCCTTTTATGACTCCGATAATAATCTGGGTAATGACTAATGTATGAGTATACTGCGTCAACTAAATTTTTGGCTGCCAGGGCCAGTGGGATATTAGACTGTTGATGAATTTTGATTGGTGACAAACGTTGTGAAAATTAATAAAAGGAAACCTCATTTAAAATGGAGTCAGGAAGCTCCCAGGGGGAGTGCTCACGCCCTACGACTTATCAATTGCAGACCCAACAAGAAGAGAGGCACCTTTCATGAAGATACTAATTTGGCTACTACTTTAGTATGTCAGCAGGTGGAAGAATGCTTTCCTCCTTCCCCAGCAACAACAGCCCAGCCAATGACAGACTGTCACAACGCAGCCAACGAAAAAGCATTATACTTACAACTTTCAGTTCACTCTAATGGATTTTTTGTGTTTAACAGCCCTCCCAACATACCCTTCTCCTTTGTTCTCTGGACTTGCCTATTGTTTTGCCTTAGCTTGCTTGTCCTAGATTTTAATTCTCTGCTGTTCCCAAATACAACATTTTTGCCAGTAAAATAACTGGCAGTTTTGTTTTGAAGGTTAACAGCATAAACAACAAATAACAAACATACCCAAGTTGCAAGGCAATATTTTGGCGCAAATATACTCTACAAATAGATATAATTCAAAAGTGAATATATATACCTATCTCAATGACTGTCTGCAAATCTTTTCTTTAGTATTCAGATGAAAAGACTTCACTAAGGAGCAATTTATTATGGTCTGTCTCCCTCTTAATTTACTGAAATAAAACAAAATATTTCCAAGCCTCTTGATGAAACTATGTCCTGTGAAAACTGACAAATTTCTTTTCTGATCATATATTACTCCAAATATATGTTTTTGATTATGTAATAGAAGTTTTTTACTTTTTTTCTCTGCTTTTCCTCACTAACTCTAAAGGGAAACATTAAAGTAAGTTGTTCTTTATTAATAATTCAGTGAATCTTTCAGTTCACTGATGTCAGGCAGCTGAGTGACCTGAAAATGAACCTTTCTAGAAGTACGCTGCTAGGCTTAAAAAACCAGTGGCTTTCACATATCTCTATGAGGAATGAACCTTGTAGTTGTCTAATTATTTCTGTTTAGCTGTTCAGGCAATTAGGTATTCTTTAGTAAGTATGTCCAATTCTACCTTGTACCAATAAACAGCAAAAAACCAAAAACAAAACAAAAAACCCCCCTACATTCCCCCATATCCAAATCTCCTTTACAAATTGAATTTATTTAATATTTAAATATTTCAAGAACTATAACTCAGTGGACTTATTCAATTTAAATTTGCATTTCAGAGAAAACCTCATGATAATTATATTAGAAAAAAACAGGTCAATTTATCAAGAAGGGTGAAAATCCCACACAATGGCCAACAGCTCAAGCTCAGAGATACTGAATGGGACTCCGTAACCACAGAGTGATTATTTTGACACATTCAGCTGTTTAATATCATGCCTGACTGCCCCTTTCTGGTTGATGATTTTCCTTTGTAGGATATGACAGGCCTAAATGAATTTGCACCCTTGTGAATTAAAACCCTTCGATTCACTGACGTTGGCTAAAATCCCTTATGCTCTAAGCAAATGTGTCTTTTTCTTCTTTCAATTCATCTGAAGATATATACAATTACATGTAAGTATCTGAAATTCTTATAGCTATAAGGAAAGAAGAACTGGTTAAATGACGATGTAAGAAGAAATAGGAAAGTTATAAATATTTAATTAACTTTTTATTGACATCATGGTAAAATAGATAAACAAGCAATTTAAGGTTAAAATATGTTTCCCAGTGAGCACTCTTTTATACCTGGCTTCACAACTAAAATGCCTTTTGGAGCTAAGCAAGTTACATACATGAGTGAATAGTGAACATTATTGAGTATTTCTGTGCCAGGGAGTATTGGAAGTGTGTTTTTAAGTATTAACTCATTTAATCCTCATCACCTCTTTTATGAGGAAAGCACTATATTATTCATATTCCATTTAATTTCACTTAATTTCATTCCTCGGGTGTAGTGAATGAGCTCAGAATCATCAGATTATGGCATATCAACATTATTCTCTCTGTTTTATTTATTTATTCCTATTTATCCTTATACCCCCCATCCTGTCAGTCCTTTCTGTCTCCTCCACTTAGAGTTAAGACTCTAATGTGTTTAATCTATATCTTTTTGGGGGAAATTTGCAATTTCCCAAATACAAGGGGTGTATTTCTGTACCTCTATTGTTCATTCTTATAAATGGTGTTATGCTCTGGAATTCATTCTAACTTTTCTCAGTCAACACTAGACCTTTAAATTCCGCCCACGTTGCTATGGATGCACTGACTTTATTGTGTCTGTTGCAGAGTATCTTTTGACGTCTACCTGCTGGGTTTTCCCCATCCACTCCCCCAGCAACAGACATCTAGGTTGCCTATTTCTGCCACCAAAAACAAATATTTCAATTTTTGTTCCATTTGTTCCCTCTGTTACAAATGTTCCAATAAATGTCCTGCTACATGTTCCCTTATGTACCTGTGTGAAGATTTCTTTAGGATATATATATACACAGGAGCCTAAGACTGAGTTCAAAGCATGTACATATCTGCTGCTTTAATGTTTGTAAACATGTGGTTAGTTGGCAGAAAATTAATACCTGAAAGGATCATCTGCTTGTTTGTTATTAATGCTTTAAAAATATCACCAAAATCCCATTTAGGGAGTCAGGAGGCTTGTTTCTTCTGACACAACTTTCAGACATGCCAAAACCAAATAAATTGAGCTGAAAGGAGTAAGACCATGAATATAGCTTAACAGTGAAGAAGACTAGTTGGTATTTTCTATTTAGAATTCACAATCAAAAGACAGAACAAAGAGGTCTTCTCTTTCTCTCTCTCTTTCCACATATACATAAATACACATATGCCTTTACATATATAATGTGTGGATGCCTATATATATACATACACACTAAACAAAATTTGTCAATTTTAGTAATTCTTATAATTTATATATTCAAAATATAAAACATGTCTGTAGAGTAGTAGAGATCAGTACAGAGTCTTCTAGCTCATTTATAATTCTTAAAATGTTCTGTTTATTGGACTCTGTTAATTCATTCTTCAGTAAATATTTAATGAGTGTTTAGTATGGGCCAGGCATCCTAGATGGCCAGAAAAGATAAATAAATCACCCTCAAGGAGCTCTTAAACTAGTTGTAGGGCAATCCAGATAAGGTAATAAAGTATAAAGCAATGTGATAAGCACTGAAGCAGTGTGTGAGTAGTCAGATTAGGAGGAGGAGGAGTAATAATAGGGCAAGTAGCAGTCATGGTAGGGAGGAAGGGAAGTGTGGGCTTTGGAGCCACATCCCTTGCGTCAAATTCTATCTCTGCCATTTTCTGACATGGGACAGCGGGCAGGTTTTTAAGTCCCTCTCTGCTTCGGTGTACATATTTTACAACAGAGATGCTCACAGTAACTACTAAATGAGTTGTTACACATAGAGTTCCCTGAGAAGAACATCTGGCATATAGCGAGCACTAAAATTAATCATTGGCATCAGTACCATAAAACACTGCATCGCCTTTTGTGGATTCAGATACTCTACTGGGTACTCTACAAATATCATCTCATTTTACCTTCTAAAACCCCATGAGTTTAGTATTCTTATTCTAATTTGATACAAATGGAAATTCAGGCTCACATTTTTTAGTGACTTGTTCAAGGTCACACAATGAGTAATTTGGAGAACTGGAATCCACTCTGTTCCGCCCGTCACTCATATCCTCAACCAAGGGCTTTGACAGCACAGGGATGGAGAAACACGTTTGCTTTGGAATTTGCAAACTACTTCTTGGAGGTGGGTCATTTGGTTTGGAAACTGAAACAAATATGCATTAGCTGGCATAACTAAAGCAGAGAATTTCACTCCAGGCTCATGGAATAGCATGGTAAGGACATCAATCCATGGAAAAGCGTGGCAGTTTTGGTAATTAGGGAGAAGTTCTAGGTCACTGGTGTGAGGGGAAATGGAGCATGAAAGTTGCGGTGGCAGACCATGTAAGTTTTAGAATTGGCTAATCCCAACCTCTATGAAATTAATGGGGCCCAACTCTGTATTTGTTGTGACCAACTTTCGTGCTTCTCTCTAGATAGGCTGTTCGTGTCGATACTGACCGGGGAAGCACGGGCATCTTTTCAGTTGAGGTGACTCCACCTCAGCATGTGATTTAAACAAAGGCTCTTCCCCAGCTCAGTCCATATCCCATGGTATCAGATTCTCTAACGGGTGAACCAAAGGGTTCCTGTTATCTGAAGACAAAGTGAAATTCTGATAATGACTTAAGAATCTAGTACAGCAAAAAATGCACGTGTTCATCACAGAATCAAGCAAGAACTTTTTTCTTTCCTCCACAAAAAAGAACGTATACTGCCTACGAAGCAGTTGCACTAATTTCACGCTAACTATCACTAGGTTGACCTCTGATTTGTTACTTTTCCAGCTGCAGTTAGCTATAAGGCATCTGGCTTTCCCACGTTCACAAATCTAACAGCTTAAGTGGTTATGCGAAACATTTTCTTGCTTTCTATTATTCTTTGGCTGTCCACCATCACATAATGGGGGTATTATTGATTTGATCCATGTTAATTTCTCCTACCACACACACACCCTGGCAGGTTACTAGCCTTGGTCTCTTTTTGCTTTATATGAAACTACCTCTTAAACCATACAGCATAGCACATATTATTTTATTTTTTCTTTTACAACTCATTTGCTGAGCTTTCCTATATGTAACTTTTTGATTGAGAGAGAGAGCAAGAGAGCATGAGAGTGCGAGCAGAGACGGGAGAGGGGCAGAGGGAGAGAGAGAATCTTTAGGCTCCACACCCAGTGCAGAGCCCAACATGAGACTCGATCTCATGACCCTGAGATCACGACCTGAGCCGAAATCAAGAGTTGGATGCTTAACTGACTGAGCCACCCCGGCCCCCCTATATGTAACTTCTTGAAGTAGGTTTGTTTTTTAGATTTTTTTGCTTTCCTCTTGTTCTTCCTTTCCTGTTGATTTTTATACAGTTGTGAATTACCCATTTTTATAATAATAGTAAAGTATTTATAATATTCATTTTTGAATGCACACACATGAATGGGAGCTCTGGGAGGTGGCATCAGATTTCTGTTTAATTAGGATTCTGGAAACACATGGAGACAGGTGCCTTTTCTTTATACTTTAAATGGGTAGTTTTACAGCTGGAGATAATAGGAGAGTAGTCAATTAACACCAAACAAATGTACAGTAACATACAGAGAGCTCTTCAAAGATAAGACGTTGGTGTTTTAAAAATGTTGTTTCCACAAGTACTGTAAGTTATATATGAATATCAAGGAGAGGAGACAGGAGCAACTACCAGGTAATCATTTGCACTCTTATGGAGCTAAACACCATCTGGTGAACATCCTTAATATTTCTTCCTCAAACACCTTAATAAGCTATACTGTTGACATACCATATGTCTCTCCTGGATGGTAATAACTGTATAAAGAGGAAAAACCAAAATATAGCTGACATGTATACTAACAAGGCATACTAAAATTGCATATGTGCCATAGCATGGATAATTCACTTTGACTTTGCAGCATTTCGGTTTGTTAGTATTTACACGTTAGAGCTCCATTATAACCCAGTTTGTTGCAATATGGGTCCATGTATAATACTATCACATCATGTCTGCCCAAACCCAACTACCAGAGAGAAATTGTAAGTGAACAAATGGTTATACTATTGAAATTGGATTGATTTTTTCACCTAAAATACATTTTAAGAATTTCTGGGGTATTTTTAATATTACAAAGGTGACCTATTTTGGAGAACTACTTCAGTTGATTGTTTTTTATATTTTCAAGAAAAGACCAAAACCACAAACGTAGTCACCAGAGCCTTTCCCAAATTAGACGGTGAGAGGTCCACAAGGGAGGGATTCATCGATATACCCTCCACCATGAACAGTGCTCAGCAAATAGTAGGTGCCCAATGAAAATTCACTCAATGGATGACTGAGTAAATCTGTACCCTAATATCTCAATTAATCACTATCACTTACTTTTTCAAATTCTACTTTTGTTTGTTTCATATTATGAATAAGCAACACAAGTATTTAATAAAACCTCAATCATTCTTTCACTAGTTCAGTAACTATTGACTTTCTATTCTTGGCCAAGCATTGTGCTCAGTGCTGTGGGGGGAAAAGAAGACTCTACCCCTCCATATCCCATTCCCAATGAGCAAAATATAAATGCAGAATTGGGATCAAAGTAAATAGTGACAGAAATCCACTCAATAATTTCAACTGCAGTGTTCCCTGAAGACAGACCGTGTCTCACATGGCACTTTTTCTAGATCACTCTCTCAACCACTATTACTGGCACATTAGGCAGAAGAATTACGTAAGTTTCCCACTTAAGAACTGACAAAATTAAGATGAAGATGTCACGCTACTTTGACTGGTGTTTCTTCCATGAAGGGATTGTGAAACAAAATTAAAATAGTTGAAGAGAAAAAACAAAATTAACTAGCAACAGTATCTTAGTTGGAAATAAGGTATAGCCCGGAAGAATTTCTGATTGAAAAAGTAAGAACTTACTCAAAAAGTCAGCAGGTGGCCATTGCAAAAAGACAAGTAAGTACTAAAATACCTTAGAAACATTCAGGAAATGCTGTTATTTTCTCTTTTCTTACAAAGAATGAACGCTATCTGAAAAATGAAATTATCCATATTTGAATCCTCAGTGTGAATAGGATTGAAATATGGGCGCCTGCAAAATATAACATTATATAGTAAAAGGTACTAGGAGGAGAATTTCAGGAGATGGATATACTAGAATAAAATAATCTGACTTTGCTCAATTCTACATTTTAATACTAAATAGCTCTTCTGTGTGCCATGATTCCCAATGTCACATCAATTTGAAAAGCACTGTGTGAACAGATGGAATGCCGCTGGAGTTAAACCTGCAGGTACATGTTGAAAAAAAAAAATGGGGAAAAATTGCACAAAGTAAGACACAAGAATTCAGAATTCTTTTTTTTTTTTTTAAGATTTTATTTATTCAGGGCGCCTGGGTGGCTCAGTTGGTTAAGCGACTGCCTTCAGCTCAGGTCATGATCCTGGAGTCCCCGGATCGAGTCACGCATCGGGCTCCCTGCTCGGCAGGGAGTCTGCTTCTCCCTCTGACCCTCCCCCCTCTCATGTGCTTGCTCTCTCTCATTCTCTCTCTCTCAAATAAATAAATAAAAAATCTTTAAAAAAAAAAGATTTTATTTATTCATTTGAGACACAGAGATAGAGAGAGAGAGTGAGCATGAGCAGGGGGAGAGGCAGAGGCAGAAGGAGAAGCAGGCTCCCTACTGAGCCAGGAGCCCGATGCGGGGCTCGATCCCAGGACCCTGGGATCATGACCTGAGCTGAAGGCAGACGCTTAACCATCTGAGCCACCCAGGTGCCCCAAGAATTCAGAATTCTAATACCACAAATCATTTTCCACTATGCAAGAGTAAACTCTGAAAAGTGTGCTTTAATTTCAAATGAAGAAGTTCAGTTAATTGCAAA
Organism: Halichoerus grypus; assembly: GCF_964656455.1. Classification (NCBI taxonomy): domain Eukaryota; kingdom Metazoa; phylum Chordata; class Mammalia; order Carnivora; family Phocidae; genus Halichoerus; species Halichoerus grypus. The sequence goes on from NC_135715.1 coordinate 17,987,945, forward strand.
GCTGGCTTACATCCCATGCCCTAAGGTGCCAAGCCAAGTTATGAAACTGACTCAGGGTTCTGAGTTTAATTTTAATTTTTTTTTTCTCTTTATCAGTAAACCCCAGGATTGGACCCTGGAAAGGCACTTCCAGAACAGAAAGGATGGGATTAGTAGAATGAATGGCTCATTTCATTCAACAGTGACATCTGCTGTCCATTCACCAGACTTACCGAGCCTGCTATGTAACATGTAGTATCTGAGGGGCCAGGGATAACTCTGCACCTCTGCAGGTAATTCAGTCAAATATGTAATACAGGGAAGTACTCAGAAATGAGGAACCCCCCAAAAATCTTCTGAATATATTGGGCTTCGGTACTTCCCCGTAAAAGAGTGTAGATAATTTTTAATTTATTATTTTTTGAAATTGTATTTCACATGTAATCATGTAAAAGAATAAAACCTAAAACAAACTAAATTTTCTGAAAAGAGGTAGATGTAGATGCATATGGAGTAACGGTACATTTAAATATTTCTATCGTTTAAAGATGTGCAAAGATTTTTATATTTCCACAGCAGCACCTTAGTTCTAAATCATCTTACTTCTCCTAGAAACAAGAAGGAAAAAAACAAAAATAAAAACTATACACATTATTTTCAACAAGAGCATGAGACAAAGAAAGACCCCTCATTCCAACAAATCATGCAACATGCTGTCACAAACAATTCTGAACTGAGTAAGCAGCAGCCTAGGGAAGTCAGGTTTTGATAGAAGAAACAACTAAAAGGATGAGGGACCCAGCAGTGGTAGATCACTAGAAATCCACAAACAAATCTATGAGCCCAGAGGAGAAGGTCCCAATCAGTGTTAAAAATGCTGTAGCAGAGTTAAGAGCTAACAGGCCAGGAGTCCTCAGAAAAGTGGAGAGAGAATACTGAGCAAAACACTCAATGGAAAAATCTCAGAAAACACGTAAACATATAACTGCTAACACTGAGTGAATCATTCTGGGGGGGGTGGAAATAATAAAAAGTTTGTACACTCGTGGCAGGGCAGCAGGAAACAGAAGAAGATAAGCCTATAAATGGAAACCGTTCCAAACCAGTTTGGGTTCCAGGAACTAGAACAGCAGTGGCTCTAAAATAGCCCCAAACACAAGGCAACAGTTTTTCATTATAGCAAACAATGAGAGAACCCTTGGGCTACCGTGCTTGCACAAATTCCATAACTTGTTTCCCACTTTCTGCAAGAAACTTCTGCTATTACCTAGTCAAGGAAATTCAACATTCCTATATGAGGAATAACAAAGAAATTGGCTTAGCATCCATGAAAAATATTGTAAGATCAAAGATTTTAAAAGAACGTATCAACTCTCTTAATCATCAGAAACCTATTACTATAAAACAGATGAAAAATCCAAAGAACATTCATACATGGCAACATAAATGTTAACAATGTAAAACATATAAAGACCGATGAAGTGAAATACAAGACCTTGGGGAAGAGGTAGCCAGTGAGTGAAACTGAAACTAGTAGGATTCATGGAAAAAATAGGATTATCAATGAAATCGTTTTAGAAAAAAACAAAATTACAAAGAAAAAAAGAAAGATTGGACCCCAAAGAAAGTAAAAATCATAAAGAAAGGGGCGCCTGGGTGGCTCAGCCGGTTAAGTGGCTGCCTTCGGCTCAGGTCATGATCCCAGGGTCCTGGGATCGAGCCCCGCATCGGGCTCCCTGCTCAGCAGGGAGCCTGCTTCTCCCTCTCCCTCTGCCTGTCTCTCTGCCTACTTGTTCTCTCTCTCTGTCAGATAAATAAATAAAATCTTTAAAAAAAAAAATCATAAAGAAAAATGGTGAGAGAAAAAAAACAAAATGAATCCTCTTCATCCTTCCAATGAAACAGAAATATAGAAGATAAAGCAATTAAAAAAATTGTCTATGTTGGGCCAAGATAGACCATATATATATATATAAAAATATATGTGTCTATATATAACTCCAAGATAAATCCTTGTATAGTAATTGGACTTTCATGAATGAGAAAGCATTATTTGGGAAGTTTAATACAAAGGTCACTTATAAGAAAGGAAAATCAAGGGGATATCAGAGTTTTCCACACAAAAAGTTGATACCAGAATATGGAACTATCTCCAAGTTAATCAAGAAGAGAAAAAAGCCAATTGCTTTATCTTTATCTTCCCAAGATAATCATCAATTAATAAAGCTTACAGTTATGATCACCCATAAATTCAGGGAACATTGTTTAGAGTAAGATCTTGTAGGGTAACAAAATTTGCTACCCCAAAATGTATCTCTTTGGCATGTAGATTATTTCCAGCTGATTAATTTTACGACACAGAAGACTCAAGTTTTTCTTTTTCTCCTCCCTGCTAGTTGCCAAAAAGTATTTAGATAGAGGACCTGTTCCAAAAAGGGAACTATCACCGTACATAATTACAACAACATATGAATTAGCTGTGGTAGACAGGAAGGAATTTAGCAAGACCTATTTGATCAAAGTCCTCTACGTCCCATCATTTCTGCACTGCCCAGCAAATACTTGTTTACCAAACATGTATTCTTTCCATTCTTCCAATGAGTTGCCTTTCTTCCCTTTGAAGACCCAGACCCCTATCCTCTGCCCCTTAGTCCAGAATGACATATGTACCTCATTTTACCCATCTTGGGAATCTCAGGCTTATGTGGATTCCCCATATACATGTAATTACATTTGATTTTCACCTGTTAATCTGTCTCGTGTCAATTTAATTTTTAGATCAGCCAGAAGAATGCTGAAGGGTAAATAAAAATTTTCTATTCCCCAACAATCTTCTTGAGGAATTAGCTGGAGAACAAACTTCAGTCAACCTAGTGCTGCTTAGGAGAAATATTCATCCTTAGGAGAGGCATTCATCTGTAAATTTAAGGGGAAAATGGCGTAGAAAATGTAAAAACACATTTTGTTGTCAGTTCTGACAATGTACAAATGATCCAACTTCAAAAATTAGAGGGGGGGATGGAGAGACAAAGAGAGAAAGAGAGCATGCACCCCAACAAGCTGGTTGTCTCATATATTACAGCTGAGAATAACTCAGTATTTTTAAAGCTCACAATTCACCCATAATAATATAAGCATATTAAACAGTACAAAATAAAGTATTAATAAATATCCAGTTACAAAAATTGAATAGTGAAGTAGTAGAGAAATTAAGAAATAGCACCTAGTCTAATTTTATTGTCACTCATAGTGAAGAGCTATTAGATATTGTCTTAAGAGTAATGGGGGAAATTTAAGATACAGGTAAAATTGTAAAACTAATGACTAGAAAAATGTATCTGCCCTATCAACAAAAATAAATGATCATTTATTTTTAAAATATTTTCTAATAATATTAGAAAGCAATACTCAATTTAATAATATTTAGAAGAAATATGCCAAAAAAAGAGATCCAAATTTTTTTTTTAAAGATTTTATTTATTTATTTGACAAGAGAGAGAGACAGGAGAGAGGGAACACAAGCAGGCGGAGTGGGAGAGGGAGAAGCAGACTCCCTGCTCACAGGGGAGCAGGGAGCCCGATGCGGGGCTCGATCCCAGGACCCTGGGATCATGACCTGAGCCGAAGGCAGACGCTTAACGACTGAGCCACCCAGGCGCCCGATCCAAAAATTTTTTAAAGAAGAGTCAATAAATACAAACACAACAAATGCAAACAAATGAATTATAAACTATATTTATAGTATCTTGTTCCTTGGTTATGTTTTATTCCTTTTTAAAATTTGGTCATTTAAATTTAATTCTTTTTTATTCTTTTTCTGGTAATTCTAACCTGTTTTTTATTGTTTTACTGTTTCTCTCATAATATCTATTTTCTTTGTTTTGTTGCTGTTGATTTCGTTTTGTTCTGAGAGAAAAACAATAAGCAACAACAGCACAGGCTGCCTCTCCAAATTTTGACTGCATTTCATAATCCTCCTACTTCTGTTTACTTTTCAGAGACTTCAGTTAGTTGTTTATTGTCTTTTCAAGATTTTAGTTGAAATCAATGTGAAGGACGGACTATAGGGAGCTTACTCTGCCACAGAGAACCAGGAAATCACCTTATTTTTTTTTTTTTTAAGTTATTTCCCACTTGTAACTTGTAAGAAGAAATGCAGATTAGGAGACATAAATTTTCCATGACACGGAAAAATCATTTAACAATATAAAGCTCTATTTCATCTAATACAGAAAAGATATGGTTGAGGAAACAAGAAAGTCGACAGTAAAGAACTCACATGGAAAAGCATCTCGACAGATAATATAATCCATCCTACTCCCAAGAGGAGAAATTTTGTATTAGGGAAACTTCAAACAGGTATCACTTTCACCTCAGTTAATCCACAAAAATTGAGTCAGCAACATCTTGTGATCAACCATATTAAAAGTAGCTGATAGATGGAATGCCATTAACAGAATGAGCAGTTATCCATCACTCAGTAAAACTTCATCCATCACCCATATACCAAATTCAATTCTCTCTTATACTAAGCACACATACTACATTGAAAACTGTCAACTTCTGATGATCTAAAAACTTTTCTTCCATGACCATGTGATCACATTCAAAGAAAGAACACAGAAAGTTCATGAGATGACCAATAATAAAGGTTATAGTAATACAATAATAAATACAGTACATACCAAAATAATAAATTGCATTATACAATATAATGCTCATTTTACTGACATAATCTGATACTGAGGTATTCTGTTAAGCAAGTACTCTGTTTTATAAATGATTATATAATCTCATACCAGATTACATATTTTCAAATGAAATAAATAACAAGGGATAAAAGAATCTCACACATAAATTGACTTTAGTCATGGTCTTTATTACAAACACACATAATTACTACAGAAATACAGATGAATGGTGATTGAAGCGTATCAGAAAGTAGATATTCCTAAGTACAGATGTATAATCCAATTAATCATTCTCAAATAGAAGCCAGAGCTTCTATTTATTACTTACTAGTGAATATGATTATTTATCATTATGCAGCTAGCTGTTTTCAATGGCCCCATGAAGAACTTCACGCACATCTTTGGATGGCTCATGTAATTTTTCAATACAAAATTAGCTATTGTAGCCAGAGCTCTACAGAAGAAGCTGACTCATTCTGTGCCTACAATTCGGACGCATAAGATGTGAGCAACAATTCACCATAAAGCAACCCATTGTTTCTTTTAAATCATATATTATGCACATAAAATATACATAAAGTTAATAGTGATGAAAATCTTAAATGAAATGAAATACACAGCCTGTGATGAAGAGATATATACATATATATATATATATATATATATATATATATATATATAGCCAACAAGATTTCCAACAACCATACATTTTTTTTCATAAATTTCCACCTCAAGTAAATGGGAATTTTCCCTTTTGTAATATATTGCATATTAAAAATGAACTGTGTTTTTATTGATTTTGAAAGCAACACTTCCAAGTATGAAAGTAATAGCTTTTTGATTGATTCAGTCAGGATGAGTTAAGACATTGAGAGGAAAGGGAGAATTAATCAGAAAAGGTTGATATAGGACCTGTTCTTGGTATAGATTTCCATTTTTTGTGTCATTGTTCTCTTGTTAGAAACCTGATGGACTGTTTGCACCAGGTTAAATGATAAAATGACTATGACTAGACAGGTAGCAAGTAAAGATATAGAGGAATTAAGTCTATTTTGAAATTAAAGGTAGAGACCAAATTTTAGAATAGCCACAGTATTCTGGGTAGAAAGTGTGCTTTAAAAAGTCAGGTACATAATGAAATCAATCTTCATAGGAAAGAGGAAGTTGAAAACATACCTAAACAAGATTAAGATAACTTTGCCTTGCTTTACCAAGGAGATGTTCTAGAAAATATGCATGCAAATCACATCTGTTGTCAATCAAATTGCAAATGAATATGACTCTTGGGCTTTAGCACTGAAATTTATTTATTTTCTTTACTCAAGTGATTCAGGAAATGTATATCAAGTTCCCACTCTGAGCCAGGCACCGGACACTAGACAGAGACCTGGATAAAACACGATCCCTCCCCACACACTAACATTGGAGCTAATGTGAGAATTCTATTGTGGCCACACTTGTACTTCTGAGGCACCAGCGTAGACCTGTAAAGATTTCAATCCCCCTGGGAGGTCACAGGGAGGAGAATGCTGTCCAGAAATGCCAAAGAGACTGAGAAGAGAGAGGACCTAGGACATAATCTTGAGAAAAGATAGCATAACCAAGATTCAACAGCTTGGTTGGAAGGGGAAGATAGAGACAGGCTCAAAATTGATGGGAAATAAAGAGCTGAGGGAAGATTGCATTAGGGCTTAGAGAGAACTTTAATATGTCCAAAAAGGAAAAAAAAAAGCTCAGTATAGGAAAATATTGATGGCAAAAAACAGTTAATGCATAAGGCCAGTGCATGTGGAGACGGATGAATTGGCCCCAGAGAAGAAGAGGGGCTCACTTAGTGTTCTCACAGGAAGGAGAGAGAAAAGGATATGGGATGCAAACATTTGTATCTGCTCCAATTTGCATGGCTTCATGGTTTTCTCCAAGACTTCCTAGCAGCACAGGTTTAGAGAGCTGCATTGATCCAGAAGGGTTTGTCAGGTAGGAAACAACAGGATAGCGGAGCTGAGAACGTTGCCAACAATGGATGAATGGCAGACCGTGGCATCTAGGCTGAATGGATAAAGAAATAATATAAGGCCGTGTAAACCTTAAAGGATGAGAGGTTTAAATAGAGCCAAAAAATCAGATGTAGTAGAACCAGTGGGTGAAAAGTTGTAAGGAGAAAAGAGAGGTTGAGAATTTCTGATTTCAGAGGTGGAGCATTTCGGCTTCCTTATTTCATGTGTCCCATAAATCATTAATTCCTGTCAGCCATATCTCCATTAACTCCCATTTCAGCTCCAGTGACAAAGCCCTGGTTGATACGCTCATACACCAGTGGTCTCTTCTGCTGGAGTCTTTGAAAGAACCTCTGTCTCTAATCTCACTTCCCCTCCAACCAATGGAGCCTTTAAAATCCCAGAGCAAACTTTTAAAAATGGAAATCCAGTAAGGTTGTTTGCCTGCCTAAACCTGTGTTAAAAATAATTAACATGATGACTCTATGCCAGGCACAATGAAAAGTAGCTAACTCAAAGGTCTGTTTAGGGAATGAAAATAGTTAATATTGGTAAGATGTGTAGTGGTGTCTGGCAGACTCCCCACTGAGCAGGGAGCCTGATGTGGGCCCCGATCCCAGGACCCTGGGATCATGACCAGAGTTAAAGGCAGACGCTTAACTCACTGAGCCACCCCGGTACCCCATATGCAGAGAGTTAAAATAAGTTACTTCTGAGATAGCTTCCGTTCCATAAATGCTGTCAATTCTTAATTCACTGTCGGAATCATGGCCAGTGATATGTAGTTATAATCCCATAACAAGGTAGTCTGCATAAAAGATGAACACAGAAATTTCTTCTGTATAAGAGCAGCATTCCTTAATAGAATTTCTTTTTTTCTAACTTTTTGTATTGGAATAATAATGATGTAGAGAATTATTGAATTATTGAATCACTCTATCATATACCTGAAACTAACATAACACTCTATGCTAACTATCCTGGAATTAAAATAAAAATTAAATAAAATAAAAGGTTAATAAAAATTAACCTTGTTCAGTTAAAGTGGTATCTACCAGGTTTCTCCACTAAGATACAATATTTCCATTTTTATTGCTTGAAGCAAGTTTCTAAGTTTCTATTATGAATAATTACAGAAATATTTATTGATAAGCATTACCAGAAAGGCAAGGACAAAAATCAGGGGTCTTTCTAATAGTTGCATTTTTATTTAACTCCTAAAATGTTGTGACATCTAAGTAATGATGATAGTCATTTAAAAAATTCAGAGTTCAACTGCTACAGGCACTATGTTTTTGTGTATTTATAATAAATTGAAAACTGAGTATAGTAATATTCTTTTTCATTGTTACTTAAAAAACTGGAAACTTTCATTGCAAAGGTACTTTATATAATTTTTAGTCAATGTATAGCAATATTAAATTACTTAAATTTTATTTGAACATTTTACATGTTTACAGTAGTCAATTGTTTATAGAAAACTGAAGGAAGGAAGAAGCAAGTATTATATAAATAGATAAACTATACTATGGAAAGATTAAGTGCCTTTCTTAAAAAAAGAATTGAGATGCTTTAATTTTTATTTTCCATTCCTGTACCTTCTTTGTACACAATACTCCTTTAATATTGACCAGTAGACAATGGCCATGACCCTATTTTGTAAACTGGCACCAATCACTAGAACTCTTAGCTAGAAGGCACTTAGTACAGATCCCTGAGCTCTGGGCTGCTGAAAATCCAGACTGAGCTTGCTCCAGATGTTTCCACAGATTCCCACTGTATTTCAAAGTGGTCTCAAGAATTCTTATTTCATAAAATAACCCCAGATAAGTATCAGATATCCAGCCAATATAATGGAGTTGGATTATGGCTAAGTACTGTTGTATCTTCATCCCCTCATACTATAGAAGAATGGAAGGTGCTTAGACTCTGGGGGTTGCCTAGATATCACAATCCCCTACGTCTTTCAAGTATTGGCTACCCATCCGTGCCCCCAGATTTATCTTTCTAACTTCCACTTACACGTGTTTCTCTTGTTCAGTCTAAACAAGCCTACATACAATTTAGAACTAAAGTCAGGAACTGAACCCACTGTTTCTGTACATCAAGTCTTGGAAAATACACTTTTTCTCTCCTAATGTATCTTTCAAAACAAGTCCAGCTATATTTTTGTAAAACCTTGTGTGGAGAAATACAATCTGGAAAAAGTATCTGTAATCTCCATCATAAGCCACGTAAGTCAATAGATCTTCATGACAGATCTTCAAACCCATATAAAAAATCAATATGAAGGCATTTACCTGTGAGGATTTCAGCATTATGCCATAGATTTTAACTTCCTTGCCCCTTTCTGAACTTGCTCTTCTGTAGAAGCAGAGCTAAATCTAATAATAAACTTCCCATAAAAATAGATCTTTATTTTAAAAAATATTTTTAACATTTTGAAAAAAAAAATAGTTGTACTACTTTTTCTCTCCCATCATATAAAGTGTGTTTACGTTAATCGGAGTAAAGATATTTGAACAAAAATAACTTAGGAGAAAGAGGGACTCTCAAACCAATGGAGAACCTTTACTTGATGTGGTTGTCACATGATTATTGACCCAACTGTCTGAGTTAGCTAAGCATCATAGTCATGGAGAAGCAGTGATAACCAAAAAATTGTAATTTAGTTTAGGGAAGATAAGATGTATTGTGTTGCTTCTGTTGTAGATACATCTGGGTAAAATGAATAAGCCAGCAATGAATGAGCCAGAATGCATTCACATCTGCTTAATGAAACACTGTGTGGTGCAGTTCTCCACTACTGTGCTTAGCAGATAAGTTATCAGCAGTATAGAAGATGCTTTTGCTTCCAGTGGTTGAATTTGCATAATTTTGAGAGTCCTGATGGTACCCAGGGTAGAATGGACTACTGGCTCGGAAAATGTCAAAGTTGCAATGGAATTCATCCCCAGGCTGCTGAGTAGATGGCTCCCCAGGTCCCATAAGGACAGCATGCAGACTTCCAAATAAATTGACTTCCATGACTTAAATGTGTTCCCTTCTGTCTCATTTCTAAGAAACCCAAGCCAATTGCAGGAGAGACATCTATGGTATTATTTGAGATCCTGGAGCAAAGAAAGTCCTAAAGTAATGAGGTAAGTATTTGTTTTCTATTTTCTCTAGACAGTGGAACATGCTGGGTGCATCCCCTTATGTGAACTGATTTCTGTAATAAGACTGCACGGTTTAAGAAAAATAAAAACAAATAAACATACTTTTGTTACAAGGTTTTTTAACTTTGGCTAGATTTCTGTGGCAGAAATAATATTTTGTGGTCATTAAAACTAATTTTTCCCCGCCTAGACACATAGTGAAACCACTTTTCTCAGCCTCCCTTGCAGTTAAGTGACCATATTGTTGAGTTTTGGTTAATGGGAAATGGGAAGAATTGCTCTAGGTGACTTCCAAGCTGATCCCATTAAAACCTCTTGTGTGATTAAGTTTGCCCATTCCCTACCCACTAGCTGAATGGAGGGAACTCCATTAACATAGAGAAGGGGGGGAGTCATGTAATGGAAGAAGCCTACATCCCTAAATGACTCTTCAGTGAAAATCCCTATGAGCTGCCTTCACTGGATATTATAGTGAGACATAAACTTATTATGATAAGCCACAGAGATGTGGATATTGTTTAATATAGTAGTTTGCTTATCCTAGTTAATACAATTGCCATTATGTCTAAAACTTTTATACCTAGATGACTAAAAGTTGTTGGCATAGGAAAGTAGAGATAGGGTAGGAAATAGGGGGAATACTATTTCAAATTAAGTAAGATAACAATTGTAAAGAATTTAGAACAGTACATGGAACATTGTAACCATGATATGAATATTTGTTTAGATAGATTGATAAGTAGACAGATGAAACCGTTTTTTTTGTTCCTTGTTTTTTTCTGGCAGTGAAAACCTAAATTCACCTGAATCTTTGGTTGATCTTTCTGCCTCCCTGCAGAGGCCGAGCCTTCTCTAATTGGCCATATTACAAGTTGGGTGTCTTCCTCAATGCTCAGTCCTACACCCAATTCTCCTGTCACTTTATATTATTACCTTAGAAAATTTCATCCACAACTATGAAATCTAGTATCTCCCCATTGGTTGATAATGACACAGTTTATATCTCTAACTCAGACTTATCCTTTGAAGTTTAAACCAGCAAAATCAATTTTCTACCTGATATGAACTCTGAAAACCTTTCCAAACTTCACATATTCAAGAGTAAACTAATGCTCCTTTTCATGTATTGGTTTTATCCTGTTGATTTTTTGGGGGAAACTCTACCACTATCAGTCTAGTTGTGTAGGCCTGTCATGTTGCCATACCCTTCTCAGGGCCAAATGATCAATTCAAACAAGTTTACTTCTTACATGGCTTTTACACCCACCTATCTCCTTTTTTTCACTATCCTAGTCCACAATACTCTTATAAATGGCTGCTAGAATCCACTAAATAGTTTCTTGGGTTTTCTCAGCTTCCATGCAATCTACTCTACTGACTGTCTACTGGATTTTTTTTTTCAAATGCAAATCTAGTTGATTCATGCTTCAACTTAAAATCCTGTATGACTTTTTATTCTTTGATAGACATAAACCATTTATCATCTACTACCGGGCCATGTGTGGTCCTACTCCTGCCTACTTCCAGTATCAGCCAACCCATTCCTCACCATGTACTCTGAGCTCAGATCACACTGCTTTTCTTTCAGTCTTTATAGTTCCACATTTCTCATCACACATTACATGCACTTGGGCTCTCTCTCTCACTCTCTCTTTCTCTTCCTCTCCCTTTTCTGCTTTTTGGTACTCTCTGCTATGCCACTTTCTTTTTTGCCTAATAAACCCCTAATTATCTTTCAGGCCAGGATGACTTCCTCGGTTAGTTAGGTAGTCGTATAGTACCACATCCCCTTCCTTCATAATGTATAACCGAGTTGCAATCATACATGTTATCACTTGATTCATATTCATCATTCCTCCTACACTGAATTTTCAAAATCCTTGTCAAAGAAGAGGAGTTCAACATATTGTTTTCTTGAACAAATGAATGAACCTGATGGGGAGAAGCGACAATTTGTTTCTTTGGGAAAAACACACATTAATGAGACTTATGAATAAAGAAGAGTAAATAACTATCTAAATCTAAAATAAAAAGGTTTGAGACAGGGAGGTGATAAGCCTCTCTGGCTAATAACAGAAAAGGTAACTATTATTTTGTTGCTTAAAATTGCTTTTGTACAGGTTATTGTAGCTACAGAAGAAGATGATGTTAGATGGGAGGGATAGAAAATACTTTTATTCTTGGGAATGGGAATTGGAAGACATCATCTAAAGCATTCCTGTGGGTATAGTTAAACCCCGGAGAACATAATAACAATATTAGAGCCTGAAATTAAATCTGCTCTGAGGAACTAAGAGAAAAGCCCATGGTTTTACTTGGGACAAAGACACAAAGACAGTAACATTCTAAAAAAGTCTGATTTAAGATGGCGAAAGTTGACCTACAGAATGAAGCACTCTTGTATTGCCAAGAACACTGTGACAAGTCAAAAGTTATAAGAACAGAATTTAATCCACTGATACATTTCTCAAAATTTCCATAAATTCTTTGAAGGCAAGAACCTGACACATCCGTGGTCAACAGTGGTGGGTTTTGGAATACTGCCCCATTCGCTTGAAGTGAGGTATGATCCCAAAACTTGTAGGAGTTGAGAACATCTGGGTTTCATTTGCCTCTCCAGAGAATATGGGGACTCTCAACATTTGATCTTTATTTTTCCTGATGAGTGAGTAGGATCAAGCACCTACTTAATGATCTAAATCACTTCTAGACACCCTTATGTTTATGGACCAAAAAGAGAGTACTGCTTGCCCAGGAGTCAGTATAAATTCTTCAGCTGCCATCTAGTCTGTTTTGAGATAAGACTTACATCCCAAGTTTGACCCTGGGAGACACCCAGTTTTGTTTTGTTTTGTTTTGTTTTTTAAGATTTTATTTATTTGACAGAGAGGCACAGCGAGAGAGGGAACACAAGCAGGGGGAGTGGGAGAGGGAGAAGCAGGCTTCCCACGGAGCAGGGAGCCCGATGCGAGGCTCGATCCCAGGACCCTGGGATCATGACCTGAGCCGAAGACAGACGCTTAACGACTGAGCCACCCAGGCGCCCCGAGACACCCAGTTTTTAAGATAAAAATGAAGCACTGCTATTTTCAGTGACTATGAGGCAGCCAACATCAGTCACAGAATACAGTTACATTAAAATATGTATTTAAAAGCAAACATTACTCTCAAGATGATAATTTAGAGAGCAATCTGCAATGCATAACTGCTCAGGGTCATGCCTGAGCCTACAAAAGAAAGAATTTTTGAGACTTTCTTGATACCTAACCCATTCTTTATGGTACTTAACTTCTGCTCCCAGAGCAAGGTACACGTAAAAATGCTTTCAATTAACTTTTTGAAGTTCTGCCTCTGGATTACTGTTGACCTTTCTTATAACCTCTGTCTGATTTTGTCCACTTGGTACAGACTTAGAAAATCTCCTACTTTTTGGTATACTGACATAGGCTATGAAGTGTTTTTTGTTATTTTTAAAGTAAATTCCTTCATAAACTTGAAATCCTGAAGCTTATCTAAGAGCAAGAGTGTCAAGAAGAGAGTCCATGGGAAGCCCAGTACAGGCATTTGGGAGGACATATATACAACAGGTGATACAATATAATCTGATTCCCAGAGATATTTTAACATGAACTTGAATTAAAAAATATGGTACATCATTCAGAAGCAAACAAAACATCATAAGGGCAGCTAACATAACCAAATTGATCAAATTCCAATTAATATGTATCCAGCTATATAATATGCAATTATAGTTATACATCTAATGAGATACAGTGTCTGTTTTCTTGTAGCTTGCTGTATAATGGGAATGACTTCTAGCTATAAATTACAGTGATACATGGTAGAGCACATTAAACGTTACAAAAGAAATAAAAACAAAATTATATGGAATATAGTGTAAGCAACTCAAGGAAGTTTTGGAGGTATTTATGTTTTCTTTAAATTGCAGCTTCCCTAGGTAATAGTTGAGAAAATCTGCATATATGACATTAACTGCATATCTTAGTACTTTTCAATCTATACAGTGGGTTGATTAATATTTCTTTATTGAATAGATGAGATGATTAAATAAAATAGTACATGTAAATACCTAGTAATTTGTTGGGTACATAGTAAATATTCCACTGAAGGAGAACTCTTCCATCCTTACATGGAAACCCTCTGTGTAGAGATTACTTCTGACTATGATATGTAAGGACCAGGAAATTTCAGTAAATCTCAGCAGAGAAGAGGAGGACTTATTCATGATAAATGAGTTTCAGATTTTCAAAAGAGACACTGTGAAGTGGGTTGCAAGATCCAAGACGTGGAATAGAAGAATTCACAAATTGATTAACGCAAACAGGTCTGAGCAAAAAGTACCTGTGAAGAAATGATGCGAGAACAGACTAGAAAAGTCCTCTAAGCCTGAATATGATTCCATCAATAATGAGGAATCCCTGAAAGTTTGGTCAATGGTAATTCTGAAAGAATACCTCTTAGAAAAGATTCTTTTGTTTAATATGTTGAGAAATTTTGCATTTGCAAAGCTTTTTTAGAAATTTCTTATATTAACATAGCAATAGCAAAAAGCAAACTCTATTCAACTTTATTTAACCTAGATTTTATAAAGTTATTTACTAAACACACTCTTCTATATCTATTTCCCTGCATGCAGCATCTTAGTAGATGGGTGTTATGGGAACCTACTTAGAGAAATGTGGTCTAAAGTCTGCTTTAAGAGGACACAATTCTGGCAGAACTATCAATTGGAAGATGAGAGTTTGGATGCTAGGAGGCCATTATAATAGTTCCCTTGTGAGTTAATATGTGAATGACTTAATTTGCAGAAATAAAATTGAGAGAAAGACATCAATCAGAGGCAACAATCCTTGGCATATGATTATTTGAAAGACGAATATGCAAGACCCAATAGAAACTCCAAAATGTTAAGCCCAAATGACTGTGGTATCTGTAATAAAAATTGGAAATGTCGAAGGGAGAATAAGATTCAGAAGAAAAGGACCGTGGGAGGGGCACCTGGGTGGCTCAGTCGTTAAGCGTCTGCCTTCGGCTCAGGTCATGATCCCAGGGTCCTGGGATCGAGCCCTGCATCGGGCTCCCTGCTCCGCGGGAAGCCTGCTTCTCCCTCTCCCATTCCCCCTGCTTGTATGCCCTCTCTCACTGTGTCTCTCTCTGTCACATAAATAAATAAAATCTTAAAAAGAAAGAAAAAAAAGAAAAGGACTGTGGGAACTTTCTATCAGGCAGCTGAAGATTTTGTTTCATGTCAACCAAACTTAATTTAAAACCCAGCAGGTGTCAAATTCAGGACAGTATTTGAAGGAGCGAAAGCTGAATAGGGCACTATCTTTGCTCTTGAGGTCTTAAATTTTCTGGACACACTCCCTCATTAGAGAAGACCCAGAAATCTTTTCACTTTTTTTGAAGACCCAGAAATATTTTAGAGGGAAATCTTGGGTATGTTCATACTTCCTGAGTCTGTTCTCCATTCAGTCATATCCTTGAGAGATGCAATTTTTTTTAAAAAAGGACATCATCCTTACCTCACACTAGGCAGTCTATCCAAGGCATACAACTGTCATTTTGTTGATACACAAAATCTTTGTATTTCAATCCCTTTCAGAAAATAAAACATTGGATTCTTTACAGCTGATTTTTTATGGAAAGTTTGGTATTGGAAAATAATATTTCATGAAGAATTGCTTGAAGCTTAGGGACATCATCCCCCTGAGATCAGTGCTTTTATATCATGCTATGTAGAGTATTAGGAGTTCCCATGGAGAAGAGTCAGGAGGCATCCGAGAAAGCAGAAGAGAGTCTATAACATACATTTCATGCTCAGCAAATATTCATGCACTTCCAGATATTTCAGGGACTTCCAGTTATGTTGGGATCATGTAAAAATGTCTGACTAAGTGACATGAGTTGAAGTGACATGTGCCACCTTGGGGCTGAGGTCGGAAAAAGTCCCTGCCTCATTCTTATGTTCTCTCTTCTTCTGCCTTGTGTACCTCAAGGTTTTGTGTTAGGAAGACCAGAGTTTACAGATAGGAGAGGGTACCCTGACCAAGGCTGGACTTTATAGGCACAACAAATAAACTTTGATTCAGTTAAGCTGCTGAAAATTCAGATTTAATGGGTTTTGTTTTGGTCTTTTTTTCCCTGTGTGTGTGGGGGGGGGGGGAGTGGTCAGGCCAACACAGTGGGATTAATATAGAGCTCAAGTGGAGAGAACAGCTCCATGTCAGCTAGGGTTTTTCATGTTGGACTTCCATAGAAAACTTGTTGATGGAAATGTGTAGCAGATAAAAAGTTTAGAAATCTAGTGCTCTATGTTAGATCAATGTTATTTTTTTCTCTGTGGAAATCATCAGAAAATTACAGATTTAGACCATGGTCTGTAATAGAATTTTCTTTTACTGATTTGCTTTTTGATGTTATACATGAGCCTCACAGAACTCCCCACTGTAATCATCATACTGACAGTACGGAGTTTATTGCTCACTATATCGAAGAGGTTTCTGAGAGCCCATTGAAAGAATGCCTCTCAGATCACAGAAGTGGAAAGAACTAGGATTCTCCATAGAAGAGGTTATATTTTGAACCAAAAAAATAACGGGAGAGAATAGGTTAAAAAATGGAAGATGGGACATTATCAAAAGGATTCCTTAGTCAACATTTGGAGCATTCTTTTCAATAAAGAATGTCAAACTGTAAGAGGAAAATTAATAAACCTAATTGTTAGAGTCACTCAACCAACATGGTAAAGGGTTTGAAAAATTTCTTATATTAATAATGATGAAGAGTCAAAGAATGATTAGTTTGAGGAAGAGAGGAACTGCTAGGGTTTTTGGAAAGGGTATGTATATAAGTTTGGTAATGGGGGATGGTGGCTGTATGGTCCCTGCCTTCACATATTTAATGAGCTGCTATGTCTTAGACGGAAACACATAAGATCACCATTTGTATAGGTCAAAAAAGGCTCAATATTGACAATTCCATATGGTTCCACCTAAAAGAATAGAAAATGTAGTTATCTGAATTGTTCATTAGGGCAGAACTTGGGACAGTAGTTAGAATTCACAGAAGTTAGATTTTAGGCTAAAATAAGATAGATATGCTATCTAGGGTCATTCAAAAATGGACCCATAAGTGGGATATTAGGTCCTAAAGGCAAATTGTATCAGAGAGTTATGAAAGAATTCCATGCTTTGCAGGAAAGAATTACCCAGTGGAAAAAAGACAGTCTCTTCAACAAATGGTGTTGGGAAAACTGGACGGCAACATACAGAAGAACAAAACTGGACCACTTTCTTATACTATATGCAAAAATAAATTCAAAATGGATGAAACACCTAAATGTGAGACAGGAAACCATCAAAATCGTAAAGGAGAACACAGGTAGCTAGCAACCTCTTTGACCTCAGCCATAGCAACTTCTTACTAGATATGTTGCCAGAGGCAAGGGAAACAAAAGCAAAAATGAACTACTGGGACTTCATCAAGATAAAAAGCTTCTGCACAGCAAAGGAAACAGTCAACAAAACTGAAAGGCAGCCTATGGAATGGGAGAAGATATTTGCAAATGGCATACCTGATAAAGGGTTAGTATCTAAAATTTATAAAGAACTCATCAAACTCAACACCCAAAAAACAAATAATCCAGTTAAGAAATGGGCAGAAGACACAAATAGACACTTTTCCCACAAGGACATCCAGATAGCTAAAAGATACATGAAAAGATGCTCAACAACATTCTTCATCAGGGAAATACAAATCAAAACCACGATGAGATACTACCTCATACTTGTCAGAATGGCTAAAATTAACAACACAGGAAACAAGGATGTGGGAACCCTCTTGCACTGTTGGTTAAAATGCAAACTGGTGCAGCCACTCTGGAAAACAGTATGGAGGTTCCTCAAAGAGTTAAAAATAGAACTACCCTATGGATCCAGCAATTGTACTTCTAAGTATTTACCCAAAGGATAAAACAATACAGATTCAAAGGGGTACATGGACCCCAATGTTCATAACAGCATTATCAACAATAGCCAAACTATGGAGAAAGCCTAAATATCCATTGACTGATGAATGGATAAAAAAGATATGGTACATATACACAATGGAATATTACTCAGCCATCAAAAAGAATGAAATCTTGCCATTTGCAACAACATGGATGGAGCTATGGTGTATTATGTTAAGTGAAATAAGTCAGTGAGAGAAAGACAAATACCATATGATTTCACTCATATGTGGAATTTAAGAAACAATACAGATGAACATATTGGGAGGGGGAAAATAAGAGGGGGAAACAAACCATAAGAGACTCTTAAAGATAGAGAACAAACTGAGAGTTGATGGCGGGAGGTAAATGGGGAATGGGCTAGATGGTGATTGGTATTAAGGAGGGCACTTATCGTGCTGAACACTGGGTGTTGCATAGAAGTGATGAATCACTGAATTCTACTCCTGAAACCAATAAATATTACACTGTATGTTAACTTAGCAGAATTTAAATAAAAATTTGAAGAAAAAAAGAAAAGAATTCCATTGTTTGAATTTAGGTTGGATATGTGATCTTTTTTTATATCTTATTTCTACAGTTCTGATATTATATAACTTTTAAAACATTCTGGTAAAAATGTCCTGGGCGCCTGGGTGGCTCAGTTGGTTAGGCGACTGCCTTCGGCTCAGGTCGTGATCCTGGAGTCCCGGGATCGAGTCCCGCATCGGGCTCCCTGCTCGGCGGGGGGTCTGCTTCTCCCTCTGACCCTCTTCCCTCTCGTGCTCTCTGTCTCTCATTCTCTCTCAAATAAATAAATAAAAAATCTTAAAAAAAAAAAAAAAAAATGTCCTTCAGTGTTTGTTTTCTCAATTTTAAAGATTTGCTTGCAAACTAAATGGTGAGCCTAAAAAAATACACACAGGGCCGGCCTCATGGGCATCTGATCTGCTTAGAAAGGCCCACACACCTTTTACTGTAGGACCTCTTTGGAGTCCCTAGTAACTTTTGAATAAAGAGATCCTACATTTTCATTTTGCACTGGGGCTTAAAATTATGTTAACTAATCATGAATACATAGTCTTCTTGAAATTTTATGAAGATTAAAATGATAAATGCACATTAATTCTAGGCCATTAAAGACTAGTTCATAACTTTTAAATTACATTTGGGAATTATCCTTATATATCAAAATTTATTGCCCCAAAGATCATTTTGTAATAACTATTAAATAACCTATGCCAGCGTGCATTTGGAAAACTGAAAAATTTCTAAAGGAGTGTTGATGTTTTATATAAAATTAAATCATAAAATGTTTCCAAAAGTATAAATGAAATTACTTAGGGAAGAAATTACTTAGGGAAGAAAATCTGGGAGAGGCAAAAGGCAAATCTATGATAATATACCAATTCCGTTTCTTGAAAATAAATATAGATGAAATAAAGAATAAAGGAAGAGTAGGAAAACAGGAAAATGCACAACTCTTGTGGACACATCTTCTAGCAACTCATTAAAATGACAACCAAACACAGGTAGCAACAGATGCATCTACCATCAAAAAAAGTTAAATTAAACCAAGTGAAAAATTTCAAATGAGGTAACTGTTCAATGAAAAGGAAAAAAATGAAAGTCACATCTGCTTACTCAGCAATAAAACATGAGAGAATCTGCTGAAGGTTTATGTTGAAAAGTAAGATCTAGATAAAGCAACTATGTGCACTCATCCAATAAAGAGAAAATAATGAATTGGTGGATCGATGCCAATTTTAATTTTGAAATCCTCGGGAAAAACAAAAAAAAGAAAATGAAGATTGTGGTGGATAGACTCCCTGTAATGTAGCAGACCATCCAGCCAAAACTCTAGAAGGACAGAAAGTATATTCATTTTAAAAGCAAATGTTACATTTCTGTTCTTTAAAAGACATATGCATACTATGGGGTTTTTTTCCCCCTACTTTAAAGACCATTTGACTTGAAATTTTTACATTCTTATAGACGTTTTAGAAAAGTCAATGAAACAAAATTCATAGTTATTTAAGAATAAAATTTGAAATTATTCACTGTATCATTATTATTAAAATAATAGCCCATGCAGTCCACTAAAATTTTAAAAAGTCCAGGTGAGTCAGAGTACTAAGTTTGGAGGCAATGAGATATAAGTAGAGATTGCCAGAGCCTTCAGGAAAAAATCTGAAGCCGACTGAACTCCAAAAGGAGCCTGGACCCTTCGGAATAGGACTGAGAGTGTGGTGAAATTGGAAGTCGAATTCCAGCTCCTCTGTCCTCCTTTGGACTTCACTGTCACGGAAAAGGACCAAGAGGAAAAATTTCAAAAATAGTTACATTTGTGAAATTGGTGTTGAGAAGACAATCTGTGAAATGTTACTATTTCTCTGTAGTGGAAATTTAAGAAATTAGTTAACACTATGTTAGTTCTCACAATTCTTCTCTTCGCATCCCTCTTCTTTGCTCCTCGATCCCAAGCACGCTGTGGCTATAAAGTCCTTTCATCTAGATTATGTTTACTGTCTTTCTAAATTCATTTTTGATATTGCTGTGACTGTTAAGGGTATTTTAGTAAAGGAGAACAGGGGGTAGATTCCTGAAAGTTCAGGGCTGTAGGGGCTGGGAAGAGATTTCTGGATCCCCTGGGTGCCTGCTACCACAGGTTGTCTTCCTCATATTCTCAACTACTGGAACTTCTACTCTGGCTTCATTTTACAGCCTGGAGCACAATTGTCTCCTCCTGTCCTGCATTTGCACTTCATGAGGATCCACTGTAACCCTGAAACATCAATGTGGCCAATTGCTGGCTGCCAAAACAAACAAGCAAACTTTTAGAACTTGTCACACTCTGGCCCTCTGTTACAGAAACATGACTCTTGGCCACTTGGTTAAGAGAGGGACACCTTATCAACCTGATACCCTTCCAAACAACTTTTCTTTCTTTACTCTATGGAGTCAAATAGAGTTTCTCCATGTAATTCCTTCTGCTTGATCCCATGAGACCATCATCTGAAAATTACATTAGGGTAAAAATACGTGGAATAAATGCTTACCAAAGTCATTCACAACAACAATATCTACTAGAGTCTCTGAGTGGAAAAGATGCTTGGAGACCAGTTTAGTGGAGGACATCATAGGAAGGAGAGTAGCTGACGCACGATGGGAAGTATTGGGAACAAGCAGGTTTTCGTCATTCTTCTTCTTAAGACAGTCCATTTATCTGGTAACATGTTTCTTAATACATGAGAATGATCATTCAATTCAGCTTAACAGTTTAGTAACTCAGAACTGATTGAGAATACTTGGATATGCCTGTGTGCACATCACATACATGCACACTTATATGCAAAATCAGTTGCATGGACCTTATCTCCCTTAAATGGATCTATTTATTGAGTTTGCTAGGGAAAGCATATGCTTAGATACCTCAAGTATATGTCCTGCACACTTCCATATTCTTGCCCACTGAGGACTCTTCTTAAAAGAAGAGAAACAATTTTTAGCTAAGAATCCATATTCCCACTGGCTCCATTTCCATCTCCTCATTTCAGTGACAAATTTCATGGGTTGGAAGGAATGGCAAGATCTCTGAGATGTCTGTGTCCCTACTAGTTTCTCTATACTCTTAGTTTATTTATTGATTTTTAATAGTTTTTATTGAAGTATAAATAACAGTGTTATACTACTTATACTATACTAATTATACTAGTACAATATGATTCCACAGTTATATTCACTTAGTACCCTATATTATTAGTTTTAATAGCCTGTTTGAGCAAATTCTAAGTATGGAATATAAGAAACAAAAATAATGCATTATGTTTCAAAATACTGGTATCCTGTAAACATAGGCATAGTATATAAGTAGTTTTTCCTAGATTGAAACTGGAATGAGTGCATTTCCAAAATCATCTATATTTTACTAAGAACAAAAAAAGATTCTACTACTGATAATTGCAAAGGTGAACAGGTTGCAAATGTTCTGATTATCCTATATTTCTGTCTTGTTTCATGTTTTATAAACATAATGCATCAATATCACAATAACACATTGTTATTAAAAGCTCAAGCAGAATTCTAAATTTTCAAGCATTTTTAGAAAAGCAAACTACTGATAATAAATTGTATTTACAGAGAACTCTTATCTACTTTAATGAATTGAGAAATCTAGCGTATTAAGACATCAAGAAATGATTATTTAAATGATTTAATTATAGCACATGTTTTTCTGCTGATAATGTTACTAATTATACTTTAATAAACCAAACCTAACAAAACAATTAGAGTCCAAATGTTTAACATAAAAATCCAATCTTATTTGGAGCTCAGACTAGTATTTCAAGTGTAATTTCTCTGTTAGTAATTTATTCTGATTTTTGTAGTTCATTAAAATAAATCAATATCTACCTTACAAATAAATTCTATCAGTTCAAGTTTTTTCCACAAAATATTAACAACAGCACAAAACATTAAAAATATTGAGAAACATTTTAAATGATTTAAGTTGATGTGCCCCTTCCTGATCAAATTTAACTACAAGGCTTTCAGATTGATTCATAAAGAAGGCTTATAAAAATATTATCGAAGTGGAAAATATGTAGCAATCTTATGAATAAAGAGGAAGAGTTCAAAGAGTACTTCTGTATTGCACTGCTGCCTATGCAAAGCCTAATGCAAACAAATGAAAGCAATGCCATGATATTATTATTTTAAAATCTTCAAGATTTTGGTAGATTAGATCATTTGGGGGCAATTATTGATTCTCTCCCCCATCCGCATCCCTGGAGGAAGGATATCCTTTTCCACTGCTTGACTTTGGTATTTGCTGTCCGACTTTGCTTTTTGGCCAAAGGGGAATCTTACAGGAACAAACACAGAAGAAGCTAGCATGTTTTTGCCCAGGCGGGCTTGTGCTCCTGACTTCTACCATAATAATAATGTGCTTTAGGTTCTGTGATCTGAGGAGGATGACCAACATGTGTATTAGATCTGGACTTTAAGCAAATCCCAGCCAAGCATGGCCTAGATCAGCTGACTTGTAGCTGACCACAGGTACAGGAACAAGAAAAAAAACTTACTGATATATCTCACTGAACTTTGCATGTTTTTTTAAAGATTTTATTTATTTGACAGAGAGAGAGAAAGCACAGCAGGGGGAGCGGCAGGTAGAGGGAGAAGCAGATTCCCCGCTGAGTGCAGAGCCCAGACATGGGGCTCGATCCCAGGACCCCAGGATCATGACCTGAGGTGAAGGTAGACATTTAACCAACTGAGCCCCCCAGGCGCCCCTTGCATGGCTTCTTAACCCAAGATTATTGTGGCAATAGCCTGACTGCTACAAAGGTGTTATTGTTGAACATTTCTGTTATTCAGTCATTACATCCACTATGTACATGTTGCAATATCTTTAAAATAAATCATAACTATGTTCTAATTGAAGTAAGTTTTACGCAGTATTTCATGAAATATCCTCTGGTAATTCGCCTTATATTCAATCTTAATTGAATGCCTTCGAGGTTCCTGAAATTGTAACTAATTCTCTGAAGCTAGATCAGAAATCTTAGTATAAAATCTACAAACTGAATCCCTTTATCTTTTTATTATGGAAATCTTTTACTATAAGTAGGTGTGGTCTTATTCAATTTTGTAAAACTACTATTTATAAAGGAAATAGCCTGATCCATAATTGAGCCTCAATAATATTGGTTGAATAAAGTAAAGAGATATTGTCAGCCTTCCCTTCCCTACGTACTCGGAAGCAGACCACATCCTAACTGCTATAGGCATTGCTTCTATAATATATTCACTCTTATCAATGCCCTCATCCAATCATATTTTGTATTCCCTGTATCATTAACAGACCTGGCACCTAGTAATACTAAAACAATGCTTGTTCAATGAATGAATGAATGGATGAATGAATAAAACAGAACAAGAATTGTGAAACTGTAATCTAAGATTGAAGGTGTAGTATTTGTAATTAGATTGATTTTAAATAGTTTCTCTTAGTATTTGATAATTGGGAAGATTCATTTTCCTGTTCCATTTAAATTTTACATAGAGTGATCAACTTAATTATAACTTTCATTTATATAGTCAATAGATATATATTGAACATTTCTTATCTTTCCATGCCCTCTGCTAGTCAGAATGAGGAAACACAGGTATATCCCATGACGTAATAGAGATGGTAATCAAAAGGCAACACAAAAGATGTTCTACATAGAGGCTTGTTTTAAATGGATAATACCTGGAATATTGTTCCTTGTTACAAATCCAAGAAATGCATTGATAGGTTGAGATGCAATACATTTTAAAGTGTCAGGTAAAGAGGTTTTTTTAAAGAACAGTTGAAATATGATGCTTCAATGAATTAGCATAGAAACAGGACAAATTCTCTAGTTATGAGCATATTTGTGAAACAGACATTGAAAATTAGTTTTCCAATAAGGCTATTGTGTTCTTGGATGAAATATAATAATTTTGCTACTCAATTTTCATCAGTGAGAAAACAGTGCAGTTACTTAAATCAGAATTTAAGTATACGCATGATATGTGTGAGTCATGTTTCACATTTTCTAAGACGGGGAATTATGAAATTTAAATTCTATACATTTTAATGGGTACAAACCAAATACTTAAAAATTCTTAAGAATTAGGTTTTCATTCCAAGATCTGTGAAGGGCCTTAAGAACATATTTATTTTTTAGAAATGTAAACTTTTCTGATAATGTGATTCCTTTACAAAAACCTTGAAGAGATTTTCCTATCATTAAATTAAAAATGAATGTGTACAATAGAAAGTCCCTAAGATCAAGTAAATTTAGCAACTATCTTGTTTTGTTATATATATATATCTAGTAAGTTCAAATTAGACTTATATAATTAAAAGCTGACAAACTCATTTGCTTTTATAAGATAAAAAGAAAAGAAGTGTGAAAGGGAGTTAAATTAGATTTTACCATCTGTATAATGAGTTTCAGGCCTTGTTTGATAATAAATTTCCAGATATAAAATTTCAAAATGGTCATTTTCAGAAATAGTAACTGACCTGCCTTGTAAAATGTATATAAATGCCCATTCACACTCATTACTATAAAACTCATGATTTGTTTTATTCCTAATGAAACCGATTAACTTTCCATCATATCAATGTGAAAAACATAATAAATGCAGAACTTACATTCATAAGACTTATCACATTTCTTAAGGTTATTATAATTCATATTTTAATTTTATCATAGAACTTTTACTTAGTTTAGTTTTTAATGAATCTCTATAGAGTATTTATTTCACTTCTTCAATATCCTGTGCCTAAGAAACTTTCCCATTGATCCCCTGTGACCACATTCCTCTACCCTCAGCCTACTTTTGAGATGCATTTACCGTTCCAAAACTATAGGGGGCCATCTGGTTAAGTGCTCCTGAACCGCAAGAAATATATCCAGAAACTGCTCTGTTCTGACAAATTACGTCTTCAAACACATTCATAAAATGATATTTAAGTAATTACAGAGTACATTTATTGAGTCTGCAAAGCATTACGGACTCTTAATACACCTGCAGAAGGCTGAGACTATACATGAGCCAGTTAAAAATTATGTATGGCAAAGGAATGCTTCAGAAAATCAGGTGAATTACTTTTTGCATGCCAAGTTTTGGTGTATTTGGAGTCAATTCCTGAGCACTGCCAAGAGAGGACTGTACATGGCCCAGAAAATCATAAACAACAAGAGAAAAACTGAGCTGTTTGGGAAGCCTTATGAACTACTATGACCCTAGGAACCCAGAGTTCAATGAAGGTGGTAGAACTATGAACTTGATTTAACATCCAGAAAAAGGGGACACCTGGGTGGCTCAGTTGGTTAAGCGTCTACCTTCAGCTCAGGTCATGATCCCAGGGTCCTGGGATCAAGTCCCACATCGGGCTCCTTGTTCCACGGGGAGCCTGCTTCTCCCTCTAGCTGCCACTCCCCCCTGCTTGTTCTCTCTCTCTCTCTCTTTGTCTCTCTCTCGATCTCTGACAAATAAAGGAATAAAATCTTTTTTAAAAAATCCAGAAAAAGCTAGAAAAGAGGTTTCTCTGGAGCTTTTAACCAGCACAAAGAACAGCCACGTTTAAGCCAAAACATTAGCAATGTTTGTGAGATATAGCTCAAAACATTAAAGTCAGAATAGGAAAATAAAGGTTAAGATCAGAAATAATAAAGAATAGCAGACCAACCAAGATATTTGGGTAGAGAGAAAGAGGCCACTGTTGATAGTATCTAATACCCCAGTGTTTTAATTCCTTAATTCTTCTTTTCTAAAAAGTGCTCTCATAAGTCAGTTACAGAGTGCCAAGGAGACTACAGGAGTACATGTTCTTTGTCAGAAAGAAATGAAACATAATGGATAACCAGGACTTACAAAGAAAAAATAGATAAAATTGGGGTTTTTTTGCAAGTAAAAAATAATAATTTGTTGTTGCTGTTTTTAATTTTCTTATTTAAATTCAATTAGCCAACATATAAACATCATTAGTATTTGATGTAGTGTTCAATGATTCATTAGTTGCATATAACACCCAGTGCTCATCACATCACATGCCCTCCTTAATGCCCATCACCCAATTACTCCATCCCCTCAACCCCCCTCTCTTCCGCAACCCTCAGTTTGTTTCCCAGAGTCAAGAGTCTATCATGGTTTGTCTCCCTCTCTGATTTCTTCCCATTCAGTTTTCCCTCCCTTCCTCTACGGTCCTCTGTGCTATTCCTTATGTTCCACATACGAGTGAAACCATATGATAATTGTCTTTATCTGATTGATTTATTTCACTCAGCATAATACCCTCCAGTTCCATCCATGTCGATGCAAAAATAGGTATTCATCTTTTCTGATGACTGAGTAATATTCCATTGTATATATGGACCACATCTTCTTTATCCATTCATCTTTTGAAGGGCATCTTGACTCCTTCCATAGTTTGGCTATTGTGGACATTGCTGTTATGAACATTGCGGTGCATGTGCTCCTTCTTTTCACTACATCTGTATCTTTGGGGTAAATACCTGGTAGTGCAATTGCTGGGTCATAGGGTAGCTCTATTTTTAACTTCTTGAGGAACCTCCATACTGTTTTCCAGAGTGGCTGTACCAGCCTGCATTCCCACCAACAGTATAAGAGGGTTCCCCTTTCTCTGCATCCTTGCCAACACTTGTTGTTTCCTGTCTTATTAATTTTTGCCATTCTAACTGATGTAAGGTGGTATTTCATTGTGGTTTGGATTTGTATTTCCCTAATGGCAAGTGATGTGGAGCATTTTTTCATGTGTCTGTTAGCCATTTGTATGTCTTCTTTGGAGAGGTATCTATTTCTATGAGGCCAGCATTACCTTGATCCCAAAACCAGACAAAGACTCCATCAAAAAGGAGAATTACAGACAAATATCCCTGATGAACATGGATGCCAAAATACTCACCAAGATCCTAGCCAACAGGATCCAACAGTACATTAAAAGGATTATTCACAACGACCAGGTGGGATTTATTCATGGGATGCAAGGGTGGTTCAACATTCGCAAATCAATCAACGTGATACAATACATTAATAAAAGAAAAGACAAGAACCATATGACCCTCTCAATTGATGCAGAAAAAGCATTTGACAAAATACAGCATCCTTTCTTGATCAAAACTCTTCAAAGGATAGGGATAGAGGGAACATATCTCAATATCATAAAGCCATTTATGAAAACCTACAGTGAATATCATTCTCAATGGGGGAAAACTGAGAGCTTTTCCCTTAAGGTCAGGAACATGACAGGGATGCCCAATCTCACTACTACTGCTCAACATAGTACTAGAAGTCCTAGCCTCAGCAATCAGACAACAAAAAGAAATAAAAGTTATTCAGATTGGCAAAGAAGTCAAACTCTCTCTCTTCACAGATGACATGATACTGTATGTGGAAAACCCAAAAGACTCCACCCCAAAATTGTTGTTATTGTTTTTAAAGAGAGAATGAAAGACCTAGAAGTAATAGTTGAAAGAACTGAAACAATGAGGAGCTTATCTGTGGGGAGAGTAGATGTCAGGTTTATGTAGAAAAGGGGAGCAATTAGCTAATGAGGCTGGAGATATGGAAGACAAGATCATGCATGTCCATATAAATCATGATGTAGAGTTTCTCTTTCATTTTTAAAATTATATTTATATTTATCAGAGTAATAAACATATCTAGTAGAAAACTGAGTAGTACCAAAAGTCTTATGTTAAGAAAAAAATAGCATTTCTTTGCCCAAGCACTTTACATACCATGTTTCCTGCTCCTGTAAGCAGTAATAATCAACCTGATTGATTTTTCTAGCATTAACCTTACGTGTCTATATAACTTTTAGTAAATAGGCAGTTTTTCTGTTTCTTCATTGTCAATTCTTGACAATAGTTACTGACTCCTTGTTATACCACCAAGTCCCCATTTCCTTTTCCCATACAACTAATACAGCTTTAGCAAAGTTTTGATTACTGTAATGTCTACAAGTATATTATTTACTTCAGAGCAATAGTGTATTGTGATTATATTTCTTTTCCTGTAAAGCTTTATTCCCCATAATCCATAATTGCCATGGTACCTATCAATTACATAGCTTGCCTTGCATCTATCACATCTATGTCTCTATCTTATTTTTTCCTCAAATGATTTAGATCTGTGAAATGCTTAGTAATTTCTTTTCCATACACTCCAACATATCACTTTAAGCTACTGATTTTTTTTTTTCCTTTTTAGCTTACAAAATTCCCTCCCACAGTCAACCTTTTCTTTATTCTGATGTTTTCAATATAAGTTTCCTAAACCCTATTATCTTATTATTTCTCAATCACTCCCACTGCCAACAGCTTTCTACAAAAGGTATAACAAAATATGTATCTGTGTATCCTTACTTATCTGAAAATCTTTTAAATTTATTCTTATACTTGATTGCTAGTTTAGTTGGGTATAGAATTTCAGGCCAGAAATCAGTTGCCTCATAATTTGAAGGTATTGCTTTTCCATTTTTGTCTAGTATTCCTGTCAATAAGCAACTATAAATCTAATAGCTATCTTTACATGCATTCCTGTGTATTTTCTTTAGTTAGTTTCTTTCCCTGGAAGATTTTAATATCTTCTCTTCAGTATTCAGAAATTTCACAATTATTGTGTGTGGTATATGTTTCATTCATTGTCATGGCCACTTAGTAGGTTCCATTTGGAGTCATGACTCCTTATTTCTGAAAAAAAATATTTGATAAATTTCTTCTATTAGTTTGGTTCTTTTCTGTGAAATTCTTATTACTTGAATCTCCTGGAGTGAAATTATAATGTCTCATCATTTTACTATTTCCTTCTCTTTTCTGTGTGTGTTATTATTTTTTAGGATATTTCCTTGGCTTTATCTTCAACACCCTTCCGTTGAGTTCAATTTAAAGAAATTAAAGAAAGGTACAAAGATCTTGGGATGGAGTAATCAGAAACTTTGGTGGGAAATCAAGAGAGTGAGAACAAAGAGATGATCAACAGCATAGATAAGTGATATTAAATGCTCAAGAGAGATGACAACTGATAAAAGCCTATTAGATTCTGAATAACAAGAGAAAGATAATCAGTGAATTTAGCAAGAGCATTTCAGTGGAATGATGGAGCCAGCAATCAGACAACAGTGTGTTAGGGAAATAACAGCAAGTGGGTCAGGAAGTAAGAGGGCAAAGACTGATAAAACTTCACAGGCATTTAGATATTAAAAAGTAATTGTCTTATTTAGCACAGTATTAGCAAAACCATCAAGGTCAGGTAGGATAAGCCTTCCGTATACTACCAATAGTTATTGCCAGTATAAGAGAATATTCTATATACAAATGAAAAGTGATGTCAAAATAAAATAATGAAATACATTTGTTAATATTTATTATGTAAATGACTCATACAATATGTGATCTTTTGTGACTGGCTTCTTTTACTTATGTTTTCAAGGTTCTTCTATGTCGTAGCATTTTATCCATATGAAGTCCTTTTTACTGCTGAACAAGGTTTCATTTTACAGATATATAATATTTTATTTATCCATTCATCAGTTGATGATCATATGTGTTGTTTCCACTTTTTGGATATTATGAATGATGCTGCTATCAACATTCATGCACAGGTTTTTGTGTGGACACATATTTTTTTCTCTCTTGGGTATATAGCTGTGAGTAAAATTTCTGGCTCACATGGTAACTCTATGTTTAGTCTTTTACAAATCCATCTAATTATCAAAGTAGTTGCACGGTTTTACATTCCACCAGTGGTATTTGAGAGCTTCACTTTCTCCACATCCTACCACACTGATGATTTTTTTATATTTTTGATTATATAACAAAAGATGTTAATTAAGGTGACTATAGACATACAGCTAGTACCTACAAGAACTGGAATTTAGTCATATGCCTTGTCCTAACTCAAAACTCATGCTCTTTAGCATATTGCTATATTGTGGCCAGTGTGTTTTATTGAAATAAAAGGGATTTTGTTTTTTGTTTGGGGGTTTTTCTTTTTTTTCTTTTTTTGGTTCTTTGACATTACTGAATGGATAGATAATAACTCTCAAAGGCATTATTTTTCTCACTTGTTCTAGTTTCTGATAATATAATGCTATACGTTTATCTTTTAGATTTCATAATTCCTAAAAAAATTTAAATACCAATAATTTCAATTTTTTACAATAAATCTGAATTATTGTGGGAGGTGGCTATAATTTGGAATGTCATTTTGTGAAATAAAGCATATTTCATGTTATATTTTAACAGAAAGATTAAAAGTCTTAGCCTATAAATGACTAATCACCAAAACATAAAGTATAAAAGTTCTAGTGCTCAAATTCTTTCAGTATATTTGATAAACAGAAAACCTGGTAAATAAGTGGCTCAAATCTTAATAGGTAGTAATAACATGTAAGATCAGCAGCAGCCAAGTGAATATAAAGTAAAATTTTATCCGACATAGAACAATTACATACTCTTTAAATTAAAAAAGAAAAAACAATGGCCAACCCAAATCCTCTCATTTCCAGTTGATTGTACACTAATTGAAATGGTTGGTTTTATGCTGACAATTGATTTTTTTTTTTAATGAAATGGCCAATAGTGAAGTCAGTGCTTTATATTACACACTCCAGAAAGCAAGCTTCCATTGAATTTACTCAGACCAACTAACTGCTAAATTAGATGGCCATTCAAAGTTATTGAGTACATTTCAAACACTTTCTTCTGAATCAAAAGATAACTAAATGTGTTTTGGTTACTACTGCACTGCTAATGTAAAATCATAAGGTATGTATCTTTCTGGAATTTTAATATGGTAAGCCTGGGAACATGACATTGGTGTGTAGTAGAGATGAGGAGCAAGGAGTCAAGGTGCTGTGGTGAATTTCCTGAGCAAGAAAAGCAGTCTGCAGAAGGGAAGGAAATTGACAGAATCAGCTGACACCCCTGACCAATCAATTATGATTGACTGGTTCTGCATCACTGTTATTAGTTATTACCAATAAGAAGAAGTTTCTAAAATGTGTATTAGATTAAGTGTTTTCATGAAAAAAACTTAGTTTTCAGAATTCAGAAACTGACATTCTAAAAACCTTGTGCGTTTTGGGGTGTTTTTTTGTATTTATAGACACTAACCTTAGAACTATCCATTAAGATTTAAATCAGAATCTCTTCTCACTCCATCACAGCTCTAAAGTTTCTATTTATCATATCGGTATTCTAGGAAGAGAATGGGAAAAAAGAAAAGAGGCAATTTAGTGCCATCCTTTCCTACATGAAATAAGAGAGTCCTCATCTCTGCTTGAATCCAGTAGGTTGTGATTATTGAAATACATATTATAAGATGTCTATATATTTTGTAGTTTCAAGCAAATGGTTATGATTATTGCTTTTTCTCACATTTAAAAACCAAATTTATTTTACACATGAAGACATATTTCCAAAGAAGTTTTAGTCTCTATAAAAATGAATATTTAATAGAAACTGATAATATTCTCTTATGTATTGGAATTATTAGGTTTGAAGAAATAAAATGTTACTTAAATCTACTACTTTTAACAACACTGTAGCGTTTATTGGTTTTGCAATAAAAGAATTATAGAAAATTGCTGTGATATTACTTTTTATGTTTCATATTGAAAGTAAGTAAAGTGATTTCTAAGCAATTGGTCATTATCGTTCATAACTAACCATACTCAGGAGTTAGGCTTTTAACTGCTGACATCATTTTGGTTTTTTTAGGAAAAATGATAGATGTTATTTAATGTTTAAAGATAAACTGCTGCAAACATGATTTTTTTCCTGACAACTTTGCCCTAAACAAACCTAGTCAAATATGAACAACAAGGAGTTTTAAAGTGAGTTTGCTAAGAGAAAAAAATCTGAATTAAAATCTTCAATCATTTCCTCAGTCAGTATACTAAGAGAAATCAGGTATTGTTTCTAATCTATTATTAAAGGGCAATTCAGTTTGATGCAAACATCTCAGAAAGTTCATGTTAACCCTTTAAAAATTCTCCTTTTAGAAAATTCCTCACTTGCTCTTGACTGCGCCGTACTCATCACTGGCAATTTTCAGCAGTTCAAGCGTTGTCTCCCTCAAGCACAGGTTTTAAAATGCAGGAAAGTGCTGGAAAGTATGTTAGCACAATGGCTTCTCCAGAGAAAGGGGTGGAATGACAGATGGTGGGAGGTCAGGCATGACTTTCTTCTTTTCTCCACGCTTCCTATCCCCAATTCAGAAGGACTTACAGAGTCAGTGAGGGGACTTCGAAAAAGTGCCTGAGATATTCCCTGAGGACCAAGCTATAATCCCTAAATCCCCATTTATATCAGATCTTCTGAGCAACTTTTTTTTTTCTTGGTAGGATTTAAAAATAGAGGGCTTTTCCTAAACAATGAAATAAAGTTCTTTGTTTTTGCTAGGACTTTTCTCTGGAAAGCCTTGAAATTTTTAGCAACTATTTTCTAATTAAAATATTTATTTTGGCCATACTTGCAGTAACTGCAAGTGATAACAGCTCAAGCTAACATGTCTAAAGGACCGTCTAAAGGACTGCTACTTTGGTCTCTAGAATTCCATGTGATTTTCCTACCACCAATGTGTGGTCACTGCCAAGTTCCCAACTATACCCTCAACATGCTGAGAAAGTTGACAAATATCCCGTGCTTCACGTATAAATTCTTACAATTTTTCTGGATAAAAATCTAGCAATACTTATCAAAGTACCTAAGATTATTAATGAACAGATTCTTGGTTATAACCATCTAGAAATATATCATAAGGGGAAAAAGTGGTAAAAAGATTCATATTAGGAATATTAGGAATATTCATATTAGCAGTACCTTATTATTGTGAAAAATTGGTAACAACCTAAATATCCAACTTCAGTTTGGTATTAAATAAAATTATAGTCCTTCCATATGATAGAATAATATACATGCACTAGCAACCATATTCCTGAGTATTTTATGCTATGGAAACAAATATGTTATATGTTGTTGGGTGAGTACTTTGGGACACAAAACCAAATGCACTCTTTGATCTCATTTTGTTTTATAAAAGAAAGTCAAAGTTTTGATTTAATTATATGTATAATTAAGTACAGCAAAAGCCTACAAGGCTTATTTCCTGAGATTGCTTGTTTTATAAGTGTTAGAACATTTATTTTCCCCCTTTTGTACAATTTTCTAATAAAATTCAATTTCTTATAATGAACATTGGTTATTCTTCAGTAAAAGAAAAGTTCATGTTATTAAATACCTTGTCTGCCCTACATCAACTGTCTAAGTAGCTACATGGTATCACACACATTTAATAAATGCTTTCTCCATTCCTAGATTTTCTGAATACACATCTTTCATATGATTCTGCTGTTTTATATTCTCCCCTAACAGTTTTGTTGCGAATTAATTCTCTAAGAAGAAGGTGGCAACCTCATAGTCCCATGACTTAAATACTATTTAACACCGATGCTCCCAAACACGCACCTCCTGCTCTGTGGTTGCCCCTGAATTCTGGTTGTATCTCTCGGGATTCTGAGGCATTTCAAATGTAACAAAACCATAATTTCTAATCAACCCCAACAACTAAACCCCAGACTTGCTCCATTTCCAGAATTTCTTGTTTCATTAATGACACTATCACCCCACCAAAGGCAGTTCTCATGCTTGCTCTCCCCTCTCTATCCCATTTCCAATCCATCAACAAATCTTGACTAACTCTCCTTCCCGTATTTATCTAAATCTCCCTGCTTCGCATGTTGGTCACTCTTCTTATTCTAGTCCCAATAACCATGATCTTCTGCCTTTATTACTTACTTCCTCTATTTTTGTTCTTCTTCTACTTTGGTCCATTTTCCAAAGTGAAGACTAAATTATCTTTACAAAACATTAATTAAATTATATCATCCTCTGCCTACAGTCTTTGGTTTCCCATCCCACTTAGGATAAAATTTAAACTCCCTGCTGGAGTCTACCAAATTCCCGTTAATTCAGAGTATCTCTCTCTTTCTCTACCCTCCACTCACTCTGTTCTGGCCACGTGGCCTTCTGTTTGTTCTTCAAATACAATAAACCTATTTCTGCCACAGGTCCTTTGAATGTAGTATTCCTTTTGCCCCACACACAGATCTCCCAGATTTTTCTGATTCCCTTCTTCTCCTTCTTCAGTATCAACCCAAATATCCACCCCCACTTTTGGTGGCCTCCACAAGCACACTCTTCTTAAGTAACTTTTCCTACTTCATCCTGTTTTGTTCGTTATAACATTTGTCAGCCGACAGTTATTGTACTTACATATTTTTTCTTAGAATGTAAATCTCATGTGAACAGAGTTGCGTCTGCTTTGTTCACCCCTTTAACGCATAGTGGGAACTCAGTAAGTACTGTTTGAATATTTTGAATAAATTATTAAGACATTCAAAAAGTACCATTTTTCAAAGTAAAATTCCTACCCACTTGTTTAGTGACTGTAACTGCAGAAGTTACAGGGCAGAAAATGAGGTGCAGCTCAATGATAGGCCAAAAAGGAAGGTGTTTGGAGGCTAATGTATGGAGCCAACTTTTGCTAATAAATATGGCTGGTTTATTTCCCTATATTTACATAGGGCGAAAAGGACAAGAGGAACATTAGCTTATCCCTACGATGAGAGATGTAATTTTCATTGTTAAATGCACTTAGTATCTATCACAGTAAGAAATAGATTGAATTCTGTGGAAACACAAATAAGTGTTCATCTAAATCTACAGATTAAATTCTGAACCTACTTCTACTTCCTCCCTTTGTCTCACACTACTCCCAAATGAAGAAACCATTGTTTATAGAAGACAATTTTCTGAAACTTTTCAGACCTGACACCATGCTAGGTCTTTATAACTCCCCCCCTCATAGTGACAGTATAATAGCCAGCCCGGCCAGGGCACACATATATGATTAGCAGTCAGAAGTCTAGCAAAATCAAAAATGTTTCTTCATCTTTGGGACAGCTGGCTTAGGAGAGAACATGTTCTAAGACATTAAAGGTGAATATTTTCATGACACCTGTATAAAATGACTTTCTGCTATCTTCTCTAAAAACCTAAGTTTCAATCTTTATCCTATAGACTTTAAAAGATAGACCTCAAAGGTAACATTTTATATCATAGTCTCTTATAGTCCTAGAACAAAACTTAAGCATGAATAATTGGAGATCTGCACACTAATATAAAGATGAAAGAATGGGACTCAATTTAACACAAGAGCTAAAAAAAAAAAAAAAGTGGGATTATTTCCCTCTGCCATCTTGAAAAGGATATGGCTTTAAAACCTATGAAACAAGAAGACAGTGATGTTATGCTGGATGGGCAACATATCAGTGAACCCTCTTCCTAAGAGCTTTTATAAACCTTTATATTTTGACTATCTACTTATTTCTTTGTGAATATAGTTTTCTTATATCTGTGGACTCATTCCTATATAGCAGCTCCATCCTCATTACCTATAACAAGGTTTCCACCAACTTTCATCATGTATATATTCCATAAAGTTTGAACACACACCTACTTGATATGTGAATTTATGTATTTCTACCCTAAACACATGTGCCATTGCGCTGTTACATATTTTATACACTTTCCTACAACCAAATACATTAACATAATGAGACAGAATAAATAGACACTGAAGTTCTATTGTTCCTTCCAGCCCTCCAGTCGATTGGTTTATGCCCTTTCTGGGGGAATGTTTAGCCCCCTTTGGAGACCACTAAGATTTTATCTCAAGGAAAGGAACTGATTCATATTAAAGCTCTTTTGATTTTATGATCAATGTGCACTAGAGTTCCTGAATAGTCTAGATCTGCATACCTTATTATACCATGTTACAATGCATGAAGCTATGAGGTGCCAGCTAGAATAAGATATTTGTTCCTCCAGCTGCAGGTAATATTGTTGGCTGCTGGTAACTCAGAGCTGAGTTAACACTCCCCTGCCTCCACCCTAGTAGCCCTCATCCAATTACTGGTCCAATAACCCACACCTCCTTGTTTCAGTTCAGGCCAACTGGAAAGGGCCATCCTAGCTGCAGAGTTCCTACTGGACTCAGAAGAAGCTTCCATTATTACTACAATTGCACTCTCTCGCTCTCTCTCTCTCTACAGTGCTACTTCCTCCAGTCCTTCATTGATTGCAAAGGCACCCTGCCAAAAATCTCCTGCACACAAATCTCTGTTGCAGAGCCTCTTATGTGTTGAGTTCCTAATAGATTGTTTATTGAGCCACTGGAAATTCAAGAATTAAAGTAATATCCTAAGTCCTTCTGAATCCCCGTTAGTTTCTGAGTCAAGATGAATTTCACCTGGATGTCTTCTTTGTTTTTCTTATTATGGAAAATCAAGGTTCCAAAAATTGGACAGGAAGAGTGACCTCCTTCTTCTAAATGCCTGAGTGACATTTACTGATGGGCTTAATATCACTGCTTCTGAGAACAACAGATCTCCAACCTGATCTCAGCCATTCTGCCCCAGACTGTGGTCTAATTCATACTGCTCACTCTGATGCCTCCTTCAGGGTCACTTCAGCTCCTGACACAATCCCAGTTCCACTCAGGTTCAAGAAATGTTAGAGCGCTTGACCTACTGGCAGCATAAGGCACCTACTTACTTTACCTGGGATATATCTCTCTGAGAGAATTGGTTTAACTCACTAGAGGCTATGAGGTTTAACGCACTAGTAGTCAGGACACCATTTTTCTCTTACACTTTTCTCAATGGAACTTACTTGGTTCTGCCATCCAGGGTGAAAGCTCTGTTTTCCCAATGCACCAGTCATAGAATAAGCAAAGTAACCATTATTGCTTCCTGGAAGGGAGAGATCTATGGTATTGGACATAGTGCCCCTGTTTACATTTTCTTTGATAAAGATACAGACTTTCATAAAAATGGAATCCTAAGAACTGGCCCTACATAAACTTAAGTTTTGCAAAACAACTATGAAAAGCATACCAATGACTCTAGATTTTTTTTTTTTTTTTTTTAGAGAGAGAGAATGCCTGTGAGCAAGGGGAAGAGTGGTGAGAAGAGGGAGAGGGAGAGAGAGAATCCCAAGCAGGCTCCATGCCCAGTGAAGAGACCCACATGGGGCTCGATCTCATGACCCTGAGATCATGTCCTGAGCCAAAATCGATTTGGATGCTTAACCTACTACTGAGCCACCCAGGCACCCCTACAATATTTTAATATTTATAAACACTCGATACAATGCTTAGGTATAGTTTCTGACATAGAATATCAGAAATAAGAAACCATCCAAGGTTTTACTTAGAAAAAATGAGAATATATGCATAGATAAATTGTTATAAAAAAACGAATACCTAAAATATAGTCCTTCTTACCCCAAACTCCAATAGATGAAGAATGGAGGATGGCCATTACAGCATGTAATATAATATTTGATTCTAATTAAAAGATTATTCAGGGCGCCTGGGTGGCTCAGTCGTTAAGCGTCTGCCTTCGGCTCAGGTCATGATCCCAGGGTCCTGGGATCGAGCCCCACATCGGGCTCCCTGCTCGGCGGGAAGCCTGCTTCTCCCTCTCCCACTCCCCCTGCTTGTGTTCCCCCTCTCGCTGTCTCTCTCTCTGTCAAATAAATAAATAAAATCTTTAAAAAAAAAAAAAAAGATTATTCAGTGAAATGCTCTTTTGATAGAAATTGACATGCTTCATATGCTATATATTAAAAACAGTAATACATACTTGATTACAGATTATTAAAGATATAACAGAAGTATTTCATAAACAGTCATTAGGTAGATTATAAGATAACATGTAAAAGGTGATACAGGAAATAAATACAAAAATGCATATTATCCATTTATGACTTAACATTTATTGAAAGTGGAGCAAAACCCTTCACAGCAAGGCTCAGAGAGTTGCCTGCAAAGTGACTCCAGTGTCTTCTATGGTTGTTGTTTTTTTTTCTAATTGTCACGGCAGTCCCCATGTCTAAAGCTCATTCATCAGGGATGAAGCTTATGCTACGATTTTCACTATACCTTGAGATGCTGAGGCTATGGCTACGTTTCACAGATACGGAGCGCCCTCCATTAAAATACTACTGTTTGGGCGCCTGGGTGGCTCAGATGGTTAGGCGTCTGCCTTCGGCTCAGGTCATGATCCCGGGGTCCTGGGATCGAGTCCCGCATCAGGCTCCCTGCTCCTTGGGAAGCCTGCATCTCCCTCTGCCTCTGCCTCTCTCTCTCTGTGTCTCTCATGAATAAATAAAATCTTTAAAAAAATAAATAAAATAAAATAAAATACTACTGTACATTGACTCTGTATGAAAATTGCTCAACAAAATATTTCTAAAATCTCAATACAAATAATTTATTCCAATACTCACATTTAGGTAGGACCATCAGATAGGATTAATAGATTTATCACATGTAATGGAAAGCAAATACTTATTATTTACCATTGATTATACCAATAAATAGAGTATCAGCACTTACCTGAATAACGTGCTTCAGTTTATCAATAATTTGATTTATCACGGGATCAGTTCCTCTGACTTTGACTTCGGGATTTCCAGATTGGGCTTTGATTCCATTTCCAACCACACGCTGAGTATAGCTAACAAAGTGAAAAGTGGAAGATAGAGAATTTAGTAATCTGATCAGAATATTATCTGCCATAACCATTTGAATACACCTGAGCTCAGAATCTTACTCTTTTAAGAGTGTACAACAATGCTTTTTTTCTTGGAACAGGCCCTGGCCCAGCTGCGACATTATTTTAGTAAGATGCTTACCATGGAAATATAAACTATTCTAATGTTTTTCTCTCAAAAGACCCAACCAAAAATTAACTATGTTTTAATACTACTTATCAATATACTAAAGAAAGCTAATATACATCCCACTTTGTTACCAGGTCTTGCTGAATTACACATATGTCTGAATCCATATTACCTGGGTCAATTTAATTCATCGTATACGGTATATAAATGAGTCCCAATACTATTTTTTTTTACATACTGGACTATAAAAGTCAAAATTATGAACATTATAAATAAACAACTAAAACTGGCAAAATATTTTGCAAGCAGACAAAAACACAATCTTTCACCAACATTTATCTAAACAAGGGTCTAGTAAATCATGTTGTATGTAATAGGGTGACTTCATAGGTGGTTAAAGTCATTGTAAATTACTATCTTCCCAAAATGACAATTTAGATTCATCAGTCACAATCCTAGGAATGAAGGAGAGGTTCAGTATGTTATGGGAATAGCTAGAAGGAACGGTATATGCCATGTGAGAGGTTAGGGATAACATGGGTAGTAAACACTGAACATATGGAGAAGTCCATCTGGACTAAGACACTTGGGGAAAAATTAAAGAAGTTATTGCTTGTGTTAGCCCTTGAAGTATTACGGGAAGAACAGGTCTTAGATGGTATAGTTAATGTAAACTCCAGAGCAAAGGATGACATCCCAGCCGGAGAAATGGCAAAGGCATATGAATAACACACACAGGGAAGAATAGCTAGGTTTCTAATTACAAAGAGTACAAATAGGGAAAAGTAAGAGATAGGAGGCCATGCCCTGAACATTCCATACTCTCTCCATTTAAGACTCTCCTCTGAGTAATCTGTTTGTTCAAACAGAAGTCATAATAAAGTGGCCTCAGAGAATTTCCAGCAAGCATTTTCATATTATGTTTAATGTAATATTTCTTCCCTCTATTTGAGCAGAGTATCACAGCTATTCACATGAACCCTCTGGATTTTCTACAGCAATGGAAGCTCTTTGAAAAGATGAAAGGAGGTTCCACTGTTGAGAATATGGCCAGATACAAGAAGTTTTAATGAATATCCAATTCCTCCCCAAATTTTGCACACCCAGTGACTAATTTATACAAGTGGATCAAACAATTACTAGCTAGATCCTTCCAATTAAATGATGCAACTTTTTTATATTGATAATATCAATTGCATATGACAAAAATAATGATATTAATAAATCTTTTTTTAAAATTTTTAAAACAACCTTAAACCCGCTTCTTAAGGCAGAAATAAAGGGGTATAGAGTTAGGTATTCCAGTATACATTAGGGATTTGGCAATATATACCAATAACTATTAGTAGAAGGAAATCAATTACACAAATCTATTGATATGTAATAATATTTTTTACTTAAGAGGAATTAAGTAAACTATAAATATTAAGCTTCTCTTAACTCCTCTGTAGCACTATTGTATTTTTCTTCCAAATATTTCAAGCAGATTGCACATGTGGCTCCTTTATTAATGTGTTTATTATTAATAATGATGAATATTATGAATACATAAATGGACAAATCCATGTTTATGATTCAGGCATTGTTTTAGATACTTTCATTGGAGTTTGTCAATTTATCTACATGATAATCATTTGTTGTGGCCATGAGCATGTGCCTATAGACCTCAAAGTACAACAAGTTTAATTGACTAAGAGTACCTGCTGTTTTGCTCTGAAATCTATTTCTGCACCTGTCCCCAACCAATGACTGTGTTCAGCAGGGCTATTAATGCAGAGCCATCACAGGAAGACAGAGGGTTCCTCTGATAGCTAAGTTTGTCTCAGGAATCCCTGAAACCCTTGCTAACCTTTCCTTGGGCTGCACATCATGCTTGATACTTCCACTCAAACTTCTTACCCCTTCCCTGCACTCTGGGTCACGCATGCTTCGTGACTAACAGCTTTTCCAGCCTTACTCAGTTTCCACCCCATTTGCTTGGATAGGCATCTCCCTTAATAAAACCCTCTTGTGTTTAATCCCTTTTTCACATCTGCTTCTTGGAGAATCCAGATTAATACATCATATAATATTTATATTATAAGGATTCCCACTCTACAGATTGGGGATCTAGGATGTGAATATGTTCAGTAACTTTCCTAATGCAACAGCTTGTTAAGTGTGCAGCAAGGGTATGAATCCAGGGAACATGAGCTCCAAAATATAATCACTCAATAATTATTAATGAAAACTCCTGAAACCAACTAATATAAACTAGAGATACAATTAGTTTTGTGCAAAGTGTTTTTCTTCTTTTTGTAATCCTTTCTTTTTTTCTGTAACTACAGCATTTTCAAATGTTTTACTACTCATAATTAGAAAAGGATGTACTGGGGCACCTGGGTAGCTCAGTCGTTAAGCGTCTGCCTTCGGCTCAGGTCATGATCCCAGGGTCCTGGGATCGAGCCCCGCATCGGGCTCCCGGCTCGGCGGGAAGCCTGCTTCTCCCTCTCCCACTCCCCCTGCTTGTGTTCCCTCTCTCGCTGTGTCTCTCTCTGTCAAATAAATAAATAAAATCTTTAAAAAAATAAAAAAAAGAAAAAAAAAAAGAAAGAAAAGGATGTACTATTTTCTTCAAAAATCGCAATGAACAGTTGTATATTACCAGCTAAAGAGGGAAGTTATGCTTGCTGGAGGGGTGAAAAGAAACTAATAGAGTGCAAGTTTGCTATAAGATTTTCCTATTTCTCTAGAAACACAGATATAATATGAGCAATGGAAATTTAGTCTCATCACTTAATCTTAAATACAGTAAAACCTTACACAATACAGGTTTGAACTCTCTGGGTCTACTTATACATGGATTTTTTTTTCAATAAATACAGTACTATAAATGTATTTTCTCTTTCTAGTTATTTTCTTGATAACATTTTATGTATTTTCTCTACTTACTTTATTCTAAGAATATAGTATGTAATACATATAACACACAAAATACGTGCTAATCGACTGTTATCGGTAAGACTTCTGGTCAGCAGTAGGCTATTTGTAGTTTCGGGAGAGTCAAAAGTCATACGTTGATTTTTGACTATGCCCCTAACCCCCACATCCTTCAAGGGTCAGTTGTAAACTATTACTTTGGTTGCATCTTGGTTTATGTACAGACCATGAACTTACTTTCAAGATGCGGGAATGTCATGTCATATTAATCTGAAGAATTTCACATTTTTATTCTTAACTATCACAGTTGATAACACAGATAAATTTTATCACAATTACAACTGATCAAGAATCTCATTCGAAACTAGTGTATTATTCAGGAGTTCAGTATCACTATTCTTACATATTATTTAAATAAGGAAAAACACTGCAGCAGGGCATTTAAGATACTTCAAGTGAAATACAATTTTTAAAAGTAAGTTTTTCTTTTCTGTTTTCATAAAGTTAAGAACTACAATGCAACAGTGGTACATACACACCAGAAGAGTTTAAATGAAAAAGACAGATGATACCAAGTGTTGGCATGGACACGGACCAGTTGGAGCCCTCGCTCTTTGTGGATGGGTGTGTAAACTGATATAAACCACTATTTGACATGTATACTAAAGCTAACAATCCCATGGTCCTGGGGATATACTCAACAATGTCTACCAAAAGACAGGTATAAGAATGCTCAGGGAAGTATTACTCAAAATAGCCCCAAATTGGACATAACCCCAATGTCCATAAGCATTAAGATGGGAAAATAAATGGGAGTATATTTATATAATAATATACTATACAGCAATGAGAATGAATGAATTATAACTATATGTAATATCTTATAAGCTAAATGCTGAATGAAAGAAGCAAGGTATAGAACATGCACTATGACCCCATCTATAAAAGTTTAACAGTAAATCAATGTTCTAAATCACCATAAGTACTACTCTAGGAGATACTGTCTAGAAGGCTGAAGTGGATTTCTGGGGCTCTAGTAATACGTTCCTTGATTTGGGTGCTGGTTACACAAGAATTCTCATTTTGTGTAAAAAAAAAAAAAAGATTGAATTGTACAGTTAAGATTTGAATATTTCATTGTATGCATGTATTTTCAACCCAAATAAAACACTTACATTATTAAACTCCTTCTGCTCTTTTTCTTAATATGTATACAACAGACAAATTTTCATTGAACCATGTATAAATAAAACATCCACACTGGTATTTTTAACGTGGGCTAAATGGTTTTGTCATCACTAAATGAGTAATTTAGGATCCTGGTTTGATATAAAAACTTACTCCCTGCAGCCTTTACTTTGCATGCAAAATATATGGTTTCTTAATGAAATAAAAATTTTTCTAACACTTTTTGAGCTTCTTATTATGAAATTTTAATAAATCACTAATCACGTTTTCCTTCTAAATGTACAAGTAATGGATAAAACATTTCAAGGATCCCTACAGAGGTTTCTTGACTTGAAAAATTGCTTGCATTTCAACTAGAAGAAGGGAATAAAACACACACCAAAAAAAAAGAGGCACATTTTTTGTTAGAGAAGTAATAGACCCACCATCTGTGCTTATTTCTTCTAAGCAGGTCTGGTAATAGATGACAGCGCTTTAATAGGAATACTCACTCCCCAAGTACAACTTGCTTTTCATTAGTATGGAAAAAAGGCAAGCACGGATATATTT
This sequence comes from Halichoerus grypus, assembly GCF_964656455.1. NCBI lineage: Eukaryota > Metazoa > Chordata > Mammalia > Carnivora > Phocidae > Halichoerus > Halichoerus grypus. Next base: position 18,031,754 of record NC_135715.1, read on the forward strand.
ACGTTCTACAAAGATGTTTTAAAATGATGATTAACAAGATTCCAATTCTCTTTGTGTTCAACATATGAAATATTAAAAAGAAGTGCTAATAAATCTACACACAGTATATCATTAGGAAGTCATTTCTCCTGACTTTACCAACATTTCTTATTGGAAACTCATGTCATGCCCTACTAGTTGATATTAATTTCATTTTATTTAGAATGCAGTAGAATTTGTTTCAGATTCACATCAAAAGTATGGTATTTTGATGCACAGACAATTTCAGATAGAAAAAAATATCTGGAATCTGACCCTGGAATTTATTACAAAACCCTTAAAGTGGTCTGTCTTAGAAGCCTTTGATAACCTCACTGGGACAGGATAAAGGAACTTCAAAATTAATGCGAAATGAGGAAAACATCTGATCAGAGGATTTCTCTTTTTTACCATCATTACCATCTTTGTTAGAAGTTAAAAGAGTGAGAACGGGGACCACGTTGGTGCTGGTGGTGATGGTAATAGTAATAGTAGTACTAATAAATGGTTTGTTTGTTTGCCTATTATTTTTTTGTATGACTTGGCTAGGTGACTGTATATTAAAATTCCTTGAATTTCCAGAGTTTTGGGTCTCCTAAATTCTAGAAGGCAAAACACTGGAGTGTCTTCGGCTCTGGCAAAGATGTTGCTATCTTGGGTAAAAAGGTCTGGGAAGAACACTATTATGTATTCATCAACAAACCTCTTCTTCAACAACAAATTTTCCTTCAAACCATTTCTGGGTCTCCCTTCCTAGCTCTGGCAGCAAACGTGAAAGTACCACAGGTATTTGTGTGTGTAAATTTGCCCCAAACATTTGGGTGACACTGGATACCACTACCGAGTGTGGCTCTGTGTACATGCAGCTTCTATATAGCACTTCTCTTCCACAGCGAAGGTCTTAATCTTCGAAATCTCAGAACCCAAAGAAGTCATATGATTGATTTTATGTGCCAGGTTTCTGGGGATAAGCTTTCATGGTAGGTAAGCGGCTTACAGGGGATTTAAAGAATGGAGACATCTGTAGAATCAATTCAAAATGATTAAACCTTTTGTGACTGCACTATCTACACTTCAATTGTGGACTCTTAAACTATTTTTAAGTTAATCTCCACTATTTATTTGGCTTTATAATTATAGATAAATAATGTCTAAATTTGAGATCTAGGTTTCTGAACTTAAATAATGAAGTCAAAATAAAGAGAAGTAATAGAGACCTTATTACAGCGTTTATTATTATTATTTATAGATAACTAATTTCCTGCTGCAGAGATTGTATTTGTGATATCTTATGGATAACACTCATTAACATTATTTTAATAAGGCAAGGTCATTCTTCGTTTAGTAGCCAACAGAGAATGTTTAGATCCCTACAATAAATAAAATATGAACATGTTTAGAAAGAGTTAAAAAACAGGACCTAATTAAAGATAGGCTATTAATCAATCTTCACCCTAACTCTTTGATTGGCAAGGCATGTATCGGTGCTTGTCAGTTTAGCCAGGTGAATCACAAGTAAGCTGTTTCAAGATATTTTGTAAGATAAGCAGCTGGGTGAACCTGAAAAATGATATTTCCACATGAAAAACTAATGACTATAAAAATCAGTGGTGTTTAGGAGGCTCTCATTTCAACAAACGTTGACTACCTAATAAAAATTGCATTAAAAGTAAACTTACCCCTATGTAAAAAAAATAGTACATTCCTTAAATTATTTCATTTCTCCTAACCCTTCCTTAATCTTACCAAGAAACAATAAATACCTTAAGTATAGCAAAAGCTCTGTTTTTATAGTTTTAAGTTTTTGAATTAAAAATTCAAAGCAGGGGCACCTGGGCGGTTCAGTGGGCTAAGCACCTGACTTTTTTTTTTTTAAGATTTTACTTTTTTATTTGAGAGAGAGATCGAGAGAGGAAGAGGGAGATATCAGAGCAGGGGGGAAGAGCAGAGGGAGCAGACTCCCTGCTGAGCAAGGTGCCCAATGCGGGGCTCAATCCCAGGACCCTGAAATCATGACCTGAGCAGAAGGCAGATGCTTAACCGACTAAGCCACCCAGGCGCCCTAAGCATCTGACTTTTGATCTCAGCTCAGGTCTTGATCTCAGGGTTATGAGTTCAAGCCCCATGACAGGCTCCACACTGGTCATGGAGTCTACTTAAAAAATAAACAAAATAAAATAAATTAAAAATTAAAAATTAAAATTCAAAGCAAATAATAATAATGGTTTGTTTTATAAATAATTACTCTCATTTTCTTCAAAGTAACTGTCGAATTTAAAATGATCAGTTCTGCGGCGCCTGGGTGGCTCAGTCAGTTAAGCGTCTGCCTTTGGGTCAGGTCATGATCTCAGGGTCCTAGGATTGAGCCCCGCATTGGGCTCCTTGCTCAGCAGGAGTCTGCTTCTCCCTCTTCCTTTGCCCCTCCCCACCGCTCATGTGCTCAGGCTTGCTCTCTCTCTCTGCTCTCTCTCTCCTTCAAATGAATAAAATCTCTAAAATAAAATAAAATGATCAGTTCTAGCTATCATCAATTGCACATACTGTTATATGAGTTATGAAATGCTATACTAACATCTATTTTCCAAGCACACATTCAAAATTAAATTCTTCTTAGTAAGATATGGGCTCTCTTTCATGGATTTATGATAATTGATAATTATCATTTTGCACTGATTTTCTGTCTCACTTCACTATTTGATATCATTATATGAAAGTAAAATATTATTCAAGGGATAACTATTATCTGAATACTAATAAATACTATTTGGATCCCAAAAGCACTCAAAATTATTTGGGGTATAACTTTCATTTAACAACCTTTGATTAGACATTACTAAATCCTAAAGGTTCCCAGCATCTTAGACAGTTTTGTTTTATATGTAATTGATGACAACATTAATTAAATTGCAAATATAAAACTACCAACTGCATCATAAATACTTTAAAATTAGGGGCAAGGTACAATAATTCTAAGACTACCAACATACCATCCAAATGAAACTGCTAGGTAATTCTTACCAATAGGTAGCATAATAAAATCAGAGAGAAAGAACCTCTGAACTTCAGAGTGTACTGGTTTCCTAGGGCCACCATCTTCACCCACTACACAGAGTAATGTAAAGAAATTGGAAGCCACTTGTGTGATAACAAATTTCCCCTTGAACATCAAATAATCAATAGACTTTACATATAAACCTCTTTCCTTGAAGTCATGATCCATGATCCATGATCCATGATCCATGATCCAATAAAATTTCTAGGGAAATTTTATTTACTATAAAATAATATTTATATTTCACAAACACATCTCTTAATTATAGCTTGGGTTTTCTCATCGTAACTCAGTCGCCCTTAAGGAAAATATTTTGATCAGCTTTGGAAATTTTCAGTCCATAGTATCTAGCACTTCCTGTATTTTAAATGACTTTCATCATACTAGCAAAAGTAAACAATGCTATTGATAATTTCTTGTGTTCTAAATTCATACAAACAGGAAATATATCTTAAAATGTGATTTGTTCTCCTCTAAAGCAGTGGCCCAACCACCTGCTCTGAATGTCAAAGTTCCCTGAAAGCTACCATGGGCTAGTTTATTATGAAGGTGTTGACAGCTGATGCTCTGGGGACCCATATAGGCACAAAGAATAAATTTTAATCACGCTTAATGCTAATGTTGTAATAAGACTGTGACAATATTCAAATGCAACGAATTTCATTAAATTAGCTACACTCATGAAGCTAAACTTGTTGTTTGAATCTGTATAAATGCCTCAAAAGAAATATTTAAGCTCTTCTCTTTTCTCTCTATTTTTTGTTGATGCTTAAGAGCGAAAAGATATTTTAACTGAGATCTTTTTGTTTTTTGGTTTTTGTTTTTTTTTTTTATTTAGCTCTCATGTCTTATCACTGTAAGACTGTGAGAGTCCTTAGCAAGTTGCTGAATCTAGCACTCTGATTTCAAAAAGAAATACACCTGTACCAGGAATATAGTACTTGGCATTCATCTCTTGGCCTATAGTCTAATAGATTTGTTGTCTGTCTTTAGTGACAGTAACATAAATTTAAAGCTGGGAAGGACCTTAGAAGTCATCTAGTCCAACTGAACCATGTTTTAAAACAAATGAAGAGGTATGTTTATTTCATCATTTTGCACCCATGTACTGTATATTTCCAGAAAAGCCTTTGAGACAGCTTAAAATAATAAAAGGCGCACACACTATAAAGCAAGGGCACAATGACAGAATAATGAAGGGAGGCAGATGACAATTATATAAGGAGACCCAGGAAAGAGACACTGCACTGCAGTCTAAAACTCAGCCCTAAGCCTCTTGATGGTGAAGGTCAAAAGGAAGCTTACGATTCAAATAGGTTTCAATTAGCTAATGAAAGTAGTATCTGCAAATGTCAGCAGCTGAGTATCTCTAAACTCTCAAGCACAGCACTGGAGTCTTTAAGGAACAGACGATGAGCAATACAACCACAACTATCTTCAGTAGCAATTTCAAAAACGTCAAAGGTGTTAAGTACACATGATTCTTTTTTATATGAATCTTTGTTAAGAGTTACCTGTGTGATGTTATATTTTAGTTCTGAGTAGGCATTTCTACTGGGACTTGGTTATCTGACTTGGTGAAAAATGTAGCCTTGGAGAACTTAGAAGAGCAGATGGCTAATATTTCCCTGAATTTATTTTTGTTTTTAATTGACATTTTATATCATCACTCACAAAGAATATATTCTCTGGATAATGTATTGAAGCACCATTGACAAAGAATCTCAAGGTCAGAGTGACTTGAGATAAATCACAAAGCAGAGGTCTGGTCTAGAGAACTTCACGGCCTCCACTATCCTACATGGCAAATAGGAACAGGACAAGCAATTTACTAACAAATGAACACCAGGGAAAGGAGAAGGGTAGGTGTAATGGTGAGACACATTTTAATTGGATAGACAGTTAAATTTTTTTAATAGATTCATTCATCCTACATTTAATGGGATCATTTTCTTTTTTCCTTCCCTCACTTTTGAAAAAAAAGTGTTTTGTCGTTTTATAAAAGAAATGACTTTGTAGATTTAATTTCCAAAGTTTAAAGCAGGCCCATCATCAATGCTCTAGGAACTGGAGAGTCTTGACATGTGGTCTATGTACTTTTGGAATGGCGATGGGAGCCTGGCAAGGGAGTCAAAAACTGCATTTTGTAGCTCTTATTATGAACACCTCTCTGTCTGCTCTTATCTTAGGCATGATCAAACAAATCACACAGGAATTAGGAAAAGCCAGGCATAATAACAAGAACTAAAAGGATAAAAATGTTTATTTATTTTTATTTGTAACAGTAAAAAGCTGGAGTTCTGGGCCCAAGGAAGAGATGTGAAGTTTTAAAGATTTGTAAAAGCCATTCTTAACAAAAATAATCCTGCAGTAAATAGTATTTAGAAAGCAATCAGAATTTGAGCATAACACATCAGTTTTAATATCCAGTTTCAATCTCGTCTCCAATTCCAACTTGAGGTTCTGTCTAACCATTCCATTTTGTGGTCTGTTGCATCTCAAAATACAAATTGATAGGTTTCCAATCATAGTTGTTATGAAGAGCAAGAAGGAGAGGAAGGTGGGGAAATAACTGAGCTTTTTGCCCATACCTCATCGTAACTAGACCATAGCTAAAATCCTGCTATCACAGGGTCCCGAGAAAATGATCCACTTGCATAACAGAATTTAATGTGTCCACTTGTACATAGGAGAAAATTTCTTCTCCGGCTATTTCTTGGCAAACTCAGTTGTGTTGTGCAGAAAACAGCTAGACTTGGTTCTGTAGACAGAACTATATGTGCCCAGGGACTTTTAGATTCCTAACAGTTGTGTATACCACAGAAACACATTTGGCTGACTCAGTATATGAAAAATACACATACACAGAATGTAGGACACTTCTCATAGCCTCCAGAGTTCAAATAGAACAGGTATTTCTGGCCCAAATGGCTGAGAGATTACACAGCTCTGGGCAAATGTGGCCAATCTCTCCCTTATTCTCTATACTTCCTTCTTATCCTTTTTCAGTCACTTAAATGATTTCTGCCACACCTCGCACGGTTTCCCACTCCATCCTCCCTGCCTGAAAAGTTCTATCCTTTTAGACCTTTCCCTCAGTCAGGTGCAGTAAACATTAAAAATATTTTTTATTAATGATTAAATTAAGGATTTTGAGATTACCCTGGATTATCTGGGTGAGCCCCAAATGCAGTCACCTATTACTATACTATTACTATATTTAGTAATCCATAAGTGGCAGCTAGAGGGAGATTTCATTTTTACAGAAGGAAAAGAAGATGACAGTGGGATCACAAGTCAGGGATCAGAGTGATGTTGCCACAAACCTAGAAATGCCAGAAGGTGGAAGAGGCCAGGGATGGACTCTCCCTAGAGCCATTAGAGGGAGCTTGGTCCGACAATTCGATTTTGGCCCAGGGATAGGAATTTCAGACTTCTGACCTCCAGAACTATTAGAGAATACGTTTTTGTGGTTTTAAGTGTCTCAGTGGTAATTTGTTACAACAGTCACAGGATACTAATACAACCACCAACCAGGGTATCCCTCCTACGTTATTTGCTCTCACTTCAACTAGTGCTTGCTAACACCTAGTTTTCAGGGATGCACGTATCATTACTGTAATTAAGTAATCAATTCACAATGATGTGTTTCAGGTCTGTAAGTCCCTTCTCCACTGTAAATTCTTGAGGTCAAGGAGCGTGTCTGTCTTAACCATCCTCTAGTTCCTGGGCTTGGCCACTTGTTTGGAATATGAGAACTCAATACATATTTGTTATCTGAGTGAATGTATGACAGATACAAAGGTAAACTAGAAAATCAATTTCAGGCAACAGTTTGTCTTTTCCAGAATTGGTCCTTATAAAAATGTTATGAGTCATGTCTATACATTCCTGAATTTGGTAACAAATGCCATGAATGTGTAAGTTCATTTTAATGCTGATTTGATCCAGCTTCTGGTAGTCTATCATGGAGTCCCATCCAAGTTCCCATTAGTGGAGAGAAAAGAAAGAAATTAGGAAAACAGAACAAACAGTATAAACAGCACCGAATGCTAAAACTGACACTCAATATGTAGACTATAAGAACAATTAAGTTAAATCATCCTCTCCATATTTTATTTCATGAGGCAGAATTTCCTCCTTATAAAAATCATGTAAGACAGTATTTGGCTCCCCGTAGCCTATTCCCTGAGTCACTCCTGCAGCATCCCAGAGGACGTTCCTCTCCTGTCCCAGTCTTGCTTCCTGAGGGGCCGGACACTGGCCACTCCCACATGACTCATAATGCGTAGCCTCCTTAAGAGACTGCAGTTACAATAAAAGGACAAGATGCACCAGAGGCCTGCCGGGCCTGGGAGTGGGGTTCCCTCAAGAAAAGCCTTGTCAGGGCCGGGGAGGCAGCCGAGCAGCATGGGTGCTAGAAGCAATTGATAACCTGAGTGATCAGAGCTTAATCACATAGGTTTCCCAGCATCCTTCTCTCCCTCTGCTGCTTCCCACCGCACCCCCCCCCAAGCATGAACTCAGCCTCTTTTTCTTTTCCCTTCCCTTCCCCATGTTACACATTGCTATTTATTAGTACAACGGGATCTGAATGAAGTTTAGGGAACAATGGAGAGAGATTACAATGCAAAACAGGGAACTACCAATAAACAAGTGACCTCCACTATATCAATAGGCTATTTCAATTTAATGTCCAAATAAAATACAGCCCTCCTTTAGAATTCCGGCCCAGAAAGCAATAACATGTATAATCTATAAATAGTGCTCATTCTTGCCACACACCTGTCCCCCACTATATGTGCATGCTGAGCACGATAACATGTCTGGTACCGTGAACCACATAAGATAAAATAGGTATCCACTGTAACCTAGTTACACTATTCCAATAAAGCCTTGCTGGCCACTGAGAGGGATCGTGTCTATCAATCTGCTCTCCAGTTTAGATCAAAAAGGAGCTCAGCCATCATCTGGAAGGTAAATAAATGAGAAAATGGTTATTACTTTTTGATATCATACCCTAATTTTGGATAAACATCACTACCTTCTAAACAAAGTGAGTGGGGAAAATAAACACACACACATATACACAAATAAAAATCATGCTGTAAAAACTGAGAGGGAACATCATGTTCCTATCATGAAGACTCAGGGGCAAAGAGTATCTCTTAAAAAGATTTGACTATGGAACCAGAAGAAATATTTAGAAAATTGCTTTAAAGTACTTAGACTAGGAAGAATATGTAGAAAGGCAAGTCATTTATGAAACAGAATGTGGAAGTTACAATGACAAAATGGGAGATGCCTGAGATTAGGAGGCTTAGAGGAAAAATAAATGTAGTAGCACAATTTCCAACCACAGAGGAATCCAGGGACAAGCAAACTGATACACTGAACAGTTCAAGTGGTAATTGAATCGGAGCCCGGGGCGGGGGTGGGGCGGAAAGAGAGATAAAACAATGACAGAAAAGATGGTAGATGGGAATGCCAGAGACTGGGGTTTCAACTCAAAAATAATTTGTTTCCTCAGAAAGAAACAAGAGCAACTCGATCTAAAACAATAACCATGAACTATGAAGACTAAAATGACTAACCAGATTGTAGGGACAGTGGTGGGAAAACAGTGAAGTGTTATCCATATTTAGACAGAAACTAGTCAAACTCCAGAAATTTAAAAAAAAATCCAACTTACATATAGACAGTAAAACAACAGCAGTAGCAACAACAACAACAACAACAACAACACAGTCCTTTAAAAATAAATTATGTCAGGCTTGCTTTAGACCTTTCTTTTGCCGTATTAACATACCAGAAGACATGGAGCTTTTAAGAGAATAAGAATATGACCAAGAATATTACACCCATCAGGTTGTCTTTCTCAAGGTTGAATGAGAAGTATTCTGTATATAAAAACTGATTTGTTTTTCCAATAATAATTTATTCAAGGACCTATGGGTACATATTAGGGAAAATAGTAAAAACAAAGACTTCAAAAATTAGGAAGTTGTAAATCCAAAATCCTGAGACAAATGACTCAATTAAGCATAAGGCTAATTTTACATATTTTATAATTGGTTGCCACAGTAATATTCTTAAAGTATAATTGCAAGAGAAAATAACATATTGAATTAATATAATTATATTACACATTCCAAGTTACAATATTAGATATTGAGAATTTTTAGGGGCAAAGAGAAGGAAAAGCATTCTATGTCCCTTATCTAACACTGTGAGCTCAAGAGATAGCACAAAAAATTCCTTTAGGCTCTATGCAAGTAATCCAGATTTAGACCACAGGTGACCTCTTCCAACATGACCATTCTAGTCTAGTCCATGGCTATCCCCTCATCTGATTATTACAAAAACCTCCTGACTGGTCTCTCCCAGCTTCTGCCATTGATCCCCTTCAACTATTCTTAGCACAAGGACAGAGGTATGTTATTAAACATAACCCAGATCACGCCACTTCTTTGTTTAAAACCTTTCTAGGGATGCCATCCGAGTTAGAGGAAAAGCCAGTCTTTTTTTTTTTTTTTTAAAGATTTTATTTATTTATTTGACAGAGAGAGACACAGCGAGAGAGGGAACACAAGCAGGGGGAGTGGGAGAGGGAGAAGCAGGCTTCCCGCCGAGCAGGGAGCCCGATGTGGGACTCGATCCCAGGATCCTGGGATCATGACCTGAGCCGAAGGCAGACGCTTAACGACTGAGCCACCCAGGCGCCCCGAGCCAAAGTCTTTACAATGGTCTACAAGGCTGTTTCTCCATAATCTGCCTCCTCTCCTTTATGTTTCTGGCATCATCTACTGATGCTCTCTCTTTCCCTCATTATCCAACCACTCTGGTTTCAATGATGGTATTCTCAGAATAAGGCCACGTGCTTCTGATTCAGGGTTTTGGTACAAGCTATGTTCTCTCTGGAATGCTCTTTTCTCAGCAGAGCATGGTCCTCCTCATCTCTTTCAAGTCTCTCCTCAAATGCCTTGCACCTGATATGTAATTGCCATGTCTGGCAGTTTTAAACATGGCCTCAAAATAGGTTGACATCAAGTGATGGATCTGTGTCCCCTTCCCTTGAACCTGAGCATGCTTGTGACTGCTATAACAGACTCCGGCAAGTAATTTTGTGTGACTTCTATTGCTAAACTAAAATCCCACAGAGCTTCCCCCCCGGTTCCCTCAGAATGCTCAATCCATGGGAGCCCAGCTCCCATATAAGAAGTTCAACTACCTTGATACCAGTATGATAGCAAAGTCATGTGTGGCTCTCCAATGAAGAGTGCCTCCCAGCTGAGCCCATCCGTCTAGCCACTCTCACTGATTTACAAGACATAGGAAAAAGCCCCTTGGACCCTCCAGTTTATTTGCCAGTTGAGTAGCACTGAGTCAACCTCATCACATAAAAGAAGAAGAATCGCTCAGATGAATCCTGCCAGAATATTCCTAACCCATAGTATTCACGAGATATAATAAAATGATTGTTGTTTTAAGTTATTAAATTGTGGGGTAGTTTCTTAGTAGCAATAGTAACCATAACACCGCCCTATCTCTACTGCCATCAATCTCTACACTCCTTTCCTGATTTATTTTTTTTTTGTAGTAACATTTTAAAACAGAACAAGTAATTAGCTTGTTTATTTTGTGATGACCTCTATTACAAAGAGATATTTGTATGTTTTATTCACTGATACATAAAAACCTACCTATAAATAGCTATAAATATGTGTTGAATGCTGAATGACTAATATTAAATGGTAATAAGGGTTACATATGTAAATTTTTAATGTTAAAAAATATAAAGTCAAAAACATATTCCAAGAAGGAGGAAACAAACACACAGAATGCTGTTTACAAAGCATAAAGGAGTTCAGAGAAGAAAATACAAACAGTATGGCAAACAGACATAAATTCTACTAATTACTATTAAAAACAGACTGTCAGATTGAATTTATAAAAATAAATAAATGAATAAATAATATAAATATATAGTATATATTTATTCTATATATTCTATATATAGTATAAATAAATAAATAAATAAAACTCTATTTTATTTCCAGGAAATGTTAAAATTTTTCCTGGAAGTTTAACAATATAAAATACCTAGATTAATATATAGATTAATATGGAAAATAAAAATAAAAAATTTTGAGTAGCAACATTGATTTCAGGCAAAGTAGAATTTAAGGGGAAAGATTTTACATGGAAAATAATTAAAGTACTTAATGATGTAAGGCAAAATAGTCAATGAATATATAGCAACGGTAATCTTTAATCACTAAGTTGCATATCAAACATTTATAAAGCAAAATGTATTCAAGATACATGAATACGTAATTAAGTTATAATTAGAAGAGATTTAATTGAGGTAGAATTAGTATGGTTCTCAGTTATGACTGATTAAATAGATAAAAGTTTAAAGGATATAATTTTAGCATTATAATATATATTTTTAACACATATATATAAAATTTGTGTACCACAAAAAATATTTTTCTTTCAAGTCTCTCTTGAAAATGAAAACGAGATTATATTTAAGATTATAAAGGAAGTTGCAATATATTTTTAAATATTACCTACTTAAAACTCAAAAAAAACCTAAAAATTAAGGGAAAGTTGAAACAAGACAACCACCACCACCACTCTCATATAATATTTAAAAATAGGTATGTTGAGTGCTCGCTTCGGCAGCACATATACTAAAATTGGAACGATACAGAGAAGATTAGCATGGCCCTTGCGCAAGGATGACATGCAAATTCGTGAAGCATTCCATAATTTTAAGAAGAAGTGGTATATATATATATATATATATATATATATATATATATATATATACACACAATGGAATATTATGCAGCCATCAACAGGAATGAAATCTTGCCATTTGCAACGACGTGGATAGAACTGGAGGGTATTATGCTGAGCGAAATAAGTCAATCAGAGAAAGACATGTATCATATGACCTCACTGATATGAGGAATTCTTAATCTCAGGAAACAAACTGAGGGTTGCTGGAGTGGTGGGGGTGGGAGGGATGGGGCGGCTGGGTGATAGACATTGGGGAGGGTATGTGCTATGGTGAGCATTGTGAATTGTGTAAGACCATTGAATCACAGACCTGTGCCTCTGAAACAAATAATACATTATATGTTTAAAAAAAAGAAGAAGATAGCAGGAGAGGAAGAATGAAGTGGGGGGAACAGAGGGGAAGACGAACCATGAGACACTATGGACTCTGAGAAACAAACTGAGGGTTCTGGGGGGGGGGATGGGTTAGCCTGGTGATGGGTATTAAAGAGGGCACATTCTGCATGGAGCACTGGGTGTTATGGGCAAACAATGAATCATGGAACACTACATCAAAATCTAATGATGTAATGTATGGTGATTAACATAACATAATAATAAATAAATAAATAAATAAAATGAGATAATCACAAAAAAATAAAAATAAAAATAAAAATAGGTATGTTGGGATTAGTCCTTTGTTAAAAGAAAGAAACCCAGCCAATTACTAGGGAGATAATCCCATATTTCATTCAAAATGCATAGCTCTATTTGGGGTGCCTGGGTGGCTCAGTTGTTATGCGTCTGCCTTTGGCTCAGGTCATGATCCCAGGGTCCTGGGATCAAGCCCCGCATCGGGCTCCTTGCTCAGCGGGAAGCCTGCTTCTCCCTCTCCCACTCCCCCTGCTTGTATTCCCTCTCTCCCTGTCTCTCTCCCTGTCAAATAAATAAATAAAATCTTTAAAAAAATGCATAGCTATAAATATTAAGTATTTAACTCAAAAATTTAAAATAGTAAAACAAAATATATATAAGTCAATTATAAGGAATACTAAATTAAATGTTAAATAAAAGGCAATGAATTATAAACAAATAAAGGAGAACTGATAAAGATATGAGTTCATTCTTTACCAACTAACCCATAATATACAAAAATGTGACAAAATGTACAAAAATATACAAAATTATAATAAAAATTTTAAAAAATTAAAAATTTGAGTGAAAATCAAATATAGGAAATGTAGAAATTGTTTTAAACACAGTTACTTGTTTCATTTAGATGATCAGGTACTGGGTATATGAATCCTATATTAACTTAAAAATGGTAAACCTGGTAAATATATGAATGTTTTTGCAAGAAACTCAAAATATTATTCAAAATAAAATCTCTATTAAAGGCTCAATAACCAGACAGGTGTATTAGTGAGTATCTTTTTTAAAAGTCTGAGTCTAGGGGCGCCTGGGTGGCTCAGTTGGTTAAGCGACTGCCTTCGGCTCAGGTCATGATCCTGGAGTCCCTGGATCGAGTCCCACATCGGGCTCCCTGCTCAGCAAGGAGCCTGCTTCTCCCTCTGACCCTCCCCTCTCATGTGCTCTCTCTCTCTCATTCTCTCTGTCTCAAATAAATAAATAAAATCTTTAAAAAAAAAAAAAAAAAAAAAAAAAAAAAAAAAAAAGTCTGAGTCTAAGCTATAAAATATATATAAAAGCATAGAAAAATAAGTGGTTTCTTTTCCAGTAATTTTACAAAGCAAATATAACTCTGATACCAACTCCCGAAAAAGTTAAAATAAAAAGAATGAAATATTTAAAAAGTATCTCCCATGAACATAGTTAAAATAATCTTTAAAAAAAAAATCACAAAGTGAATTATATACTTACTAAGAAATCATCCACCCTAATAATCTGAGATTCAAATTAAGGCATACAAAGGTGGTTTAATACTAAGAAATGCATATTCATGCAACGTAACATAACAATAAGCCTCTTTATTTACTTTATGTTGTGCATTTACTTAGTAAGTATAATGCACATGACTAACAACATTTAATTAAATATTAAAGGGTATTTCCTGGGGTGCCTGGGTGGCTCAGCTGGTTAAGAGTCCACCTTCGGCTCAGGTCATGAACCTGGAGTCCTGGGATCGGGCCCCATGTTGGGCTCCCTGCTCTGCGGGGAGTCTGCTTCTTCCTCTGCCCCTCACCCTGCTCATATTCTCTCTCTCTCTCTCTCTCACTCTGTCTCTCTCTCAAATAAACAAAATCTTTAAAAACAATAATAAATAAACAAATAAATAAATAAATGATATTTCCTTACCATGATTAAAATAACTATCTTAAACAGGCAATTTTATTATTATTTAGTTCTAACCAAAGCCATAAGATGAAGAAACAAGTAAATCTGTATATTAGAAAGGAGAGAATAAATGATCAGTAATAGTTTTAATAACTAATCATCTAATCATGGTAAGTTCTATGTGATCACATATGCTACATGAAAAATACAAAGGAAGTTTGTGCAACTCAACCCCAAAGATAAACCTCTACCTTTATATGAGACAATATGATTATATAGACAAATTTTAGTCTTCATCATAAAGATTGAATCTAAGTCCCATTTTGGTCTCTCTTTCATATAGGGGAGCAAATTTTGCCATCCTAAAATAAGCCTCTTTGGCATATTGGTAATCTTAAACTGTTTATTCTTTTTTTTTTAAAGATTTTATTTATTTATTTGAGAGAGAGAGTGTGTGAGAGAGAGAGAGAGTGCACAGGAGGGGGTAGGGCCAGAGGGAGAAGCAGACTCCCCACTGAGCAGGGAGTCCGATGAAGGACTCAATCCTGGGATGCCAGGATCATGACCTGAGCCGAAGGCAGCTGATTAACAAACTGAGCCACCCAGGTGCCCTTAAACTGGTTATTCTTAAGAAACTGCAAACACAAGAGAAAAATTGAAAAACAAGTAGATGTTACCCTTTTGAAAGAGACATTTGCATGCATAAGGGAAATCTCCATTTGTACGTGCATCTCCTTTGTATCAAGAAGAGGCAGATGTCACAACCTATAAAACTCTTAGCAATGACGAAGGCATGGACTAAATCTGGGTAACAACCTTTAACTGTGCTTTTCCCAGTAACCTCCCACCTGACTCTTATGTTTAGCTGAAGATGGTATTTAAAGTGATGGCTTCTGCCATTTTGGGGAGTTATTCTGTTTTTCTGGGTCTCCCATGTATAAAGAAGGTATACATATTATTAAACTTCTGTTTGATCTTCTTCTATTAATCTGTCTCATGTCAATTTAATTCTCAGACCAGACAAAAGAACCTTAAAGTGTAGAGAAACATTTTTCCTCCCAACACTCACAATGTGGATTTGGTCACTCATTAATGATGTAGGAAAGATGTCAGGGTTCGAAGATGATAGCCAAGAAAGAATTCTTGAGACATCTTTGGTGAAAAACGGTGGTTTTATTAAAGCACAGGGACAGGACCCGTGGACAGAATTAGCTGCACTGGGGTCCATGAAGAGTGGTCCATTATGTACTTTCAAGTTTGGAGGGGGTTAGGGATAGCGTGTAAGGCTCCCAGCTATTTTGGAAACAAGGTTTTTAGGATCCTGAAGGGGCTAGCTATTGAGGAAAAGGTCATTTATTACTGTTTAGAAAACTCAGTCATGAGTTTTTCTTCAGATGTATATTGGTGGGTCATATCCTCGGAGAATGACTGCCAACATGTATCTTGGAATTTTTATGTGTTATCAAGGGAATTTTTATATGTTAAAGTAGACTTACAGAATCCCAGGGGGTCAGGCTAAGATGGCCTTTTGCCCTTAGCCAAGTGTCAACATCCAGGCTGCTGAGCTCCTACAGGAATGTCACTCAGCCTGTTTCAAGGACTTGCCAATGACTGGGCTGCACGTAGTAAGGGAATTTAATAATTTTTCTTGTCTTTGTTTCCCAGATCAATTAACTTCATGAGCCTCAATTACCTTATGTTTTAAGCATCAGTGCTGTGTTCTAATTTTCAGGGTGGCTGTGAGTACCAAGTGTGCATTAAAATAGGTGACTGATGTCAGCCTTCTGTGACCTTCTCAAGTGTCTTCAAGGAGAAACCAGAAACAAGAAGAACTAGAAACCCACTTAAGCAGGGGCACGCAGGCAATATTTCTGAACAATCAGATAACAATGGAAACATAATGGATGAAGATGACCTAAGGGTCTTTCATGTGTTTATGTGGAAATCATTAAACCTTAATTCTTACAACCAAACATATTATACCTGGTGACATACAATTACACCTCAGAGAACTGCTTACCCCTTCCCCTTTTTGCATATAATCTATAAACTAACAAGCTCTACAAGAGTTCTTTCAGAGCAATCTGAAATACTGTCTCTTGTGCTATCGTCCTCAGTAAGACAAGGAAAAAAGCATTTACTAACCTACTCTGAGTATGGCTTTTTTTTTTTTTCAGTTGACCTAAGTGAAATTATCCTTGTATATTGCCAATAACAATGCACTTAACAAATATTAGTTACTATAGTTTTAATCTAAAGGAGGAACACTGAAGTATTCATTTTTCTATACTTCATTTTTCTCCAATCATAGCCATAAAGGAGATATACATAACTGAAGTAAAAAAGAGGAACTATTGAGAATAATATACTTTTGAAATAAAATTCGTTACTCCCTACAAGCACACTATCTACAGAGAGCTCATATGATTATATAAATTGCTTTAAAAGAGGGGCGCCTGGGTGGCTCAGTCGTTGGGCGTCTGCCTTCGGCTCAGGTCATGATCTCGGGGTCCTGGGATCGAGCCCCGCATCGGGCTCCCTGCTCAGCGGGGAGTCTGCTTCTCCCTCTCCCACTCCTCCTGCTTGTGTTCCTGCTCTCGCTGTCTCTCTGTCAAATAAATAAATAAATAATCTTTAAAAAATAAATAAATA
Organism: Halichoerus grypus; assembly: GCF_964656455.1. Classification (NCBI taxonomy): domain Eukaryota; kingdom Metazoa; phylum Chordata; class Mammalia; order Carnivora; family Phocidae; genus Halichoerus; species Halichoerus grypus. Next base: position 18,048,561 of record NC_135715.1, read on the forward strand.
AATAAATAAATTGCTTTAAAAGAATCCAAAGCCCCAAGTAATTCACTAGTTTAGTTAATTGTATCATGCCAATATCAACTGCCTGGGTTTTTTGTTTGTTTTTTTGTTTTAAAGATTTTTTATTTAATTATTTGACAGAGAGAGACACAGCGAGAGAGGGAACACAAGCAGGGGGAGTGGGGAGAGGGAGAAGCAGGCCTCCCGCCAAGCAGGGAGCCCAATGCGGGGCTGGAGCCCGATGCAGGGTTCGATCCCAGGACCCCAGGATCATGACCTGAGCTGAAGGCAGACGCCCAACAACTGAGCCACCCAGGTGCCCCAACTGCCTGGTTTTGATGATGCACGGCAGTTATAGAAAATATCATCATTGGGGGAAGCTGAGTAATGGATATATGGGGCTCTCTACATTTTGTTTGTAAATTCTTGTGAGTCTATAATGATTTCAAAATAAGAAGTTAAAGAAATCATGCAAACTAAACACGATTCAAGGAGAGCAAGAGTAAATTCAGAAGATGAATTAAAGAAGGGACTGTTTTAGAAATAGTGAATGTAATCTTTCAAAATCTAAGAATGGAAAACAAATAGAAACCCTATCTGATGGGAAAAAAATACACATGATTAAATGAAATATGAAATTACTGAAAAATATCATACTAAATTAAGCAGTAGCAACCCCTGCAATTCCAAATCCACTGCATCTTATTTTTCCAAAATCTCAGCTCTTTTTAAAAATAAGGTACCCTCTTTAACGTCCCCGTGTAGCAGCACTGTGAGGTATTAACATTATAAAGAACCTTACTGTGTGCTAAAGCATCTACAAAAGCAAAGGTTACTATTCTTGGAAAATGCAAACCAAGGGAAGATATGATATTGCCAAGGCTAATTAGAATCAAATAGAGAGCAACGATTCCAAAAAGAGACTGAATATTTCCACTTTATGCAGGCAAAGGGCATCCAATAAAGGACATACAATCTATTCCTCAAGAGACCAAACCTTGGAGACACAAGTCTGACATTTCCTATTTCCTTTAAAACAACACTGCAAATCTCTTGGAACCCACAGCAACACCCTTGGAGATTTGAGATTACCTGATAATTTCAGAACTGATGTTTGACATAACACTGACATGTTGAATATTTTCCTTTAGCCACAGGAGATCTCCGGCTCCAGAAATCATAAGTCAAAGAGCATACACTCAATTCATTCTTTGTTATTGAGTGGTTTGTTTTTGCTAGATAATTTATGGAAAATTAGCACAAAATGACAGCTACGATATGGTGTAGGAATACCAAGCAGATGAGAAAGTTGAATATTATTACCAACACAAGATAAGAAGAACAGTCAGCAAATAAAGGTCAAATGAAAGAATCAACCTAAGTTTCTCATAATGTCAACTCTGAAATGCAGTTTCAGCAAAAGTCTGGGCAAAGATAGCTTGGTTGCCTTTTTTTCTGCCTAAGCTATACTTTGAAATTCTCCATGGCTGAAGATATATACCATTATCAAAATCCTAACAAATATTCCTTTCTTTTAACTCAATAATTTAAATTTTACTATGGCAGGCAAAATAAAAGAAGAGTAGTCAAAATAATGAGGGCAAAGAAATTGATTATAATATTATTTTGGTGGGCAAAATTAAAAACAACAAAAGTATACATAAGTGAATTATGGCACATTCATTCTAGGGAATTATATATAGGGAAAGGCTGGCTCTACTATATTAGGGGACAAAAGCAATGTTAAAACTGTTTATATAATATTATCTCTGCCATATGAAAATTATGGATATGTTTAGAAAATTAATAATAACACATTTTCAAGCATATGGTGACCATAAATTTATTCTCCATACCAGGCCATTACTGAGAGTAAAAGAGGGAGTAATAATAAAATAGCCATATTGGGAATCTCCTGGAGAACAGAACATGTATTACCCTACCATGGTCCAGGCAGGCAGGCCTTCAAGTAGTTTATATATTTAAAACCATTTAATTCCCATCAGCACATTGGAATATGGACAACACTGGTATACACATTTTATAGATGAAGAAACTGAGGTAGGTAGACAGATAGCCAATAACTTCTCCCAGTTTGGTGAGTTTGAATTCAAGGTGAGACTGTCTAGCTAGAGTTCATGCTCTTAATCACTATACAAAATGCTTGCTGGAAACCCTGGAAGGAAACACACCAAACTACTAAAGAGGAGAGACTAGTTGGGGAGAAATTTTTACACTTTTTCAAATGATTCAAAATTTTCATGTCTATGCTAATTAAAGGACATTTTCAAGAAGAAATACATCGTAAATCAATCAGTAACTTATCAGTATAAAAGAAAAATACCACATCTATTTGTTCCCCTTTCGGTATAAACTATAAAATAAGAGTGATTGTGAATTAATGAAATGAAAATCATTTGTCATTTTAGTTTAATTATTTGCTGGTTTTATAAGTACAATGATCATTCATTTTCTTTCGTGTCCCAGTTGACAAATGAGTGAATACTCTGGAATTAATAATAATATCAAGCTGGGCATGTTTTCTCACACACACACACACACACACAAAACCTACAGCAAAAATGAATTTCTAAAATCTTCCTTCCATCGGCCTTTTTCAGTTGGGGGAGGTGGGCGAGGTTCAAACCATTTTTTATTTTTTCCAACCACTTTATCAAAGTATTAATGACATGTAAACAAAGTTCATATTTAACGTATACAACTTGACAAGTTCAAGGATAAATAGACACCCGTGAAACCATCACCACCATCAAGGTCATAGACATATCTGTGACCTCACAAAGTTTCCTCCTATTCCCTTTATTGGTGTTATTACTGTGTATGTAGTAAGAAAAATTAACATACGACCTACCTTCTTAGAAACTGTTAAGTATACAATACAGTATTGTTAGCTACACGCACTATCTTGTATAGTCGATCTCCATAACTTATTTATTTTGCATAACTAAAACTTTGCACCTTTTGAACATCACTGCCTCATTTTCCCCCTCTCCTGAGCCCCTGGAAATCACCATCCTACTCTTTGCATCTATGAGTTTAACCATTTTAGATTCCACATAGAAATGATATCATACAATATTTGATTTTGTGTGATTGGCTATTTCACTTAACATAATGTCCTCCAGGTTCATCCATGTTGTTGCAAATGGCAGGATTTTCTTCTTTTTAAAGACTGAATAATATTCCATTGTGTGTATATAACATATTTTATTTATACATTCCTCTACTGATGGACATTCAGGTTGTTCCCATATTTTGGCTAATGTGAATAATGTTGCAATGAACATGAGGGTAGAGATAACTCTTTGAGATCCTGAATTCAATTTCTTTGGATAAATACCCACAGGTGGGATTGCTGGACCATATGGTAGTTCTATTTTTAATTTTTTGAGGAAACTCCATGCTGTTTTCCATAATGGCTGAACTAATTCACTTTCCCACCAATAGTGTATCAGCATTCTTGTTCTTCCACATCCTCAACTCTTTTTTTTCTTTTTTTAAATAATAGCCATTGCCTTTTCTTCTTGTTGACAGTTTCCTTTACCATGCAGAAATTTTTTAGTTTGAAGCAGTTCCACTTGTTGATTTTTACTTTTGTTGCCTGCATTTTGGGTGTCATAGCCAAAAAAAATCATTGCCAAGACCAACATCAAGGAGCCTTTCCATATATTTTTTTTCTAGGAATTTTATGTTTCAGGCCTACATTTAAATCTTTCATCCATTTTGAGTTGATTTTTGTGTGTGGCATAAGGTATGGGTCCAATTTCTTCTTTTGCATGTGCATATCCAGTTTCCCAGCATCATTTACTGGAGAAACTATCCTTTCTCCATTTTGTACTCTTGTCAAAGATCAGTTGATCATACATGTATGGGTTTATTTCTGAGCTCTCTATTACATTCATTGTGCTATATATCTGTTTTTATGCCACTACCATATGGTTTTGATTACTATAGAATTGTAACATATTTTGGAATCAGAAAGTAAGAACCTTTAGCTGGAGGCATCACACTTCTTAATTCCATGGGCATTTTTTATTAAATACTACTGAAGTACTCATCAAATACTATTTACCAGGTTTATTTTTGACTTTTTCTATATTGAATATATGCTAACCATATCAATAAATCATAATAATAATAAATATAGGCTATGGAACAGGTGATCAATAGCTATATTCCTTTTCTATAACTTTTAATCTGGATGGACACTAAGGAAGCTACAATACATATGCTATATGGTTAATGTGAGAAATAAGTCAATGTTAATAAGGTAATGCGTATATATACAATATTATATATATGCATACCTACCTGCTGATAGATATACACACACAAACACATTCTCATTCCCTTGGTCATGATATTCTGAAGAGAATTTTTCAGGTTCTATGCCCATATTTCTAATAAGTAAACAAAATAAAGAAAACAAACACATTTTTCATGCTCATTAAAAAAAGAAAAGAAAAAAATGTTTACTTCTCATTTCTTGTTTAGTGTGAATATCTTCCCAAATGTTTCCAAGGCTCTCAAAAATTATATTTGATTTTTTGAACATTCTTGATAACCCTGATTGTGGAAATTCTTACTGGTACTTTTACTTCAATGAGATGATCCCCTTGGCCTTTTTTTTCCTCCCTGTATTTGTTATCTAATCTATCATGAGGTATCTCACATCCACTTCGCCATTTCACTCCTACCCAGCTATGCTTTGGAACCACAACTGAGGAATAATAATAATAGAAATTCAGAACTAGAAGGGAGGCACCTTAACCATCATCTGGTTTAACTCTTCCATTTCTACAGAAAGAAGAAATGATTCCCAATGAGATACAATGACTCCATCCATACCTTGGCAATTTCTCTCCTTTAGTATTTTACAAGTGTTTACATTTTCCAGGTAGATGGTCACAACCACAAATTCTCACTTCATCTTTCTACCATTATCTTGCCTTCTCTGACCTATTTATTTTCTTATCTATGATACCAGCACTTTAAAATATCCTCCTTTACCCTTTTATCCTTTCCAACAAACATGATAAGTAGGCTTCCTATTATTGACAAGGAAAAAAGTAGTTTTTGGTTCTGTACCAACCGCAGAGTCATGGTAATGCATTTAGGTCTGCCTCATCCCATCGCTATATAAAGAAGAGTAGAGATATTTCCAATAACAAATCATTTAGACATATAAAATCTAAATGAAAGTGACTGAAGAAAAAAAAATGAAATTGAAGACATGAGATCACACAAATACCAATGTAATGAATACATTAAAGCTATTACAGACTTCAGACCTTTGGAGTCCAACCTTGTAATTTGTGACTCTGAGTCAAAAAATAAGTTAGAAGCTATACATTCATCATATGTTCTAAGTTTAAAAGATAGTATCATGCTTTATTGCTATATATTCTAACTTAAATTTGTATTTACTTCCAAATATTTGGTACACTGATCAATTTCAATAAATCATCAAGATGGTATTCTTCTAACACATAACTGGTTAGGCAAAACACCAAAAGAAAATTTATTCAAATATGCTGATAGCTATTAGCTTACCATAAATATTATGGATAATAAATTTCTAAACTCTTAATGCAAGCACATTAATTGCATCTTCATTACACAGTTTTTCATAATGTGTGCCTCTATTGTGAAGACTCCAAGATACAAGAAAACTTACTCATTGTTTCTCTAAGGATTCTTCATCCATGGCAAGCACCCTGTTAGTATGGGTAAAATTAACTGCACAGTAAGTATCACGTGTTATGTTTTTGAGCAATAGATGTACTTAGTCAGAATTATAATCATAAAGATAAAGGCTAGCCCTTAAAGTGAAATACTTTGATAATTTCATAAGAGCTTAGGGTGGCTGAGTTTCTCTCCTTACATTCTAATATTTTAAATACTTCTTCATCATGCTTCATTCTTAAAGAAAACCTCCAGGAGGGATAGATTAAGGATCAGGACAAGAATTACTGTCATTCACTTAAGTAGTGTTATCTACCCCTTTTCTAATGAGCCATTCTCTGTTCTTGAGGCATTTAATACTGAACAGTGCATAAGGGAGTTCTTCAACTCCAGGGAGGTAGGAATAGTAATAATATGAAAAAGAGAAAACAGATTTTCAATTTACCTTAGTAACTATGAGTATTGGTTGTAGTGTTTTATACTATATAATTCTTAGTTCACAGTCTTTATCAGTGGGGGCATCCGAGAAAATGAGAGGAAAAAAACACTCTTAGCAAGTCACGTTATACTAGCATTTTGAAAATCAAATCAACACTTTGGCTTCACTGTTTAGATAAAAAAAGTATTAGCAGTACCAAAATTAAAATCTCAATGATAGGGGTGTCTGGGTGGCTCAGTTAATTAAGTGTCAGACTCTTGATTGAGACTCAGGTTATGATCTCAGGGTTGTGAGACTGAGCCCCATGTCCATGTCTGGCTCTGCACTGGCCTGGACCCCAATTAAGAGTCTCTCTCTCCCTCTCCCTTTGCCCCTCCCCCACCCCTTTATTTTCCTCTCTAAAAAAATAAATAAATAATCTCGATTGTACTGTAGGAGCAAGTGTGCACATTTTTATTAAAATAGCAGCAATGACAAAGGCAAATATTGAATAATAAATTAAGAAATTAAAAAACCTAATTTATTAAAAAGTGATTTCCACAAGCTATTGGGGTAGTATGACACATGTATCTTTCTTCTGGTGTGCTGGCTTTTTATAATCTCCATATAAAGCAAACTATAATCTCCATATGAAGACTATATCATATGATGAGGAAAACCACCATCCCTGGACAATTTCACGTATCTACCTGTAGCCAAATTGATCTTCTTTTTCTTTCCTCCTTTTAACAAAGAAAATGTCCCTTCCCTTCTCCAGCCTCAATCTCTTCAGTATTGTCAAAGAACTTGTTCCTTATGTTACAGCCCTCTCTATTTTGTGCTCTTCATCTTTTGGTCACCATAGACCATAGAAACCAACGTTATTTTTTTTCCACATAAAACAAAACAAAAAAAGTAAACAAACATAGATACCCCACATCCTCCTGCAACCTCTACCTCATTTTTGGGTTCCTTTTCAGCCATATTTCTTGTCTCCAATTTTTAACCTCATATTATTCTGTTTCCTTTATAAAATGTCTACCACATAAGCCCTCCAAAATTGTTACTTTTCAGTCTCCAGTGATCTCCTTGTTGTTAAGTGCTACGGTTACTTTCTGCCTTCACCTTTTTGATTATCTCAACTTACTCTTTTTGTCATGGTTAACCAGTCCCTCTTTCCTCATTCTTTTGCCTCTGGGACACAGCTTACTTTCATTTGTCCTTCTTTCTCAGTAACTGCTCTTTCTTAGCTGCCTTTGCAGACTACTCTTCCACATGACCTCAAAAATTTGCAGTGAATAATATCACCCTGATTTCAATACAATCGTTTAAATACACTATTTTCCTGTGTCTATGGAACTATAAATATTTCCCATACTGCTTTAGCCAGTTAGCTCCTTTAAGAGCAGATGATTCATCAACAATGACATTTAGAGAATTTGCTATTTACGCAGTTGAAACTTAAAAGTTTACTCCAAATACTGCAGAAACCTGAGTAATATTTATTAAGCAGCATTTCTAATGGAAACCCATTTTCTTTGAAATGCTATGTAATTTTTTCTTTATAATAAAGTTCAGTATATTTGATCAAAAGTATCTGAATTTTTGAACTAAGTTTTGAATTAATTCTCATTTTAAATAACTTGAACTTCTAAATAATCCACAATTTATACGAATTTACATTGTTGAATCAGTAGTAAAGCATTCTAGTTTAATTCTGAGAACTAACTTTTAAGTAGATTTGAAATTTGGTTAAATCACTCTAGGGGCCAATGTCAGGCTGCTCAAAGATGGGTCCCTTTGGCAAGAAGACTATTTTGAATAAAAAAGGAATCAAAACCCAGCAGATTCAGGAAAAGCTCTTTATCTCCTCCTCAACTGCCTAAATAGAATTTAGGAAGAGATCTGCTTAGGCAGAGAGCCATCCCCATAGATAACTACATTATGATATGGACTAGGTATGGTAGATAAGGAGGAACCTAGCAAGGACCCTTTGATCAAAGTCCTTTCTTTGTCCCATAGTTTCTGAGCAGCCCTTGTTTACCAGATATTTACTCTTTTTCATTCTTCCTGAAGGTTGCATTCCTTCCCTTTGAGGATCCCTACCTCCTCCTTAGTTCAGAAAGGCACATACACCTCATTTTGCCTGACTGTCTCTGGAATTTCCATGTCTTTGTGGATTCGTCGAATATATGAAACTATTAAATTTGATTTTTTTCCTGTTAATCTGTCTCATAACAACTTGATCCTTAATCCAGCTAGAAGGACCTAAGAGGGGACAGGAATTCTTGCTCCCTGACATCACAATAAAACTGAAATGATTGCCTTTTGGGGATATGAATAATAATGATGAAAATGACACATGAGATAACATTTGAGGATTCATGTGTCCTTAAATCTTTATTAGAATTAAAATATTATGTTTAATCTTTCTTTTTTAAACTTTGCTCTTTCCGTTATTGATTTATTTAGTATTGTGATACTGAGGGAAATGCTGAACTGACATCATTTTTACAATTGGTAACCTACTCTGGACAGCCACTTCTTTTGTCTTTTCCATAACAAGCCAAACAAACAGGTATTGCAAGGTGAGAACCCCCAATTTCCCCTGGGGCAATGGCAGATCTGAAAGAGAATCAGAAAACAGCTACCCCAGCAGGAGGGTTTCAATGATGACACATTTACCTCAAGAGTGGAAGCTGACAGGTCCTAAAAATATAGCTAAAAAATAAATTTTTAAAGCACATTTAAAGTCAGATATAGAATTCATTATTAGTCAGGGGAAATGTAGAAGGCAACTCGCCAAAAATAGGTGAATTTAGAAATTACGTTTTGATTTGAAAGATGTATACTGTCAAAATGGACAGAAATTTATTTAAATTTACGTTTAGTTCCTTGTCCTTTTTGAAAAGAGCATTCATTTTATCCTTCAATCAAGTTATTATTTGTGATACCTAAATATCTTAATTGTTTAAATGATTCTTGCATGTGAATTTAAGAGTACTGGCATAAATCTGAGGTCAGTTAAAATTATGTGGTATGGTGGTATGGGAATGAGATAGAAAGAAAGTCTCAGGAAATAGAGAAAGAAAAGGAGGGAGAGAAAAGGGGTGGGAGGGAGGGCGGGAGGGGAGGGCAAGAAATTGAGATAGGGAAACTGAAGGACTCCATAAAAATATGCTTTTTGTTTCCTTTCCTGCTTCTATTCTTGCTAGAACCTGCAACCCCACTTTCCACATGCTTCAGAATGCAAACAGTGTATGTCTTCCTTATAAAGGATAAGGAGTTAATGATTTCTTTAGAATAGATAACATCTAAGGAAGGACCAGGTAAGAATGACCAGAAGAAATGATTATATGTGTATTCTAGACCACCAGTGCTAGCCATCTCAATGCCAAGGTCTCCTGGCTCCAAGGAATAACACCTGGGCCCTCATCTTTGTTCTAATCAGTTCCTGGATGCCTGAAAGGACACATACTCCAGACCATGATCCTCAATAAAAACTCCCAGACCCTGAAAAAAGAGGAGATTCCCTCTTTTTTTTCTGAGTCTCCTGGACACTCTGCACCAGCACTCTCTCTGTACCTTCAATAAATTCTGCTTTCACCTCCTGCTGGCCTGCATTTGATTTCCATCCTATATCTGGCCAGGGACCCTCTTGACTGGTGGAACCCCCTCTGGGTCCCTGGACCCAGCCAGCGGGCATCAAAATGAGGAGAAATAAGAAGAAAAACAAAGAGGAAAGCAAAAAATACTTGAATAAGTAGCAGATGTTATCCGATGTTTTTTGCCACGGGACCTTAAATATTTGAAATTTTAGAAGATTCAGAAGTTTTAAAGAAAATGTGATTTTAGTGGAGGTTACAACTTCTAAGAGGACAAGAGGAGTCTTTCTAAGAGCACCTTCTTAAAGGTGATTTCTTCTTTCTTTTACTTTTCTTTTCCTTTTCCTTTTTTTAATCTTCTCTCCATTTCTCTCTTGTTACAGATTTTTGTACCAAATTGTTGGGACATTAGCTAAAGCAACGTCTGTGTGAATTGATCCTAGTCAAAGAAAGTCTTCATTTGTTTGTTTAAATTCCTAGTATCTATTTGTACAAGGGCTGCATGCTCATTTAAGAGAAAATAGAAAACAAAGATGAACAGAAAAAGAAACTTTAAAAAATTTGTTTGGATACTTTCCATGTTTGTCAAACAAAGTAATACCCAAACAATCCATTGACATTTTACTTGAAAATTAAGACAAAAACAAACTGTACAGATTTGCTTGTTATAATTTGTGTTGACAGCTTCAATTTCAGAATCCCAGAATCAAATGTTCAAATTAGTGGTTCTAAACATCCTTTCCAGAATATGTTTCCAATTGTTTAACTTGAAAGCTCTAGATATGTAATGTTTTATTTTTTAATCAAAGTTTTGCAAGTGCTTAATTTAAATGCACTATCTTTTAACATTTTAATGTCACTTAATATTTCTTAAAAGTAAAATTTAGGGGCACCTGTGTGGCTCAGTCAGTTGAGTGTCTGACTCTTGGTTTTGGCTAGGGTCATTGTCTCGGGGTTGTGGGCTCAAGCCTGGCATCAGGCTCCGGGCTCAGCAGGGAGTCTGCTTGAGATTCTCTCTCTGCCCCTCCCCCCCGCCACAGTTGCACACACTCGTGTGTGCTCTCTCTCTCTCGAAAATAAATAATCTTTAAAAGGAAAGTAAAGTTTAAACAAATTTTTACTCATTTTTGGTGATAGCATATAGTTCTTACATTTACTTAAGATAACCTATATTACTATTATTTATAAACAGTATGGCAAGAGTTGCTACACAAGCCCAGTTCTATACAGGACATAACATGAGCCATTTGCATTAAATACCTCAGAAATTTCTATTACATGTATAAGGACACAAAAAAACTCCATAGTGTAAACACAATAATGAATATTTTTTTTGTAAAAGTAAAGACAGAAAAAAGCTTCAGACTTATTAGCCTGAGTAAAAAGTATGATTTGCTTGAGCCTATAAGTCAGCTTTCTTTATATATGAAATATCAATGACTAACTTATGAAATTCTCCAAATCTTACAAAGAAAGGTAACATCTTTTTTTTTTTAATATTTTATTTCTTTATTTAACAGAGAGAGAGAGAGGGAGAGCACAAGCACGGGGAGCAGCCGAGGGAGAGGGAGAAGCAGACTCCCCACTGAACAGGAAGCCTGATGCAGGGCTCGATCCCAGGATCCGGGATCATGACCCGAACCGAAGGCAGACATCTAACCAACTGAGCCACCCAGGTGCCCCACAAAGAAAGGTAACATCGTAAATTCAAGTGTTAAGGTCTCAAATAAAATTAATTAAACCCAACACTTCCCTTAACTTTCAAAGCTTTGGCATATAGGCATAACTACACACACATACAAACTTTACTTCTCTTATTAAAATTAAAATTAAAATTCCTTTTTCTTCCATTCATTCTAACAACCACCAACTTTATAAGAATTGGAATCAAACTCAGTAAGAATACAATTAGTCTAATCCTTGATATAAGTTTGTGTTCACACATAATCTTTAGAGAGCTACATCAGTGTTTACATGAATAATACGCAATAACTTTTGGATGACAAATAGTAATAGCAGTAAAATCTGACTGTTTTTAATCAATCATTTTGATTATTTATTTCTGGTATTATAAATAACACAGGGGTTGATATTCATATATCAAAATCTTTGTTCTCATCTCTTTTTTTCCTTAGGAAGTTAAATTGTTCATTTTTTATAAATTTATTTTATTTTATTTTATATTTGGGTGTGACTAGATACAAGCCTTCTATATTTTCTAACATTTGTGCAGATGTTTAATATGCAAGCATATTTTATATATATCAGGGGGGCACTCCTTGTTACAATATATATTTGGAGGATATTAAGTTCACTGTTTAAACAACACTAATTATTATTATATCATAGCTTCTCTGAATCCATTTATATATTTGTCTTCTTGGCATAGGAAAAACTGAGCAGTACATTTATAGCTCTTATTACTATTAAAATATTGTGCCCCTATACACTATTAACAGTTCTTTTTCTAAATGGTATATGACATTAAAGGACATATTATTTTGCACATAAAAGTGCTTGTTTATTGCCAGTTGCTCACTTCATCAATAAAGAGTGACCCATTGTTTCTTAATGCTTTTAAGATTGCATTAAACTATTTAATTTTAATATTCTGAACACTGCCTTCATTTTGCTTTGATTTACCTAGTGCACCTTTTTTTTTTATTTTCTTTCCTTAAAATTCTCTAAATCCCTTTATTTTATGTTTTCTCATATTAACAGTATATATTTGGTTTTAATTTTTTTATTCAATTGAGATTAATTATCCATTAAAATTATGCTCCAAAATGATATATTTAGCTTTAATTTTGTCATCTTATTTTTAATATTTTTGTTTTTATGTCTTTGCCATATTTTGCTGAATAAATTCTATGTCATTTCTCATTATAATCTAGAATGTACATGTCCTCACTTAAATACTTTAAAGCTTTAGATATACTTAAATGTATATTTCCCTGTTTGCACAATGGATAAGCAAATATATTTTATACCCTCTATGTAAGAAGAAGAATTTTTAAAAATTAAATTTCACTCAAGTTTCCTTCTGTCAACTGCTGGATTTTGGAGTTAAATTATTATTTTTAGATCATATATCTTCTCTTACGACAATCACATTCTGATTTACATTTATAGTGTATGATTAGAGAAATAATTAGAATTAAGTCTTGATTTAGAATTATCCCTGTGCTTTGTTGACAGAACATTTATATTTCTATTTCCCAAAAGTTTAGTTTTTGATTCATGTGTTTAATTGCCTAAAAAAAATGATTTTACATAAATCTTTCAGGAATAGTAACAAAAGTGGCTTAGTATCCAAGACTTTGCATATCTGAAAATTCTGCCATTCATTTGTCTTCTTAATGTTCCTTGCTCACTATGCTTTATTCTAAACATTTTATACTGTTGTCTTTTCATCCCATCTGCGTTTCTTATTTTTCCTAAAAAAAAAAAAATAAATAAATAACACAAAGTCAATGCTCTCTGCACTTAATTTCTGCTTCCTGTAGTTATCTTTATAAAGCATGAGGTCTTCTCTTCTATGATTGCGACCTATAGGCATTTCCTTTTTTTATGTAGTAGAAACTAACTCTATCCAAAGATGGAATTTTTCCATTCACTCATTAAAAGAAGGAGAGATGGAGCCAAGCTGAGTCTGTGCCAGAAAAGTGTTTCCAATTTGATCCCTCGCTGTTTGTCTCCTTGCTCTGAATCTTTCTCATATCCTAACCAGAGGAACTTGTTAACCTCTTATGTCTCTAGTTAACCAATATAATAGGCTATATAATAAGAGGGGATGCAAGGGCTTCAGTCAGTCCCAGTGGGAAGCCTCAGCCTCAACAACTAGGGAGAGGGTAGTATCAGCACAGAGAAAAACCATAAAAGAAGACAACTTTGTATCCGAAGAACAGATTCAGTCGCAAACAATACATATGTTTGGGTTTTGCACTAGGTAGAATAACTGTAAGTACAGTAAGGAATAAAACTATCTGCTTGAAATAATAGATAAAAATAGGTAAGGAAACAGATGAAATTCTGTTGTCTTTTAAGAGAACAGATAGATAAAAGAGGATAAAAGAACAGAGTCTGGCGATGGAGACTAATTGGGGTGAAAAACTGGCAGATACCACTTGGATCAGCCTGTCAAAATAAGCATCATCACTAATGAGATAAATTGAAATCATGGGCCACCCGATAGAATGCAGTGGAAAAATGCAGCATCAGTTCTGTAATATTCTTGTCAAAATGTATCACCTGACATGACCTTAAGTTTCTGAGATCCAGCCCCTCAGGCTCTGCACTCAGTGGGGAGTCTGTCTGAGATTCTTTCTCCCTCTCCCTCTGCCCCTCCCTGCCCTGCCCCGCCACGTGCTCTAAATAAATAAATAAATAAATAAATAAATAAAATCTTAAAAAAAATGTATCACCTGAATCTAATCACAACGAAAGATCAGAAAAACTAAATTGAGGTATTCTCCAAAAGGAAAAAAAGAAAAGGAAGGAAGGAAGGAAAAGAGAGGAAAAGAGAAAAATGGAAGAGAAAGCACTGGCCAAACACTGACCAAGTTAAGGAAAGTTTGAAGATCTCTTCCTGACACAAGGACACAGAAACACTTGACAATTAAAGGCAATGCAGGATCCTGAACTTGGTCTTTTTGCTATTATTGGGACTACTGTTGAAACTTCAATGGAGGTCTGAGGATTAAACAGCAGGAGCATATTAATGTTAATTTCCTGTTTTGGATGGTAGTTTTATGCATGTATTGTGTATATATACATGTGTATATTATATGACAGTATGTAAATATATAATATGATAAATGTATATGCTATTTTATAATATAAATATTAAATATAGTATTTTTGTCTTATATATAAATAAGAAAAAATATATAAAACATATTATATATGTTTATAGTTGTAGGATATATAAACTAAAACAGGGTTCTTCAACCTTGGCACTATCATTGACATTTTGGGCCATGTAATTCTTTGTTGGGGGGGTTTCCTGTGATTGTAGGATACTCAGAAACCTGCCTGGCTTCTACTAACTGACTGCCAGTAGCACCCTCCTTTTTCCCCCCACCTCCAACTCCAGGAAAATAACCAAGAATGTTTCCATATATTATTAAATGTTCTCTAGAGGACAAAATTGCTCCTGGGTTGAGAATCTCTCTACTAAAGTATTTGGGGATGACGGATCATCAAGTTGGCAGCTTAATATCCAGTGGTTCAGGATCCAAGAATCTCAGCAAAGTTTAAGAAGAAAAAGCACAGAGAGAAAAAAAACCTATAAACATCATCCTCAATCTGGTAAAAGCCAAGCATACAGAGAAAACCTTAAAAGAAACTTGAGAAATAAAGAAATTTTATACAAGGAAGACACAATATCAATGAGGGCTTTTTTCTAATTAAAAAAAAAAGAGGCCAAAATACAATGAAATGAGATGAAAGGAAAAAATGTAAACTCAGATTTCTATACAGAGTTAAAAATATATTTCAAAGAGAAAGCTAAAATTTTAGACATTTTCAGAAAAAAAAATAGGTTAATTTGTCACCAGCAATCCTGCAATATAAGAAATGCTAATGAAAGTTTTTCAAGCTGAACGGAAATGAAACCAAACAAAAATTCAAATTTAGAAGAAATGAAGAGCAGAGAAATGATAAGTATGATGGCAAATGTCAGACTAGGCTTTTTACCTCTTACTTTCTTTGAAAGGCAACCGACTGTTTATAATACAAGTAACATTTTATTTTGGGGTTTATGATGTGTATAGTAAAATTATATCACAAAAAATACCACAGAGGACAGGAAAGGAATAAAGGAAATGTACTCTTATCAGTTTTCTACCTTATATGTGAAACAGCAAAAAAAACTACCACTAAGCAGAATTTAAATTAGTTAAGGATAAAGTGAAGATTGTTGTAATCACTAAAAATATTTTATTTATTTTAAGATTTTATTTATTTATTCATGAGAGACAGAGAGAGAGAGAGAGAGGCAGAGGGAGAAGCAGCCTCCCAAGGAGCAGGGAGCCCGATGTGGGACTCGATCCCAGGACCCTGAGATCATGACCTGAGCCAGAGGCAGACACTTAACCATCTGAGCCACCCAGGCGCCCTCACTAAAAATATTTTAATAATAAATAATACAAAGATATGCAACTACCTAGGTAATACATAAATTAAAAATGAATACTAAAAATTTAATAAAACAGAAATAAGGATAGAAAAGAAATAAAAATGAACAAATAAAAAAATCAGATTGGACAAGTAGAAGAAAAGGCTAGCAATATGTTTCATTTAACCCAAACAGATATATAGAAATATATAGATAGATACACATATGAAGACAGAATGACCAAATATACAAATACATATGTAAATTTATTAAATACAAATGAACTAATAATCCAATTAAAATGCAGATTGTCATACTGAATAAAAATGTAAGACCCAACTAAATGTCGTCTACCAAAAATACATTTTTAATATAAAGACACATATATGTTGAAAGTAAACATATAGACTGAAAAAGACTATGCCCCCATGCTGATGGAGAGCATTAGAAGCTTGTATGGCTATAAAAGAAGACAATATATACTGGAAAAAAGGGTGCATTGCTAGATAAAATGAGGGACACTTCATAATTGTTATAGCCATTATAAAAAACAGAATGGAGTTTCCTCAAAAAAATTTAAAACAGAACTACAATGTGATCCAATAATCCCATTTCTGAGTACATAACCAAAGGAACTGAAATCAGGATCTTGAACAGATATCAGCACACCCATGTTCACTGCAGCATTATTCACACTAGCCAATATGAAAACAACCTGTCTGTCAATGGATAAATGGTTAAAGAAATGTGGTATACACACACAATGGAATATTATTCTATTTTTAAAAATGAGGAAATCCTGACATCTATGACAACATAAATGAACCAGGAAAACACTGTGAAGTGAAATAAGCCAGACACAGAAAGACAAATATTGCATGATCTCACTTACATCACACACACACACACACACACACACAAAACCAAACTGAACTCAGTAGTAACAGAGAGTAGAATGGTGGTTGCCAAAGTTTGGGGCATGGGAGGAAAAAGGAAAAGTGAAAAAGAAACTGAGTCAAGGGGTGATGGAAAGTTATTGTTTAGTGGTTACAAAGTTTCAGTTTTGTGAGATGAAGAGTCTGGAGATGGATGGTGGCGATTGGTTGCCCAATAATATGAGTGTACTAAATACCACTCTACTACACACTTAAAAATGGTTGAGATAGTTTCATGTTATGTGCATTTTACTACAATTTTTAAAAAGTTAACAATGATAGGCCATATGCTGGGCCAAACACTAAGTCTCAGTAAATCTCAGGTTTTAGATCTTACATAGTATATTCTTTGACCAGAGTAGAATTTAATTTGAAATCGATGCCATAAAAGATACCTAAAACTACCCCCCAAAATACTTGTAAATTAGACAAAAACACTTTTTAGTAAGTGTCCATAGTTTGTAAAAGACATAAAAGAAAATTTTAAAAATAATGCAAAATGATGAAAATATCATTTGTGGGGTGGAGTTAAATTTGGATTGAAAGAATAGTTTGATCACTTTAAGTGCTTAACTGGAAAAACATGCATAGGTTTAAAAATCAACTAAAGAATAAAAGAATTATAAGCAAATTAAATTTAAAAAGTGGGAAAACTAAAGTAATAGAGATAATAAATGAAATTGAAAACAAATACTAGAAAATAAAAAATGAAAAGCTGTTCTTTTGAAAGGATTCATAAAACTGTTAAAACTTAGCAAGACTATTTAAGAAAAATGTTCAAATACAGATAAAAAACTACTATTGAAAACTCAGTAGCTAAAATGATCATCAAGGAAAGCACATCTGAAGAGTAGCTCACACATGTATCAGAGATTTAAAAGCAACAGAATTTATGTCTTCAGTTAAGGTATTTCAGAATACCACTAAATGTGAGATTTACATAAGGAAGAACAATCATGCTTTCCTTTATGTCCTAGTAATAAGTGCTCTGGTGGCACTAATGAAAGATTTGATTCTACATGTTAATTTTAAATTATTAGGAATTATTGCCAATTTTGATTCTTATTCATATATCTAATTTAGAATGTTGCTATTATTTCACAGTAGAGAGTACTGTGATTAGTACAAAGTAAGCAGTCCCTATTCCATTAGGACTAATTTTCCTTAACTCTATTATATCAGGAAAGAGTGACTGATTTTATATGCATGTTTGAATACAGATTGCCGTGGTTGTAATGGTTAGTGGAAAAGTACACATTTTACAGATATTTTTAAGGAAGATTAAGCAAGATTTCATGGCTTAGATACAAGACTATAATGCTAATAACTGAAAAGTTAATGAAGTTTGACGCTGCATCTTTTTTTTTTTTCTGGCTTTCTTCCATGGTTACTAGAAACCAGTTAGAAAAGCATGTTAAAATTCACCTTACAGAAGAT
The DNA here is from genome assembly GCF_964656455.1 of Halichoerus grypus. Lineage (NCBI taxonomy): Eukaryota > Metazoa > Chordata > Mammalia > Carnivora > Phocidae > Halichoerus > Halichoerus grypus. The sequence continues at coordinate 18,066,777 of NC_135715.1, forward strand.
AGTCCATTGCGCATCTATTATCGGTCTTCCTTATCAACTTTTACTGTCATATTTTCTGAAATTTAGACTTTCAAGTTTAAAAAGAAGATAATAAAATAAAATGGATTTTTAAGAATAGCAACATAAATATTCCAATTTATTCTTTCAATGTGCAGTGTGACTCTAGTATTTAATACATCTACTCCCATTTCTAGGCAATGTAAAAGAGTTAACATCTTAGAGAGTAGAGAAGAATCAAGTGTACCTTGGCAAGTACTGAATTCCTACTTTGACCATTATATGGTTTAGAAACTAAATTTGTTCCACAAATTTTAAAAGTACACCTATCAATAGTATAGCTATAAGGGTTAGATTTCACATATATTTTTTAAATTCTTTTTTTAAAGTATTTTTATTTATTTGTGTGTGTGTGAGAGAGAGAGAGAGAGAGAGAGAGAGAACAAGCAGAGGCGGAGAGGCAGAGAGAGAAGCAGGCTCCCCCATGAGCAGGGAGCCGGGTGCAGGACTTGATTCCAGGAGCCTGGGATCATGACCTGAGCTAAAGGTCATGCTTTGCTTAACCAACTGAGCCACCCAGGTGCTTAGATTTCACATATATTTTTAAAAGTGAAAAGAAGCAGTTGAAACATTCCAGGTCTTTATGAGAGTAAATTTAATTCTTAGTATAAATTGAGGTGAGAGTACTTGCTCTTTTTGCCTTTTTTTGCTTGAAATTTTCAGTAACTTTGTTTTTCAAAATCTAGCTGTATTGTTCTGATTAAACTATTCATAGTCTAACTTAACTGTTGATAGAATAATTTAATTCATCATACTGTAACATTCCCTCCCCACACACACTACACATTTGATAGAGAACACTGGTACCCACTCTTAGGTCAAATCATGAAGGAGGTGGAAAGCAAAAGAGCAACTGCATAAATAAACCTTCTAACAGCAGAGATTTCAGAAATAAAATAACGATAGTGAAATTGGAAGACTTAAGGAAAGCTATTTATGTTACTCTGAGGAATACAAATCAATAAAAGTTCATGGCTGAAAGGTTCTCATTGATTGGAACGTACTGGTAGGAGAGTAATTTCAAAACCCAATGTAGGGTTTGCCAACCACACCACATTTTCTGATTGTATACAATAAAATGTTATGACCTCGAAACCACTATCTCTAGTATTAGTTTCTTTAATGACTTTATTTTTTTATTCTAACATGACTAAGCTGAAATCAAGACATCTGAAAGAAATATGGTTACAAAGAATTATAAGATCTTTTTAAGTTAAATATTTCAAAGTTGGCTTCATGAATGTTGTTGGAAAGCATTCATCATTTAGAGGTGTTATAAAAATAATGCAGACAATTGCTTGACTGTATTTCTAGAAATTCCTTAAATTTCCTATGAATGCAATTTTTCAGAACACTACTAACTAATCCTTTGTCAATTTTTTAGCTATATCTAACCCAGTGGAAGCTGCTATAAATCTCCCCATGAGGCAGGGCCAGCGTAGGCCTAACGGGTCTTAGCGTGAGGGCAGGGAGTCACTTTTCTAAGAAGTGCCTTAATTTCTTTGCTGCTCCAGAAAGCAATCCTTCTTTAAGTGCTGTTGATAGACTGATCTGCCCAATCAACTATGATACTTTATAACAGAAAAAGGAAGAAAACCTCTCCAAGGGGAAAAGTCTCATCCACAACAAACCTTGTATCACCAGAGAAAAAGAAACCCCAAAGGATAGTTTCAGGAATTGGGAACTGGATAGCAAAATTTCTTGGATAAACTTCTAATGTTTCTCTACTTAACATTATTTTTAGGATTTTATAAATATATTCCATTAACTTGCCACTCAGTGCATTGCTCAGTTTACTGATACATTTATTTTGCATTCACCTCTTTGACCATACACCAGGGGGAAACGTGGTAATGAAAAGCAACCTATATAAATAAACAATACGACTAACCCAAGGCACTAGAATGGAAGCTACATGAGGCCATAGGTTTCAGTTGTTTTGTTCAGTGCTAGTCTTCTGATGCCTAGAAGTGCCAGTCTCAAGGCAGGCATTCAGTAAGTGTTTGATAATGAATGTATATATATGAAATGAAGTTCTTCCAAGCTTTACATTATGTCATAGAGGTACTTTAAATCCTGTGGGGCATTGAGTCTGCCCCACGTCTTAAGTGTTTAAACACATCGTTCTTTCTGCGAAAACAACACTTTCCCCCCTGACTTCATTCATCAGGTCTCAGCTCAAGTATCATTGCCCTGATCGCTGAAGCCTGGATTATATGTATTATGTGCATTTATAACACCTGCCACATTCATTATCATATTATATTTTATTTGTAAGCATATTTATGTATATCCTCCACAGGACTAGGTTCCAAAAGGGTAGGTAGGTATCTAGCCAGTAATCCCTGGTCCCAAAAAAATACCTCTTCAATGTACAAAATAGAATTATTAATCATTACATGAAATTGTAAACCATTAATAAGAACAGCCAAGATACAAAAAAATAGACAACACAACTTTTTTCTAGTGTAGGTCTATGATGGAACACCATCTAAAGTACAACAGTCAGATTTTTCTATGTATCTAGAGATACAGCTGACAAATAGAACTTGAAAAGTCAGAAAGCGAAAACATTGGTATTTTGGTAAAGTTAGCATACATAAAAAACCAACAAATAACAACAACAAAAGAAAAACCCAAACCAAAAACCTTAGAACAAAAGGGAAGAGGATCAAAGTCTATAAAATAAAGATGAAACATTTGGAACTTTCCGCCAAAATATGAAATACTATAATCTAGGGACATCCCTAAAGTTTTAAATCCAGTATGATAGGAAGATCAGGCTTGTTTTTAACTAGTATAGGAAACCTATCATTCATTCCATTTACATGTTACAGAGGGCAACATTAAATTCCCTACAGTGGGCTTATCAACCTTGACACTATTGACATTTTGGGCTAAAATCTTTTTTGTTATGACAACCCAAAATGGCTCCAGACACTGAAGACTGTCGCATGAGGGGTAAAATTTTTCCCTGGTTGTTCTGTTGTGTTAAGGCAGATTCAACTAGGAGCACAGAAGTTAGAGATGCAGTGATGGTTTTGTGGTGTAATGATATTAATAATATTCATATCATATGGTTCACCTTTAAATATGATATCCAAACAAAATATTAGTGCTGTAACTTTCAAATACTGATGAAAAACCTCTGTTGTAAGATAGAAGTTCCAGCAACAACAATGTATGATTAAGTGTCCAGTTTGGTACACTGGAAGAGGGAATAAAGAAATCTAAATTCTTGGGGCACCTGGGTGGCTCAGTCGTTAGGCATCTGCCTTCAGCTCAGGTCATGATCCCAGAGTCCTGGGATCCAGCCCCACATCGGGCTCCCTGCTCGGCGGGAAGCCTGCTTCTTCCTCTCCCACTCTCCCTGCTTGTGTTCCCTCTCTCGCTGTGTCTCTCTCTGTCAAATAAACAAAATCTTAAAAAATAAAAAAATAAAAAAGAAACCTAAATTCTTGGGGCACCTGGGTGGCTCAGTCGTTAGGCGTCTGCCTTTGGCTCAGGTCATGATCCCAGGGTCCTGGGATGGAGCCCCACATTGGGCTCCCTGCTCAGCAGGAAGCCTGCTTCTCCCTCCCCCACTCCCCCTGCTTGTGTTCCCTCTCTCACTGTGTCTCTCTCTGTCAAATAAACAAATAAAATCTTTAAAAAAAGAAATCTAAATTCTTGACTCAGCTTTGCCCCTACTCTGTTGGACCTTGAATTGAACAATCCTTTTAAAATTGTGTCCCTTACTTTCCTCATCTTTAAACTGAACGTATGAATTATTTGATTTCTTTGTTCCTTTCAGCTCTAATATACCATGAACATATGACACCATTGTGTGTATATTTCAGAAACTAATAACAATCACTCTCTTCTTGATATATGCATCATAATGTACCACAGCTGATATTAAACATAAAAGATTTTTATGGATTGTGTGATTTTTGGAGTTTGCTTTCCATCAAAACTATTAGTTTCAATAGCCCATTGAAGATGCCTGAAATTCTATTGGAAAATGATATTTTGTTTCTTTGACTTAAGGCAGTGATTTTCAAACTATGCTATACTCAGGGGTATCTGTTGGAGGACAGCTAGGCAAGTCAGCAGCCAATGCTTTGGATCCCCCTCCAATGATTCAAACAGAATACAGAAGCTTTCATCATTCTATTTATTAAGGCTCAAAAGAATTGTTTGAACATAGAATTTGGCAAAGATATGAAAACACTGGAAGGTGTATCTATGCCAAATCCTATCATATGCCATTTATCCTTTTATGGATATATGCACATATATATATATAGCATTCATATACATTATATATGTTTATATCATACGTAAGTGTCTCTAGGGCTATTAAACCACATGAAGTTCATTGACAATGGATTGTAAATTCATCCATTCCCCTGTTTAAAACAGTGTCATCAGGCGAGATGGTGCCTCCATAGGGCAGTGTTTGGAAAGAGACACAACAACACGGAATGTAGGAATATATCTCACGTCATCCCACTGAGAGGCCAGGCGGTGCTGTGCTGGAAGTTGCATGGTTGTGAAAAAAGCATGTACGTGGAAACCCAACAGGAACAAAGTGTGCATCATCACACCGAGGCGTGCAGCACACGGGTGGAAGGGGCAGATGTCAGAGTTTCACAGTGCGCAGGATAAGCTAAGAGGAGTTGACTTCTTCCGTTTAATAAACCAAAGCTCATTTTTACACAGCATCTCTAAAAACAGCATCCCATCCAAGCATTACTGGATTTAAGACAATAAATAAAATATCCATAGTGAATATGATTCAGCTTTGAAAATAGTCATACTGCATTAAAAATAAATTTTTAGGAATATCTGGATTGATTTTCTTTCTTTTTTTTTTTTTTTAAAGATTTTATTTATTTGATAGAGAGAGACACAGTGAGAGAGGGAATACAAGCAGGGGGAGTGGGAGAGGGAGAAGCAGGCTTCCCGGTGCGGGGCTCCATCCCAGGACCCTGGGACCATGACCTGAGCTGAAGTCAGATGCTTAACGACTGAGCCCCCCAGGCGCCCCTGGATTGACTTTCTTAAAGCAACGAATTATACAAGGCTACCCTTATAGTATCTTATAAGTTATTTGCATAACAATCTACTTGCAAGTACATGAACTCAATTACAAGAACTCTTAATGGATCAATCTTTGGAAGTCTCTGCAGAAGATACCTACTGGAAATCTTTACTAAACTATAGTTTAAGAGATTAGTTCAAATACTGTATTTTCCTACTTTAATCATCAGCAGATATACTTCACTTATGAGACAAATGGGACTACTCCCATACACCCTCTTCTCTATCCTCTTCCCTGTCCCCTTCTTCCTCTTTCTCCTTCATTCCCACTCCCTCTTACCCCATTCTTGTTAGACACAGCTTCCTCCAGGAAGCCTTCCTAGTAGGCAAGTAGCCTCGGGCATATCCCTAAATGCACTTTTCTCTCAACGCATTTACTTCAAACCCCCCTCCCTCTTCTTATAGGCTCCTGAAGACAGGGATAAACCCACCCACATTTTTCATTCCTAGTTTCTACCACTGTTTGTGACATACAAGAACATCCAATAAATGTTTTTTCAACTAAAATATTCAATAACTTCTCGCCAGGCTCATCCAGCAAACAAACTGAGAGGCCTCACTAAAATATAGTGCTTCCTCCTTAATGAGATAAAACTAATTACTTTCTCAAGGTGATAGTAAATGCAAGATAAAATTGACATTCAAGTAAAAACTGGAAATCAAATACTTGGTATCAAAATTGTTTCAATAAATAATCGTGATTTTTATAGGAAAAGTTTAGAACTGAAAAGAAGCAGCTTATTCCCTCAGTGGGAACTGATTTCTTTTTTTTTTCTTTAAAGATTTTATTTATTTATTTAATTGACAGAGAGAGAGAGAGACACACAGCGAGAGAAGGAACACAAGCAGGGGGAGAGGGAGAGGGAGAAGCAGGCTTCCCGATGAGCAGGGAGCCCGATGTGGGGCTCGATCCCAGGACCCTGGGATCATGACCTGAGCCAAAGGCAGACGCCTAATGACTGAGCCACCCAGGCGCCCCGGGAACTGATTTCTTCACTATCCACATACAATTCATGAAGTGATGATGCATAATAGCAACATTACTACTACTACTATACTACAGTACTACTCCTATACAACAATACTACTACTATACTACACTACTACTGCTGTTACTACTACTACTACTATACTACAGTACTACTACTATACTACAGTACTACTCCTATACAACACTACTACTATACTACAGTACTACTGCTGTTACTACTACTATACTACAGTACTACTACTATACTACAGTTCTCCTATACAACAATACCACTACTATGCTACACTACTACTGCTGTTACTACTACTACTATACTACAGCACTACTCCTATACAATACTACTACTACTTTGCTACACTACTACTGCTGTTACTACTACCACTATACTACAGTACTACTCCTATACAACAATACTAGTCCTATACAACAATACTACTGCTGTTACTACTACTACTATACTACAGCACTACTCCTATACAATACTACTACTACTTTGCTACACTACTACTGCTGTTACTACTACCACTATACTACAGTACTACTCCTATACAACAATACTACTCCTATACAACAATACTACTGCTGTTACTACTACTACTATACTACAGTACTACTCCTATACAACAATACTATTACTATACTACACTACTACTGCTGTTACTACTACTACTATAGAAAGCCACTTCAATACCTAAATATGAAAAGTATTTTGTTCAACTAGAATGTGATCTTCAAAGTCATGGAAAGAGTATAGCACCAAAGACCATATTTTCTACTACTATGCTTATTCTGTAAAAAGTAACTGTTTTACTAAAAAATCAGACTTATGGTCATTAAAAGACATTTATTTTGAAAATAAAATGAGTTAAACATTTTGGCCAACACATTTTTTTAAAAAATAATCTCAGAGATAACTAAACCAGGAGATCTAATTTCCAATTATACCACCACCAAGATTAAGAGAAAGTTTTTTTAAACTATAAAACTATATCTAAATATTCCCTTATCTTCTTCCCATTATATTTACTAAAATATTTATTTAACCAGGAATTATTTTTTTTCATTATTTTCTCACTTTGAAATTTGGAACCAAAGCAGAATTACCTCAAATCTTATGGAAAATGATCACTTTTTCCTTCTGAATAATAAACTAACTCTCAACAGCTGAAAGGAGACCCTGTCTATTTGTATGCAGTTTCTTTAAATAGAGCTTTTCTTTTTTTTCAATTGTGCTATGACATACTTGCAGTAAAGGTAATAACTTGTTTTAATCTAAGCATGTGTGTGTGTGCACGCACGTGTGTGCGTGTGTGTATATTATATACATATAATAAATGTATATACAGAAACCTGTTCAGCACCAGAAATGGGAGTCTGTTTTTAGAATTGCTACTAACAGTAACTGCATTTCTTTTTTTTTTTTTTTTTAAGATTTATTTATGTGCACACACACGGGAGTGGGGGAGGGGAAGAGAGAGGGAGAGAATCTCAAGCAGACTCTCCACTGAGCACTGAGCATGGAGCCTGACATGGGGCTTGATCTCACAACCCTAAGATCATGACCTGAGCCCCAACCAACAGTCGGACCCTTAACATACTGAGCCACCCAGGTGCCCCGGTAATTACATTTCTAATTGTCAATCATACTTTCTATCTATTTCAACTGCACAAAATTATAATGAAGCATATATCCTCTTCTTTGAACTTAGTTTTCCAACAATTTCTATAATTTCAGGATATGTACATTTTCCCATTAATAGTATCCATTTTCTCAAAAACCTCCTTGATTCCCATAAATATGGAGAATATTCATCTCTTCTTAGATGACTTCCAAAACTTTGTTTAGAGCATTTGAGATGAGACTGACCAATCTGATGAAAGGAAATGGGATAGGGCTTGCAGGAGAAAGAAGAGTTGATGACACTTGCAGGGATATACAGTATTTAGAAATTATGCTCAGGGCCCTCCTCCACTTTGCCTTTGGTAAAGAGCCACTCAAAGTTCAATGGATGGGGAAAACGAAGCATACAAGTCCTCAAATCTCTCTGTGAATTTCCACTTCACACAAGATCTACATGTCCTCGGGGCACCTGGGTGGCTCAGTCGTTAAGCGTCTGCCTTCGGCTCAGGTCATGATCCCAGGGTCTCGGGATCGAGTCCCCGCATTGGGCTCCCTGCTCAGCAAGAAGCCTGCTTCTCTCTCTCCCACTCCCCCTGCTTGTGTTCCCTCTCTCGCTGTGTCTCTGTCAAATAAATAAATAAAATCTTTAAAAAAAAAGAAAAGATCTACGTGTCCTCAAGCTGCTTCACTTACTCCAAAGTTATTATGTGAACATTCAGTTTACATGTTTATACCTATTCCAAGGAAATGCTAATTTACTAAACCCATGACTAAGAGTGAAACTTTCAATAAAATTTTATGTACAACTCAAAATTGTTGCACTGAGAGAATGAGGTGAAACTAGCATTTAGTACATTACAAAGATGGTGTATTTTTCAACTTAAACATGCAATTCGGGATTATAAATTATTTTGAGAGGTTGTGAAATTAATCTGATGATATAGTAGAATGTGGTTTGCTTAGATGATTTAATAAATTACATGCACATGTCAGAGGAGAGGTGAGGGGATGTGAAGTTTCTTACACTCTTACGTGTACTTTTCATGTAATGCAAATACACAAATCTTTCTGTGTAGAAGGAAGAAACAGTTTCCCACATGCCCATTTAATTGTGCATAGATCTTCCGCTCCACTATGCCTCTTCCAGCCAATAGGGAAACGTAATGGGGAATGCGTATGAAAGGTGATGATCAAAACTCCAGTTAGGGTATTATTAAACATGATCTAATTTTAACTATCATCCAATAAACCCCTATGAGGTGAGTATTATCTCTGGTTTATTACTGAAAAAACAGAAGCTTAGAGAATTTAAATAACTCCTTTTAAATCATGCATCTAGGAAGTGAAAAAAATCTTGAATTTTAACCAAGTTTTATCTCTTAATGGAGAACAACATACCCATAAAGGGTTGTTATAAAATTAAGAAAATACGGGAAAAGCACTCAGACATGTTAATAATATTATTTTTTATTAATACTTTTAGTCTGTTGGAGGAACGATTCCTCTCTTCACAAAGTCTTGTGGGTAGAACAGGATTGCAGAAGAGTAAGAAACGTTCCTTTGGTTAAGGCAAAATTGTATTTGCTCATTAAGATTAAATGACTAAATTCAAACTCTTACCAATTTTCACAGTTTAAAAATATCTAAGACTTCTGTGTTGAGATGTGATATTAGAACCCAATATATAAATGAACTTCACTGTATTTAAAACAAAGAAACAAACATAAAAATATCTCAACAGCCGAACATTAAAGATTCTAATTGTTGTATTGTAAAAATAGTATCCACGAATTAATTACTAATATTCTTTTGTGTAGATGATTACTGTATATTAATTGTCAGAGCCACCCTGAAATAATAACCTTATATCAGGTTTGACTTTATGAGTGAATCCTGTGTTCTTCAAATCTCCCCAGAGATGATTACAACCGTTTCTTCAATATTAGAGGCAGGGGCTTCAAGAAACGTATCATCGATTCTTTTCTCACTAAAGTTAATTTGAAAATTCACACAGCAATCAAAGGTTATTCCAAAGCAGAGGTGGTTATATTTTCAGGACTTTTGCACACCAGTTGAGGTTACACTGGTAGCTTGAAATCAGCCATAGTGAGAGTATTCTTTTTCTCCCTATTTTACTCCAGGTCTCTCTCAAAAGTTGCCAAATCTTAAATCTAAAAATTTCCCTTCTGCTATGTGTCTCCTTGGTTTCACTCCTCAGACCACTGCAATCTAGTGTCTGTATCCACAATTCAAATGAGACAGCTCTCTTAAAGACTGTAGAGGACATTGTATACACCACACCAAATTCCACTGACCAGGCCATTGGGCCAAAGTCTTCCTTCCTTCCTTCTTTCTTTTCTTCCTTCCTTCCTTCTTTCCTTCCTTCCTTCCTTCCCCCCTCCCTCCCTCCCATCCATCCATCCATCTATCCATCCATCCATCCAACCATTCTTCCTCATTTTGGTTTTCTAAGCTACTCTCAATTACTAGTATAAATTCAATGCTTTTTACATTATTTCTGCAAAGAGTAAATACCATTAGTATTATGCATTGGTCACCTGGTTAAAACTGACTACTTCTACAGTGATAGGATTTCTATCCATAATCTTTAAGTGAGGCAAAATAATTTAGATGATCTACACAGCATTTAGCACAGTATGTTACTTTGAAAAACAGATGAATTTTTTATGTAAAATGCTACTGAAGTACTCACTTAAATGTAACCATTCAATTTTCTACCTCAAACCCAAAAGCTCTCTTTGCTGGCATGAGGTATTTTTCTTTATCTAGCATGCCTGATGTTGCAGGCTCCCTTCTCACTCCATATTCTGCAAGACATGCTCAGAGTCTCTTCCCATTCAATTTATGACATGATTCATTGAATGCCACAGCCTACTTGAGGATTTTTTAATATTTTCCAGCCCTGCAGTAGAAATCCATTTTTCCGATAAGAAATGTAGTGATGACCCTGTCAGCTAAGTATCCTAATTCATCTGTCTATGTGAAAAAGCTCTTCCCTCCAGGCTCCTTCAGAATTCATACATGGATTGTTCTGTATGTATTAGCATCTGTGGAGAGACCAGCTTTCACACTTCTTTAAAAAATAAAAATACATGTATTTTACAATTCCAGAAATAGTAGATAATAATCAATTCAAAATACTATGATCAAATTTTTTTCTGGTTCTCAGGGATTTAGCTATAGTCATGACACGAAAGAATTTGTAAAAGAGAGTTGTTCTACCAGAGCATTAAAAATGAGGCACATTTCTCTGGACTCATATCATGCAGTTGTTACCAGTGGAAATTTTTTCAACCAATGTAGTATTTACTCTTAATTCAGAAATATATGCCAACTGTTTAAAATTAATACTTTATAGTTAATTAACAATTAAATTGATATTTAATATTGGTCCACACTGAAATGCATCTAAACATGCTTTTAAAAGGCACAAAAGTAAGAATTTATTAAATCATTGTGTGACTAGCATTAGAAATTATAAAAATTAAGTAAAATCTGTCCACCTGCATATGTGGGATGTTGGGAATAGAAAATGTGCTTGAAATACAAAGTCACGTGGTCAAATGTGATTAACTTTCAGGGGAGGAGAACCAACAAGGTCAGTTTCCCACATACTGTCTCACATTTTGTTTCTATCATCTACAGGTCTGTTTTATTCTCAGAAGGTTTTTTGAAAGGGTGTTCTGATCCACGGCAAGCTTCATTATATCTTGAAGCCCTTAATACAATTTTCCCAGGATTTATAACCAGCAGTGGATACCGACAGCTGCATCTCCCCTAACCTAGTTTGGCTAGCCTGCTCCATCGGCCACACAGGCTTTCACTCGTTCAACCGTCATTGAGTATCTTCTGTGTGCGATGCATTGAGTTAGATGTCAAATAATACAAATGGTTGCTAAATAGAAAGATGAGTAAGACAAACTTCCTGATCTCAGAACTCCTAAAATCTAGTAAGGGAGACGGCGATGGGTAACTATAGTGGTAATACAAGATACAGCATCTAATTGATAAAAGCGAGAATACATTTTAAAAACTTGAGGAACACTTCAGGAAAGAGTTGCCATTGAACTGAGTCCTGTCAGGTCACTATGACTTCCACAGGCAGAGATGGGGGAAAGGAATACTAACTCAATAAAATGGCTTGAATTTTTGCAGACAGACATGTATGTGCATGGCAGATCTCAGGAATCATTAATAATTCACTGTTGCTAACACATAAGGAAAGAAGTATCTAGAAGAAAAGTTCCATACCATGATAGAGGGCCTTAGTTATCATCACCTCTAAATTAGACTTTATCCATTATCACTGAGTTGTGTATAACTTGTTTCAGTAAATTCTGAGACCTTCCTGATGATACTAAATGCATACCATCTCAAAAGAAATCATAGCTACCCCTTTTCTGATGACTTGAGGCTCATTCTCTCTCCTAATACATTGTAATAGGCAGGATTAATAAACTGGCAAAATTTTTAAGTCTCTAGGGAACAAAACACAGGCAATTTTGGTACAGATTCCCAAACTATGGGTTGAAATAATTGTGTATCCATCCATTTCTGAAGGTCTAATTTCAGCCCAGACCAGCACCATAGACTAAAATGTATACCTTAATCTCTAAACAGAAAAACTAGATTGTCCTCCCAAAGCAGTACATGAAGGATGAAGGATTGCTTGAACCAGCTTATTTTCTCTTTAGTCAGGAAACTCTTTCCAAAAAAAAAAAAAAAATTACTTGATAATATTTAAGAAATTTCTATTAACATTCAATCCTATATCAACAAAAAGGAAGTAATGTCCCCACATTTCTGCCTCCCCACCCTGAAGCAGCCAGAAAGTAATAATGTTCAGTGCTGATATGGATGCAAAAAAATGGGTTTTTGTGGATTCCCAATGGGGGTGAAAATTGCTAGAACCCTTTTGGAAAATAATGTATTAAAACATCAAAAGTCCAACCAATATAAATGTAAATATGAAAATGTGAGCAATCTCTATAAAAATTCCAGTATATGTATACAAGATGTGTATTGTTATTCATTGCACATTGTTTGTAGGGGCAAATATAATTAAGTTAAATTAATGTGCATTTAGAGGGAAATGACTGAATAATGTGGCAAAAGCATATTATCGAATGCTATGCAATTACTAAAAAATACAAATGGGATGTTTTCGCACATCAGCCACTGGGAAGATCACAACAAGATGATGAGTGAGAAAAATTAGAGTTTAATATGTATAGTATGTAGAATAACTGCATTTTCACAAATATTAACACTGATAACAATTTTATGAGTATATATGTATATAGAGGCATGGGAAACATGGTGGAGTATTATATTTTTTGCTATTAGCATGACTGCTCTTGAAATACATTTTTAAAAATTAAGTGAATAAAACACATACCAGCACACTTTATCCTAGCTTGAAATCTATTCAATGATAGGAGGCCTGTGGAAAAAAAGCAGGTGGCCCATATTACTGATAGAAAATGCTTACCATGCTCCTCAAGCTTCCCGACTCACAGTGCTGACAATGTCTCATTTACAGAAAAAATGCAAGCCCGACTAGGAAATTCTTCATGTTCTTACCTACCAATGTAACAATTGTCCATATTCATTCCCAGCCTTTTCTTCCATTCCAGAGAAATAACTGACTCCTCCCCCACAAAGCTGATGTCTACTTCTGTGTACCCCGGATTCTTCTCCCACCCCATTTCTTCTGGATTTCAACATTTACATTTCTACCCAATCCTTCCGTTCTATCCATAAAAATACACATAAATCTCTCTTTTCTTAATAAGACCAAAAAACAAACAAACAAACAAACCTACAGCCTCCATTGACCTAATTTACTGCTTTTGGCATGTTATTAAAATGACTGACTTGGAAGAGGGCATCAAGAAGACAGCAACTACCAGCTGGACCTGAGCAACTGGAGGCTCTCTACCCCCTCCGCATTCTTGCAGTCTAGGTTCTGTTTGCCTTCCCTACTCCCAGAAGCTGCTCCAAGGACACAGCCTCGATATAGAAATGTGTTGGCGAGACCATCTGAACCGATTACGTGACTGAACCCAGTTAAGGCTTCTATATAAACATTTAAGATTCTGGTGCATGGATGTGGAAATCTCCCTGTGGGTGCTCAAGACAAGCTTCACAGGTAAGTTCACTTCTTATTAAACTGCCACCTTCACTCTGGAGTGGTCTGCCTCTTTCTTCAGTCTCCACCCTCTGTGTACAGCTTCAGATTGCACCCCGGAAGCTCCCCGAGGAGGCTGCAAACCAACAGCATGCCATCAATCATACAAGAGCCTAAATCAGGTCCTGAGGTCCCCATTGAACTAAGAGTTCCTTTTTGTTATTGGATCCTGGGGCAGTCATTGAGTTCTTGTGGAGTGTCTAGGGCAGCTAGACTGGCAAGGGGCCTTAAGGAAAGCTTGGGCAGTGGCTATCTACCACATTTTCCATTGTTATTAATCCCCAAACTTTGGAAGTTAAAATTTTGACAAGGACAGGCATTCCATTGTGCACTAGATGAATCTAACCCTATTTACCCTCCCTTCTTTCTTTCACAGAAAAATTCTTAAAATAAAAATCCACCAGACTATAATTACAATTATTTGTTAAACTCCTCTTTATCACCACTACACACCTGTGAGAATGGCCCAAATCTGGAACACTGATAATGCTAAATGCTGGCCAGGAGGTGGAACAACAGGAACTCTCATACATTGCTGGTGGGAATGCAAAATGGTACCAGCACATTGGTAGACAGTTTGGCAGTTTTCTCACAAAACTAAACATACTCTTACCATAAGATCTAGCAATTGCCCTCCTTGGTATTTACCCAAAGAAGTTGAAAACATGTCCACACCAAAACCTGTACGAGGGTGTGTATGGCAGCTTTATTCATAACTGCCAAAACTTGGAAACAACCAAGGTATCGTTCAGCAGGTGAATGGATAAATCAGCTGTGGTGCATACAAGCAATGGGATATCATTCAGTGCTAAAGAGAAATGAATTATCTAGCCATGAAAAGACATGGAGGAAACTAAAATGCATACTACTAAGTGAAAGAATCTGAAGACTATGTACTATATGATTACAGCTATAGGATATTCTGAAAAGCTTAAAAAAAAAAAAAGCATGGAGACAGTAAAAAGATCAGTGGTTGCCAGAGGTGGGCGGGGGGGGGGGGGTTTGGGAGTGGAAGGGATGAGTAGACAGAGCACAGAGAATTTTTAGGGCAGTGAAACTATTGTGTTTGATCCTGTAATGACAGATTGATGTCATTATACATTTGTCTAAATGCAGAGAATGTACAACACCAAGACTGACCCTATGGTATATTGCTGTCTTTGGGTGATTATGATGTGTCAATGTAGGTTCATCCATTATATAAATGTACCACTTTGGTGGGGAATGTTGATAACGGGGATGGCTATGCGTGTGTAGAGTGGGGAATGTATGGGAAATCTCTCTACCTTCCTCTTAATTTGCTGTGAACCTAAAACTGTTCTTTATAAAAATGTCAAAAAAAAAAAAGGCTTATTTATCCATCAGTGCATGACAATCCGGTTTAATCCACAGTTCACTGAAATGTTTCTCCTTGGGGGCATCCACTGATTTTCTAATTGCCAAGACGAAACTACACCTTAAATATGTCTGATAATTGGCCTCTCTGCTCCATTGCCACTTCACTGTTGAATGTGTCCTCTATTAGTCTCAGCACATCATTCTCCTAGGTATATCTCCTCCATCTCCTGCTGCTCTGCTCTGGTGATTCAGAGGTCATATCTTCAGCTCCCTGGATTTTTAATTCTAAACATTCTCCCAGGGTGACCTCATCCATGTCATTTTTTCACCTACCATCATGACATCCAAATTCATAGTTTTGTCTCTCATTTCTCTCTTGAGATTCAGACTCATAATCCCTGACTGCCTGCTCATCTTATTAGAGCCAGCTTCCACTTTGCAGCAAAGGTGATTCTACCTCCGAGTGCAATGAGTGTGGCATAATAATCGTCTGGCCACACAAAGGTTATTAATATGGAATCCTGTTTAGCAGACTTAGACAGGTGCAAAAATTAAATGACAGCAGAAGTTGCACAAAATTTACCCACCACAGCTCAATGTGGAATTCCACAGCTAAAGAATGCTGAAAAGCCAATAGACTTTGTTGGCTAGGGTCTCTTTGGGATCATGGGCTTGAGATTTTGTTTCTTTCTTTCCTTTTTTGTTAATTTAATGTCTCCCCCATGGCCCAAAAGGCTAATGAAGCTTCAAAAGTTCCTGCCACGGTCCCAGGATGTAACTTACACAGGAGAAGCTGGGTCATTAAGCTAAAGGTCTCTGGATAAGCATCTTCTCTAACAAGCATAAAGGTAATCTTGACCCATATTGTCATTCAGGGAATAACTTTCCTGATTCCGAATAATAGAACCATAATTGAGACTCGCACAGGAAAGGCAACCTGATCAAAAGTTTTTGGCTAATTTTGCTTTTCTGTAGAATGGGATCTTGACAAGGTCCTCTTAAATAGGAGTTTCTAATAAATAGTAAGTTGGACATTCATTTAATTTCTCCAAAATCTGTGGCAGGTCAATTTATAAAATTTTCAGTTTTCCTCAGATAAGAGAAATACACGTCTTTTATTTCAAGTGTCAAAATACCATATATTGTTTTAATTTCCGATATAAGAACTTTCAAAACCTTCAATTATTCAAAACCTGCAAACTATTCAATTTGGGAAAATATTTGCCAAATTATCTCAGAAAACCAAGCAATCTAACTGGCATGTATTATGGAAGCAGATTCCTTTTTTTCTGAGAATAAAAATATTTCAGATAGTAAATAAAATGGTTTGAATATGAATATTTTTTCCAGTCAGTAAAAATCTATCACTTGGCATCAAACTAAGGATTCTAAAGAATGTGAATATAGGGCGCCTGGGTGGCTCAGTCAGTTAAGCGTCTGCCTTCCGCTCAGGTCATGATCCCAGGGTGCTGGGATCGAGTCCCGCATCGGGCTCCCTGCTCTGTGGGGAGCCTGCTTCTCCCTCTCCTCCCCACTTGTGCTCTCTATCTCACTATCTCTGTCTCTCTCTCTCAAATAAATAAAATCTAAAAAAAAAAAAAATTTTAAGAATGTGAATATAAATATTGTGGCAACTATAAACACAAAAGAGTCCTTTTTTAAACATAAAACAAACTTCAAGATACATCTTGGGTGATATTTAAAGGAGCATTAAAAGCTATCTTTTGATTAAACTAGCATTTGTGTTATAAAATACATTAATGATTAAAGAGCAGCCATGTTTTTATAAATGTAATTGCTATAATAAAAAGGAACTCATCTGCCAATTGCTCAGTATTTATTTATAATTGAAACCAGTTAATAGTAATGTGAAAGGTTGTATTTTTGGAAGAATAGATATTTTTGTGTATATAGCCAGAAGTAAATCTGTGGTGGTACCAAAATTAAATGTATGTCCCTGTTTCAGAAACAGAGCAAGAAAATATGCTATACTACTGATGAATAAAGGGTTCATAAATTTAATGTAAATCGGGGCACCTGGGTGGCTCAGCTGGTTAAGCCACTGCCTTTAGCTCAGGTCATGATCCTGGAGTCCCTGCTCAGCAGGGAGTCTGCTTCTTCCTCTGTCCCTACCCGCCTCATGCTCTCTCTCTCTCTCATTCTCTCTCTCAAATAAATAAAATCTTTAAAAAATTAATCTAAAACAGTAGGGAATGAAAACTGAAAAGTTTAAATGAAAAAGAACAGAGGTCAACTGTATAAAATGTGGTTTCCTGAGAAACAACTATTTGGATACTGGCATAATAATATCAACCTCCTATATAATAAAATCAATGTCAACAGTGATGTCAACCTCGTATATAATAATATCACTCATTATTCAATATTTTCTAATTACATTAAAAGAGTATTTGCTATCAATATCTTTTTAATGAGCACACGGTAACATTCAATATTTAAATACATTCTTAGTAATTAGTATTTTCTTCCATCTGGCTTCCCCCCTTATCCCTGCTCCACCACCGATGCCAATGCATTTGTTTTAATCTTTAAAGAAACTACAAAGCTGTATAATCACAGTAGGTTAAGACATTAGTACATGATAGGCTTGAGGCACTGAGAAGTTATAGATCTGAAACATTTATGATCAAAGTCTTTCATTCCCTCTGTCACAGGCATAATTAGCTTAGCTAATTTCCTCTATTTAATTAATGTAATATAATTTTGATTTTCTAAATAGGTAAGTTTACATATTTTTAAATTGGGGGATTAATAGTCAGGATTCTTCAGAGCAACAGAACCAATAAGATGTAAATAGTAATAGAAAAAGTTAGATGTGCACTTTTATTTTTAAACTATTCTTGTATTATTTCAAATTTATAGAAAATTTGCAAAAAGTCATTTGAAAACCTTTAAGATGATTTTAAGAAGATCCACTAATTATTTACATTTTTTGCCATTCAATTTCTCATTCTCTTTCTCTCCCTTCCACACCTACGCCCTTTGGTGTGTATTTCCTAAGAACAAAGGAAATCTCTTATTTAACCACACAACAATGATCAAAAAAAAAATCAAAAATTTAACATTGATATTTCCCAATAATGTCCTGTATACCTTTTCTTTTTCCCCAGTCCAGGATCGAATCCAGGATCCTGCATTTATTTGCTGTATCTCTTTTGTCCACTTTAATCTGGAAACTGTTTCTCAGCTTTTCTTTGTCCTTCTTCCCCTTAAAATTTTTAAAGAGAGGTACAGCATGGGGACTATGGTCAATGATACTGTAACAGCATGCACGGTAACAGATATCACAGCTGTGGTGAACACAGCATCACCTATGGAGCTGTTGAATCATTACGTTTATAGCTGAAACTAATGTGTAACATTGTGTGTCAACTACGCTCAAAAAAATTTTTTGAAGGGCATAGAGCCCATTTCTTTGGTAGAATCCCCCTCAGGTTGAGATTAACCATCGTTTTCTCATGACCAGACTTAATTTATATCCTTTTGGTCAGAATACCAAAGAAGTAATATGTTCTTCCAGGTACCAAATCAGGAAGCATGTGAAGTCAGTTTATCCCAATACTGATGATAATTAACATTTATGATTGGATTGAGGTGTTGTACACTAGATTTATCCATTGTAAAATTCATATCTGTTCCTTTTGTTATTAATAGATGCTTTGACACTGTCAGTATGATGCTCCTCATCAAATTTAACTTGCTAGTTGTAGCACAAATTGATAATTCTTGGCTGAATCGATTATTACTGTGATAACTACAACATAGTGACTTTCTAATCTCTTCATTTCTTCTACATTTATTTGTTGATATTCTACTGCAAAAAAAAGAACTGTTCTTTCCCTTCCGTTTGTTCATATATTCATTCACTTATTTATTCATTTATATCAGTTTGGACTCATGGATTTCCATTTTATCAAATGGAGTTGATCTTTTACCATCCCTATTTGTTGCTGATACTCAAATTGTACTAGATTTGTCCATCTGGAGCCTCTTTGAAGCATCGAGGTCCCGGATACTTTTAACACGTCTGTCTCAATCATTCTTTGAGAAATTCTTTACTTTCTAGTACTAGACATTCTAGACTCATCTTGTACTTTCCCTGCTCAGATCCTGGCACCCTCCACTTCTCCAAGGAACCCTGGTTACTTTTATTGGAGAATGATATTTAAAAACTAGAATTTGGGCAATAGGTATAGTAATTGCTATTGATGTGATATTGCTCCTAAGTATTCTCAACAAACAGAGCAAGAAAATGTGTGTGTGTGCATGTGTGTCTATCCATCATCATCTACATATCTGTTTATCTATTTTGAAAAACCATGAATTATAGATTTTATGTTTAAGTATGATCCATCATGAACCGATTTTTGTGTATGGTGTGACATATACATATGCACACACAAATAATACATTCAGTTGAACACTGTTTTAAAACTCCTTGTTGAGGGGACCTGGGTGGCTCAGTCGCTAAGCATCTGCCTTCAGCTCAGGTCATGGTCCAAGGTCCTGGGATTGAGCCTCACGTCGGGCTCCCTGCTCAGTGGAGAGTCTGCTTTTCCCTCTCCCACTCCCCCTACTTGTGCTCTCTCTCTCGCTGTGTCTCTCTCTGTCAAGTGAATGAATAAAAATCTTTAAGGAAAAAAAAAAAACTTCTTGTTGACCATGCTTTCCTTTACCAATTGAGTTGGTTTGCAACTTTGTCAAAAAATAATTGACCTTACTCTTTTGTTTCAGCAAACCTATTTATCTATTCTTTTTTTTTTTCTTCCCCCCCCCCCATTTATCTATTCTAATGCCAATTACATACTATCGTGAATACTGTAGCTTTAATTTGAATTTTGATGTCAGGCAGTGAAAGTCCTTCAATCATTCTCAATATCGTTTTGGTTAATCTATACCCTTTATGTTTCCATATAGATTTTTGAATCAATTTCTCATTTTTATAAAATAGCTGTTGAAATTTTGATTGATATTGCACCAAATCCATACATTAACTTGGGGGAGAATTGACAACTTAACATAGACATGGTATTTTTCTCCAATTATTTAGATATATTTTACTGGTTGCAGAATTCTAAGTAGACAGGTATAATATCTCTTACAATACTTGAAAAATATCTATTATCTTTTATCTTATATTGTTTCTGAAGAAAAGTAGTGATTATTACCCAGTATGTAATGCATCCTTTTTATCTAGTTACTTTCAAATGTTTCTATTCACCTTTGGTTTTTGAAAGTTCTACTCTGATACATTTAGGTCATTTATGTTTCTTTATATCATGCTTCGGGCTTATAGATCTACTTTGTTCTTTGTTTTTTATCACATTCAAAAATCTATTTTCTCCACATATATTTTCTGCACCATACTTTTTCCTCTTCTGCATCTACAATTACATGTATGACAAGCTGTATCATATAACCCTACAGGTCCCTGAGTTTCTAAGCCTTTAAAATCCCATTCTCTTTTCATCAATTAAGATAGTCGCTATTGATTTGAATCCAAATTTACTTACTCTTTCCAAGCCTTTCTCCAGTATTATCAAAATAATCCTAGTAAAATTTTACTTTTAGATATTTTATTTTTGAATTCTGTAATTTCCATTAGGTACTCTTGATATGTTGATAGGTATATATATATATATACACCTATCTCACATGTTCTCTCAATATAAACATATTTTCCTCTAAGTGCTTGAACATATTTAATATGGTTACCTTAAAGTCCTTATCTGCCAGTTGCAACATGTGGACATTTTCACTTTATGGTTTATTTAATATTACCTGTCTTTTCTCTTGACTCTAGGTCTTCTCATATATCTTTGCATGTATATTAATTTTTATTATTTTTAACTGAACTTTATCAATATATAATAAACTCTGGAATCTGTTATCTTCCTCTGAAGAACATTTTTTTTAGTTATGGCAAGCAGTTACCTTGGCTGGACTGATTCTAAGCTCTGTCTCCCTTGTGGTGGACAGCAGCTAAGCTCACTACTCAGTTCTTCTAGCCTTCTAGCTGCTATGTTGTGCTGGGATGTTTGGAGTCTCCCTCATGTAAGGACAGTTCAAGAGAGAGCCAAAACTTTGAGAAGAGTTTATATGCAGACTTTAGGTTTGTTCCCTCTGTGGTTCCCTTCCTTATTGGTCTCCCCTCTCAGTTTCAAGCCTGTCTTATAGAATAAAACATATCTGACTCTTCCAAGTCAGTAAGACTGGCTTTTGGCTTGAGTTCTAGACCCCTGATGCCATATGACCTGGGAGTGCCCTCTGACAAAAGCATTTTATATATATTAATCTCACCCAGCACAATTCTATTCCTTTAAGGGGCAAGTCCTTTCCAGTCTCTACTTTCTTCTTATCATTTTCCTGTGCCTTCAAATAGCTGTTTTTATATTTTCCCCAGAGTTCATAATTTTTAGGCTCAGCTTTGCTGCTATTACTGGAATTGAAACCAAGTGCTTCATCTTTTATTTCAGTCATCATAAGGCATTATGATGCAAATATTTTCAATCTATAAAAACTAGCAGCTTTTTCTTACTCTGCCAGGAATAGTGCTCTGCTATACACCGTCCACACACAAGTGCTGTGATACCATGCACAAGGACCTAATTTTATTTAATCCTAAAATAACATTGGAGATAAGCATATATATCCCATTTTATATTGCAGAAAGACTGGAAGATGTTGTTTAGGCAAGTTCAGGAAGTTAGACACAATGTAAAATCAATCACAGTCACGTCACACGCTCTTGCTACTCATTCTATCCTCCTACCCCTTTAAAGAAATACATCTTACATCTACAATTTGAAAATGTTAACATCATTGATGAGTACCAGTTAAACTGTATGATTTAGTGGTTAAGGTCATGGGCTTCAGAATCAGACAAACTTGATTTTCAGTCTCTCCTCATCACCAACTCCCAATATGTAATGATCAAATCTACAAAAGTAGGTAACATAAAATAACAGAACATAAAATTGCTGTGAGAATTTAATGTGTCATGCAGAATATCTGATATACATAGAAAGAGCTTAATAGATGTTAGGTTTTATAGTAACTATTAAATATAGTTTTATTACAAGAACTAAGGAGCTAATCTTCTCGCAAAAGAATTTTAAAAATTGTCTCATGGTATCCTTATACCAGACTTGATCTATCACAGCTGGATAAATAATACCAATAATACAAAATGGGAGGGAAAAAGGAAATGAGCATTTATTGGAGATGGGCTATGTATCTAACACTGAAAAAAGCATTTTAAAATATATTATTGTATTTTGTTTTTACAACACTCTGTAAAGTAAATAAGACTTCTATTTTTATAGATAATGAAACTAAAGTTTAGAAAACTTAAAGTAACTTATCCATCAATATAAACTACTAAGTATTTCAGATACTATTAGAACCTTAGTCTAACACATTCCACTTTCCCATGTTATAAAATTAGACTACTATGGATCTATGGCAAGCACTGAGTTTCTTAATACTCTTCTAATTAAAACACTGTCTGGTGTTTAAATGCTTTCTGAAGTTCCTGTCAGTCCCCTCTCCCTCTACCTCCCTGAATGTAATGTCCTAATTTTCCACCTTCAAAATTTCATAACACAGTTCAATTATAACTTGATCCTTCTTTCTTTGGATCCATTTATTTCATTTTTAACTGGATTGGTTCCAAAACCTAATTTTATGTTCTTCAGAAACCTTTCACATGTCACATAATGATGTATTATACTGTTTCAGGCACTGAGAAGAGTGAATGAGACTTACACAGTCTTATCCCTTCCCTGAAGGTTTTAACTGCACTGATTTTATTAAATCATATCTGAACACTTACAATTTTGCCTAGCCAATGCACTCTGTACTAGCCCGTGATTCCAGGAGGTCTTGAAGAACAGTCTGAATTAGCACAGTGCAGAACATAAACACCATATTGATATTTCAAAGTGGTTCAGCCATTAGGAAAATGGTCTTGGAAACAGAAGGATAAATGTCATCTATTATATCGAAGGTTGTAAACATTAGTTCTGAAATTACTGAAAGATTGATTAAATAGAAATGAAACAGTCAAATAAGGGATGGTGATAGTTACAGATGATGACAATGGACAAGGAGTGATTTGGACACTGGATTCTACTCAGGAGGACTCTTTTATACCACAGATAGGTTTTATGCAACTTATGATACTTAGTACAGTTTGGGTCCTAATTTCTAAGAGAATAATAAAAGATTAGGGCTCAAAATGAACCAACCATCTCAACTCACAGAAAGTAAGAAAAAAAGATACAAAAATGATACATCACGGATCAGGAGTGAGAAGAAGCTAGTTCTGGTCTCAGCTCTGCCTCAACATCTAAGGATATTACTTAATTCTTTGACTAAGTTGAAACAGGGACATCCATTTCATTTCTTATTCTCTGTGGTTACTGTACTCTAATCTACAACCAACTATGAGGGTCTGTTGAGTTGTAATTCATATGTATGGAGCATTAAACAAAAAGGATACATTTTTGTTAATGATGTGATTTTTACACACAGGTGCAGGCCATGGTGAGTGAAAATCTAGGTCTCTGGGATCTCTACATGGTAGTTCTTTCTCATGTATTGGTAGTTCGAGGGTTAGCGGCATAACATAAAACTTCTCCAAACATACACTGGGAGGACTGAGTGGTTAGACACATTTCCTTAGCTCTCACTTTTTCATACGTAAGCAGTTTAAAACCCATATTAAGTGCTACTCCTATTAACATGTATTTTGTCATTTTATCCCTTTCCTTCTTAGTTTTCTCCCATTATCTCCTTAAAAACTGACTCCAATCTCTACATAGGTTAAGTAGACATCAGAAACTAAACATTTAAGGAATTCTATCCTTGTTTAAATAAATAAATCTATGATGCTTATAATTGCTAATGACTCTAAGAAAACCTCATAGACACAGAAAATAACAAGCTTCTAAAACAAATAATAGAAAGAGCTATCAAGTCTTAAGGTCAGAATCAGCTAATTTTGATAGAGTGTGGAAACATTCTAGGTTTGAGGTATCTGTGATTATCATTTTCATTCTCCCTCAACAGCAAACTTCTCTTTTTCATTATTACCACATAGCAGGACTATATCAAGATAGTTCAGAGCATCAGGATTTCAGTAGATGCCTGGGATCAACTGTCATCCCTTAGCACTTGCCTGACCTTTGGCAAGTTTCCTTGAGATCTCTGTTCCTCAGTTTCTTCATCTGTAAGTGTGATCTTACAGGGTTTTGCCAAAGATTAAATGAGATAATGCACGTAAAGGCCGGAACAGGACTGAGACAATAGCAATCATTTAATGTGCTTCCTTTGAAGATTCAGAATATTTACAATGAGGGAAGAACAGGAATATTATTTATACTATTCCCCCCACTTCTACTGTCTTCTTTTATCTATCTTCTCAAACAAATGCCAGTTCACATCCTACCACTTATAACAAATCTTTCACTTTTCTGAACTCTAAAATATTTGTTTGCTATCTTATCTGTTTTGGAAATATATCACACACTAATTTACACCATGTTAAAAATGTTTTGTATAGGTTATCATTTATCTCCAGTACATCTTTAATATTCTTAAGAGGAAAGGCTTTATCGTATTTCGCTTTTGTGCTTTTAGACTTTCTTGAGAAAAATTAATTCTCTGCCAGAACTCTGTCCACACTGCAGAGGACAAGTGTAACTGAACTGGTAGAACAGAGTGCGATTTCACACATGTGTTTCACAAACCACAAGTGAAGAGCAAGTGTGTGGTCTCAGACATCCCAATATTAGAAGTCACTCATGTCAAAGTCAAATACAAGCCATCAATCATCAATTTGAGCTGGTTTATAGCACTAGAGTCCCTGATTCATTCATCAAGAAAAGAAGGAAAGACAATAAAACTTGGATGCCAATGAATTTTAACTGAATCTTTGTTTTTGGAAGAGTAGGGAGAGAATGGAATTTAATTGGCTTCACTGTCCTCTGAAGCCATACATATAGAAAACAAACAAGTTCTGTATGAGATAAGAAATAAAGCATTAAGCTTTACATTTTAAC
Source organism: Halichoerus grypus (assembly GCF_964656455.1). Lineage (NCBI taxonomy): Eukaryota > Metazoa > Chordata > Mammalia > Carnivora > Phocidae > Halichoerus > Halichoerus grypus. The sequence goes on from NC_135715.1 coordinate 18,092,165, forward strand.
ATGCTTTATAAATATTGTCAGTGGGTAAATTATATAAATCTTTAGAATTGCAAGGTAGTACTAGGGCACCTGGGTGGCTCAATCAGTTAAGCATCTGACTTTGGGTTGGGTCATGATCTCAGGGTCCTGGGATCGAGCCCTGCATCAGGCACCCCACTCAGTGAAGAGTCCACATGTCCCTGTCCCTCTGCCCTTCCCTCTGCTTCTGAGCTCTCTCTTTCTCTCTCTCTCTCAAATAAGTAAATAAAATCTTTAAAACAAACAAAAATTTTAAAAAAGAACTACAAGGTAGTATTAAAATTCTACATAAAAGCTTTTTTTATTTACTATGAAAAAATAGGGAATTTCACAAATTAAAGAAACATATTTTCTATTTTGCATGTATATGACACATTACACTTTTCTATTTGAATTCCAATTTTTTTGCATATTTAAAAACTTCAAGCCAGTCTCATTCATAGCCAAAAATGCAAAAATTCCATAAACATACTAACAAATTGATTTCAGCAATGTTCACAAAGGATTATACGTAATGCCCAAGTTGGGTTTATTCTAGGAATGAAATTAGTTACCATTAACCAGTTGGTATAATTAATTATATTGACAGATTAGAAGAAATCACATGATCATAATACATTAAGAAAATCCATTTAAAGTCACAGGTTAGAAAATCAATGCACAGAAATCTGTTGCATTTCTACACACCAATAATGAAGCAGCAAAAGAGAAATTAAGAAAATAATCCCATTTACAATTGCACCAAAAACAATAAGATACCTAGGAATAAACCTAACCCAAAGAGGTGAAGGACCTGTACTCAGAAAACTATAAAACACTGATGAAAGAAATTGAAGATCACACAAAGAAATGGAGACATTCCATGCTCATGGATTGGAAGAACAAATATTGTTAAAATATCTATATTACCTAAGGCAGTCTACACATTTAATGCAATCCCTATCAAAATACCCACAGTATTTTTCACAGAACTAGAATGAACAATCCTAAAATTTGTATGGAACCACAAAAGATCTCAAATAGCAAGGCAACCTTGAAAAAGAAAAGCAGGGGCATCTGGGTGGCTCAGTCAGTTAAGCATCTGCCTTCAGCACAGGTCTCGGGGTCCTGGGATAGAACCCCACCCACATAAAGCTCCCTGCTCAGCAAATAAATAAATAAATAAATAAAATCTTTAAAAAAAAGAAAAAGAAAAGAAAAGCTGGAGGCATCACAATTCTGGACTTCCAGCTATATTATAAAGCTGTAATAGTCAAAACAGTATGGTACTGGCACAAAAACAGACACACAGATCAATAGAACAGAATAGAAAACCCAGAAATGAACCCACAATTACATGGTCGATTAATATTTGATAAAGCAGGAGAAACTATCCAAAGGGAAAAAGACAGTCTCTTTGACAAATGGTATTGGGAAAACTGGACAGCAGCATGCAAAAGAATGAAACTAGACCGCTTTCTTACAACATACACAAAAATAAACTCAAAATGGATTAAAGACCTAAATGTGAGACCTGAAACCATAAGAACCCAGTAGAGAACAGGCAGTAACTTCTCTGACATTGGTCGTAAGAATTTCTTTCTAGATATGTCTGTCCCCTGAGGCAAGGGAAACAAAAGCAAAAATAAACTATCAGGACTACATCAAAATAAAGAGTTTCTGCACAGTGAAGGAAACAATCAACAAAATTAAAAGGCAACCTACAGGATGGGAGAAGATATTTGCAAATGGCATATACAATAAAGGGTTAGTATCCAAAATATACAAGGAACTTACACAATTCAACACTCAAAAACAAAATAATTGAACTTAAAAAATGGGCAGAAGATATGAACAGACATTTCTCCAAATGGCCAACAGACACGTGAAAAAATGTTCATCATCACTTATCATCAGAGAAATGCAAAAAAAAAAAAAAAAAAAACTATAATGCAATATCACCCCACACCTGTCAGAATGGCAAAAATCAACAACACAAACAGTAGGTGTTGGAGAGGATGTGGAGAAAAAGGAACCCTCATGCACTGTTGGTGGGAATGCAAACTGGTGAAGCCACTATGGAAAACAGTATGGAGGTTCCTCAAAAAGTTAAAAATAGAGCTACCCTACAATTCAGCAATCACACTACTGGGTATTTAACCAAAGAATACCAAAACACTAATTCAAAGGGATACATTCGCCTCTATGTTTATAGCTGCATTATTTACAATAGCCACGGTATGGAGCAGCCCAAGTGTCCATTGATTGATGAATGGATAAAGAAGAGATGGTATCTATATACACATACATGTATACATACACACACAAACACACAATGGAAGAGTATTCAGTCATAAAAAAGAATGAAACCTTGCCATTTGCAATCACATGGACCGAGCTAGAGAGTATATCGCTTAAGTGAAGTAAGTCAGAGAAAGACAAATACCATAGAATTTCACTCATATGTGGAATTTAAGAAACAAAACAAACAAAGGGAAAAAAGAGAGAGAGAGGCAAGCCAAGAAACAGACTCTTAACTATAGAAAACACACCCATAGTTACCAGAGGGGAAGTGGATGGGGGGATTGGCTAAATAGTTGAGGGATTAAGGAGTGCACTTGTTGTGATGGGTACAGAGTGATGTATGGAATTGCTGACTCACTATATTGTACCCCCAAAACTAATGTAACACTGTATGTTAACTAACTGGAATTAAAATAAAAATTAAAAAAAGAAAAAATCCTTTTATACAGAGAATAACTGGTGTACTGGTGTTTGCCAGAGGGGAGGGGGTTGAAGGGATGGGCAAAATAGAGGAAGGGAATTAAAAGGTACAAACTTCCAGTTATAAAATAAATAAGTCATAGTAATGAAAAGTGCAGCATGGGAAACACAGTCAATAATACTCTAATAGCATTGTATGGTGACAGATAACTACTCTTATTCTGGTGACTATAACTTAATGTATAGAATTGTCAAATCACTATGTTGTACATCTGAAACTAATATAACATTGTATGTCAAGTATATTTCTATTAAAAAAAGAAAATCCATTTAATGCAATTTAATACCTATTTATTATAAAAATTCTAGGCAAATTAAGAATTAAAGAGAACTTCCCTTATCTGACTTAAGATTTACAGAAGTCTACAGAAAAGTTCATTGGTGAATAACTAACCTATCACTTTAATTTTGGAATCAAAATAAGAAGGATTAACTCTACTTTCATTCAACACTGGGGGACATTTTAGATAATGCAACAAGACAAGAACAATAAATAAAATATAAGGATTGGAAAGGAAGGGAAAACATTACATTTTCCCAGCTAATAGTATTATATGCAAAAGAACTTTAGGTAAATTTCTAGAATTAATTAAGTAGTTCTACAAAGTTTTTGGATATAAAATTGGCATACAAAATACATTCCTACTTACTAGCAACAGTAAGGAAAACAAAATTTCAATAAACTATAACATCTGTCAGTATCAATTTAGATATTCTAGGAATAACTATGAATATACACGTAAGACATCCAAGAAAATTATGAAACTTTATTGAGAAATAGTAAAGAAATTAAAAGGGGTTAACTAATCAAGATATATACCATGTTCATTGTTTAAGTTGAAATATTATAAAGAATTTAATGCAATGCAACCCTACCCAAAATCCCAATAAATTTGGCAGTATTTGATAAGCTTTAAGAAATACACAGAATTGCATCAAAACACTGTTGAAAAAGAAATCTCGGTGATGGACATTGGGGAGGGTATGTACTATGGTGAGCACTGTGAATTGTGTAAGACTGATGAATCACAGACCTGTACCCCCGAAACAAATAATACATTATATGTTAATTAAAAATTTTAAAAAAAGAACACAGAAAAAAAGAAGTAAAAGAAGTCTCAACCAGATATACAGACTTATAATGATGTACTAATCAACAAACTATATTCACACACAGACAGGCACTTGAACTAATAGAAGAGAATAAAAAAGCTCAGAAACAGACACATTTATTTATGGATGCCTGATAAATATTTAGCACTGTAGAGTAATGGAGAAAAGCAAGCTATACAGAAATCACTTTGGAGTCAAATGGTGGAATACATTTAAGTAGAAAACAAAATAAATGGGACTTACATGGCCCTCTGTATAAAATTTGGGTCTATGTATATGGGAAATACATATCCACTATACTTTAAGAAAATTTCACAAGAGCATATCTTTATTTCCTGGAGTAAATTCTACTATATGAAAACCAAGAACATCTGTGCATCAAAATTTACCATGAAGACAATGGTAAATGCAGACCAATGTATGGAAGAAAATATTTTTTAAGGTATAATTAAAGAGACTAGAAAAATAAAAACAACAGAAATCCTACAAGCATTAGTAAGACGACAAGATCTTGAAAAATGGGCACTTTACAAAGAGGAAACTCAAAAAGCCAGTAACCTTTATTAATGAGGGAAATGTAAATTAAAACAAGATATTACTAAAAAATCAGAAAGCACAAAAATTTTAAAAGTCTGACAATGCTATATATTGGTGAAGATGTGGACAAAAAGAAGTCTCATTTCCTGTTCGTGGGAGTAGGAAGTGGTACAACCATAATGAAACACCATGTGGAATTACCCAGTAAATCTGAGTGTGAAAAACTTATGACCCAGCAATTTTACTTCTCAGTAGATGCTGCAGAGAAACAGACACACGTACAACAGTATATTTATACAGGACAGCTCCTGGCAGCATTGTTCTTAAGAGCCTCAACGTGGAAACACCCAAATGTCCAGCAGCAGTACAAAAGATCAATAAATTGTGTTATAGTCATAAAATAGTCAGCAATTAAAATGAATAAATTACAGCTGCACATATTAAAAGAGATGAATCTTACAAATACTGAGCGTCAGATGTCAGCCACAGAATAATACATACAGTATGATAGACGTTCAAAAACAGGCAAAACTGTTATTTGAGAATGTATATATAGATGATTTATATTAAAATGCAAGGGAATAATTCTCAGTAAAGTCAGGAAGACTGGTTACATCTGGGGAAACAGAGGAGCTTACAATTTGGCAAGAGACCCTAAAGCTGGCAAAATTATATCTTCTGAGTTGATGGTGTTTATATGAGGTTCACTTCATATGCATTCATTAAATTGCACAATTATGTTTTATGCTATGTGTTGCATTTAATGATAATATAAATAATCTTAGAACTATAATATCTACATAATTGTAGCTATGGTCATTTATGTAACAATTACTTTAATAGGATCATTTTAACAATATCAGTTACAAAGAAGTCCCACCATTCATAACAGAAAGAAAGATACAAAGTTGAGTGTTATCTGCTATTTTATCAATGAGGTCTGATGCAATGTTTGTCCCAGTGCATTGAAAGCAGATAGGCCCAGTAGCTGTGCCATGCAGGCCATTGGACATTCTGATACACAATAATTTAAAAATAAAGAATTGACAGATATCAGGAGCAAACAACATGGTGTTTATCTTTAAATTTCTCTCAATCAAAATTTAGAACAAAAAATAAACAACTTCCCCATGTTACATGTCAATTGCATTTGGTTAATAGCATTCCTCAGATGTTAATTTCTACTACAAGACTGTACAATTTATCCCAATAATGTATCCCAATAATGAGTTTACAAAAACACCCTTTAAGGTGAAATTTCCCTTAATGACTCATAAACCACAAAAGTGTATGTAAAAATTGAAATGTTATTACCCTGACCAGGATTATAAACACATAAATCCAATCATACATTTTTCTTAAAGAAAAAAAAAAGTGAACAGTTTACATAAGCTAGAAAGAAAACTAGTCACAAGAAAATGAAAAAAATGAATAAAAATTTCTTTATCACATAAAGTACATTGGAGGGACAGGGAAGATTGCCGAATTTTATTTTGAGTGGTTAAGGACTGACATTAATCACTGTAAGTCCAATTATGTGTGGTCCTCTGCAGTTTAATTAAATGTTTCTAGAAAATAAAAGTGAAGCCTTCCCAATCCAAGAAACAGACTCTTAGCTATAGAGAACAAACTGATGGTTCCCAGAGGAGGTGGGGGGTGTGGGGGGATGTCTGAAACAGGTGATGGGATTAAGGAGGGCACTTGTCCTGATGAGCACCGGGTGATGTAAGGAAGTGTTGAATCACTATATTGTACACCTGAAACTAATACTATACTGTATGTTGACTAAGTGGAATTTAAATAAACATTAAAAAAAAAGGGGGGGAAGCCTCCCATCTGGATCTTTTGACTGTCTTTTCTCCTCTAAAATACTTCCTAAAAATGGAAACAATTACTACAGAACCCATCAGGTTGTCCTTGATTTTTCACGTTTTTCCCCTCAAAAATGCATATCTTCTTCCCAGACATCATTCTCCGAATTCAAAAACTGGTGTCGTGGATTCTTCAGGCTACATTTGACACTAAACAGGTTGACTGTTCCGGAAAGATCTGGAATACCTCGCTGTGGTTTTAATCCATCTGGTGCAATGGTGCCCTCTAGAGACGCGACAGCATATTTCCACAAGCTTCTCCGGAAACATGCAAAACAGATGAAGTGTTTCAAAAGATGTACAGTTGACCCTTAGACAACATGCGTTTGAGCTAAGCAGGTTCACTTATACACAGATTTTGTTTTTGATAAACGCGATACAGAACTATAAATGTATTTTCCTTGTGATTTTCTTAATAATATTTTCTTTTTACTGTATTGTAAGAATATTGTATATAGTAGATATAACACAAAATATGTGTTAATCGACTGCTTATGTTATCAATAAGGCTTTCAGTGAACCATAAGCTATTGGTAGTTAAGTTTTTGGGGAGTCAAAGTTATACAATGATTTCCAACTGTGTGTGTGGGGGGGGAGTCAGTATTTCTAACCCTCACGTTGTTCAAGGGTCAACTGTTACTTTACCCTGATTCTTTACATTTTGTAATAATTGTTCTTTTTGGACTATATTATAAAAACAACTCATTTCAGTTAGATACTGTGAAAATGTTATATAAAATCCATTCATTTGTAATTCAAGGGTGTTCAATCCCTAGGCCTAAAGACAGAAAAATATATCTAGAGATGGCATTCTATTCTGGTATTTTGAAGTTTATTACAAAATAAAATGGAATAGTTACATGATAGGGGTCTTCCCACAAAGTGCTCAAAAACAAGTTAAAATTCAAAACTAGCACAGGTAAAATAATCCTAATGGGATCGATTCCTAAATTGGATGAGTAGGCTTTCAGAACAACAACAACAAAAATACACAAAGGAGAGACAGGAAAAGAGAGAAGTTCTGAGTACACATACTTGACATCTTTCTCTCCTCCCTCCTTGTCCCTGAGGCCAGTTTTAACTGAGCCACACCCAGGTTAATTTACTGAGGCCACACTGCTCCAAAGAGGTAGCGTAAGGATTCAGGTCCCTGCTGGCTGACCTCCAGCTGAATCATCTTTCCATTCTACCCCAAAAACCCCAGGAGAAATCCTCCACAGCTTGAAAAAGGGGCAAGAGGATCTGGCAACCTGGCTTTTTTCGGGTAACTTATACAGTGTCTTCTGTGTGGCTATAAAATATGCATTATTACACACCAACTGCTGAGCTCTGTTGCACCGGATGTTTTTCTTGCAAAGTCATACTATAAATAAAAATTGTAATAAAATATGATCCATGAAACAGCTGGTTCCTGGGATGAAGGCATATAAATGAATAAGCAGTTAATTATCTTCCCCTTGATTTCAGTGCTGGGTGAATTCACCCTTTCTTACACTAGACTAAATGAGAACCAGCAATGAGTAACCCCATTGACAGCATCTCTTCCCTCTTCGAAACTAAATCCATCTTGACCTTCAGAGTCCTCTAACCCATGCTATTTGTCTAGGCATAGCTTCCCTATTAAGGGAAAAAAGAAGAATCTCCTTGGGGGGGAAAAAAGCATCTCCTACAATTCTTCTATAGACATTCATTTATGCATTTGCTGCATATGCATGCATTCATTCAACAAATACTTTCCAATGCCAGATTTGTGTGTCATAAGCAGAGGACACACAAATTTGCACAAGACTAACACAGTCCTTGCCCATGAAGAGTTTACGGTGGAAGAAGGGTGCATATGGGATGCGGTATTGTCAGACACAAATTACACCCAGTAAACCGTAATTAAATATTTATTAAACGATGCCCTTTCTGGCAAACTTAGCCCTTACCGATCCCTCTGAGGACCAGAGCACTTAGATTGCGTAACATCATTCAGCTAGGTAAGCTTCTGGAAGAATGGGGCAATGAGTGATAGTTTTCTGACTGATAGCATTCAGTCAACAAGTAAAGTGATGGTTAAACATCAGCAATCAAAACTCCTGCATTCCAACAAGAAGCCGAGGATGAATTTCAATATTATATTTGTAAAAATACAGAATATTATGCAGCAGGTTCCTTTGCCTCACATACCCTGTTAAAAGTGAATTTACGAAGCCTTTAAATGGGAGACAGATATGGATGTGGATCTATGTATATAGAGACATAAAGAGAAATAGATATAAATATAGATGTTCATGTGACAGAATTTCAAGAGTACTTTTAAGTACTCCTAAAAGTTACATTAAGCCTTTCAGTTAAGATAATCTAAAAACCTTAGCCTAAATATCGATTATCTTATCAAAACCAGTATAAAAAAAAAACAAACCAGTACATACATTGATAGGATTGAACTCTTGGGGGAGGAGGTACTTTAAATGCTATTATTAGCTACATTTCAAAAACCAAAAAACCAAAAAACAAAACAACTCTACTTTTTAAAAATTAATTTTCTAAATTGGTTAGTTATTTCTAACCCAAAATGTCTTGCCTCTACACAACGAGGAGATACTGGAAGGAATTTGAATAAGGTCAGTGTTTGGCACCTTCTCTAAACATCTCCCTTTATGTTTAATATTTGGCAAACCTCATCTGCCCCTTCCTACCTTCCCACCCAGCCCTCACCTGAAAAATGTATGAGGACGCTTCTGATATTGACCCTGATGGCTTCCAGACTGCCCGGGACCAACTCTATCTTTGCACCAACCACCTAAGTAAGGAATAGGATTCTGTTCTGCAAATGCTCTTTACTTTAGTGAGGGCTGGAGAGGTTTTTGCCGTCGTGAGTTAGGGACTTGGCAAGCCAACGCATGGGTGCACCACAGCAGCCCAAATCTTGGCCGTCAGTCAAAAGCTAATGAAAATTTCAAAGGTACAAAGCTCTTCTCAGAGCTCCAGAGAAGCAAGAGAGCTTTCAGCAGGATCCTAACAAGTGCATCAAAGTAATCCAAAGAAAAAAAAAAAAGAAAAGAAAAAGAAGTCTTCCCAGCAAAAAACAAAAATTATAAAGATAAACATGCACATATAAACCCTATGTTATGTGTCAAAAAGCTCCTTTCACTATTTAGCATATCACTGCAAGAAGATCAAAGTAGACCTACACAAACTATAAGGGGTCATCAAAATCTCAGGATTTTTTCAGGTTTATTTATTTATTTTTAAAGATTTTATTTATTTATTTGAGGGAGACAGAACACGAGACAGAGCTTGTATGAGAGAGAGAGAGAGCACAAGCAGCGAGGGGGTGGAGGGGTAAGCAAGGGCAGAGGGAGAAGCAGGCTCCCCGCCAAGCAGGGAGCCTGATGTGGGGCTCGATCCCAGGACCCCGGGATCATGACCTGAGCCAAAGGCAGACGCTTAACCGACTGAGCCACCCAGGCACCCAGGTTTAAAGAATAAACATATGCATCTACAGATCGAAATGCCCCACTTTGGAATTTCTGCTTCGAATTACAGCCATTTGTCTGCTAGTCACACTTTGGTCTTCAACCGCACAAAATATGTTTTGTAACAAGCAAAACATACATGGGAGACAATGAGTATAGACTTCATTTGAACTCTGTATTTCTCGACAGCAATTCAAAGAGGTCAAGGTATTTTTACCAAAATACTCTTGGAAACCAAGACAGAGAAATCAAAACAAGAGCGGTCTTCCTTCTCAACCCCTGCCTTCATGTCTGCCATTGAGTTATATATTACATTATGCCAACAAGTAAGTGGTAATACAGGAGGAAGTGAAACTGAGAAAGTTATCCTCTCCATTTGCTGGGGAACAGGGCAGGAGTGCTGAAAGGGGGAAAAAGTAAGTACGGAGAGAAACAAACAACACGGCAAGTCTGGGAATGATGGACAATACACCAAACAAAAATGGAAGAAATTCTGGAATTAGAACAAATGGGAACTTAATGTTGATTCTACTTGTAGATTTAAATGTGGGCAAATTTTTAAAACTTTCTGGGCCTTTGCTTCCCCATTTGGAGAACATGAGAAATAATACATGTTCAAACCATTTCACAAGTCTGCCACAGAGTACAAATTGGCGAGCGTTACTATGCTTCAAAAATATTTTCTTCATCAACTATATTTTGGGTTGTCCTATTTTTTTCATAATCCTAGCAGTGTTCCTTTATCCTTTAGTTCCAAAACAACAGAAATGCATGTTTAACAAAGGCATCTGAATATAGAGGGGCAGGATTTCACAGTTCTAGGAAATAGGGCAGGATGATTTAATAGAAACTAAAAAGACATTTTTTTTATATATTTATAACCTGGACTTGTACAAGCATTACTCTGAGTCTGTGCTAGTTAACTCCACCTCACGTAATGCATTTATAAATATTTTCTTTACTGCAAGTACAGATCTTCCCAGTTCAGCCCATAAAGCAAGCTTTCAGGTGCTGCACTCCCGCTTTGCTCACAATGCATCTGATCCGTTTCATTTCCCTGGTCTCCGAAAACTGTCCTGGAGCATCAACTGAGACTCATTGGCACGGCAGCGCCACATTGTGGTTACACCGAGGAAATGTTCTGAGAGCAACAGTATCGCAAGGTGTACTTAGACATTTTCTGTGATGCTGTCAGATCATCGAGGGAAGATGATGTCATCATTACGACTTTCATAAACAGATTCATATGCAGAGACCAACATTTTGGGGTTTCCTATCTGGAGTATGATTATATAACACAATTCATACTGTAGCGGACACTAATAATGATTTCCTTTTGCCCTGTAGCAGCACTTTATTCAAAGCAATTTGTACCAGGGAAATCAATGACTTCCTATCAGATTTTTTAAAAGAAGTAATCTCTCAAAAATACTGTAAGTATAAAGTTGCTTTATGTTTATGGTACTGGTTAACAATGGTCATAAAATTAAAATAGACAGCAACTGAATGATTACGGTAATTATACTATTGCAGAGTTTATAGAAATAACACTGGCTTTGTAGTCAGATTTGGATTTAATTCCATGTGATCAGTGTCAGTTCAAAGGTGCAAACAGAGAGCTGAGTTCTCAATAGATGGGATGTATCAGAATCCAGAATCATGACAGGAAGGCATGAAATCAGCACAGGCAGAATCATCCCTATAGCAAAACAGATGGCTATGCCTTTGGGATAAAGGAAGACGAGGAGGTTTTAGAACTTTTACAATAGACGTGCTGAAATCATCCACAATTCGTTTCCCCTAGAAAGAACCATATTAAGTAGGCTAAGAAGAACAGATTATGTGGTTCATCACTGCTTATGTAATCTTAAAAATTCAGATTTTCTAAACTTTATTCCATACTACACTAATCCCATGAGATACCTATGCAGAAAATGTTTTTAATTTTTCTTGTTGCTCCTCTGAGTATCTCCTGAATCGAATGCCAGAAAATATTTCTTTGTATGATTGATCTTCCACTTGATTGGTTTTCTTCACACTTATGCCTATATTGTTTACTCGATCAATTCATTTGACATGTATTTATAATTATTCACTAAAATGCATAACAGACTGTTATCCCTCAAAAATACTACTATTACCACCAGTAATTAAATCTGCCAAATTTACTCGAAAACAAGTACAGGGAAGTAAAATGGCTGGTTCTTAGATCACTTAGGAATCAGAAGTAAAAATGAGTAACAGAAAAAAAAAACTGTTGGTTCTTTTCAAATTATTTTCCAAAGAATGATGTTGCCTAATTAACTAATTTTGATTGAGAAGATTTATAAATTTTACCTAGAACACCTTCCGTTGCAATGTGCCTTCTCTATGTACATGCGTGTGTATGTGTGTGCGTGTGTGTGTGTGTGTGTGTGTGTGTGTGTATGTGGGCCAATTTCCTTTATTTACAAGCTTAATTAACTTATTGATTTATAATGTAATCACTTTTCACATGGAATAAAATTTATGTGATAATTTATGATATCTGAAAAGGAGATTTAGAATTATCATAACCCTGTTTAGGTAACTTTTACTTGTATCTATATTATATCAAAAAAAAAAGTAAAATTTATTGCTTTTCAAAAGTTAGTGGCCAAAAAAAAAAAAGTTAGTGGCCAAATTTCAGATGCTTTTTGAAAATGAAAATAATTGGGTTAATTTTCAATGACTACAATTAATTAGGACTAGAATAGGACCTAGAAGTCTGCATTCTTAGTAAACTCTAGGTGAATCTGCTATTAGTTGGTCTGAGAAACAGGCTTGGAGAAGCATTGATCTATAACAAAAAGTACTCTTCTCTTACAACACAACACCCAAAAAAAGGAACATGCATTGAATTCATTGGAACTCTACTATAAATAAATCCACATAAATGGTGCAAATAAGCATTTTGATGTAATATAAAATTCTGATAATTTGGGGGTACTGCTGGTAATATTTTTAAGTAAGTCAGTTTATTTGCTTGGTTTCTTTCTCTACCCCCCCTTTTTTTTACTAAATAGTGTGTATATGCCAGTTTTAAAAAAACAGTATTTCCATTTCCCACTTCCCCTAATTAATATACTTAAAGCTTCCAGCTCACTTTTAGTTAAATTTTCTATTGAATTTCCTTGTGCCCAAGTAGAAAGTAAGAATGAAAAAAAATGCAGCAATATTTTGGGTCTACTCTTACAATTTACTACTCAACCTTGGAGAACTTGCCTAAACTTTATGTCCTGTTCTGTAAAAGAAAGACAATATATCCCACAGTTATTGTAAGGATCCAACAACATAATTTATGTGAAAGGTCTTTAAAAAATAAAGAAGTGTAGTAAGAATATGAGACATTGTCGCCTGACATACACTCATTTGAGTCATTCTATGGAAGAATGGATATCTGGTTGTTTTAAAATAAAATTTAAAATAAAGAGAAAATGACATTAAACAAAGTAAAAAATAAAATTAAATAAAAATTAAGAACAACAAAACCCTAATTCTGCTACTGTATATAGAAAAAAATTACTTCACTAGAGGGAAAACTCATTTGATTCAGCAAAACAAAACATGCAACTTAAGTTTCACTTAATACTTCCCCATTTAGGAGGAGGAAGGAGAAACTTAGTCCACTGCTGAAAAACAAAACTTTAATAATTTTTTTGTCTTCAGTTGCAAAGCTAAACAAAACGATGGCACTTGATACAGAGAGACATTCCTGGAAACCCTCTGCCACCTAGTGTACGAAAGTCAAAGTCATCCTAGGGATGCTTGCATGCTTACATTTAGTCCTCAGAGAATTATCTGTGAGTATGTCCAGGGCAGACTTGAAGTTATAATTTACAGTGGGAATAAAACACACTGCATTTTCTAGAGAGCATCTGGCCTGAGAATCAATATAGCATTTCATTTTCATTTTAGCAGCACTTTAAATTAAAGTCCCATTTATAAATGTTTTAATATGGCAATAAGGGACTCCAGGGTATGTTTTAGTCTTTCATTAATATACACCTCTTGTGTGTTGCAAGATACATGTGTACTGAGTAAGCCCCTTTAACCATTCAAAGTGCTAATTAATGATCCAATAAAGCAAAGCCTAGGGTATCTTAATGGCAGCAAAACGCAACTCTTTAATTGGGAAAATAAAATATTAAATTTTCCCTTCCAATAGCTCTTAAACATATGCATGGAATAAGTATCGAGGGATTAAAAAAATTGCAAAGATTCTTTAACCATATCTTTACATGCACAGTACCTCCCCATCTCCCATTTTAAGCTTTAGATTTAAATATTTTCAGCTCAGTGTTGCATGGAGGGTAGAACTCAGAGCTTGGCAGTGAAGGAGTATGTAAAGCTGCATTATTAAAATATTTTTAAAGTCAAATGTCAAGTATACCATGCCTTCTCTCTTATCCCTATAGTTTGTTTTTTTAGCGACTTACTTCTCTACCAGTTTGCTAAAGAGTGGGGTGGGGAGTGGTGGGAGCATGGGGAGAGGAGAGGGAGGGAGAGAGGGAAGGAAGGAGGGGGGGATGGGTAAAGGCTATGCCCGGCCAAGTGGTTTAGAGAAGCAATGCCTCCTCTCAGCTCTGCAACAGTCCACGGTGAAACAGAACTCAGCACAGTGCCTTCAGTCTCTGCTCACTCCACTACCTGCCGTCCCTGAGAGGAATCCTACGGCCTGCATTTCAACCTGGCCAGCCAGGTCTGCTACCGACATTTCATCTCCCTTCCTTCAGCTGCCTCGGCCTGAGTCAAGGTTCAAGTGCACACAACTCCAGCAAAACTTCAGTCTTAACAGGCAGGTTGTTCTTGCACTTTTGCTCTGCTAAAGCTCCCTGTCTGAGGAATTCAAGACGGCATAATGACTTGTTATCCTAATGTGCTATGCAATTATTGAAATGTTCTCCTGAGATAATTTTAGCACCTCAAAAGCCATTAAAATTAGTAGGAATTATCAGGCAAAATGCAAATAAGAAAAAGAATAATTCATCTCTTGTTTCAGTTCACCAAGCTGTCTTTTCGATGGCTAGCAGCAACTGGTAGCGAAGAGCATGTATCAGTTAAATAAAACATTAGCTTTAAGCAGAGATGTCAAGAGATTCTTCTAAATTACTTGGCATGATAGCCGGTTGGTAAGCACAGAGATAAAAAATCAATGTTGTAACTGTAAAGGATAGGCTGGCACACTGGTGTGGCAATAGGGATTACAGGAGAGAAAAACACATGACTGAGTACAAACAATACCACTAACAATACGGCTTCATCCTTCTAATGAAAACAGGTACACAAACATACTATTTGGAGATTAACTGATCCATAACACAGTGACATTTTTAAAGCTGAAATCCATGGTAAGAAGTAACACTTATATCACAAAATACTATATACATATATATGACCAGGAAAAGGCAAATATGTATGTGTGTGCACACATGTGTGTGTAAAACCAAATGAAAGTTTCACAAAAATAATATTTGGGTTTACTAGGAGTGGTATACTCTGCTTTATTCTCTTCTCTCTTTTTTCTTAATTGAAAAAATAAAGATAAATTTTATATTGATTTTACTCCCCCCCATGGGCCAGATTCCAAAAATATTTTTTAAAAACTATCTTTATTTATTAAATGTTATGACAATGATAAATCATTTAACCTAACATCTTAATATTTGAATTATTAAAGTGATGATGTATCAACAATAATTCTTATAAACAAAGGTTTAAAGAATTGATAATTTTTTTCTGGTTTCAGTGACAGTTGCCAAAAACAGAACAACCCACTGCTAAATACTTTGAGTCTCTGAATACTTTTAAAAGATAATTTTAACTATTTTTAAATCATCAGCTTTGGAAGAAGAAAGCAAAGGACACAATCATATATATTTACTTCTTGCTACATTTCAGTCCATTTGCTCTTACTTTTGCATTAATTGGTTCATTTAATCTCCACAACAACCTGGTCCTGGAAAAGCATTATGGCCTCTTTGTATAAATGAGGAGACAAGAGACTCAACAGTGCTTACCTAATCTGCCCAAATCATCCACTTACCAAGTGGAAGACAGAAGAGGAGTCCAGGTTGTCTGATTCTAAGCCCAGGGAATACACAAATAAATAGGTCTGTGTTTGAACGTTTACATTTTTAGTTCACAGAGTGATCTGCTTCGTCCATGCCCTCAGAGTGCAGCAGAAAATGCATCCAAGGAGGAAAACTTCTTGTTGAGGAATGTGATATGCTGACATGCCCAAGCACAGAGAACCGCGGCCTCCCTGTGGCAGAGGGGTCTGCAAGGATCTGCAAGGCGGGCGCTGGCGTGAGGGAAGCTGCTTGTCTTCGAATCCGGGTACAGTGAAGGACTAGGTACGTGGCTTTGTGGAGGTCAGTTCTGCAGTGTGCAAGTGGTGATTGTACTAATGATCCTCACAACCAAATTCTACCACAGTGCCCAGTGCATAGCAAGCATTGAGTAACTGTTAGTATTAGGAATAGCTCCTTTGCTGACACGGAGTTATGTGGCATTATAAAATTATGACGTGAAAATATATAACAACTCTTTACTTCTGATTCTGTTGTCTGTAAACCATCAATTTGATTTTATGTCCTTTGCTACACGGTACCACCCATGCTTTCAGAGACGTATTTTCTTGGGACTGCCAAAGAATTTGTTCAGAGGGGGAAAATACATGTAAGGAACAGAAGAAAGAATTATGTCAGGGAAAATTGTGAAAGCTGTGTAAAATTTAATCTAATTCAAGCCAACATACAATTCTAAACCCATAATACGTATGCACAATATCAAATGGCTGAGGTTTCAAAAGTAAAATCAAAGAAACAAACCAAATACTCTTATTTCTGAGGAAACAAAACACAACACAAAACAAAACAAAAACAGGCCTGGATGTCATAGGCACTTCCTCCCACTCAACATCTGGTTTGGATTTAGATAAAACCATAAAGAATGGCTTTCTTACTATTAATGGTCCTGGCATTTGTATTCAATGACGAGGCTATCAAAACCTTCCCACATTATTTCAACCTAAGAGAATTTCAAAGATAAGAGAAAAATGGCACTGAGGATGGCCACTAGACTAAGCCTAACAGGTACATAGATTGTCCCAGACTTGAATAATAAATATATAACAATATAAAAAGCTAATGTGATGTTTTTAAAAATTAAGAGGAGAAAAATGTAACATTATAGTTAAAGGCTGAAAATCTCTCGGTCCACTTTATCTTGTCAAGAGACTGTGGAAACAAATGAGGTAATAACTTTGAAATGTGTAAATTATATATATTACACATAAAGATAAAAAGATTGAATAAGAATATAGCTCTAGACTTAGATATCTAAAAATCTGCTCAACTGCATCCAGACCAATAGAAAACAAACACGATTATATTTCAAAATAGGTAGGGAAAAGAAATTTCATAATCTACTCTTAAAAATCCATCGTAGGGGGCGCCTGGGTGACTCAGTCAAGCATCTGACTTCAGCTCAGGTCATGATCCCAGGGTCCTGGGATCGAATCCCACATTGGGCTCCCTGCTCAGCAGGGACTCTGCTTCTCCCTCTCCCTCTGCTACTCCCCCTGCTTGTGCTCTCTCTCTTTCTCTGTCAAATAAAGAAATAAAGTTGTTTTAAAAAATTAAAAAAATATAAATCCATCCTATCTCTAAAAATTCTCTTGGCAGAATGCTTGCCATTTGACTTTTGTTCTTATCCCTAAGTCAAGACACAGTGGTTTAATTTTTATCTTTATTAACAAAAGAGATGGAGTATAACCTAAACGCTGCACAAAAATAGCCACATTCACAATTAAATGATAGGAAATAAAATCAAGAAAGACATTGTAAGAGGAAATCTGATTGCCATGAGCTGATGAAGATTGTTGAAAGGGCATGATCTAGAGGGCTCCTCCAAATTCCTTGCTTGCTGTCTCACTATTGTATCATGAATTTGAGTGACATATATTTACTATTTTAAACTTCTGACCCTTAAGATTTCGGTGCTCATTTTCTTCTGCGGAGAGAATACACAACGGCAAAGCAGGGTAGGTGAGATACTTCAGCAGCTACTTAAATGGGCTTATCTATCATTCTCTTTTAAGTTCATAAATTTACAAATGTTGTTATCTTTATATTTCTGCAAATAATATCCAGGTGTGTCTGTTTGAACGATTTTCTCATTGAGCCAGTCTGGTTTCTTTCCGGTGATTTTTTAAAAATGTAAGTTTGTGATTTTTTTTTAATATAAAAAATCATCAGGTTACTAGTATTGTCTCTAAGGCATTTATAAATTATAAGTGAGAGTGTCAATTTCTTTCCATTTCAAAGACATGTGACTTTGTTATATAACAGATAAAGTTTAGAAAAGTGTAAAAGGACCTTAACTATTAAGGTGTTGAAGAAATAAAAAGCTAGGGTTGCTGCTTTCAGTTTACCATTAATAAGAGAATATGGGTGAGGGAGTTGTATTCCCAATATTAACATTTCTTCTATTTCTTTTCTTTGAAGTCTTAAAAATAAACCCTTAAATATAAATAAAAGATATCAAGCCTTTTGGTAGCAACGTGTTCATTTTTAAACTTGGTATTCAATAAAATAATTATCTGAAACATAAAATAATTAAATTTGTTCTTAAATGGTAACTTTGTTGCCATTCTTGCAAAGAAACTATTATCTTCAGGAAATCTGTTCAACAAATACTATAATATTGCGGGACTTACAATATTCAAATAACTACCATAAATCCTATGTTGTATATATACTGAATATAGTAGATATCATAATTAGGATCTGTGATATGCTTAGGCCTCAATTATTATAGATTCTGCCATAATACATTTTATAAGCTGCCAGGGAAAAAATGTGCCCTCAAAACCTGAATGCATCAAGAGGTAAATAAATTTGGAAAATTTTCAAAGAAATGCATGGATAAATG
This sequence comes from Halichoerus grypus, assembly GCF_964656455.1. Classification (NCBI taxonomy): domain Eukaryota; kingdom Metazoa; phylum Chordata; class Mammalia; order Carnivora; family Phocidae; genus Halichoerus; species Halichoerus grypus. The sequence continues at coordinate 18,110,886 of NC_135715.1, forward strand.
AAATGTTACAGTATTAAAGAGACATCTTTCCATTCCTGGGAAGATTTGTTCATTTTACTCTTCAGATTATCCTCCGCTTTTGAAATCACTCCTTGCACAATAATCCTCCCCTTGTTATTTAGAAAAGCAAGATCATCCCCCTAACGCAGCCCTTCCTATTTACTCTGCACCCCATAACGTGTGCTTACACTGCTCCCTGACGCCTAATGTAAATATTTGCAGAAGCTGCAGCTACGTGTCAACCAAGCTGTCAATCCAGTGACTCTCGTGGGTGCTCTTTTGATGTGAACACAGCCAAATAACAGGACCACGGGGCCAGCTTAGGTCTCACAAGTGCCTCAGCTGTCAGCATGCCATCTGCTTTCCTCAGGGTGGCAGTTTTCCTCGTGTTTTGTGCTGTTCACCTGGCAGAAAACGCGCTCTGTCAACATCAGCTGCTGCTGAAGCACATTCCCACTGCTGACTCTAATTTTAGGGGCTGGTGTAGAGCTCTTAATTTTGCCTTTCAAGAATTTTTCTTTTTCTTCCTTCCTTTTTTTTTTTATAATTTGTTTTCTAATGTATAAGTTGGATGTTAAATATCTTTCTTCTAAACCTCGTGACTGAGTCGTTGTTATCTGCCTTAGTTGGGAATTAATTCCTGAAGAGCAAAATTTTGTTAACATGACCTGAGACGATGCATGTGAAGAAGAAAAATAAAAACCGACAATGTTTTTATTTGTTTACTAATAAAGAGTATGGAGGAGAGAATGTGTTCTCTATATTAATGCTTTCCTAGTTTTCTTCTTCTTTCAACTGATAAAAATAAATTATTCAATATCAATAAAAATGCTACCTTTTTTATTGTATTAGGTGAGCAAAGTACTTTTACAGTATCCTAAACTCCATGTATGGACATAGCTGAAATATTCTTCAGTTCTTTACTTTTTACTGGCTATTGCTGAATGCAGTTATGGTGGTAGTTACTTTTGGGTAAAGTGATGGCTCCAAGCTAGACAGACTTTGACCCCGATATACAAAGAAATATCCCAGAAGAAATTAGGAAGGTTCATTGGTCTCTGAGTCAAAAATCCCAGATTAGAGTCCTACCTCTAAAAATGCCACCATTTTTAATTACAATAATGTCCATTTTAACTTTAAGGCAGTATTAGACTCAACACTAGACTCAGACAAAGTGCTTTCTAAATGACAGAATGCATGAGAAAACACAAGAGGAAAGTAATCGAGAATTGAGGATTCAGGAGGTTAATTATACTTCTACATCAAAGCTGAATTTTGTGAGGGAAAGATGCCTATGAATTTTCTCTGCAGGCAAACATCAAAATGGTCTTTTTAAAAATGAGGTAATTTATGTGAGCCTGTGCTGTGTGTTTACAATCATCTATTATATGAAGTTAAGGAGTTGTAGTTACTGTTAAATAACACAGCTTAACTTATTAAAGTAGAGCAATTCTATGATACACGAGATAAAGCTCAAGTTTAGTAAGCCAGGTAATTTTCATTTTTCTTAAAGATTTTATTTATTTAGTTGTCAGAGAGAGAGACAGCACGAGCAGGGGGAGTGGCAGAGGGAGAAGCAGGCTCCCCGCTGAGCAGGGAGCCCGAGGCGATGCGTGGGACTCAATCCCAGGACCCTGGGATCACGACCTGAGCCAAAGGTAGATGCTTAACGACTGAGCTACCCAGGTGCCCCTGCCCTGGTAATTTTAATTTTAAATACTAACTTAAAACCTTGATATGCCATGGGAAAAACATTAACAGTTAAAGTTTCTCATCTTTGGAAGAAGATAAAAATCAAGTCAAGGTGAGCCATTGAAAAAACACAGAAGAAGTGCAGACTAAAGAACAAAACCTAAAGTAAACCAATAAAATACTGAATAAAAAAAAAGAAATAAGAGATGCTATGGTTTAACAGAGTCAACTGAAGATATTTATTTCTTCTCCTTCTGCTACCTGATTTCAGAGGAAATAAAGACGTAATGGCTTAAGCCCACAAATACAGAGATCAGGAATGCACCAATAGCAAAGACAAAATTTCAACACATCTCTGAAAGACAGCATGTGGAAACGTGGTGCCCAGGAAAGTGGGCAGAGAAAGGCTGGCCTCTGCATAAAAGGGGCTGCAGTCAAGGAGAGGGTGAACATAGGAGGGAGACAGGAGGGAAAGGGGGGCAGGGTCAGCACCTCATTTACCAGGTATACTCACAAGATGTTGCAAGCCAGAAATGAAAGGTGTGAGCATTTTGGCTAAAGCAACTAGGATAGCCTGGAAGAACAGAGCATGTGAATGTAACTAGAAGTACAACGATGGCAAGAGGAAGTGAGGTTAAGTGTTCTTCACGGACGTCCCTCGAAAGAGTAATCAACAAATTATGCCTGGATTAGACATACCAGGAAGTAGCAATCAATGTATCTATTTAGCGATAGGACGATGCCAAACAAAAAGATCCCCAAGCAAAGTTATAGTTTGTTGCTGGGATGAGGGTGCGGTAGCTCAGGACAACTGCTGGTCTGCATGGAAAAAAAAAATATATATATATATTTTTGTTTTTTAGTGTATGGCTTCCTGAGAACAATAAAATAATGTACATTTTAGAAAGAAATAAAATCTGTTCCCTAAATCTCAAGATGTATCAACAGTTAATGCTGGAGCCAAATTGCCAATCAGTAAGTGTTCATTGTTGTAGGAGAGTAAAAAAATACATGGTGGCAGAACCATCATAAAATCATTCTTACTCTAACTTCATCCAAGCAGACATCTGTGGTTCATGCATTAAGAGAGTGATTTTCAATCTGGCCAAGTTTCTTCGGAAAACTAAACCAACTTTCCTTTGTCCTTTCCTTCGTCCATGTTTATGTGTATTCTCTGATTCATTAGCTCTGTATTGTGTAGCTGCCCTCCGGATTGGATTCTAGAACACAAAGTTGTACGTAATGCAAACTACTGCCCACAGTTATCTCCCTGGATAATGGCGAAATCATGCCTCTAAACTAGTAATTATAATAAATATGGTACGCAGTAAAACAGCATTATGTTCATGTACTGAGACGTCTGATTAGAATAAATTTAGAAACAGAAGTGACCAACTTCTCTGAGCAGACTCAGAAATTAACCGCCCCCCCAAAGGGAGGAATGCTTCCAGGAAAAGATACACAGAAGTTTTAATGAATTGGAAGTGGAGACTGTCCTTTGCTATCATGTCCCTCCTGTGGTATCAGATCAGTAGGCCTAGAAAGCATGTGTCACTGTACTAGATGTCACTGATCTGGACTATAAAGAGATGACCAGGTTGCTGCTACCCACTGGGATCAAAGAAGACTGTTTCTGTAACCAGGAGTTTCACTGGGGCGCCTCCTACTACTTTTTTGTTCAGTAGTAATATTTAACGGGAGACTATAGTAATACAGTAAAAGCAGGAACACTAAGATTCAGAACCTTCAAGAACAAAGGTTTGAGTCATTCAAACAGGCAAAACTCTCACGCTCTGAGAGCAAGAAGAACACAAAATGAGTGAGGAAAGAAGGAGCTTATAGTTAACAACATGACCTTGGAACCAATCACAGAAACAGGGACTGGACCCTCATGTTTGAGGTGTGAATATAGCTGCATATGCTAACCAAATATGTGTTTTTCCCTTTGACATTGGTCTGTTTTATATTCGTTTATATAAATCACCAGACAGGAGAAACCACCTCCAGACCTGAGACAGCCTCTGATCTGCAGATGCTGGATTTTTCGACTTATGTGCTGACCAGTGGGGCACTGGAGCCCTCCATTTACGTAGGGAGAGAGAGAGAGAATGTTCAATTGTGCAATGCCGAGTTACCTCATAAGGTGGTTGTTGGAAGGGCATTAAATATGGGTGGAAAGATAAGGATCGAGATTAAGTTACAACAGGTTTGGGTTCTACCCGTCATGTACTGCCTTGTTCCCAGATGCAATCCCTACTTTTGCACCGTGCAAACTACACGTCCCAGGCTTCCTTGCAAACTGGCTTTCCAGGCAGGTGTGACTAATGAAAGACAGTGAGAAGATACTGGAGAGCTAGAGCATGCAAAACAGCCAGGGCAGGTCTATTGTCCTCTCTTCCCGGGGCATTGAGATGGCGTCTGTGCCTTTCCCATGCTTCAAGTTCAGGCAGCACCGGCTCTTCGGCATTCCTTCCTGATTGCCACCTGGTGGCCTCCACCGTGAACCCAGCTTCCTCCAAGGGCCCTTGAGCTCTGCCTACAGGACCTGTCTTGTGTTCCTCTAGTACTAGCAGAGAGGAAGGGAAAGTGCCAGAATGTAGACAGAGCATTGTCTCTGTGAACCACTTTGTTCTGGTTCTTGGGGCTTTTAGATTCAGTTCGCAAGTGAGCACTTTTGTGTTTGATGCTCTAAAGTCCATGATAATCCACAGTCTCTTTTCAAATCTGGTTAAAAGATCATCACCCTTTTCTAGAATTTGTCAAAGACACTTCACACAAAGTTTATGGGAGGTCATGTAAGTACCAAAACAATAGGGACAAACGCTGGTATGAAGAATACAGAATTTCAAATAAAGTTGTCTCAAATTTTGTCATTAGTACAATCATTCATTACAGGAAATGTGTTCAGAAGAAATGAACAGCTACTGAGAATACATTATCATAGATTTGTATATCAAGCATCCAAAAACTAGTTTGCCAGCACAAAGAAGCATCAATAATATATTGCATCAATAATATATATTAAATATTTAGAATAAAGAGAGGTAATTACAAGTTTGCTTGGTCATGCTGGATCAGATGCTTCTCATTTGATTATAGAGGAAATAAGTGTTCTGAACATGCTAGAGAAAAAGTTGATTCTCCCTTTTAAATAAATAAGCTGTAAAAAAAAAAAAAAGCTATCTAAAATAATATGCCAAGTGCACATCACTCTTCCCCTTTTAAAGTCCTGAGTTTACATCAGAGAAATTATCACTAACAGGATATCACTAATATGACCTAGAATGTAGCTCATTAAGGTAGGAGCTTTGCTTGTTTTGTTCAAATCTGCATCCTCAGCAACCAGCAGAGGACCTGGTGCATACTAGGAACATAAATATATTTATGTGAATGGATGTCTGTAAGCAAAAGTTAATAGAAAGTAATTGAATAAGTTGAATATACCAGAGAAGTATCACTAAATTATATTAAAAATGCTGCTCTGAGATAAAGCTTTTCTGCCCTTCCAAAATTTTCACAATGGAAAGAATTATGTTAAATGACTGTGTATTTTTAGTCCAAGTTATCTGGAAAAACTGTTTTCATTTTCTGCTTCATCTTGATACATTAGAAATACTTTTTAAGATCAGATTGAACAGCCAGACCAATCTTATTTTTTATGATGTTATTACCTAAGGACATTTTAACGCATCGTTCTATTTTGATAATTTAGAAAATATTAAAATGCTCCCAAACACATTAATTTTTCTTATTAACATTTTATGAATTATCGGTAAGTTCAATTAAAAGTAAGATTTGAACGTGTACTATATTGTAGAATAACAACTACTGAAAAGTTATCACCCACCACATAACAAAGTATTTCCTTTTACTTTCCCCAAATCTATTGATTTGAATATTTAAGTGTTATTTCTGCTGCAGTATTTTGAAATTTAATAACCAAGGCCATGCATTCTCTACCTTAACACTTCACAATATCTTGAACTTCAATAACATGTTCTCTGGAGTTTTTGCCTTCCGAGATAATGACAAATTTGAAAAACCAAGAAGGCCTCCAAAAATGATTTCTTTTTAACAATAGCAAATATACAATACATTATTTTAACAAGTAGCACCACAGGGTAAAATAAAGTTAAAACAATTCCTCATCAAAGAATATATAGGAAGACAGTCACTAAAAATGTATGTAGGTAAATTGGCCCAAATTAGTTACATGGGAAAAGATAATTTTTTTAAGATTTATTTATTTATTTATTTGAGAGAGAGAGAGGAAACGAGCGAACAGAGGGAGGGGCAAGAGAGAGGGACAGAGAGACTCTCAAGCAGACTCCCACTGAGCATGGAGCGGGACATGGGACTGGATCTCACAACCTGGGCTGAAATCAAGAGTCAGACACTTAACCCACTGAGCCCCCCAGGTGCCCTGGGAAAAGATACTTTCCATTTCTAACTTTTTTTCCTATTATAAAAAATATGCATTGCCATAGACTAAATGTTTGTATCCTCCCCAAATTCATATATTGAAGACTCGATCTATAAAGTATGGTATTTGGAAGTAGGGCCTCTGGGAGGGAATTAAGTTAGATCAGATCCTGAGGGTTGGGCACTTGTGATGTGATTAATCCCCTTTAAAAAGAGGAAGAGACAAGAGATCTCTCATGTGAGGACACAGTGAGAAGGGGGTCACCTGCAACCCAGGAAGGGGGTCCTCACCAGATACTGAATCTGTTGGCACATTATTAATCTTGGTCTTCTCAGCCTCCAGAACGTTAAGAAATACATACTTATTGTTTAAGCCACTGTTAGCATTGCTCTATGGTATTTTGAAGGTTGGAATTAATGTGAAAAGATGGAGAAGGCTGAGGTTGAAGGTTTAGAAGGGAAGATAAGTGCAGTTTTGAACATCTTAGGTTTCAGATATCTACAGACATCAAAATGAAGATGTCAGGTAGGCAGCTGGATACACAAGTGTGGGATTTGTAAAAGAAGACTGGGCTAACACAACAAGAATGTTCATCAATAGCATACTGATGTATTTGAAGGTGAGAGAATGTTAGTTGGAATATTCTCCCATTTTCTCAAATTCCTTTGCTCTATTGCCTATCTGCCTTCCACTGTGAAATACAGCATACTGGACCACAACAGCTACAGCTAAATTCTGTCTGCTAAATGTTTAATGATTATGTACTCATTTCTTTTTGAGGTATAAACACACAATGCATTTCAACCCAGGACTTCTAAAGAAATACAGTTTTTTTCAATTTTTCTAAATTTGACCCCTGCTCTTTTAAGTAAAACTCTCCTATTTATAATGTTAACCATTATCATATAGGAGGATAGTTATAAAATTATTGAAAAACTTCTTAGAAACGATTCAGTAAATCCAGATACATTAAAATCTGTCTTTAGTTTTGATCCTAAGGTGCAAATTGTGCTAAACTAATTACTATGGTTGCTAAATAAATTTTAGTGCTATGCTCCAACTAATAATTTACTAGACACATGATCAAGACACTGATTAATATTCTTGGCATGTCAGTATTCCTCACTGTCTTAATGATATTGGTGCTTAATTAATTTTGGCATAACTGTACTCTACTAATAAATAGTGACAGGCAAGTCATAGAGGTAAAAATACATTTTAAAAATAACAATTAAAAGCATCTCCTGCCCATCATCTTCCTGGGCAGGGGACCTGAATACACATTTTTCCAAAGAAGACATACAGATGGCCAACAGACACATGAAAAGGTGCTCAACATCACTCATCATCAGGGGAATGCACATCAAAACCACAATGGAACATCACCTCACACCAGTCAGAATGAGTAAGATCAAAAAGACAGGAAATAACAAGCGTTAGCAGGGATGTGAAGAAAAGGGAACCCTCATGCACTACTGGTGGGAATGCAAATTGGTGCAACCACTGTGGAAAACAGTATGGAGGTTCCTCAAAAAATTAAAAATAGAAATACCATATAATCCAGTAATTCTACTACTGGGCATTTACTCAAGGAGTACAAAAATCTTAATTCAAAAAGATACATGCATCCCATGTTGATTGCAGCCTTATTTACAATAGCCAAAATATGGAAGCAACTAAAGAGTCTATCAATAGATGTATGGATAAAGAAAATATGGCATATATAAACAATGGAATATTACTCAGCCATAAAAAAGAATGAAATCTTGCTGTTCATTACAACATGGATGGACCTAGAAGGTATTATGCTAAGTGAAATACATCAGACTGAAAAAGAAAAATACCATATTATTTCACTTATATGTGGAATCTATAAAAAAACAAAACATAAATACAGAGCACTGGTGATTGCCAGAAGGGAGAAGGGTGGGGAGATGGGCAAAATGGGTGAAGGGGAGTAGAAGATACAGCCTTCCAGTTATGGTATGAATAAGTCAGAGATGAAAGGCACAAAAGGAATGTAGTCAATGGTATTGTAATAGCGTATGTTAACAGATGGGAGTTACACTTGTGTTGAACCTAGCATAACTTAACAGAGCTGCTGAATCACTATATGTACACTTGAAACTAATGAAACATTGTGTGCCAACTACACTTAGATGAAAAAAAAGTAAAAATTAAGGGCAAAAAAAGTCATCTCTCCCATATGTTTATACAATATAAACTGACAATTCAGATGCCTTTACTAGGCAAACTCCAAGTAACGTTGTGGCATTTACAATGTACTCCCCCCTCTACATTTGAAACTCCTGCACATTTTTTTTCATGGTATATGTTTCTTTCAGTTTTAGCATCACCAAAATGTCTTCTCTCTACTGAGAAACATTATATTATGGTTAAAAATAATTGGGTGAAACATTGTATTGCAATGGGATAGTTATGTAATTTGAAAGTATTATTCTATAGATTACTTCTTAGTAACAAAGAAGAAGGTACCATTAAAATGTAAAGACCTAAAAGACACCAAATCTGTTTGTGTGTATCATAAATATCACACTGTGATAATGTGACAAACTGGCATGAAGCTGTATTGAAGTGATGCAATAACTAGCACAGATCATCTCTGCATATCAAGTATGTTTGTCAAACATGTTTATCATGAATCTAATCATGAGGAGACAGTTGTGTAATCTATTTTGGAGCATATTCTGTAAAGACAACTACACACAACTTAGAAATGTCTGCATTAAAAAAAAAGCTGATACATGGGAGAATGTTCTGTATAAAAGGAGATTAAGGATATATTATAACCAAATGGAACACATTAATAATGACCAGAACCTAGGTATTTTTTTTGAAAAATCTATATAGGACATTTTTGATAAATGAGAAAAGCTGGAATATGAACTGTATATCAGATATTATTATGAACATTACATTTATTGTATAATATTCTGGTTATTTATTAGATTTTTCTTATTGTTCTTAGGTGATAAAATGTCCAGATAAGGTCAGGTACTTACTGTCAAAGGTTTCTGCAGAAGATTAAGAGGATATGTGCATGTGTGGATAATCCATATACGGACTGTAAACACACACACACACAAAGAGATAAGCGAGAGAAAAAAAATATATATATAGTGTATAGAGAAAGAGAGCAAATACAGTCGTAGCGAAATGACAGCAGTTCCTTAAAGCTTGACAAAGGAGATTTAGTATTTATTGTACTTCCGTAAGTTTGAAATTTTTAAACAAAAAATTTTAAGAAAACAATTACATCATTGCTACTTAGCTTGATATAGTTTCAGAGATTAAAGAAGTAATTTTATTTTATTTTTTTTGTTTGTTTTTTGTTTTTTGTTTTTGTTTTCTTTTTTAAAGATTTTATTTATTTATTTGAGAGAGAGAATGAGAGAGAGAGAACACCTGAGAGGGGATAGGGTCAGAGGACGAAGCAGACTCCCTGCTGAGCAGGAAGCCCGATGCGGGACTTGATCCAGGGACTCCAGGATCATGACCTGAGCAGAAGGCAGTCGCTTAACCAACTGAGCCACCCAGGCACCCTAAAGAAGTAATTTTAAATGGGATCACTTTTCTCTGCCTAACCCATCCCATTTTCCAATATACAACTTGTTAAAAGAAAGAATAAAATTGTCTACCCAGAGACATACAACTTTTCACTCAGATAAAGATTTTTTTTTCTAATAATTATTTTGATATCCAATTCTCTCATCTTCAAACTAAGGAGGAAAAAAAAAAAAAAAAAAAAAGACACCCTGCAATAAAATTTCCCCAGTTTGAACAGATGAATGCTGTACTTTTCAGCTACCAAGAGTGACCATTTTATTTCCTCACTTTTAGTGACTTAAATAAATCCCATTTTATTTTATGGCAGGAAATGTTCTTCACCTCCATTCACAGAGTTTCTATGAGGTCTCTGGAAACTATTGCTTTAAAGTACTCCCTATAAATTATATCCATGCCATGGACTATAACTTGTCTATCTGTGAAGAAGTGATTGAAATGTATTATCTTAAATTCTTTATTCAGAGTATTACACTAGGGCTTCCTCTGGTGAGACATTAGATGTGAGGAAAATGTAAGAAATCTAGACTTTGATTTGACTGCATTAATCACTAACTGTGAATTTGTTATTTATTGACCGACAGGAATTTTAACACAAATACTTCATTTCTAGTTATTTTCTGAAGCAAGAAATACTAGTTATAGATAAAATACATATATATTTCTTTTCTTACTGAGAACTAGTAGTTTTTGACAATATCTAAACATCTAGATAGATTTTTATCTTTGGTGGACTCATTGGCGGCCACGGCTAACACGGATAAGTTAGTTACATAAAATTAACATCCATCATTTGCTTTTGAATGATAAGGGAAGTATGATTGGAGAGTAGAGGGTTCTCCTTCTTTCTCTGTTACAAAACATAAGTTAAGTATATGACTGCCGCCACTGGATGGCAACCAAAGATACAGAAACACCAGGAATCCTCCAGAAACACAGCCTAAAGAGCCTCAGCTTTTCAAAAGGAATATAAGATCTTACTAAAAAAAAATGCATTCAGCAATACACATTTGTAACAGATTTTATGACTATATAACCTAAAATATATTCTTTCAATAAATCATATTTAATATAGTTTGAAAAAATTATTGCAGTTTGTGATGATCGCATTCTTATTCATCTGGACTATCCTAGGGTATAATAAATGTTTTTAAAAGTTTAGCTTCCAAGGTGCTCCTTCGATGGTACCTTCATTTAAGGGCAAGAGAAATGAAGAGCAGTAAACAGGTATTGTTTACCACAGATTATTGAATGTGAGGTTGTCAAGGTGAGAAATCACAAGCTTTGGAAATTAGCAGAATAGCTTTTAACTCACAGTCCTGAAACTCAATAATTATGTGAGCTGGCGAGGATTCTTCTTCCTGTCTGTGCTACAGTTTCCTCATATATAAAATGAGGAAAATATACCTATTTCATAGGGTTGGTAAAAGGGAAAAAAATGAACTATTTAGGCAAATGTGTCGATTATTGTGCCCGGCATACGGCAGACATAAAACAAATGATAGCAATGACTTTATTCTATGATAAAAATGGATGAGTTTTGTTTATATTTTTTAAAAGATTTTATTTATTTATTTTACAGAGAGATTGAGAGAGAGAGAGAAACCAGTAGGGGGAGCAGCGGAGGGAGAAGGAGAAGCAGGCTCACGGCTGAGCAAGGAGCTCGATGTGAGACTCGATCCCAGCACCCCGGGATCATGACCTGAGCCGAAGGCAGGCGCTTAACCGACTGAGCCACCCAGGCGCCTCGAGTTTTGTCTACATTTAACTCCATCACAAACAAATTGATCCACATAATAACTTGAACTCATTCTGTGCCATGCCATCCTAAAGAATTTCTTAAAATAAAAAGTTAGACCTGTTTGGTGAGTATAAAACTAAACCAGTGCTCCGTCTTTTCTATAGAATGGCCACAGCACCAACACATCCTCAGGATAGCAGGTGCATGGGCATAAGTACATCATGTTGCTTTGTTGACTTCTTTTAGGTACAGTTCCTTTGAACTAGTGTTGGACGAGCAAACCCAGCTTCAAAGTGACAAGATCCAAGTTGTTGTGACAAGCATACTTTCTTATGAGAGCCAGTGACAAATCAGCCTGAACACCAACCAAGGTCATGCCAACAAATGACTATGGAAATGAAACCACCACCATTCCACCTCCATTAAACCTGGGCACAGACACTCCAATTATAGGCCATAACAAAACAACTGGAAGAACAAAAATAAAAAGAGTTTATACCCTCAAGTATTAGACAAAGTTCTTTCCCCCTTAAAGTAAATCCATACTTTACTTTGTTCCTATACTCTTCACTTCCAATTAAAAAAAAAATACTAAGTGATTCTTGCTCTTCAACCTCGGACTGATAGGAGATTATGGGGGTGAGGTGGGGAGACAGCTATATGTGGACCAAGAATAAGAAGGCTTGTATGTTTCTTTCATCCAAAACAAAGCAAAACAAAAAGGATCTAATTTTTCTAACATTCATTCTATTTGTGGCATTAACCTGGAGGAAGAAAAAAAAAGCAATGTTTAATTATAAACATATTAAAATAGAAACATAAAATTAAACAATGAAATTATATGTAATTGATCAAGTCAAAATTTCACTAGAAAAAAATAATATAATTAGATCTACTTGCTGTTGTTCAACTCCAGAGATCAATTTTACCACAAACACCCCGAAATAGTAATTTTGGTATTTTAATAAATCTCTACAACATGCACTGACTTCAAGTCCCTGTACTAGTATTGGGTAAACAATGATGTATACTACAGTTTCTGAAACAAGAAGCTTACAAAAGAGGTAAGAAAAATGTAAAAAAAGAAAAGTAACAAATTTCAAAATACAATGAAAAGTGCAAAAATAGAATGTACAAGGTACAGAATTAATACAAGACAGAAGGAAGATCTAGAAAAGATTCACTGAGGAATCCTCTTTTAAGACAGGTGCTGAAGGAGAAATAGGATATTTTTAAGATAGGCAAGGGGGTAAAGGGTGAGCCTGACAGAGGAGGGGCATGCTCAAAGTCATGAGGCATGAAACCAAATGGTGTATAGGGAAATTATTATTAGTTATGCGGTGATTGAATATAAAGTACACGTGGTAGATGAAAAGAGCAGGAAGTGAGGTTTGAGGCAAATATAAGTAGATATACACTAGATCTTGGAGAGCCTTTTGGTTATCTGAATTCCTGGAGATTTTGCTCTGTTTTTCCCTGTAAGATGTCATAAAAAGAACAAATGTACTAATTTGGTCACCTAGTGAAGCTATTCATAGCCAAGGCACATTTTGTTTTTTAAGAAGCTTAAAAATCCTCCAAGAAAATCTTGTTCGGGACTATGATGGAATGAGGTGGGTATTTGAGACAATGCTTTTAGCGGTCCTCATAATCTGAAGAGCACTTGGATCATCTGTATGAGGTGAGCTTCCTGAAGCTCTTTTGAGGGCAGAGCTTGTTATGAGACTTTCTGAGGAGCTCTGAGAAGGCAGCCCCCTGTGGTGTGGACACAGGCAGAGTCCCTGAATGCTTAGTAGTTAAATATGCACCACTGCAATATGTGACTTTGAAGAGGAAGTCACCTGACCTACTCTGAAATTGTCTTGAAGGAAATGGAATTTTAGGAAGTGATTTTCACTAAGTGAAGCAGAATGAGGACAACTGAGGAAAACAAAAGAGCAAGAAGTATAAAGTATAGCTCAAGGAATAGAATAACAGGCAAATAGAATTTTCAGGTTTCTATCTATGTACTCAAAATCCAGATCCATCAAGGTAATTTCTAATTAAATATAAAATAAATTCTGTATAAAGCCTGAAATTTAAGAAACAGACCAACAACTTTACGAAGTCATCATAGAACATGTCCCTATACATTTTTTAAGATTTTATTTATTTGAGAGAGAAAGAGAGAGGGTGAAAGCAGGGGGAGGGCAGAGGGGGGAGGGAGAGAGAATCTCAAACAGACTCCACACTGAGCATGAGCCCAACACGGGGCCCGATCACGCGACCCAAGATCATGATCTGAGCTGACACCAAGAGCCCGACACCCAACTGACTGAGCCACCCAGGCGCTCTGTCCCTATACATTTAAGTAATGAGTTAACAGAATTTGCTCTGGGACTGGCCATTGATATTTTATGATTTCCTGTCATTTACACATAGTATGGATTCACATTTCTTCCTTTTTTTTTTTTTTTTTTTTGACATAGAGACAGCGAGAGAGGGAACACAAGCAGGGGGAGTGGGAGAAGGAGAAGCAGGCTTCCCGTGGAGCAGGGAGCCCGATGCGGGGCTCGATCCCAGGACCCTGGGATCATGACCTGAGCCGAAGGCAGATGCTTAACGTCTGAGCCACCCAGGTGCCCCTGGATTCACATTTCTATGGGACTTCATGTTAAATAGCTCCATTCTACCCATATACCAAGATGAAAGAGTTAACTATATTTTGCTTCAGATCATAACATCCCCAAAACATAATAGCATAACTAAGAAAAGCAGCAGCAAAGTTCTTTTTCTTACAATGGACACTAATTCAAAAAGGGAGAAATCAACAAAGGGTACGAGAAGAAAAAAAAATACAAGAAGCGATTCTGTTGTAAATAACATACTCTTATTAAATTATAATTAAGAACAGGGAGCATACCTCTTAAATGAAAATGACAAATAATAAAAACGTCTTGATTCAATATTATCCAGTAAAGACACAATGTTGGTGGAGGAGGAAGAAAGGAAATACCACAAAAATGAGAAAGGAAAAGATTTGATTGTTTATAGGATAATAAATAACGCACAGTCCTCAGGGTTAAAGGTTAGCAGGCAGGTCTTTAAAAGCAGTTTTATTGGGCAGTTACACATTATAATGTTAAAGTAGGTGTGTGTTGGCAGGAACTAAAGAGAGCTTTGAAGGATTATTAAGAGAGATTTAATTATTTTCTGATGGTTACATGAGTGGTATTTTTTTGACACTGCACTGAGATTTGACCAGTAAACTAGACTTCAACACTGCCTTATAACTCATCTTATTACGCACAAGCACTTGAAAAATATTCAGACTTGCAGTGTAGACAACTACTGTGCTGTTCCTTGAATGAAAAAATACACTAGGTATTCTTGCATCTATTCATTCAGTTGCTCATCAAGGACACATGCAATTTATGAAGAATTGGCACTAGAGTGTAACAGTGGAAATAACAGGAGATCTGGAATCCCTTCCAGCTTTGGCTTGGCTGCTTACTGCTGATAGGATCTTGTATCTGTGACTCAATGTCTCCAATCCTTACTTGGTCCTACTGCAGATAGAGATATCCCCTCAATAGGTATTAACAGGAGATAATACAAGGTGCTTAGTTATAGCCTGGCTTCGAGTACATAGTAATGTTCTCTGTTCTAATTAACTGGATGTAATTCTAACATTGATGTGTGTAAACTGTCTCCTCAGACCCGACAAGGCTGTACAAACAAGGTCACGTAAACTTAATTTCCACCCTAATGATCATTGCCCGCAGAAAGCCATATCTGGGCTTCCTAAAAAACTCTTGAAATCTGATGTTTCTGAGAAACCCCAAAAGGTGTCCCCGAAGACTGCCCCTGTTCACCCAGGCAATGAAACCACTGTACCAGAGCTACTGCTGTACTCAGCATCCTGATCCCTGCCAGGAAATATCATCTCCGCTTCCTCGGGTCCACCCCTGATCTTTGAGGTGCTATCATGGATCTATGAATGCTCAGCAGTCCAAAAACTGTCTGGTGGTCTGAGGTAGTGTGTGGAAGTGTCCCTCACTCCACATTTCCATACCCAATGGGGAATAAGCTGGGAAATAAATTTGGAGGGGCAGACACGAGGGTGCCCCTGATATTGAACCACTTCTCTATCCACAGGGTTCATTGTGAATGTTCCTTCTTAGATCTAGATGATTCTTCCTGTAAGTAGAGTCCTAGCCACCCATGCTCCCAGTTCCACTTTGCCAGACATTCCTGAATCTCACTTAGATGACGCCTGGGACTCTCACCCATGGAACAGTCTAGTGAAAGAAGTAAACATCTAAGCAAGTGATTAATGCATGTCTCAGGCAAATGCTCTCACAGGGGCATATAGCAAGTATAAGGAACCCCAGAGAAGAAAATGGTCAGTTGATCAAACCTTATAAAAACAAAGCATTGCCTCTTTATTGTGAAGGGTTGGGAAAACTGCAGGAAGAATGAAAGGCTTGCCCCAAACTGCACTGATGTGAGAGAGTATTTGATATGCCAGGATTGTAGATGTGGTGGAGAGAGTAAAAAGAGGTAAGTCTAGAGGTGCAGAGAAAATTCACACTGTGAAGGGGGTTATAGGCAAGGAATTGCATTGCTGATTTATGAATTCATAAGTGAGGTGGCAGGTGGATGGATTAGGGGTCTCTTACACAAATCTGGCGGGGGGATGGGGGTCCAAGTGCAATAGGAATGCTGGGAGAATGGAGACACCAATCCAAGAATTATAGGAGGAACACAGTGCAAGCTAAACTCCCACTCAGTACTATACCTCTGCATATATTTTCAGATCAGTGTGTCTGTGGAAAGTTACACATTATGACAATTTAAAGTCCAAACAAAGAGAAATGTAACATTACTTACAACTCAAATGCTAAAGAAGTGTTCAGTTTGGGGCGCCTGGGTGGCTCAGTCCTTAAATGTCTGCCTTCGGCTCAGGTCATGAACCCAGGGTCCTGGGATCGAGCCCCGCATCGGGCTCCCCGCTCAGCGGGAAGCCTGCTTCTCCCTCTCCCACTCCCCCTGCTTGTGTTCCCTCTCTCGCTGTCTTTCTCTCTGTCAAATAAATAAAATCTTTAAAAAAAAAAAAAAAAAGAAGTGTTCAGTTTAAGAAAATATAGTCCCATGCCTGGAAGTAAGAGATAATGTAGAAGTAATTTCTTCATATTTTATATAGATTTTTAAAATGTGTTTCACTGGAACTGTACTATACACCCATACTAGGTTATATACACAGTAATGAAGCCCAAAGCTTTTGAAGACTCACCTTCAGAGGTTCCTGCTAGGTTACAGAGTGTATCAAAATAAATATGTTTAAAACTTGGATTACAATAAGATCTATTATGGAAAATGTTACACTAAATACATGTTTTCCATCTGATAAACTATTGGGACTACATCAACATAAAAAGCTTTTCCGCAGCAAAGGAAACCATCAACAAAAAAACAGGCAACCTACTGAATGGGAGAAGATACTTGCAAATGATATAGCCCATAAAAGGTTAATATACAAAATGTATAAAGAACTCATACAACTCAACACCAAAAAAAACAAGCAATCTGATTTTAAAATGGGCAGAGGACTTGAATTATCCTTTTTTTTTTTAAAGAAGACATACAGATGGCCAGCAGATACATGAAAAGATGCTCAACACCATTAATCATCAGGGAAATGCAAATCAAAACCACAGAGATATTACCTCACACCTGCCAGAATGGCTAAAATGAAGAAGACAAGAAACAAGTGTTGGTGAGGATGTAGAGAGAAAGGAATCCTCGTGCATGGTTGGTGGAATGTAAATTGGTGCAACCACTATGGAAAACAGTATAGAGGGTCCTCAGTAAATTAAAAATAGAAATACTATATGATCCAATAATTCCACTATTGGGTATTTACTTAGGGAAAACAAAAACACTAACTCAAAAAGACGCATGCACTCCTGTATTTATTGCACCATTATACATAACAGCCAAGACGCGGTGGCAGCTGTAAGGTGTCCATCCATAGATGAATGGATAAGGAAAATGTGAGATATGTATGCAATGGAATATTATGCAGCCATGAAAAAGGATGAGATCGTGCTATTTGAAACAGGATGGATGGACCCAGAGAGTATTATGCTAACTGAAATAAGTCAGACTGAGAAAGACAAATACCATATGATTCTACTCATAAATGGAATCTAAAAAAAAAAAATGAATAAACAAAAAGCAGAATCAGAACTATCAATACAGATAGGGAGAGGTGTGGAGGGTTGGGCAAAATGGGTGAAGGGGAGAGGGAGATACAGGCCTCCAGTTGTGGAATGAGTAAGTCACGGGAATAAAAAACAAAGTGTAAGGAATACAGTCAATGAAACCGCCATAGCCATGTAATGGGACAGATGGTAGCTACACTTTTGATGAAAACACAGCACAGTGTATAAACTTGTCAAATCACTAAGCTGGACACCTGAAACTAATGTAACATTGTGTGTTAACTACACTCAAACAAAAAGAATGGGCAATTAAAGAAAATTATGCTTTATAGATTTATAGCATGTCCTTCATACAGCATTTTATTTTTTAATATTAAATATTGAATTTATTGAATATCATCATCATATCATTATAATCTGGACTTTTTTTTTTAAAGATTTTTATTTATTTATTTATTTGACAGAGAGAGACACAGCGAGAAAGGGAACACAAGCAGAGGGAGTGTGAGAGGGAGAAGCAGGCTTCCCGTGGAGCAGGGAGCCCGATGCGGGGCTCGATCCCAGGACTCTGGGATCATGACCTGAGCCGAAGGCAGACGCTTAATGACTGAGCCACCCAGGCGCCCCTATAATCTGGACTTTCTTCTGACATTTTATTTTACCCTCTGGCACCAAGAAATTATGGAACATATGATGCTTTACTTAAAATCTTCACATACTTTGTTTCACTATTATTTTGTTTTCTGAGAGTCATAGAGAAGTAAATGGCCAGGTTTTATAAACTATTTTGTAATATACTGGATTGTACAAAAGACCTGGAGTAGGCTGAATAATGACACCCTGTAAAACATCCACATACTAATCCTTGGAACCTGTGAATGTTACTTTTTTTTCATGGAATTTATGTTTAATCCCACTTTAAAACTCATCTTCCTCCAGCTCTCACCCCATTTCTAAAACTTTTTTATGTGTGTTTTTCATTATGTTCAGTTAGCCAACATATAGTACATCATTAGTTTTTGATGTAGTGTTCAACGATTCATTAGTTGCGTATAACACCCAGAGCTCATCCCAACAGGTGCCCTCTGTAATACCCATCACCCGGCCACACCATCCTCCCCCAACCTCCTCCCTTCAGTAACCCTCAGTTTGTTTGTACTGCATCTTGAAGAACTTCCTTTGGAAAGGAGAATGAGTGAGAATTTCGGCAGGATGGAAACACTGCCCACTGTCTGCTTGCTACATACATCCTTATAATTGTGGGCTGGGATGGGGGTTGAACATGGAGTTGGGGTGTAGTTGATGATAGCAGCCCTTTTTTCCTGCAGTATAGTCAAAGGAATAAATCTTAGAATACCATTTTAAAATATCTCCAATAAATTATTTCAAACATCACATGTTTTATGTAGACTAAAATAGAGGTGATAATCTGGATTTTTCACAGTTTTTGGCATTAATTAGGTATTGATGTGGTTTGGCTTACAAAGATGTTTAACTCTTCTGCTTTATCTCTCATTACCAACTCCTTTCTCCCATCTCCTTCCCACCCTTTAATGCTTGTCCCATACTCATCGCTCTGCTCTTTAGCTAGAACTCCTCTTCCCCCTGTGCCTTCAGAGTCAGGGGGGAATTCTCTGCATGAAATTCTCTTCTCTTACCCTTTTATTCTAGCAGCTCCTACTTACGCTGCAGGTCTCTGTGAAAATCACTCTGTTAAATCAGGTTCCTCAGGAGCAGGTTCAAGAGATTTATCGGAGATGGTGCTGTCAGGTAGAGAAGAGGGAGCGACGCAGGGTAGAGCCAAGATAAAAAGCTCAGCAAGAATGGGGTCTTCGTGGGGGGGGGGGGGTTCAACTTCCTCTGATCCCACCAGGAAGCACTGAAGCACAAACTGCAGCAGGAAGTTGATTTCACCTGGAGGCAATGATGTTGCTGCTCTGTGGCCTCAGTCATTACCTCAAGACTGGGGCCTGGGGAGGGGGTTTGAGGAGCAGTGCCCGGACTAGGAGCGAGGTGGCAATTCTGTGGAGAAGGTGCCAGATAAGAGTTGTTGTTGACCAACACTTCCAGGAGTAGAGGAATGGATGTGCTGCAGGTCAAGAGGAGGGTGGGGTCTGAAGGAACCAGCAGAATCCTCTGGTCCCTTACAGCCTGACTTCCAGGCGCTTCGGTCAGTACACTCCCAAAGCACCCCGCACTTCACTCTCCCAGCACTCACCAAGGCTACCCCACGTGCTGTCCTTCAGGAGAAGGCAAGGATCACTGCTATGCATTTTTAATGGGCACACTGTAGACACCACATAAATATTTGTTAAACATCTTTCAACAGAGCCTCCCACGTAGTAGGCACCACACAAATATTTGTCAAACAAGATTCAGCAGAGAGAAAACCAAAATCCCGTAAGAGAAATTTTTAAATAGGGAATTTCTTTTGAAGCAGCTTACGCTGTTCAAGATGTCAAGTTACTTATACTCATTTGCATGCAGTTAGAAATCACCTGCCTCATCAAGATAAACAAGAGACAAAAAGATGCTTGACTTCTACATCCTTTGAGAACCCTCTGGACAGGTGGGATTTCTCTCCATACTGTACCACCCATAAGCTGCTGTTGAGTTTCTTTCAAATTAAAGCTAAACAGTTTGTTTAGTTGGTGAAATCTTTATGAAGCTGAAACAGTTTGTCATCTGGGCTGTTACAAAACTTCTAGAGAGGAAAGCAATACATTTGCAAGTAAAATGAACAGGAAACTGCTAATTAGGTATCCCAAAACAACCATGTGTTTTCCCAAGAACGGCATTAAAATTTTTTTAAAGATAAGTAAATAATAAAAATAATAATAAAGTTTGTTGGTGAATAGTTCCCAAAAGACACACATTAAAAAGCATGATAAATTATGTCGATAGACACACTAATGGTTCAGGTTTGTGTATGTCTCTTGAGGCTTGCTTGCAATGTCTATTTGGATAGAGTCCCAAAGAGAAGCTGACTTGCATCTTGCATGAATAAATTCCTAATTAGCTGCCCAGTCCTGAAGCTTTTACAACCTAGAGGTAGTTTAATCTCTGGCCAGGCATGGAACTTCCGGCCAGACAATATTTAAAAATTGTAGAACCAGATGATATTGAAAACCTCATGTTCCAAACAGAGATCGTCATCAAAATACATACACTAAAAATTGTATATATATATTCAACCTTTGTGCAGATGATCTGTTTTATTCCTAACATTTTTTTAAATTAAATAATACTATCATCAATAACTCATGAGTTTCCCTTCCAGAGTTTTTTTTCTGGAGATATTATACTAAGAACAAGTATGATTGATATCAACCTTATATTTATTTGCAGTTACTCAGCAGTCTATTATGGTCAGTATTTAGAAATCCCAAAATACCCATTATTATGCAAAACTCTATATATTGTATTTTGTATATTTGCATGAAAGAGCAGTGATTTTCAAACACCTTACCTCCTGAGCACTGCTACAGATCCAAATGTGGCTTAAATAATTAATTTCCATCAGTGATACTAAATATCTCAGAAGGATTCGATCAATGCTTTTCTTCCAGAATATGCAATACTTAAAATTCTGGCTGTGTAAAGGTTTCAGCCATCTGATATGCAAAATTCATTATGTAGAAGGTGCTCTGTATATCAAAATGGAATTCTATCAGATATCAAGTCTGCTCTAAAATCTTTATCCAACAAGGATCACATCATTTCTTTTTTTTTTTTTTAAAGATTTATCACATCATGAAATCTAAACTTCCTTAGGAGGGAAATGGGTTCTTCCCTATTTTAAAAGTCTAAAATCATAGAAAAAATGATAATTATTAAAAAATATTATGATGCCCTAAGGCAAAAGTTCTCACACTTGACTGGTCATCAGAATCATCTGGAGAGCTCAGATTCCTGGTCCCAACCCAGGGTTACCGATTCAATGAAGGTCGGGGGTGGGGGCCTAAAAATTGGGGAACTAAATTCACTACATATTCAGAACATTATATATATATATATATATATCTAAACAACATAAGTTTGTCCATTGTTTCCTTCAGGGAATGTCACATTGCATTTCTTTTTAACTCTACTTTCCCACATCTTCTTCAAGGTGAAGTCTTCATGTAATATAATTAGTATGTCTCTTAAATAAACATCTTTCTTCCTTACTAATGAGTTAGCTGACATGAAAAAAAAAAACTTTTTTCTGGAGTAATTAATTAGATGAAATAAGAAAACCACTTTTTTAGGGGAAAATAAAGTGCTTGGAAAAAATAAGAAGGCAAACCAATATATAAATTTCAGAAAATAAAAACAAATGTACAGTCAATGGTGTATTGGAAAATAGCATTTCTGAATGTATGGTTTTGTATAAAGAAACTTAGATAAAAATTTGTAATTCTATCCAATTGCCAAACATCATCCCATGCCTTTTCCATATCCGGGATTAACTTAATTTTTTTATCGTACCATTCACATGTTGCCTCTACATGAACTTCCAGTGTGAATATTATGCCACATCTCTCTTCCATTTTACTTTAAAATATAATAAACCATCCACTTGATCGATTGATTTGCTCTGGTATGATACTGCAGGAACTATAATAAAATCACCAAAGAGGCAAGAAAAGCCCTCACTTCCAATCACCAAGTTCTCTCCTTATCTCCATCCAGTAAGATGGGGCTATCTTACTCCAGTAGGGCTGCATAACAGAAATAGTATTGACTGGGGGACTTACAAATAACACACATTTATTTCTCACAACTCTGTTGGCTGGGAAATCCAAGATCAAGGTGCCAGCAAATGCAGTGTCTGCTGAGAGGTCAAGTCCTGGTTCATAGACGGTCACCTTTTCACTCTGTCCTCACATGGGGGGAGGGGGGAGGGATCTCTTTGGGGTCTCTTTTATCAAAGCACTAATCCCATTCTTGAGGGCAGAGCCACATCACCTCCCAAAAGCCCTACTGCTAATACCATCACATTGGAGGTTAGGTTTCAACATATGAATTTGTGGGGGGGGACACATTCAGTCTGTAGGACACCTCCTTAT
Source organism: Halichoerus grypus (assembly GCF_964656455.1). Classification (NCBI taxonomy): domain Eukaryota; kingdom Metazoa; phylum Chordata; class Mammalia; order Carnivora; family Phocidae; genus Halichoerus; species Halichoerus grypus. Next base: position 18,133,584 of record NC_135715.1, read on the forward strand.
CTGGGGCATGAGAGTGAGAACCAGATTGGGTTTGGGGTCTATTCAGTTAGTCGGGAGAGCAGTGTTCGGGCAGTCCTAGTCTGCCCCCAACACTTTTTAATCTCTAAACCACTGGTTGGACCTTCAGTGCACAAGTTAGAATTTTCTCTCTGTTTCGTGCAATTTGTTTCTCAAATAATTCTAAACTTTACACTGAAAAAATATTTAGGAAACTTTTATTTGCTTTTATTTTATTGGCCAATTTACTTTTATTTTATTTGATCCATGGGCTTTTCAAGATACTGTTCTTAAGCAAGACATCTTTCTGTATTTCAGAAAGACATAATTTTCCTTTAACATTTACATGGATAATTTTATTTTTAATTGGTTTTTTGGGAACAGGACTGAAAGCACATGGTAACTAAATTATAAAAGCACATGGAAATATAAGCAATCATTTTTTCTTCCTATACATATCCTCCAATCCTCTTCTTCTCTAGCTATTTCCATATCACTACTTGTATGGCTACCTCTTTCTTTTTAAAAATCTACCTTATATTCTGTTTTTGAATATACCATGCCCATTAATTATTTCCCTATTAACAGGCATTTTGGTTATTCATACCTTATGCCTCCATAAACTATGTGCAATGCATGCTCTTTTGTTTACATATATTAGTAAATCTGAGGATAAATTCCTAAATGTTAAACAGCTGATTCAAAGGTCATGTGCATTTGAAATATTGACAGATGTTGTCCAATTGCCCTTCAAAGATGTAGAAATAATTGCCCTTCCTATTGGGGGATTGAAATATCTTTTTTCTCCACACCTTGGTCATTCCCAGTGAATTATCAAATTTAATTATTTTTATTAGCATAAGTGAAAAAAATTTAAATTTAATTTGCTTTTATGTAATTTGTGTTGGAAATTCTTTAATTTGTATGATTGAGGGTAATTTTTCATATGTTTAAGAGCCCCTGATAAGTTTCTATGATCTATCTATTCATGTACTTTGTCCACTCTTCTATTAGATTTGTAGTGTTTTTCTCATTCATTTGAGGAGGACTTCATTGGAGGGGGTAGCAGGAGTCCCTCTGTGATATATGCTGTGCCTGTTTTATCCTCGGTGTGGTTATATACTCGTAGTTTCCTTGTGGTAGGCGTTGCTCTGCAAACAAGACTTATGTTTCCCAGATAACACAAATATGAAAGATTTTCATTCACTATGGATAACTTTTTATTCTTTAGAGGTGCATGTGCTATTTCTTTCTCTTTTTCATTTTTCCTCTCTCACACATACCACGCACAGATTGGCCAATATGAACCAGTATGATTGTGTTGGTTTTCTCTCAACTTTATATTCAAAATTCTCTCCATGAAGCATCCGTATTATATCAGTCTTGGCTTGATAGCTGCAATGACTTCTCAAAGCACCTAGAATAAGATCCAAACTTCTCCCCTGACCTCTGTGATCAAACACTTGCCCCATCTGCAATCTCATGATAGACAATCCCCCCATACCTTTCATATCTCTCTGTTCCAAGCATGCTGGTTTTCCTTCTGTTCCTCAGACACATGAGACATGATATTCTCTCTACTTGGAAAAACATCATCTTCCCACATTTTCAGCTTAAATATGATTCCTCCAGAGTTTTCTCTGGAGATTAAAGGAACACAGTGTCCTCCACACCCACCCCTAGAACATCAGCTCCAAAACAGCACCAACTTGCCCTCTCATTCATCACCTAGAATATTACTTGTGATGGTTCATTTTATGTGTTAACTTGGCTAGATTATGGTAGCCAATAGTTTCCTCAAACACTAGTTTAGATGCTGCTGTGAAGATATTTTTTAGACGTGATTAATATTTATTTAATTTAATTATTTATTTATTTTGAGAGAGAGAGAGAAAGAGTGAGCAAGCGGGGGGGGGGGGCAGGGGTAGAGAGAGAGAGAGAGAGAATCCCAAGCAGGCTCTACACCCAGCACAGCCTGACGCCGGGCTCAATCTCATGACCCTGAGATCATGATCTGTGCTGAAATCAAAAGTTGGATGCTTAACCAACTGAGCCACCCAGGTTCCTCCAGGTGTAATTAACATTTAAAATAGACTTTAAGTAGTGCAGATTACCTCCATGGTGTGGGTGGGCCCTGTCCAATCAGTTGAAGACCTTACAAGAAAAACTGAGGTCTCCAGAAGAGGAAGAAATTCTACTTCCAGATAGTTTTTGGCCACAAGACTAAGATATCAACTTCTGTCGGAAACTCCAGCCAGTTGGCCTGCCCTCCAGATCGAAGACTTGCCAGCCTCCATGACCACACAAGCCAATTCCTTAACATTTTCTTTCTCTATACAGATGATAGAAGATAGATACATAGATAGATACATAGATAGATACTATTGATACCATTCGTTCTATTTCTCTGGAGAACCCTAACTAATACACCTAATATGTTACTCTATGCCCATCTCATAAAAAGCTCACTCACTGCAGATTTCATTGACGCTGTGGCTTCTGCCCAGCAGGGCCTCACTTCTTACCTCTGAAGAACCATGTATCCCAATTAAGAAGTGTGACTTCAAATCAGATGGCAGTGACTCATTTCTGAACCAACAGCACCAAACATTTTTCACTGCTTTGCATTACTCCTCATATTTAAATATTCCATGCTAGCTAAAAGAAGATATTAATTTTGCTTGATACAAAATAATTTAAATATATTCTCCAAAATGCTGTTGATTTAATGATCCAGTATACCTAAAAGTGCCTAGACTTCATCTAATAATCCAAGAAGGGACCAATATTTCATCTAATACATAATTGTCATTTCATATTTAATTCACATAAAGTTTATATGAATATGTTTACATCATCACCCATCATGTATTACTGACATGTGTTACCTTACTGACAGCAAAGAATCTTTAACTGAAAGGAAAGAAAGGCTTTCTTGCTGTCAGAACTCTATAGAATGGGGGAAGAAATGTGTAGCAATTTACCAGTTTAGGTTAAAGATTGGCTGATACTGATAGAGGAAATTCAAAAATTATACTGTATTTCTTGAGATGGAAATTCCATTTTTCTGATTATAATAACATGGGCATGTTATTCAAAAATGTAAGCACTACCTTGAAGTGTATAAAGTGCAAAATTTTCTTATTGCATTTCCCGTTCTCCCAGCCATTCTTCAGAGTTTTGTAACGTTTGGGGTCCACTGACTTAAGCTACTTTCCAAACTTGGGATTCATTTCCTTCATTATTGTAAGACTCTTGGATTTCTTATTCAGTATCTAAAAGATTCATATCTTCAACTCATTGTGGCTTCCATTACATATAAAACTGATTAGACAGAACTTTGTAAGTAGTTTATACAAACAAATACTCAAAAAAATTTGCATTCATCTACTTCCCCAGGAAAACAAAACAACAAAAATCTTAAAACATTTCCTGATTTGAGTATAGTTATGAGAAATGAACTCTTCAGAACAACAAAATAAATAATTATATTAATCAAGCACGTCAAAACATAAAGGTCAATATCCTTCAAATGCTACATTCATTAATATGCAAGTAGGTGCAAATCAGATTTTGGAAACCCATTTCAACATTATCGAAAAAAGCTTATATATTTGCCTTGAAGAATGCATCAGAAAATAAGGATTTTGTTGGTTAGGCAATAAAATGTACTGATAACTGATGAGATGTTCTAATAAAATTGATGAGACTACACTGGAGTCTATTTGAAGAGGAAAGTATTATGAATAAATAGCTGTTCTCTTTCATCTCTCTCCTGGCGTTTTATTTTAAAATATAATAAATCATTCACTAATGAATTTATATGCTCTGCTGTAGAAATACAGGACTAGACTAAGAAAAACTATGTGTCTGCTTTATAGTTCAGCAAACTTACACCTATTTTACTGAACAGGGAAGAGCTTCTCGCATGTAAGCTCAATATGAAAATGAAGGATAAATAAGGAACTGCTCTGGCTAAAATAGGTATAGGCATTCTGGAGGTCTTTTGGACGGCTGTTGTTTTGCACTAACACAATCTGGAAGTCACACGTCTATGGAACTGTGATGAAATCCGTAACCCCAAAGAGATAACAGCTTCTGGGCCAAACAGATGGGAAAATGTCCTTTAGGTTTCCAGTTCAGTAAACTTTTATCTTGCTATCTTTTTTTTTTTTTTTTTCCAATCTTCCTCTACCCACAATCCCTGATGGAAACCAGTTAACAAGTTAAAAATAGTTTGTGTGTACTGTGTAGGTCTGGCAAGAAACCCGGTAGAGACACGGCGATGGCTGATGTTCAAACTCATTTTGTTGCAAGGATTCTCTTCACATTATGTATTTCCTTTGGGAACTCAGTGGATGGAAAGGAATGGCCAGAAGGGGAGCAACCTTGAAACGGTCATGTCATCAAAACAATCTGGTGTGTGACATACTGAAATTTAGTATGGGTTCGGAGACTGATTTCCAGTCAACTGGTAGTTCATTAACGATCAACCCTAAGATGCTACAGCCAGTGACTGAATATTCCCAAACTACTGCTTAGGAGCAACCTATTTTTATTTTATCTTTATAGTGCTTTTTCTTTGTACCTTAACCTTTAGTGATCTCTTAAGAAAACTCATATGTTGTGTGGGTACAGCTCAGATAATAATTCTCTACAGTTAGAGTATTTGATTAACTTCCTATCAAGACATCTACTCTTCACTTACAACCTCGATGAAATTATCATTTAAAATATTAAATAATATCATGAAAATATTAATAAGGGACTATCTCCTACTCCCAAATCAAGATCCCTATTATTAATTTTTACCGACTTATAAACTAACCCCTATACAGATCTTTGTTTTCCAAATGAAAGTCTTCTGATCCATGGTAGAACTCATTTAATGAAGAGAGAAGTTCAATCCAATAGGGTTTCATTTCTACTGAAGTAAATGAGTATACAGTGTTGAATAAGAAGATTTAACAGTTGTTGAATGTTTACTGTGTGATAGCTAGGACTCTAAATTGTGTCTGTGAATAACATTTTATTCTCAAATACGAGACAGGTATTATTGTCAGCCACATTTTAAAAAATAGCATAACTGATACAATTAGTGGTTAATGAATGTGCCTGAATTCACTTTACTAGTAAGTGGCTAGTCTTTACTGAGAACCTTGGTAGCCTGCCTCCTGAGCCTAACATTTGTAACCTCTGGGCTTTAAGGGCTTTCTGAATGAATGGCTGGTATAATGAACAAAAGGAAGGCTTAATACTAAATAGGACATGCCCACGAAGCTCAAATGAAAGCGTGCTGAGGAGAAAAGATAATCTGAAAGGTTACCCACAAATGGAAATAATGCAATTAACAGGCCACCAAACTTGAGGCATTTCTTTCGAGATTGCATTTGCTCCCCACTCTTTCTTGCTACCAAGTCGGCTGATTAAAATTCCATCCAACCTTGAAGAGTCTGCAAACTATTCACACTTGTAATTATTTGATCCATGTTCATGTCCTCTATATCCTAATCTGATGAGAGATGGCTCATGTCTGTCTTGTCTATCATTGTGTCCCTCGTGTCTAGAACAATGTGAGAGTAGCTACTTGACAATGTAATTTTTCATGTCTTCTCATTTTTGTACCTCTATCTTTTCTTATAGAATTTTCAAACATCTACAAATACAGAGAATAAGCAGCCCTGTACCCATAATACAGCTCCCATGATTATCCACACACCGAAAACCTTGTTTTATATATAGCATGACCCTCTTCTCCCCATTCACTGAATTATTTTAAAAGCAAATCCTAGACATCATCTAATCTCATCCATAAATATTTTAGAGAAGTTATTTTAAATGAGTGAATGGAAAAAAATGAATGAATGGAGACCCCTATCACATATTACCTTTTTTATTAAATATTTTTTGAATCCCCTCGATCAAATGAGATTTCCACCCCTTATCTGAAAGCCTGTGGGATTTTTTGGTGTCCCTTACTTCACAGCATCTGTTCCACTGTGTACAGAGTATGAACATGTTCTCTACCTGTTTTTAGATTCTAAAAACAGAGGCGGGGACAATGTTTTACGTTTGCATATCATTCGAGGGCTATTGCAGTGTTTTGAACATAGAATCTAGTTTTCTGTCTCCTACACACCAGTTCCAAATGCATGCAAAAGGATGCTAAAATAGCCCTCTTTCTGTTTCCATTTCAGCCAAGAACAAGACAATAGATGGGATCCCAAACTCAGGTGTTAGATAAGAAAAGCAGATGACTAAAACCTGTTTTCAGTTCATCTTCATATCCACCTTAATTGTATAAAAGGATTGAGGTTGAAGAGGCCGAAGGAGAGAATTTCTTTGAAGAAACTTGTTGGACAGTTGTGGCATTCTCCCATTCATTCATCCTAAGTGAGAGAGGCTTTAGGGATCCTTGGAGTTTGCAAAGATTAAAAGGACTGGTAGTAGATCCAGGCCTAAGAACGGCAGCCCTGTGGAGGAAGGTCCCCACCTAGCAGCAGAGTAACGAGACGCAGCTACACAGGGCAGAGGCTATACCCCCTCCAGAAGCTAGTGAGAGAAGCAGTGTTTCTATGGTCTAGAGAAGATCATGCTGGAGAAAAAGACCCCACCAGAAGATCTCAGCAGCAAGAAGCCAGAGGTTTACCATCAGAGGAAGAAAAATAGGGAGGAGGCATTGTCTTGAGCCCACAGAGCCTTAGATCAGCTCTTCACACCTGCCAAGCTAGGACTCAGTAATGAGAAATACAAAATTATCAGTCAAAAGGAGCATCCTCTTCTCTCTCACTTCTGTCCCATCATCCCTCAAGCTCCTATCATGGGGGGAGTTGGAAACATTGCCTGGAGGTCAAGGAGAACATGAGGTCAGTATGTGGACGAGGAGAATACGAGGTTGTCCTCTCCCCACCACAGGCACCTCCTAGACTGACTCAGTACCCAACTGAGGAATGGGGAGAAATGACCACTTGGAGTTTTGATTATTAAGTTGGACTAGACCTTTTTGTTATAGAATTTAGACTTTTTATGGGGCTGAATTAATTACTAAATTTACACTGGTTATGGGACCAATGACAATAAAAAGTCCTTTAGACACTAATTGTGACCAAAGGCTTTTGAGAATTGGCCATGACTTCATTCTAGTGACACGGTAGAAAGGAACCTTCTGAGTGGGTTTAATGAAGCGGTTTCCACTCTCACCTTTCTGAGTCCAACTTCCTGAATATAATAATTACACGCTTAACAGGAGACATGAGCCTACTAAGCCAGTAAGCCAGTGAAGAGGGATTCACAAGAAACATCTCAGTTCAGAAGATGGGATAACATGCAATTATTACCAAATTAATGGAGCATTTTTAGAAAAGACCAAAATGTGTATATGACCTGAGAAAAATGGATATTTTCTTAGGTTTTAACACTAGTTAGGAATGTTGGGACTTGGAGCAAAGTTGATACAAAGTGCATCCTCTTGCTACTGTCTACATCATTTTCTACAGAACCAAACTACTTCAGGCACCATTCAAAGAAAAATTATTTGCCAAGCGAGTGTACTAGAGTAAGGCAGAGAGAGATCGTACGCAACCAGGAAGTCTGCAAAGCCAACACACCAGCCATTCCTGCATTTGTCCTGTTGGACCTGAAGTGTGTAGTCTGCCCTGGGATGAACTGGATGGTCGCTTATATCTAAAACCATACTTTTTTTATTTTTTTCACAAAAGAGCAAAAGCATTTCAGTTTGTCCCTTACTGAGGATTATAAACTCAGGCTTTTGACCTTGGGCAGGCCTTGGCACTTTTATCCACCCCCAACCCAGATGCCTCATCTGTGATAAAGACAATCACACCTAGTATGTCTCTAACCCAGAACACATGAACTTCTTAGAGTTCTTTAGACTCTGGTTTCCCAAAAATAACTACGGAAATGCACACAATGAGACAGGCATGATTTTAAGATTAAGTCAGAAAACAAACCAATCAACATCTAGAGTCAGCCATAGGCAGAAACTCTTAAGACTCATCTTATTTCTTCTCATCTTTCAGCACTCAGTTTTAAACCCACATATTACCCACCAGAGTCTTATCACCATGCCACCTCCCCAACCCCCAAATCTCTCAGTTCTCAATAACACTTGTAAAATTTCCTGTTCCTCAGAGTCCTCTTATCTTTAAAAAATTACTGATAGGTGTTCAATGATACTAATCATTCTTAACCTGCCAGGTAATACAAGAGTTCTGTTATGAAAGAAACTGTAGTAGATAAGAAGAGAGAAAATCTATGACATATAAATGCAAAAAGTATGAGAGGAGTCACGGTGGAGTTAGAGGTTACGCACAAACACAAATGAGGGGACTTGTTTCATGAGGACTCCAGATTAAAGTGGGAGTTTGGCAAAGCTGCATGTACAGCTGCATGGAGAAAATGATGTAGTTGAAAATCACTCCATTAATAGTGGGAAACTCAGAGCCCACGGTAGACTGCTGTGATGGGGTCAGGGTGGGATGTCTCCTAACCACATCTCTTAAGTCTCTTTGAATCCTGAACCACATCAGATGGGCCACAGGTATGATAATAATGATGATTATAATGAAGGTCTACTTCAACAATATTAGAAACCTGATTGAATAGATTGAAATTTCAAGGGGGGAAAAAAAAGAAATACAAAACAGATTGTTGTTTAAGTCACGAAGAACATACTGCCTTTGCACAAGCAACACAGGAAAAACAACTAGTTGTTACATTAACGAAAATCAGAACAATCCTGAGAACTGATTGCTTTGTAGTCTCCAACATTTGGAAACTAGGCCAGGTGTTTTTAAAAAAAAAAAAACAGATAAATAAAATATAGTTGAATGCAGCAAGGTCAGGAAGAAGACAGATTGAAGATGAGTAGCTTTTCAGATAGATAATGTAAAGGGGGAGAAAATGAGGTTACAAGATATTATATTTATACTTCAATTAAAAATGAAAAAATTTTTTTAAGTTTTTAAAGAAATGTATGAACCAAGGAGGTGCATATAAGGATCAGCCAGCAGCTTTGTATCACAAAATAAATACACAGATATATTCGGATATCTATCTATATATGTATATATATATATATATATGTATATATATATATATATACACACACAGATATATTCAGATAAATACAAAATAAATACACAGGTCTATTTGGATACACACACACACACACACGTATCTCCAGGAAAAATATCATTGTCTGGAAATCTGATAATAGAGAAGTATAAAGACTCAGAGACTTCTGAGGTTTTATATTTTTATCTGATTTTTAAAAATTCAATTATATTCTGTTGGAAGGGGTACCTTATCATAAGAGTTTGAAAGGAAAACACTGAATTATGAAAGAAGCATTAAGGAACAATAACTCAAGACGAAGTAGAAATCATGTGGATTATTAACCGTAGGAGGACACCTCACAGCTACTGGCTAGTCTGAGAGTTGCTGTGCAGGTCATAAATTCCCGGAGACTGAGGGAGAGTAACTGAATTAACCGTCTATTAATTAGAAAGGAAAAGGAAGCCCTGGTAATTAAGTAGCTGTCACCTGCACGTCAATACTCGGAAAGATGAAGTGCAAACCATCAAACAATCAATCTGTAATCACAGAGAACTGAGAACAGAGCTCTGAAAACAGAAAGACTGACACAACATGCCTTTCGGAGAACAATTTTGTTTCATGATGAAGTGACAGGAGGGGCAGATAAGAGGGACTTTGAGAGATAGAGACTGCATGGAATTCGGTAATACATTTTCATCTTAAACCAGAAATTCTTTGAACTGTTGATCCCAATGTGGCCGCAGAGTACAGGGCATGCATGCTGTCTTCGAAATCATTTGAATTAAAGTAGATTTTTTGTTTCACAAATTAAACACTCCTTATATACTACAGATACTTGAGATATTTTCAGCTACAATCACAAAGGAATTCCACCTCTTTTGATGAACACAAAGGTAATTTCACCCAATTTTATAGGACTGTCATAATATTGAAACAATCAGTATGGCTCTCCTACTCTTTGAGACAGCACGTCTGTGCACATAAATAATCTTATCAATCATCTCCTAAAAAATGCCTTCCGGAGAAGCAGTCTTGCCAAAATAATCACTTTGCTCTTACAATGAATGATAGACTCAGTCTTGGCCACCAATTTATCCTATTGATGTGGCATAATTTCTCTAGGATGAATCTGATGAGTATTATAATCCACCATAAGAAAAGAAAAACTACTATCATCCCCAAATGTAGTATACATTCACTTGATACTCATTTCTTCACAATGTGATGGCATTATTTATCTCAACTAAGTGCAGATCTCTGAAATGAATGTTTTATTTGAGGATCATAGTGCTTTTACACAATGATCACTGCTATGCTTCCTTTTTTCTGTAGGAGAATGTAGCTAATAATTCAAGATTGCAACATTCATCAGGACTTGACTTTATGTTGAAGACTTCTTACACAAACTCACTAGTTCAGTATTTACCCATATCTGTTACTGCTTTGATAAAACTATATCACAAAATTACTACGAAAATCCAAGTTAGCTAGAAATTCTATGTAAAAATAGCACTTTCACTTCAAAAAAAGCATTATAAAAAGAAGAAAACAATAACATCCCGTAATTCTAACATCACTGCAACATCTGTTCTCCTTAAACATAAATACAATGCAAATAAAAAAAACCCCAGTACTTCTTAAGTATATTAGCAGTTTCCATGTAACTGTCCAAAAATATTCTATGCAGAGCCAATATTGCTTTTTCTTATTTATTCAGATCTGCTGGTAAAATATGTAATATCTTAGCTTTAACTATTTTTAATTTAATAATTATTTGAAATCATTCCACATTAGCAGATAAAAATATGCACAGTTTTTGACAAACGCATAATATTCCATGGTGAAGGCACCATAATTAACCAGATGTGATGGATATTTAGGTTTTAGCACTGACTTTGCATTGAAGGGAAAAAAAGTCCTGTTGTGTGTTTATGTCAAGAATTGGCTGAGCCACAAATAAAAATACAATTCAAATAATATAGTTTTTTTTAAAAAAGTCAAGCATACAAGAGAGTTTTCTCAAGATCAAATAGAAAAGAGATACCGCCCAATCAGCATGCTTTGGAGCATGAGGGAATCAAGTTTTGGGAGAATTAAATGAGATAATGCTTGCAAAACCTTGGCTAACTGCCAGAAAATAATCAGAGCTGAAAAATGTTCATTTTGAAAGTCACCCGGAGATGGCGCTAGAGAGCCAGTGTGTGAGGCTTGTCTGCCAGCAGGTGAGCCAAGAGGAGTGGAAGTGGGTAGTGGAGCCATGAGATTGGGATGGACCTGAAGAAATATTCTCAAGGATAGGAAAATGACAGTTAAGGTGATGAGGTACAAGGGTTGTTTGAGAGAAGATTAAGTGTAAGCTGTTCTCAGGAGAGTGGAGTCGAACAGTGCACTTGGAAGTGGCCGACAGGAGGCTGGGTGGTACAGCGAAGGGGAGAATAAGCTGGAAGCAAATGAGAATCATGAGAACCCCTCATTTGCTTTATCAGAAATGTGGATACTTTGTACAGAGAATTGGTGCTAAAGATGAGCTTTTTTTTTATTCCTAAACCATGAATAAGGCCTTAAGAAATACACAATATAGAAGAAAATATATTCTTTGAGTTGAAAATACGATCCCTCTAAATAAAGTTTTCCCAAATCACTGATTTCCCCAACAGCATTTCCTGTTATACAAACTCCAGACCAAACAGTCGAGAGGAGTGGGACAAGCTAACACTAAGGTTCTTGTAGCACTAGAATGAGATGATATAATGTAATGCAATATATCACCTTTTTATATAACATACTAAATCTTTCATTAATCACCATGGGATTCTCATTAGCCCTTGTAGAAAAATGGTTAATACACAAAAAGTTCAATTCCAGCTCGAACAAAGTGAGAGGAGAAAGCAGAAGTCAAAGTATAATTTAATTATTAGATCTAAGTGGAGGAATTTTCAGTGACATGAAGACTAAAAGAACTCAAAGTTCCAGGCATACTATGAGTGCTCTCAAGAAAGGCAAGAAAGGTAAATTTAGAAAATATGTTCTAATATCCAAAGAACATAATGAACAAAGAACACTAGCCATGTCAGTCAAATATTATATTTAAATTTAATTATGTTCCTGTAGTTAATATTTTTTTCTGCAAAATCTAAGAATCTCTATGAGATACTCAGATATAAACTACAAAATAATCATTTATTGTATCAGGAAATAAGCTTTAACTATAATAAATATGATCACACAGAAATACATAAACAGTTTTTATTATTTAAATGTATTTAATTGGAGTATATGTTTGTCATGGTAAGCTTAATTTGCTAATGACTTCTTTTTTTTGTTGTTAATGATATTTTAGATCAACTTATCGCTCTTGTGGTAACTAAACCACCTAACTTCATGTGGAGTAGGCATGTTTGTAAATCAGAAAGCTTAACACCCTATCTCTCTTTTTGCAGATTGTTCAAAATAAAATAAAAATATTCAAGTCCAAATGCAACCCAAGCCTACATTCTATAACAATCACCAGCACTGGAAAATCAAAAGAGCAATTCCAAACCAGTTATTATTGACCACTGTTATATATTACGGAGGGAGAATTTAGGACTTTCTCAAGATCAGGAGATTACTTCAGAGTACGATCAGTTACAGGAAGCAAAGGAAAAGAAAATGTCAAAGAAATTCTAGACAATGAGGAAAAAAATGGTAAAAAATTTCACTCCTGAGCTTGAGAATGATTGACAACACACAAATAAATAATGCTTCAGACACACAGGGACGTACCCCCACTCTAACATAGATACTCACATGCACACACACACATGCACACACACACATACACAAAGAGACAACTGTAGGATGGACATAACTAACACTGCTGAAACTCATATTCATATATCCACGAATCTTTGCACAGGTATTCACATTTCACTGAATTTCTTCACTTTCTAAAACTCATAAAGCTAAATGAAAAAAGTAAGATACTTGATAAACAAGACAGATTGGACAGAAGGTAAATAATACTTATCAAAAAAGTGGATTGTTGGTAGGTCTGAGATAGGTAGAAAGGAAGAGAGAATGTTCAAACACCACAGAATTACTATCACATTTCTAAAATGTCAAAAAGGACCAAATCTATTTCTAACAAACTAAAGAGACGAAACTGCTGTAAACTCTACCCTGTGGGACAAAGTTAAAACTGAAGTGGTCCATTCGGGACCTAGGAAAAGAAAGCAAGGATGAAAGGAGCCGTGATATTTTCACAGACCACTACACATAAAATACCTTTTTACTATATCTTCCCCATTCCAGCACGGCAGTCCATCAGCAGCGGCTAATTCATTCGCACAAAGCTCATCAGCCAGGCCCCCATAGAATGTCCTGTACAGTTGAAGACTGCTGATAAATTCTCTGAATGGGAAAACAAAGAAAACAATTAAAACCAAAAATCAATAATAAATGCCAATATAAATGGCATAATTTGTTATGCATGATATATAGAATGCATCTTTTTTGATTTTTACTGCTTATTTTTTATATATTCTCAATACGTTTCTAACAACCAAGATAAATACTATACTTTTTTAAAAAAGAATGCTAGTATTCAAATTTACTCTTTTGAATCCAAGTTTTCACAGGGTATGAATTTTATATAACTCAAGCCCAAGAAGTTGTGAAGAGTACACACACACACACACACACACACATCCCATTTAACTAAGTATCCCTAAAAGCCTTTACTAGGTGCGCCATCTAAATCACAGTGATACTAACTACTTACTTTTCTGTACAGAAATGTCAGAAATTGATTAACAAGCTAATCAATTGCTTACTGATTAAAAGTTTATTAAACTTGGGTGGTTTTCCTATTTGGGTCTTCTCTTTGGTGTTTAAGAACATAAAATAGTATGTCTTCACTGATGTGGGAAACAGGCAGAAGAAAAGTTATTAAATGTCCTCACTACCTAGAGCCCACTGACAAGTCCTTGAAACGGCAGAGTGACCTTCCTCTAGGGACTCAACTGCCTCCATGTTAATACTTTGCTAAGGGCAACAGGCTTATCTTAGCCTGACCCCCAGGATCCTGTAAGTCTACTTTAACATATAAAAATTCCTTTGGAAATTTCCTATATCTCTACCCCCCAAGATACATGTTGGCGATCATCCCCCAAGCATATGATATACATCTGAAGGGTCTCATGACTCAGATTTTATGAGACAGTTAATAAATGGCACTTTCCCAACAATAGCTAAGCCCCCCTCAAGGTCCTGGAAACCTTGCTTCCAAAATACCTGGGAGACTTACATGCTATCCCCAGCTCCCTCCCAGTTTGAAAGTACATAATGCGCCACTTCTCATGACCCCCATGCAGCTCTTTCTGCCCATGGGTCCTGTTCCCATGCTTTAATAAAACCATCTTTTTGCACCAAAGACATTTCAATAATTCTTTCGTGGCCATCAGCCTCAAACCCTAACGTTTCTCCTATATCATTCACTAAATACAAAAAAAACTCAAATACATAGCATGTTTCAAAAGCATGAAAATAAAAGTTGTTGGAAGGAATATTATTTAATACACTGACTTTTTTTTCCCCCTCTCATACTACATCTCTTTCCCCTATTAATTATCAGAAGGGAAAATTCAACAAAAAAGTAGTTTGCTTTTTAACTTAAAAAGCCAAAACTTTCAAGTTTTAAAATCAAAGCTTTGAGGTCCCAAGAACCTGAATTTTAGCATTTCAGAAAACCAAGTCCTAAAAACTATACTTCTGAACTTTTTAAACATAAACTAATGTTTTGGACAATGAAATGAAAAACCACCAACTTAATACAGAAGAGATGTCCTCTGGACTAGAATACAGGGACAGGAGAAAGAAAGCAAACCAGAAATCCATAGGTTGAGTAGTTAAAATGCAGCAATTATAAAATTGCATCCTCCACTGATATTTTAAAAATAACTTCTTTAAAAATGAGATCAAAGAGGAGGGCTGACTCTAAATTATAGCTGAAATGAGCAAATTTTAAAAAATTAAATCTGATTTTGACAGCACTGATGCTCAAATGTATTAATTTTAAAATTCTCTCTCTTAGTGGTTTCCAAAGAACTCTTTTGTGGAAATAGCTGGAGTTATAAGTAACTACCAATCTACAGGAAGGATAAATGTCATTTTCAAATATGTAACATCTGAAGTCAGAGAGATCAGAAGTTCCCACAGCAAATGTTTGGTGAGTATTTAACCAAATTTTTAGCAAAGCTTGATCAGACATGTAATAACAACATGACTGCAGGAAGTATAAATCTGACTTCTAACTGATACTCAATTCCCCCAGTAAAGTATGCTGTATTTTCTCACGAGCATAGTAACCACTCATTTATACTTATTTATACTTTTTTTTTAGGGGGAGGGGCAGAAGGAGAGGGAAAGACTCTTTAAACAGGCTCCATGCCCAGCACAGGGCCCAACACCAGGCTTGATCTTAAGCCCCTGAGATCACGACCTGAGCCAAAATCAAGAGTCAGATGGCTTAATCGATAGGGGCATCAGGTGCCCCTATATTTATTTATACTTTAAGTTGGTTTCCTCTACTAGAAAATAAGTCCCCCTTCCCACCCCATGAGGGCCATATTCCTACTAACTGGAATGCACGAACAAATACCAATTCTGATGTTGCAGCCACTAAAACATAATGGATGAACCCAACTGATTCTTTCCTAGAGGGATGGGGTTTAATAAATGGAAAGATGTGTGACTCCTGTCCTGAATTCTGTTTACTATAAATGATCACCTGTTCGGAATCAAAGAGTCTTCTAGAAATGAAGAGGCCTGGCACAAATGACTGGAATGTTGAGATCTCCAAATTGATGAGATAAAACTGAATTGATATTTCTTATGGACCCCAAACCTCTTCCTCCAATCTCAGTGAACGGTGCCTTCACAGCCAGTAGATCATACTGGGAAAAGCTTTACATCTTTCCTGCCGAGTCCTCTTTCCCAATGCTACCCTCATTGCCTTCGGTGAAGCCCTTATCATCTCTCTGGAATTACTGCACTCTAATCTCTTCCTTAACAATCACCTCTCATCCTCCAAGAAATCCACCTCTTAAAATTCAATCTGATATCCCCAGACTATGTCACTCATTTGCTTAAAGCCATCAATGGCTCTCTCTTCTCTACAGCAAAAAATCTAAATTTCTTGGAAAGGCATATAAGGCACCCTCTCTCACCTCCATTTCAGCAGCAACGCAAACCAAACTTCAGGCTTCCACAAAAGTGAGAGACTTACTGTTCCCCAAACATACCTTCATGCCTTTGCATGAGTTCCCTCTGAAAGCATCATATCCTAGAAGATTTCCACTCACTCTATAAAGCAGCATTAACCAGTTACTTGTCACAAACTACTAAACACTATTGAGTACCAAGCTCTGTGTTGGCACTAGAGCTAAATAAGACAGTCCCTATCTTCTAAGAATGCACTTTCTGGTGAAAATCTACAATAATAACATAGTGTTAATAGTGCCGCATTTGAGGACAATGAAGGAATCAGGAAATAGGTACAAACAAGATACTACTTCAGTGTTTCATGCAAAAAAAAAAAAAAAAAGCAAACAACAACAAACAAAAAACAATAAGCAAACGTAAAAGAGGAAAGAGAATATTGTATATTCAGAGACTCATATGCAGTTTAGCAAGTGGGGAGTGGGCTTATGGGAATTACAGTTAAAAGGTAGGAAGAGGCCAGTTTGTAATCAGCCTTATTGATCATCAAAAAACTGTTTCGGTTTTCTTCAGAAGGCAGTGGGAGCCATTAAAAGTTTTCCAGCAAGCAAGTGATGGCCTCCTGACAGTATTGTGGAAATAGGTAGAAAGTCAATGAGGTCACTTAGCGAGCTATAACCAAGACTCAGGGGGAGGAAATATGAGGATGAGAAAAAAACACCTGTCAGTGAGCATCATGAAAAGTGTTAGATTTGAAAGACATTAGGAATCTAGAATTGACAGTAAAAGTAAAAGTTTTAATATAACTCCTAATTGTCTTTCTCACCCCCCCGAAGGTGACCAAGGGGATGATTATCTCAGTGCTATTCACTGAGACAAGAAATAAAGGAAGGGAAATACAACTCTTTCAATGTCCCACACTACATTTAGGATCGCTCTTCTCCTGCTCAATATTTTCATCTTTCCGTGGCACATATCACTGTCTATTCTAGCACGTCATGTACTTACTTATTATGTTTTATTGTTTCTTATCTGTCTCCCATGCTAGAAGAAAAGATTCAGGCAGGCAGGGCTTTTTTTTTTTTTTTTTTTTTGGTTTTACTCACCAATATAGATCTCAAAGCTGTGAAGGCATATAGTAAGTTCAATAATTAGTAATTAAATTAATGAATGAGTTAAAACTAATTAATAATTAAGTCTACACTCTGTTCATTTTGCGATTTCTTTGGAACATACAGAAAGAGAAATCATTTAGAATGCTACTTTCAGACCTACTATGTGTAACATCATCTGGGGATCTTGCCAAAATGCAGATCCAATAGTCCTGGGGTAGAGCCCAAGACTCTACATTTCAGTGAAGCACTCAGATGATGTTGCAGCTGCTGGTACAAGAAGCATGAATACCATGGATGTTTGCTGTTGGATACGTAACCTTGGAATCAGGGGACTGGGTGTGTGATGGCAGAGTCATTATCTCCAGAGGTGGTGACTGATGTCATGAACGTCGATGAAATCTCTCAGGCAAATAACAGGTAGTAAGAAAAAGTCAAAGGAACTCTGAAGTATATTGAGCAAAGGAAGAAAATCTTCAATGATAAGAGCTGTCAACATTAAAGAATAAGGGAATTTGAACCTAGAGAGATTCCTCACAGTGTAAAATGCCATTATGAGAGGTTACTTAAAATAATGAAAACGTCCTTTATATGTGGTCCCTCAAAAATTCATATGTTGAGACAAGTTCTTTAAAAGGTAAATAGGCTCAAATGAGGTCATATGGGTAGATCCTAATTCAATAGGATTGGTGTCCCAATTACAAGAAGAGATGGTAGGGGCGCATGTGCACAGAGGAGAGGCCATGTGAGGACACACAGGGGAAGTAGCCATCCGCAAGCCAAAGACAGAAGCCTTAGGAGAAACCAAACCTGCCACATCTTGATCTTGGACTTCCAGCTTCCAGAACTGTGAGAAAATCGATGTCTGTTGTTTAAGCCACCTGGTCTGTGGTACTTTGTTATGGCAGGCCTAGCGAACTAATACAATAATGAAAGCATTTGAAATGGAGTAATGGCCATCAGATTTGCAGTATGATGAACATTAAAGAGAAAGTGAGAAACTAAGAGTAGAGTCCTAAAGACGAACATTAAGGGAGTTTTGTTTGTGTGTGTGCGTCTGTCTGGATATGCAAGAGATTTGAAAATATTTGTGTATGAAAGGGAAGGAGACAGCAAGGGTTTGTGGTTCATTAACTTGTTCCCAAATATCCCAGTTCTCTACATTCCGGGCACAAAGCCACTCTGCTAGCTTTAGTATGTGACTTGCTCTGGGTTCTAGTAAATGTATGCAGAGTGATGTATGTACCCTTCAAGCTTAAGATTTAAGAGCCAATGTGGTTTTGCCAACTTCTGTTTCCCTCTCCCCTGATGGCTGGCAATGTGTCACAGGGAGGCTGCTTGGTCATTCAGAAGCTTAAATCAAGGGCCACTTGAGCAGCGCCCCCTGCTGGTCTAAAATGTGAACAGGCTAAAATGTGAAGGAAAACGCTTTTGAACCAATGTTAGGTTGTTTGCTACCATATCATAATTTAGTCTTTCTTAATTGATAAAAAGATAGAAAAAGAAAAATTAAAAATTGATAGATCACAAATTCGGAAGAGAGAGGAAGAGTTACTGAAAAGAGATTAGCTTTGGAACAAATTCTCTGAGACTAAAAAGGACTGAAGAAAGTCTGTGAAAGTTAAGATAAAGTTTTGGTTTGTGAAGACAGAAATTTGAGGGGAGATCCTGCTTCAGAACTTTATATTCTGTATTTGGAGGTTTTTAGGTCACAGGAGTTAAGAGTAGTGTTTGTTGCAAGAAGTGGTTGCATTGGAGGGCCAAGGGATCTACATTGGATATAGAAAAAACTGAACTGGGAAATGAAGGGGATAAAGCACCAGTAGCTATAATGAGGTAAAAAAGATGTATCTACTGCCACAGAGCCAATTAATGTTGGTCCTATTACAAGAATCCATACTTCAGTTCCCAGGTCAATGCTTGGCTTACCACACACCATCATGCCTCCTTTTCAAGTTTTGCATGGAAAGTCTCAATGAATAAAATATTCTATTCTTTGGATGATTCAAAATTTAACTTGCTGGAAGGGTGACTATATCCATGCAATTATTTTTCTACAGTTATGAGAGTCTTTCCAGTTAAAACTAGGAGCATAATAAATGTAGGGAGATGCTAAAATTTCCAGCTAATTATCCTTGAGGGGCTATGTTACATATGTCCGTTGTTCACCTTAGTCTTCAGACATATTAGTCTTGCCAGTAACAGAAAATATTTTTTAAATATTTAAAATATTAAAAAAAACAGAAAAAAATTCTTTGTCAGAATATTTATTCAAAGCATCTATGTCAAGGCCATACACAAATTAATACTTTCTCATTTAGGCCTGCAACAGTTTAACAAATGACCTCCCTGTCAAGTTTTGCCCTCCTGTCTTCTGTTCACTGCATGTCCCATGTTGTAACCAGAAATCAGCCCAACACTTTAAAACCCTAACAATTCAGATAAAATGTCTTACCATGGCACATAATCTCTCCACTCTCCACCCCTTAGCCTCCCATGACAGTCCTCCTTCCCTCCACTCACACACCCCAGGCAAAACTGCACACTTTTACTCACATAGCAGAAGATATTTCCATATTTACAGGATAAGATTCTGAGTTTAGCACATGCAGTTTCCTCTAACACTGGACGGCCTTTTCCGCTATCACTCTCCCAAACTTCTGCCCGTCCTTCAAGATCCAGCTTAAAGCTCATCTGCCCTCTACATCCTTGTCTGACCAGCATGCACAGTTTTGTTTGCTCATCCTTGTTTCTTACACAGCACTCGGCGTCTGTTTTGCAGTCCTGGCTATCTGATATTATAATCCCTGTGTTTGCACATCTGTCTCCCTGGGTAGAGGGCTCGTTCAATACAGGCAAGAGCCATGTCTTCTTTATATCCCCAGGGTTTGGGTCACAGTTTGGTACCCAACAGGCCATCAACAAATTCTCCCTGGAATTGGTCCCAGATGCGGTCTGAGTTTTTAACTGTGCCAGAATTAGAAGTTTCTAAAAGAAAAGCATTTTTTAAATAATAACAATAATTGAAATTCCTTGAAGGATCCAGTTGACTTGGGAAACTTGAAATTAGAGAACCCGTTCCTAGACTGTGGAGAAACAGACCTTCCTCGTGTGCTGCATTAGAAAATGAAGAACTTGAAAGAGCAGGACCGCAAGCTGTGCGAGACTAAACAGGCTCAAGTCAGAGTGCATATATATGTGCTGCTGAAATTAATATGTGGGGACATAATAATATTTAGTCACACTGCTCTGCAAGACAGCTATCATAATTAATACCTCACAGATAGACTGTGTTACAAAAACAGAAAGAGCCTGAGACCATCTGTTCCAGGGGCTCTCTGTCCTAACTGCACATTGTCATCGCCAAGGAAATATTTAAACTGTAACTCCTAGATTTTCCCTCATTCAGATGTATTGGTCTGGAGTGGGACCTGGGCATCCAAGTGCTTTTGGAAGCTTCCTATAAGATCCATATGTGTGGCCAGGGTTGAGGACCTGTGATTTAGTCTAGTTCTCTTATTTTGAAACTAAGGAAAAACAAAAATCAGAGAAGGTAAAAACATGTGAAAAGCGAGGAAGTTATTTACTCAGGAATTTATTCGTAGCAGACCTCAACATCTTTCACTAATTAATTAACTAAATAATTCATTAGTAAACATGCCATCCCTTAGCCAAGTCAGCTGATATTGAATACCTGATAAATCAAAGCAGAATGAATCTTTATATAGAAGAATATTTCCACCTGTTTTAAAAATTTTCCTGAAATTATCACCCTGTTAACAGAACACAATCAGTAGATTGTTAGACCAGAAAACATAGATAGATCACTTCTGTCTGCCAAAATCTGCACTTAGAAGGCACTAGGTTTAAACAGGATTTATCTGTGTATTTCTACCAGTCTGAAAGGTCTGGTGCAGGACGCAGGGAGCGGGGCAAATTCTGCTCCCTGGCTAATGAGCAGCTTTGTCCACTGTGCTAGCACCATAAAGAGGAAAAAGGCTGTGGCACAATTGATCATTCATAGCTCGCAGCCTTGTTTGCCCTGAGCTTACTAAAGGCAAGGGAGAAACATGGCCCAGCATAGTTATTGCTTCGTTGCTTCCCATGACCTTGAGGCCAGCAGTGTGCCAGCAAGAGCTCCTGATGCATCACGTGGTAAAAAAAAAAAAAACAATATGAAAGGAAATGCAACTCACCCTGAAGTGTCATTTATAGTTTGGTTGACATAGGAATGCCCAGTGACTACTATCAAAACGAGCAATGCTTCTGATTGGCTGGACCATTATAACTGACTTTTGTCATTTTTAAGGATAAAATTAACATAGCTTTTCATAAACAGTGCAATGAATAAAAAAGGCACATGAAGAACAAGTTAGTATCCGTGCCTCTACAGTGCGTCCATCTGTAACCCACGTTAGCAGCCTGGTATGCTTTCTTCAGCTGCTCTATGCACACGCTAACAAGTAACCAAAAACAGACAGAGATAAAGAGAGACATAGTAACGGTTTGTTTTAACAAAACTGGGACCAAGCTATATACATGTACACGCGACTGGCTTTTCTCACTTGACAATATATCATTAACCTATTTCAGATGAATAAATCTTGGTCTTACTTTTTTGATATAGCTGTATAATATTCCATAATCTTAATATAGCAACTCTTCCGTAATCTACCAAAATATTCCACTAAACTAATTTACATTTTAATTAATAAGGCTGGCTTAAAGAGTGGCAACCACATGTTTCAAACTTTGCTGATCTCCCAGGGAGCTGTTTTCACTTAAGCATATGGCCCTGATTTTACATTTGATTTTGCATTTCATTTCATTAGATGTTCCTGAACACAGAGCTATATTCAAAAGGCAAGCCTCTAGATCTTCTATCTTTATCTAGCAGGAATTTGTTTCAATTTTAAAACATTCATAAACAGTCACTTCCTCTCCTTTTTTTCCCATTGAACACAATGTAAAAGAGATGATTTCTAATTTTGACCCAAACTAATTATCTGGAACAGTATTGGAGAAGAATCTTATTTTCAAATGGAACTTTTCTCTGTGGAATGTTTCAGACTACACGTTCCCTTATTTAATGACACGTATTGATTTTTTTTTACCCCCTAAAGTCAGTCCACAAATAATACAGGACCCAAATTAAAAGCAGCGCCTCCCATACTGTTTGAAAATATCTGTCGAACAAAGGTCAAATGTGCAGTTCGCTAGTTAATGGCCTGAGGCAAAGTTAAGGTTAATGTGGCACTAATGAGCAGGCTCAACCCTGTAGAGATGTCCGACCACAGTTGTCAAACAGCAGACATTTAAAATGTCAGTCTCCCGCTCAGCAGAGGAAATCTATAATTACACGTTTCCAGATAAGAACTATTTTCTCTTGTGTTTCTGAATCTATATTTAATAAGTTTATTTTATTCTCAACTAAGTCATTCTATTTGACAAAATATTTTTATAATCATCAAAATAGAAAAATATTTAGATTACTGTTCTACAGCGGTAGCAGTTCTTGCTGTAAATGCTTGAAAGTAATTAAATTTATACAGTCAGATTAGCTAGCGGGAAAACTGAAATTTAGTTTGCTGGCCCCTTTCCATAGACTTTGTGACACATGGAAAGATGGGTGGAAAAGGATGACTATGACACAGAGAAAGCAATGCAATGTGCGGCACCATTTGTCACAAATGTAAATGTGTTACAAGCACATTGCACTTGTATTTCCTTAAAAAGAAAAAAAAAACCTATTTTTCCTAAAAAAGAAACTCATAAAGTGTGCTCTCTGAACCCCACTTGAACCCGCTATTCATTATGGAAGCTGTGATGGAAGGATCCACACCATTCTCAAAGAGAAGGATTTTTTTTTTTCTGACTAAATGATTCCAGGTTTTTTTCTCCTCATAGGAAGTCTTCTTGTTCACACGACATGATTTCCCTTCCTTAGAAGATTTACTGTGCTTTCTCAACAAAGCTGAAGGGGTTAAGATGGGCAGTAGGTTGGGGAGCACCAAGGGAAGGAATGGGAAGAAGGAATGGAAAGGAGCCCTGGAGATATGCCAATATCCTCAGATACTATCTGCAGAGGATTCTTTTTGACATGGGCTCTATGTTTAACACTCCGTGGTGGTGATTTTACACTAGTTCTGAGCGGGACATTCACAGTCATCTATACAATTAATGAAGACACCTCTATTCCTTACTTTTCAGTAATGCTCCAAACTCAACACATTGCCATTAAATGTCCCAGTAAAAAGCACCCTTTCTGAAAGCATCCTCCTTTAAAAAGAGTGATTTAAACCTGATGTCAAAACTAGGTCTTCAAAACTCTCATCTCGTTTTCCCATATTGTAAAAATGTACCGTAAAAAGCCCTCACTGTTCTCCATTAAAAAGGACTTTAAACAAAGATCTTAACTCATTTATAAAAATAAACACAAGATCACATGTCCAATATTTAAACAAATTTGAGCATCCACCCAAAAGAGGTGAGACATAATTTCTCCTACCTCATGACTTTTTTCATTTTAGTAAAAATATGCAATTATTTGCTCAGTTCTACTGGTTTCAGGAAGCATGCTATTGCTTTTTCAACAGGAAAAAAAAAAAAAGTCTAGGACATGATTGGGTCAAGACCAACAAGAAGATTAAATCAAAAGATTTTTGCAGATGTAACGATTCTAGTATACCTCCTTAATACTAAGAATCATTACTGAGTACCTATATCGAGATTCAGCATTTAAGGTCAAATCTTGAATGTTACTCTTTTTTGCAGTAAAATGTTTTCTATGGTTACTAACATTTTAACTATAAACTCTGTGACTTAGAGGACATGAGAACATGTTCTGTACAGTATTTTCCTCTCTCAGCATGAGCAGAAAACTAATAAAAAACCTCTCCCTTTAATAGTCTGCCAATAAATGGGCTTCTTCCTCATTCCTTCTTCTGTTTATTTTTATTTTTTTATTTTTTTTCATTTTGTGATTTCAATCCTCTATTCCTGGTCACTGCTACCCACCAACTTATCTGATTGATGGACAATATATGTCTGGTATAAATTGTTCTTGCTTGCATCCTCGGTTACTATATGTCTCTCAGTGCAGATACTTGTGTTCCTGAACTCTGGTATAAATATGGGCTTTAGGGTCAGAAAATCTATAATTAAAAGGGTTCAGAGAAAATGAGTTATTTTTGTCTTCAATTTTATTCCTATTATTCTGGTAATTCTCATTTTAGAAAGAAATGGCTCTTGAATGTTACATGTAACCCAGGTGCTAGTTTGGGTGGCACAGAATATTACTGACCAACACTGAGTAATGTATAATTACCTTTGCTCAAGTATGACACCGATAATATTGTCCATGTGATGAGAATTATAATAACACTTCCTTCCATCACAATCATTCATACATCTGTTTATTATAAGGCTTAGCTTACACTGGAAAATGCAGACAAACCAAATACAATGAAGATTATAAATCCATTGAGTTTACTCAATTTGTGGGACCCCGAAAGTCACAGGGTGCACGTCTAACAGGATTCTTGCTGAAGAGAGTGAAACCGACACAGCCAAAGGAGCACCTTAGACCTGCTGATCTTCAAAGTCATCAAACAGAATGAAGCATATTTTTGAGAAGAAACCTTGATCTGAAAGTCTATGATATGGGCCTAAATAAAAAAGAATCATCCTGAAACTACCTTTGAACTTTCATTCGGTTGCACTTCCAAGTAAAAGTTTCCACGTACAACTCTGGAGATCATGATGTGCCCTGGAAATGGTTGATATACATTTGTGTCTGGGAGTGAAGATGGAAAACAAAAACAAAAACAAAACAAAACAAAGAAAAAACAGTGCCTCCATCAAATGATATAATCCACCCCAGAAACACATTTCTCCTATTTTGAGGACAATTGTGGAGGAATTGGCAGCTCTGTCATTTCCCTTAAACATGCAATTGTGGAGGAATTGGCAGCTCTGTCATTTCCCTTAAACATTATAAAAAAATAAATATCCTGTTCCCCGTTTTTCCCATATTATTATACGCATCATTTTGACACTTCCAATGCCATTAACAGATTTAAACTGATGGAAATGTTTTTTGCTATGTAAAACCAAGTGGAAGAAAGTGCTTAGTACTCTTGCTATAGACTGAGCATCCATGATGCTTTACATACAATTAATTGAGAAATAAGCCTCAATTATGGGGCTTATTTAGGCCCCATAGATTCTGCTAAAAATTCTGAAATCATTTTTATACACTCCCACAAAAATCATCAATTTCAGTACGACATGACTTTAAATCTTCCTTACCTCTCCAAAAATTGAGTGGAAAAAAAAAAAAAATGGGAGCTGAATTTGAAGTTTTTTTTTTCAATTCTACATATGCTTACTGACTTTCCAAATGAAAAAAGGATAGAAGAGCCACTTTTTGAAAGGAGGAAAAAAGAAAGAACATATTCTCAGGTATATTAGGCAGGGAGAATTTCACTCACAGTTCGATTTTTTTGTTTGGGGGCGATTTTGAGCCATATAAATGGGATAACCCTACAGTCACAGTCATAAACACTACTGGAAAGCTTCTAGCTCATTTGGCAAAGCTGCTAGTGGGAAATAGGTTTTCGGAGAATCAGTTTGGGAAAAACTGTCAAAATTAAATGTCATTCTTCCTATGGCTGAAAAAAATATATGTATTTTTTTTATTCTTTTTGTAGTGAGAAATTTGAGGAGACTTACTTCTACTCACACTGTCTTGAAGTTGAGAGCATCAATATTACAGATATTGCAAATTAATGTGAGGACCAAAGCCTTATGGACCATCAGTGTAACTTTAAAGAGGTTAGAATAAACCTCACACTCCCTGATATAAAACTACCTTCATCTTAGCAAACAAGTTATAAGAGTTCTAACGGCAGCCAGTGATAGCTACACAAATCTGCTTTCTGTAATTTTCCATAATTGCTACCACCAGAAAAAAAAGAGTATCTGTTAGGTACCAAACATGGACCCACAGCCACGTCTAAGACCAACGACAGTTTCAACTTCTAGTCCATACCTTCCAGTCCAAATCCTGCTCAATGTTAGTTTAATCATTCACTGCTTGGATTTAGTTTCAGATATGTCGTGAAATGGTCACTAATTTTTCCATGAACGTCTAGAAAGTAAGAGCAAACCTCATTTTTAAAGGCTTTCTTTTTAATATTAGTTTTAGCCAGAGCAAATTGCTTTTCAATACAACAAAATTTTGCGTGTATTTGTTTATGGACTTTCTTTCTCTGGGAAGTTTTTATCAGATTCTCAGTGGGCTACGTGACCCGCAAAGGTTAAGCACCACTAGCCTAAACTTTTGCCATATGTTTGTTCTGCCTTCTGGCATTCCTTCTTCCTATGTGCCTGGTTTTTGACCCCCTAGGGTCCTGCTTTTCATTATTCATGTAGGTCTCGACGCTGGCCTGCCTGGGAGCTCCCTTTTCCTCAGCCCTGCTCTGGCCTGGCCTCTTGCCCCCTACCCAAAGCCTTGCCTTAGCCTGCCCTGCCCTGAGTGCCCTCGCTCCTACCACTCACCAAGCACTGTTTTAAATTAACCAGAAATGTTCTCATTGAAGGGAACATAACTTTTATTTTAGTAAATTAAACTTACAGGTAATAAATAATAATGGCACCTCAAAGAAGCACTAACTTCCTTTTAGGAAATAGATTGGAAATTGCCTTCTCCAGTCCTATAAGTGATATTAAATTTTTCTCTGAGTTGACTTTTTCCTGACCGATGGATATTTTCATCCACTGAGTTTATATATACACAATTCATCATTAAGCCCAGTATGTCAATACTGATTTAACCATATAAACACATACCCTCAAACACACACATCAAGAATTTTAAACATTAGCTAATTTTGGTTTCATTAATAAAGTATTGTGCTAAATAAGGTTTGACTATGTAGATATAAATTCATGTATCTTAAGCCAACTGATCCTATGTAATATGAACCTATTCCAGCTATCTGGGCAATAATCCTAAGTAATATTAAGTGTTCTTCATTCAGATTATGTTTAAAAGTTTTTCCTATGCTTAATTATTTTAGTCACTTCACTATGTTTTTTTGCAATGAACAGGGTAAAAATTAATTTGCTTTCATGGATAGACACATCCTGAAACAGAACATGCCCTCATTCCTCTCTTTCAACTAAGCAATTTCAAGTGTCTTTTAGTTCCCATTCTCAATAAATAAAATTGTTAATGTTCAAGTTGTAAAATTCCTACTCAAATCAAGATTTAATAAACACATGAGAATAACATGGAGCTGCCTGATGATACAATGTTCCATTAAGTTCTTAAGAGACAATTTTGAAAAACAAAAACTCATAAAACCATTTAAATTATATTTTGTCTCAAACATTAAAAACCCAGTGTTTCCAAAAATTCTCCTTCCCCCACCTTCACATCAAAACCCTCTCCTATGTCAAAAATATTTTATTTTTACTAAGCATCTAGGACCGTCTCTATTACCCCAATGCACAGCCATGCATGCAGCCAATCCCCTTAATTGGCGCATTCTTAAATGAGAGGTTTGGCTAATTGGAATGCTTGCTGGAGAACAGATGGGGCACTGGTGTTGAGACTCTGTCTTAATTTATTGTCCTGGGGTTTTCCTAATTACCCGCTTAATTGGCACAGCCACACCACTTTGAAATAATAATGTACTGCTAATTATCACCGATTTAAGCTTGCTAATAGCTTATTCTTACCAGCTAACTTCAAGAAATCAAGCAGAGAGCAGAAACTGCCACAGGGAAATCACTCTGCCTGGGCTGGTTTAAACAGCTACGTAAGTGCAGTGTCCTTTACAGCTGTGCTGATTTGGTTTCTGCCCCAAAAGACGACACAGTGATGCTTTTTTCGGGATGTTTAAAGGAACAGTAATTCTTCCTTGACTTTCTCAACTTTTGGAGACCTCTGTAACTGGGATGTATCAATAACTCAGAGTCTCAAAGTAGCTCATTATTGGCATTCTACATAAACAGAAAAAACAGGGGGGAGATTGAACAAGTACAATCCCATCTCCAAAATATCATCAAAAGAATCCAGTACTATGGTTTCGCTTCCCTCCTTCCACACTAAAAAGACTGACATACTCTATACTTCGGGCTTAGCACAACTTCCAGATCCAAGGACAGATTTGGATGTCCTTCTTCAAATGTTAGAAATAGAGCAAGGAAAAGACAAGGTATTAAACAGAAGGGTTCTCTTTTGAAATGAATACAAAGGAGGAAGGGGGAGAAAGAAACAGACTAAGGGGTTGCGAACTTGGGAATTCATAGAGAAATCACTGTATTTAGGATAAGATACTATACTTCTTCCTTAGTTTACACTTATTCTGCATCTGTTTTAGGTACTTTTTCAGACATCTTCTAGGTCAGACTCCCTAGAAGCAGTTCCTGAGACAGGAATTTGGATGCAGATGATTGGTTCATCGAGGTAGTGCTCTTAAGAGAAAGGTAGTGAGGGAAGTAGGATAGGGTGGGCAGGAAGAAGGTATATCGGGATGTGGTCTCAGCTGCAGCCAGACTGCACACATGGACTGCATCACACATCTGGACGCATCACACTGAGTAAGGGCAAGCCTTTGATCCCCTGGTGTCCGTCGGGCACTGCTTATGAGCCTCTGCCAAGGGGGTGAAGCAGGTGGGAGGTTAACGCACTCTTTCAGGTAGATGAGATGGCGTGTAGTCCTCCTCCACATGGAACAGAACTGACCCATGTAACCTGTAGGATATTGCAGAAATGACAGTGGGGACTTCAAGGCTGGATCATAAATACACTGCAGTTTCTGCTTTTCTCTCTCTGATTATCTGTCCTGAGGAAAGCCAGCTTCAGAGTTATAAGAAAACTCATTGGGACGGGAACATGAGGCCTCCTGCCAACAGCCCTGTGAGTGTGCCATCTTGGAAGATGATACCCGGTCCTGCTCGAGCCTTCAGAGGATTGCAGCCTCACCTGACCTTGACAGCAATCACCCTAAGAGACCATAGTCAAAAAGAAACCCTGAGCCAAAACCCCACAGCCAAGCAGCTCCCAAATTCCCAACCCACAGAAAATTGCATAATAAATGTTGTTGCTGCTTTAAGTTACTACATTTCGGAATGACTTGTTAAGTAGCAACAGACAATGAAAATAGATGGCTCCAATTTGTTGAGGGCAATTCCCCAGAGAAGAGTGCAACTGTGTATTATCAGCACCTTCGAGAGAGCCACCAGGAGGCAGATGAAACGGCCAGGTAAAGAGGGATGTGAGCAGGGCCCCAGTAGCCTCCACCATTGTAGTTACCTCTCCTACGAAATGTTTCCATTAAACCTCCCGTACGACTTAACAGTGTCATGTCATGAACTTAATTATGGACATTTATATTTTTAAAAATGGTATCTGGCAACAACCTAGAAATCTCGACTTACTAATAATAGTCTCCAAAAATGAAGATGCGTTCAAACAAAAGCTGAGAGGATTTATCAACGGTAGTAAGCAATGAAAAATACCCTAAGGCTAATAAAGCAAAATGACTCTAGATGGACACGTGGAACTAAAAGAAAAAGCATGAAAAAGAATAAAATATGAGATATTATAATATTGACTATTTAAAAACAACAACAATATCTCGGAAGTTGTTAAAATGTTGTTAGAAGTAAGATATTGGTTAGGAATAGGGTAACGGAAGATAGGAAAAGGGTAATGGAGTGAAACTTTTAAGGTTCTTATATTGTTCAATGAAGTGGTTAAAGTTCTAATTTAAAGTAAATAGTAAAAATTAAAAAGGCACATTGTGATCTCTATGGTAACCATTAGAATAATAAAGAAATGCAAATATAAAAAGCCATGAAGGGGCACCTGGGTGACTCAGTTGGTTAAGCATCTAACTTCAGCTCAGGTCATGATCCCAGGGTCCTGCTCAGTGGGAATTGGCTTGTCCCTCTGGCCCTCCCCGCAACACACTCGCGTGTGCGCGTTATACTCTCTCTCAAATAAATAAAACCTTTAAAAAGAGGGGGCCATGAAGATTTTTTAAAAAATTAAATACCTGTTAAAGTCAAAAGAAGGCAAGAAAAGAGGAATAAAAAATAAAGGACATGGGGCACCTGGGGGCTCAGTTGGTTAAGTGTCTGAATCTTGATTTCAGCTCGGGTCATGATCTCAGGGTGGTGAGATGGAGCCCCATGTTGGGCTTCCTGCTCAGCGAGGAGTCTGCTTGAGATTCTCTCCATCTCCCTCTGGCCCTTCCCATGCTTGTGAGCAGTGCTCTCTCTTTCTCTCTCTCTCTCTCTCTCTAAGTAAATAAGTCTTTAAAAAAAGAATAAAGAACATGGGGTAAAGAGAAAATAAAAAACAAGATGGTAGCTTTAAACTACTTCAGGATAGTATATATCACTGGGACATCTGGCTGGCTCAGTGGGTGGAGCGTGGGGCTCTTGATCTAGGGGTTGTAAGTTCGAGCCCCATGTTGGGTGCAGGGATTACTTAAAAAAAAAAATCTTAAAAAAAAAAAAAAAGAATACTATATATCACCATAAAAAACTGGGGCATCTGGGTGGCTCAGTCAGCTGAGCATCAGACTCTTGATTTCAACTCATGTCATGATCTCTTGGGTCATGGGATTGAGCCCCTTGTCAGGCTCCATGCTCAGTGGGGAGTCTGCTTGAGATTCTCTCTCTCTCCCACTCCCCCTCTGCCTCTTCTCCAGCTCATATGCTCAAGTATGCACTCTCACTCTCTATCTAAAATAAATAAACCTTAAAAAAATGGACTAAACAACCCAATTGAAAAATGAAAAAGTAATTAATCATCACTTAATAAATAGTGTTGGGTAGCTTAAAAAAAAAAGCTAATTGGTCAAATTATTTATAAGTCAACAATAGTTATATTAACACAACCTCAGAAGAATTGCTTGAATAATGGAAAACTATATAAATTAAACTGTTATAAAAACCAGAAAATATTTTTTAGGTCAGGGTACCATAAATCTAACATAATTTTAAACAACAAATTTGTATATTTAAACAATAAATTTTGGGGCACCTGGCTGGCTCAGTCAGAAAGGCATGCAACTCTTGATCTTGGTGTTGTGAGTTTGCACCCCGCACTGGGTGTAGAGATTACTAAAATAAATAAGTAAATAAACAAACTTTAAATAACTATTTTAAAAAATAAAAAATAAAAAAATAACTATTTTTTTAATAAGATATACCACTAAAGAAACTAAGCCTAAAGATTTATTTATTTATTTTTAGAAGGAGAGAGAGACAGAGCATGACTGGGAGGGGCAGAGGGAGAGGGAGAAAAAATTCCAAGTAGACTCCCCACTGAGCACGGATCCCAACCCAGGGCTCGATCTCACAACCCTGAGATCATGACCTGAGCCGAACTCAAGAATCAGAGGCTTAATCGACTGCACCACGCAGGCGCCCTATAAAGTAAACTATTCCAATATAATTTTAAAAGACTATGAGTTATTTATATGTAAAAATGTATTTTAAATTGTTAAACATAGAACTGTGTTTATCTCCATTTACATCGGCGAAACAACTGATGCATTTTACAATTTCTATTTTTCACCTACTAGAGCAATTAATTATATTTATAGAAATTGATGTGGGGTTTTTTGTTGTTGTTCCATTGCTTTATTTTAATAGTTTTAAATTGGTTTAAATTTATAAATAATACTTTCTGTTATAGATATTCTCATGGGAATTGCCCAAGGTAAATAAAGAAAACCCAAGAAAACCTACCATGGATACAATACAATACAATATAAAAACTAACTCAGAAGATGTTGATTTTTTTAACTTTACTTTTTTATGAATTGCACAAAATAGTGTTCAATGATTTTGTGATTGATTTGGATGGCCTGACTGGAAATTCATTTTTTCCTTATCTATTTTTTATTTTACAATAAACTTCCATTTTGTTCTAATTAATGAGGAAGTCCCAAGTCAAAAACTCTTCAGCAAATTACATTTTATCTCTATCTGGATAATCACTATATCTACTACACATCATAATGAAAAATTATGCATATGAAATGGCAAAAAAAGGTTATTTAAAAATTGAGTATCATTAGCTCTCATGAAAATTTTGACTAAAGGAGTTTTAACTATGTTTTTATTAGGAAAATAGGATTTTAAAAAAACACTTTTCATCTAAAGTTTAAAATAACAGTGTATATAGGTATGTTAATTTATATGTGTACACAGACAAACACACACATATTTTCTGAGATACAGAGAGCTAAGCATCCTCCTCAACCCCTGGCATACTATATCATAACTTATTACTTGAAATAGAATTTTTTTACAAATACCCATTCTTATATATTTAATATAAGTACTTTCCCAAATCCTTTTCTTGAAAAATACCTATTGATTTTTATATATTTGTTTTTAATTTATAAAAATGGTATTGCACTATTCTCATTCTGCTTAATACTTTTTTCTCTTTAATCATGATATTTTTTGATGCATGAAAATATATTCTTTCCTTCTGACTCTTTATGTTCCAAAGTAATATATTTTATTTTTCCATTTTTCGTATTATGGACACATAACTTGCCTCTAACTCTCAGCCACCACAGATACTCAAGAATTCTCCTTGTGAATATAAGCAAGAGTTTCTTGGGATACATCCTAAGAAAGCAGGTAAGTGCATAGACTATAAAAATTTTACAAGGTACAGCAAGCTTCTTGCTGGAATGGTTCTACCAGTGAACCACATGATTGTACACATAGAAAATCCGATCCTATCAACAGACCAACCATTAGAATGGAGTTCAGAAAAGTAACCAGATATAGTATTATAAACATATCTTTTTCTCAATCTGTCTATTCAATATTCACCCCATTTGCTTGGCTGGTCTGTGCACACGGAGGTGGGCTTGGAGAATGTTTGGATTATCATAACCTGAGTCAGAGGGTGACTCCAATTATATCCTCCTATGTATGTGCTATCTGCTTGAGCAAATCAAAACATGTACTGCCACCTGCTTATCTAGCTAACAATTTGGCAAATGTTTTTATCCCTTTACCAATTAGTAAGGATAATTAGGAATATTTCACTTACAACTGGTAAGAATGTCTTCACTGTTAGACCTCAAGGCAATTCACCCATTCCATGACAGACAGGAGCCTTGATCATTTGGACATCCTACAGGACACCATGCTGATAATAAAATACTGATCACATCATCCTACTTGCCTTAGTAGACATGTGCGTGACTCTGGTGGGGAAAAATATTGACATTTCAAGGGCTTGAGAATTCAGCAGGGTTTCTAAATGTCCAGTAGTCTGGATCTTATTGGGATATTCTAATGTAAAAGGCCAATTTCTGCCTTAAGATAACCTAGCACTCAGGAAGAGGCACAATACTATTTGGGTCCCTTTGCACATTAGAGAAAACATGATACACACTTGAGTGTGCTGCTACAACCCTTTTATAAAGTAGCCCCAAGGAGCTTTTGCATGAGAAAGAAAAGTCTGTAGGCTGGTGTCTTGCAAACTGTTCTGATATTCAGTCCAGATGACCCAGCTCATCCACTCAATGGCGCCTGAAGTACCAGTGGCAAATGAAGATGCTCTACAGAGATTCTGGAAAGTCCCATTAGAAGAACAACAGTATAGACATCAAGGATTTTGGACTAAAAGCATTCCCGCTTTTGCTAAACACTGTTTTTGTTTGTTTGGTTGGTTAGTTGGTTGGTTGGTTGGTTTGCAACTGGGATCTGATAGAAACTACACACTTGACCATGAGCTAGCAAGTGACACTGCAACCTGAGATACCCATGATCTAACTGCTATCTGATCTGCCACGCTACGAGATCAGGCCTATATAGAAGCAATATATCATCAAGTGGAAGTGATCTATTGAAAATCAGGCTCAAGCGGGTAGAAAAAGCACAAGTTAAGATGCACAGAAAGTAGCTCATAGTCACTCAGCACCTACTCTGCTACATTTTCCCAGCTATTTCATTTGAAATGTATGACCTCATGGGGAATTATCAGTGATGAAGGATAAATAAAATTCAGGCCTAGTTTATGGACATGGAAAGATAAATAAAATTCAGGAGATGTTTATGTATAGGTCTGCACAACATGTAAGTATTAAGCCAAAGTATACTGCCCTAGCAATTAAGTTCCATTTAGGAGTGGCAATAAAAAATGTGTAGAAATAAAGTGCGTAAGTGGGCTCATGTGTAATACCTCTGGTTGTTCACTTTGTGTGGTGTGACATTGGTCTATGATGGACCTACTCTTGTTCTTGGGCAATGGCTAACTGGTGGCTGGCCGGTTAGGGACAGAGAAATACACAGAGTTTGCAAGATCGGTGACAAGGACGTTTATTCAGTGGCTGGACAGATACTTATAAAACTAGCTATTCATACGAGCCTCTCATTATTCCTGAGACATTTCACTTGTACTGGGTTTTGTTTTGTCTTTCCAACAACTGAATTGCTCTGGTGGTGAAACAGACATGACCTTTAAGAACTTAAGATCTTCCTTAGCTAGATTTTATTACAAGAACCACTCTACACTATACCTAGCCACTATATGCTATGTGCTATCCTAACACATTAATTTCTCAAATACAAGAAAAGACTGCTGATCACTATAGATGTTTGGAGGAAAAAAGAACAGCTATTTTGCATGCAAACAAAGTGCTAATTCTTTTGAGCTGTGGCAAATAGCCAGCAATAGCCCAGATCTTTATTCCAAATTATAGTCCATCTGAGAAGAGAATGAGGCAATTAGGAGCACTGTCCCAAAAGGAAAGACAGATTCTACATTATAGAGAGTAAAGCTATGTAACATACTGAGTTTGCCATAAGGTATTATTAGAAATAACTACTTGAATTAATAAATGAATATAGAATTCTAAATTTCAATTCAATTCACCCACTGAGAGGGACACCTGGGTGGCTCAGTCGGTTAAGCGGCTGCCTTCGGCCCAGGTCATGATCCCAGGGTCCTGGGATCGAGTCCCACATCGGGCTCCTTGCTCAGCAGGGAACCTGCTTCTCCCTCTCTCTCCCTCTGCTTGTGCTCTCTCTGTCAAATAAATAAAATCTTAAAAAAAAAAAAAACAACACCCACTGAGAATCTAGTATTTGCCAGGACATACACTGATCAATAGAATGCAAAAGTAAATAAAATAATAGTTTCCTTCATTTTTAAGAGTTTTTCAGTTTGACTGTCAATTATCAAGCAAAGAGATTATTAATGAAGGCTTTAATTTAACATGTGAAACAATGACGGAAATAGTGGTAGAAATGTGAGTTATAGAAGCAAGCTACTCAATGTTTATCATTTTGAATCAATAGATAGCCATTTTCAGCATTCCAGATAAAAGGTATAGAAACTTCTTCTTATCCAACCATTTTCTAACAGATGCTTAGCATATAGTAATACTGATTTCATCATTTATGTGAATACTCTGTGTTCATCGTCCAATACAGTAGCAATACACAGAATTAAGACTAAAATTAATTAAAATTAAAAATTCAATCCTCAGTCACACTAGCCATATTTCAAACTAATTTTTTTATTTTATTGTGGTAAGATCTACCCTCTTAAAATGTGAAGGGTACAATACAGTGTTGTTGGTCACAGGGAGCAGGAAGTGGGGAGGTATTAATTCATGGGCATAAAGTTTCAGTGAAGCAAGATGCGTAAGTCCTACAGATCTGCTGTACAACACTGTAGACTAACCGTATTTT
The DNA here is from genome assembly GCF_964656455.1 of Halichoerus grypus. Classification (NCBI taxonomy): domain Eukaryota; kingdom Metazoa; phylum Chordata; class Mammalia; order Carnivora; family Phocidae; genus Halichoerus; species Halichoerus grypus. The sequence continues at coordinate 18,169,724 of NC_135715.1, forward strand.
AAGTGCACAGTGACTACATGTGCCTATCGCCTGCCATAGTGTATTATAGCAAGTGTCCCTTATCACAGAAAGTTTTATTGGTCTCACAAGTTGCACTTATATTCCTAATTAATTGAATAGGAGCAACCGCTGAATTTTAAAAGTAATTAATGGTGATCTTTTTTTCTTCAATAGTGTATTTCGGTCTACTTAATTGAATACATTCTGTTCTGTTGAAAATTAATGGCTTACTTTCTCTTCTCTTTCTGGTTGTAAAACAAATGTCTTACTTTCTTCTGTTGGCAAGTGTCTCTTCATCGTTTCTGGGAGAGATCTTCATCCCATGCTTCTCTTTGCTTCCATCAAAAGAACAACGGGGGCTTTGTGTAGGTGTTCTGATTAGACGGCCACAAATCTTATTGACCTTTCAAAGAGAAAATATTAAAAGACAGTTAGAAACCAACCTCCGTCCTACCTGAGAATGTAATGTTTGTAATGTAATGTCCAAAACAATGTCATGTTCTTACTTATACCTCAATAGTAACTTTTAAGACATAAAATGTTAAAAGAAAAAAGACATAAAATGTTTGTCAATTTTCGAGCGGGGGAATTAAATTCTCTGTATAAAATGGCAGCCATGATAAATTGATGCTATACATATTGATATACTTTGCCTGAGTACATGTATAAAATACATGAAGAAAATATATATGCAGAATGAGTCAGAGAACTATATTAATAAACTTGCTTGCTTATATAAATAAGATTACTTAACCAAGGTAGATATTATTTATGTTTTATATTCAACTGATGACAATCACATAATTGTACAGATATTTCAATGAAATAATTTGCTATTGAATATGCAGTCTGCTTCTAAGTGAGTTCTAAGAGTGGTTTTCTTCTTAAGGCCCTTTCCTAGAAATAATAATGATTTTGTTTATGTAGAGATCTCATTTTGTAATAGCTTTATATCTTCTTCCTGTATTTTGAAACTACTAGTATAGTTGTTTTTTAAATAATTATCCAAATGAAAAATTCATTAAAAAACTTATCTAGCAAACATCTTTGTATAATTTACATAATTATCATTGAAAAATTAAGTAATGAATTAGACATATTATCATGTAAAGCAATAAAAAAGACTCACATGATACCTTATACACTTAAAGAGGTAGAGTAGTATAATCGCAAATATATAAAAGCATTGCCTAGGAATCAGGAGACTTTGGTTCTTGTCCAAATTTTTTTCCATCTTAATCACTGAGATCTTGAAGACAGTAGCAGAACTTCTTTGAATTTGACTCCTTTAGATGTAAGATGAAGACGTTAGAGTAAATTACTCCAAAGTTCCCTTAAAGTTATCAATTTCTTTGATTTTCCATGCAATGGGCATTAAAGGAATTATACATTAATTTGTTTCTTGAATCCGTATTTATTTTGCTTCTAATATTTGGAAAGAACATGTATTAAAGTTTAGAAGAGATAAAGGATGGGAAACTGAATTTTCTCCTAAAAGAGCTGACAATTTCAGAAGAAAGAAAAAATAATTCTCAAACATCAAAATGCAAGATGTGTGTGTGTGAAAAGAGAGGGACTAACACAGTGTTGCAGGCACTTGGAGGGTGAAGAGTGACACCAGGAAAGACCATCATGGGAAAGACCACTCCACTGGCATGAAGCTTGGAGTATGGGTCGGGCCTGAATATGCTGAGATTGATTTCAAGTCAGCCAAATTATAAATATACAAATATTTACTGCACCCCATTCTTTTCGATGCTAGAGATGAAACATGAATCAGGTGTGGCCCTTGCACACAATTAAGATAAAAGTCAGACATGTAAAACGGTAATTATAATAGAACAAGACACCAGCAACCACAGAAATAGCTAGAAGTAACACTGAAACACTTAGAAAATGGACAGCTTCACTCTGCTTGGGGTGTTCAGGGAAAAGCTTCAGGAGGTCATGTCTAAAGAACAAGGTAAAGCATAAACTAAGAGTCTGTCAGGTGGACAAAGCAGGGAAAAATTTTAGGAGAGAGTAGAAAAGCAAAGAGATGTGCAACTTAACATGTTGACATAGAACAAAAAGTGAATAATGAAAGAAAATGGTAGAGCAAAAGGTGAGACGTAAAAATGCCATGATTTGACCTGAAAACCAAGCCAAAGAACTTGCTCCGGCAAATGGAGAGCAGGAAAAGCTTCCAAGCAGGAAAATGGTAGCTTAAGATTCCCACAAGAGAAAAATCACCATGACAGCAGTGTGGAGAGAAGGAGACCAAAGAAGGGTCCTTTAGTAGAACAGTGGAGCAGAACTGGAGCCCAAAGTCATGGCAGAGGAAGAAAGAAGCAGGTCTAAGAGGCATGCTGGAGAGCAAGACAGTAGCATGGAGACTGATTAGATGTATCATGTTGTTATAACAAAAAATACGATGAAAGGCAGAGGAAAAATCCTCAAGGAGGTAGATGCACGAAAATATGAGGCTAACACAAAAAAGAGGTAAAAAAAAAATGGTAGTTTGCCTTGAAAGACAGGATTATAGAGGGTAATAGTAAAAGGAAATTATGTTTGAAGGCTGGGCTAGAGATAAATGGCATTTTCAATGCCAACCTCAGTTTTATTATTAGACAAAAGCCTCTGATGACTTTCTAATGGAAAAGTTAAAATACTAGAGCTGATATTTAGTCAGTGAATCTGGAGGCATGGTCCAAGTTGGGCTGGGGAGGCAGACCTGGTAGAGACAAGTAAATTGTTAAGAGAGTCCTGCAGTAGTCCTGAGCGGGGGAAATGACTTTGAACGTTGGTGGTGACAGCGACCATGAAGAGAAAGATTCATGAATCACAGACACAAGAGAAGTACAATCAACAAGGCCACATCCAGAACACTGACACCACCAAAGGGTGTGGGAGATGTCAAGCAACAAAACTGTCTGTCATTCATGGCCAGTGGGAACGAAGAATGGTACAGACAGTTTGGAAGACAGTTTGGTGGCTTCTCACAAAAATAAAATTATCCAAAGGAATTGAAAACTTATGTCCACACAAAAACCTGCGCATGGTTGCTCACAGCAGTTTCATTCAGAATTGCCAAAACGTGGAAGCAACCAAGAGGTCCTTCAGTACGTGAATGGACAAAACTGTGGTACCTTTTTTATTCAGCACTAAATTATTATTATTTATTATTATACAGCACTAAAAAGAATATTATTCAGCACTAAAAAGAAATGATGGGCGCCAGGGTGGCTCAGTCGATTAAGCGTCTGACTCGGTTTCGGCTCAGGTCATGATCTCATCAGGGTTGTGGGATCGAGCCCCACATCGGGCTCCGCGCTCAGCAGGGAGTCTGCTTGAGATTCTCTTTTCCTCTCCCTCTGCCCCTCCCCCCTCTTTCTCAAATAAATAAATAAATGCATCTTTAAAAAAATAGAAAGAAATGAGCTATTAGGCCATGCAAAGACGTGGAGGAAACTTAATTGCCTTTTACTAAGTAAAAGAAGCCAATTTGAAGAGGCTGCAAGCTGTATGATTCCAACTATATGACATTCTAGAAAAGGAAAAACTATGGAGGCAGTGGTTGTCAGAGATCAGAGGGAATATAAGGATAAGGGGGCAGAGTACAGAGGATGCTTGGGGCGCTGGAGCTACTGTGTATGATACTATAATGGCAGATCCACGTCATTATAAATTTGTCCAAACCTCTGGAATATACAACACCAAGAATGAATCCTGATGTAAGCTATAGACTCTGGCAGATAATGATGTGGCAGCTGAGGTTCATCAATCCCAACAAATGTCTGACTCTGATCGGGGATGTCGAGAACAGGGCAGGCTAAGCATGAGTGAGAACAGGCGATATATGGGGAATCTTGCCTTCTGCTCAGTTTCAATTTGAACCTGAAGCTGCTCTAAAAATTAAAGTCTATTAAAAAAAAATCGGTAGGGCTTATAGCAAATGCCTGAAAGTAAGAAGTTAAAGAAGTGTAAGGCCAAGGTGTTAAAAGGCTCAAAGCGAATTTCCACAAAGCTGAAAAACAGTGATAGTGGAGTGTAAGTAATTATTAGTGCAGAGAGCTAAAATATCTTTAAATGGAAAAAAGTATCTTCATTGTCAACAACTCCTAGTAACAAAAACCAAGGGAAGACGATATAAGTTGGTAGTAGAAATATTGACTAAAATTGTTTAGTGATACTGAATAATATTTTATTTTTTTAATTTTTTTATTTTTTTGAATAATATTTTAAATAAAGGAGCACAGTAAGAGAGAAACAGACTGCTATCATGATCCAATGTGACTAGCCACAGAGCTCTAGACAAGTCTTGAAACTTCTAGGAATCTCGGTTTTCTCGTCCTTGAAAATTGAGAAAAATCAAACCCTAAGTTAAGGGACATCTTATTTCATCCTGCCCCTCCCATGCTGGACCTAAGACCATATCTGCTCTTGAACATATTTCCTAGACAGGTAGATGGAAAGCTGAAAATACCAGCCTCACAAGATCTTTATTCCCATTATATTTGTAATGTTTTGGGGGGGTTTTTTTGGCTTATTTTATGATTCTATTTATTTTTTTAGTTTTTTTTAAATTTTTGATATATAATTCACATAACATTATAATTCACATAACATTATACATATTAGTTTCAGGTATACAACATAATGATTCAATATTTGTAAAAACTGATCACCAGAGTAAGTCCAGTTTTCTTTTGTTTTTTTACAAATAGAAAAGAAAATGTACAAGCCACAGACTTACAAGTCATCTTTGATGGTATCCAAAGATATAGGCATATAGAGCAAATTCCAACAAATATAAATAAATTTCAAAGCCCTTCGATTTGTTGACTTGCTATCCTGGGAGCTCGACTTCACACCTTATGGAAAGGGAATGGAAAGGGATCTGTTAGCCTTAGCCTGTCACCTTAGCTCCCCTGGGGCTGAGCCGATTTGGGTGGCCCATTTCAATACCTTCTTGCTATTGAAAAGTCCTTCACACTTACTTTGACTATTTTTCATCTTCGGCTTACACAGCCATCTCCTCCTGATTCTCTCCTCGCTGCTCTCTACCATTCTCCCCTGCAATCAGTCTGAAGTGTTTCAGAAAAAAAAAAAAGTTTTCCTGCTTAGTGCTGACCTACTCTTGCTTTTAAGCTCCTCCTCTGGCTTCCCCATGGATCTTCAAGTTCCCATCTCACCTTGAAATGCCTCTCTTAGTCGCTCCTAAGCCACATCATTTCTCCCACTGGGAGCGAGTACTTGTTTCAGCAACTCCTTGTCACGGCCGACCCTCCCATTCTCACTGCAATCTTAGCCCTAATGCAAAAGCACAAATTTTTCCTAGAGCCTCCCTCTCTGTTCACTCAATCTTACTCAAATCATCAAATCGTCAAAACTTGTGGTTAATAATCTCGCAAAGTTTTTATTTATTTTTAAGATTTTATTTATTTGAGAGAGTTGAGCTAGAGAGAGAGAGAATGAGCTGGGGGAGGAGCAGAGGGAGAGGGACAAGCAGACCCCCCTGCTGAGCAAGGAGCCTGACGCTACACGGGGCTCAATCCCAGGACCCAGGGATCATGACCTGAGCCAGGACCCAGGGATCATGACCTGAGCCGAAGGCAGACACTTAACCGACTGAACCACCCAGGCACCCAGAAAAGATTTTTAAAGAACAACTTAGATTGTTCATTTTCATTTGATTCCCATAAGCAGAGCCTCCATTTCTTTTGCAATGATCTTTTAAAATGTTATAATAATAATAATTACTATTATTATTGAAGAGAAACATGTTTAGAATATTACCAGTTGAAAAGCAATGAATGTGGAGGTACTGTGAGTGCTTACTAAGCAATCCGGTTCAGAGGATGAAGCAGAGATGGATGCTCCATCACTGTAAGAGGCAAAAAAAGAAGGAGAATTAAAGCTGTTAGCAGTTTTGAATCTGTTAATCAGGATGAAAAAAGATCCAATCACCAATGTGTAGAAGTTAGAAGGCAGAATAAGTGTATTGTTTTGGTTTATCTGTTCCTTAGAGCAGGAGATAAATTCTCATTTAAAACTTTGAATTGGAGGTAATTCTAAAAGGTAGTTCTAAATGATGGATTGGAGAGAAAAAGAAAGTTAATGAGTAGAATCACCTGTGTAGGGCCAAGAGTTAAAACCATGAAAATGGTGAAATGACAAAATGGATATAGAATGCCAAGAAGGTCAGAAAGAAAATCATTTAGCAGGAGAAAAACAACTCTGAAAATACACCAGGAAACAAAGAGGAGGAGAAGGAAGAGGGACTGGAAAGGAGGAAGAGGAGAAGGAAAGGATAAAGGGAGGAAAGGAAGGAGGAGAGGGAAGGCGGGAGGGAGAACTCTACTACTAAGAGAGCTGGCAGTCATTGAGAAGGCATCCGACCTTGATCTAGAGGTGAGAAAATTGAAGCCCAAAGCAGGAATATAACTGTGCTAAGGCTACTCTAGTTAGTGGATGAGTCTTTCTGCTGCTATTGAATCAACAGTCCCTTCTTTATACTAACTAGCGGTCTCGTTATTCACATCTTCTTAGCTATTGTGAGGAATTCGTATTCTATAAGACCTGGTTCCTGAGGGTCCTATGTGAATAATATAATTTGGATTGAAGATGATCGACATCTATGAATAGACCAGAGAGGCTTGTTTTTCCTTTGCATGTGGAAATGGATGAGGGAAACACGGCTGCTATTCCCTTTAAGATTCCAGCAAACTAATGGAAGTGGGGAGAAAGAAAGAATTGCAAGGATATTAGACAATTTGATTTCTGACCTGATTTTATGATAACTAAATTTATGAAATAGAAGTCCTCCCTTGATGCAACCCCCAAGTTCCAACTTTGTGATAGAGTAACGTAAGATTCAGTAGCTTCCGGAGCTAAAGATTACACAGCAAAATAATTTTGGTTTGATCAAATACCTGATTAGCAGAATTAGAAAAGCAAACTTCTGTCAGATTTTATTATAAACATCACAACTGACAATATATTGGATTTTCTTGGATTTATGAATACTCAATATTTTCTCTAAAAAGAGATTTGTTTTCAATATAAAAAGGCTTTTCATATTGCTAGGGATCTGTGGTCGCACTTAAAATCCATGGTTGATATCAAAAGCTTTCCAATCCACATAGTTTTTTTTTAAGATTTTATTTATTTATTTTACAGAGAGAGTGAAAGAGCACAAGCAGGGGGAGCAGTAGAAGGAGAGGGAGAATCAGGCTCCCCACCGATGCGGGGCTCAATCCCAGGACCCTGGGTTCATGACCTAAGCCGAAGGCAGACACTTAACCATCTGAGCCACCCAGGTGCCCTAATCCACATACTTTTAAATTGCCTATTAAAATACTTTAGTGAATAAATGTTATTTTGGCATTGCAAATAACTTTTTAAAGTTATTAAAAATTTCATATCACCTTCTGTGCTTTCCATGTTATATGCAACTGATCAAGATTGCTTTTAATCATGATATTATAACTGCATATTGAAGACCTGTGATGATTAATTGTGTGTGTCACCTTGACTGGCCACAGGGTGCCAAGATTCCACATTATTTCTGGGTGTGTCCATGACCACATTTCCAGATGAGATTAGCATCTGAGTCAGTGAATTCAGCAAAGAGGACTGCCTTCACCAACGTGCGTGGGCATCATACCATCTACTGAGGGCCTGGATAGAACAAAAGACAGAGGAAGGAGGAATTCGTCTTTTTCCCTGCCTCAGGGAGTAAACTGGGACATGTCATCTCCTCTTCTCCTGCCCTCAGACTGGGATTCACACCATCAGATTCCCTGGTTCTCAGGCCTTCAGACTCAGGCTGAATTAAATGCTCCTGGCTTTCCTTGGTCTCCACACTGCAGACAGCAGATAGTGGGACTTCTCAGCCTCTATGATCACATGTGCAATTCCTCATAATAAATCTCTCCATATATATATTTATCTGGAGAACTGTAAATAATACAATGCCAAAATCAGGCTTGACTAAATAACATATCTTTTAATGATTGCGCAAACTGTTGTGAACATCATAGTCTTTATCGTTGCTTACATCTGCTTTGATGCCTGTAATGAAATGATTATAATTACATGCAAGTAATAAAAGGAGCACGCAGCTAGGTAAAACCCTTAAAACATAAAAATCTTGTTTAATTTTCCTTAAGTTATCAATGAATTTCCTTCATGTGTCATTGTATTTTGACAAAAGTATATACCTTCTCATCCTATAGATACACATGATAGTGTCCCCCTACATTATAACATAATTTGTGAACTCAATCTTTGAATCAGGTAGATTCCACCCAAAGCATGTTCCTGGTATATTCTTCAATATAATGCATCATATACTTCAATGAACATATAAAAACATGCTGAATTAATGTTGATAAATGTTTAAATAATTTTTTTTAAAGATTTGATTTATTTATTTGACAGAGAGAGAGAGTACAAGCAGTGGATGCGGCAGGCAGAGGGAGAGGGAGAAGCAGGCTTCCCGCAGAGCAGGGAGCCCGATGCAGGGCTCAATCCCAGGACCCTGGGACCATGACCTGAGCCGAAGGCAGCCGCTTAACCAACTGAGTCACCCAGGCACCCCTATAAATGTTTAAAAATGTTTAATTAAATAAATAATAATTAAACCATATTAATTAAGCAAGAGTAATAATATAGTCAAATCATATGATCAGAAATGAATTTCAGGAAAATTGAACTTAAAGGAGTCATTTATAAAATATATCCTATTTTTCTGACAATTTCCATTAGTAAGTCAGGTGTTTTCCCATTCAAAGTTACTTTAGGTGAGAAATATCAACGTCATGAGGATTAGAATTACGGCATGGTGATAGTATATTATTATAAAAGATTTTGCTAAGTTTGTATTAATGGAAGTGAAAAACCAAGTGATTACAGAATATCATACCCTGTAACTGTGGAACAATCACCATCTAAATAATATGCATGCTACTTTGAAGTTCAAGGTATAAATAACTCCAGCAGTCAGCTGTGGAAAAGATAGGAAAGTTATAGCCATAATACCACTTTTAAAACACTAGTACATTCTAGTATTGCAACAATGAATATTTATAGTAAGTTATAAATTATTAAGACTCCATAAAGCAGTACTTTTAAATATAAGTTAGCCATAAGGAGAATTCTAAGTTTGTACAAGGTGCCCAGTTCCTGGGAAAAAGCAAATAAAACAATGTTAAAGCTGAGTAAGGAAGAAAACACCTACTGTCTCCACTTTGTAAGAGCAAAGATATGTTTTACTCTATAGCCAGCAAAGAGTGAAGAAGGCCCTTTTCCCAAAGAATGCTTGGCCTTGACTGGTTGACTTCTCCTGCCTTTCCTTCTAATTTTCCAGAAGTTGCTTCCCTATACAGATTTCAGTAGATATTATCATAAAGGTTGCCCCTCTGACTCATTTTATATTTAAAATTAAAAGAGAAGAAAAAGGAAGAGGAAGGGGGGAGGGGCAGACAGAGTGAAGCAGAATAACATTTCTAAGATCTTGTAAGTGGGATATTTTTTAAAATTATTTATTTAAATTCAATTAGCCAACATATAGTACATCATTAGTTTTTGATGTAGTGTTCAATGATTCATTAGTTGCGTATAATGCCCAGTGATCATCACATCATGTGCCCTCTTTAATGTCCATCCCCCAGTTACCCCATCTCCACCCCTCCCTTCTGCAACCCCCAGTGTGTTATAAGTGGCATCTTAATTCTGCATTGCTATTTTAGAACACCTGTAAATTAAACCACCAGAGGGAGCATCTGCATTTCCATCTGATTCATAATCACTCATTATATATACTGACTGGGTCCATTTAAAATCATTTAGCTCAGGACTCTTAGGAAAAAAAATCCAACTTTGGCCAAAGTGACAAATATTTAGTTATATGAAATCTGCATAAAAAGCCCACCTTCTGTGTAAAACCACCAGAATGATGCTGAAGTGCCAACGTGATCAAATAAGAAAAGGAAAACCAAGCCAGAATTGTGGACTAATTCCTCCAAACTGAGCTGTCCTGTAGTCAGGAATAGGGAGAGACTGAAAACTGACCATGACAACCAATTATTTCCCCTCTTTACCCTTCCCTCTTTTCCTCCCTCCCTTTCTTCTTTCTTTCCTTCTTTTTCTGATACCTCCCCTTCTTCCCTTTTAGTTTCCCTCCTTCCTTCCATTCTCTCTTCCTTTTTTCACTCCTTCCTATCTTTCCTGCTCCTTTCCACTTATAGAAACACATTAGCTTAGAAAGTTCCCAGGACTGGAAGTCAAACTTACGCACTTCATTTTTTTAAGATTTTATTTATTTAACTGAGAGAGAGAAAGCATGAGCAGGGGGCGGGGCAGAGGGAGAAGCAGGCTCCCCACTGAGCAGGAAGCCCCACAGAGGACTCAATCCCAGGACCCTGAGATCATAACCTGAGCCCAAGGCAGAAGCTTAACTGACTGAGCCACCCAGGTGCCCCAAACTTATGACTTTAGTCCTTGTTTAGCTACAATTACAGTACTGATCAATAAATTGAGCACCTATTTATTTGTAGGGCATTATTTTAAGAAATGGGAATAGATTCCAAAGATGATGAACTTTCTTTCAAAACGCTTACATTCTAGCATGGGAAACTGAAAATAGAACATTAAATATATTACCTTTATGCCTTAATGAATGTTATTCAGCCAAAAATGGGTTAAGTGACAAACTGAAGCATGATACACTGGAGAGAGGATGGAGTGTTGAATGGATAAAGAAGATGTGGTATATAAACACAGTGGAATATTACTCAGCCATAAAAAAGAGTGAAATCTCACCATTTCAATGACATGGATAGAACTACAGAGAATTATGCTAAGTGAAATAAGACAGTCAGAGGAAGAGAAATATCATACGATCTCACTCATATGTGGAATTTAAGACAAAACAAATGAGCAAAGGGGAAAAAAGAGAGAGTCAAACCAAGAAACAGACTCTTAACTACAGAGAGCAGACTGATGGTTACCAGGGGGAAGGTGGATGGGGGAATGGATTAAATAGGCAATGGGGATTAAGGATGCACTTGTGATGAGCACGGGGTGTTGTATGGAAAGGCTGAACCACTGTATTGCACACCTGAAACTAATATCACACTGTATGGTAACTAACTGGAATTTAAATAAAAAACTTCAAAAAAAAAATTTTTTTTTAAATGGGGAAGTGACAGACTGATGAGTTGGAGAGAGGATGAGCCTGCTTCAACTAGGTGGCCGAGAAAGACTTCTTTTAAAGTAGCTTTCGCATTATGTTATGAATGAAGTACAGAGGCAGCCATGGGAAGATCACAGGGAAGTGCTTCATATGTAGAGAGAACAGGAATAAAAATAGCCCTGGGAAGAAGAAAAGAAGGCCACTGCCACTGGAAAACACCACACAGACCAGGGCGGGGAGACGGGGGGAGTGTCTGGTGTCTGAGGTAAATCAGCCAGATTATGTGGCTTCATTTACATTTACATTCCGCCAAAGTGTAAGTTTGTCTGAAGTCACTGTTTTGAGTAGAGCAATAACGCGATCTGTTTTATGTTTTAAAAATACCATATTGTCTAATGTTTGGGCAAGTCATAAGAAAATGATAGACAGGAAGGAAATAATGAATCCAGATATGAAGTTGTCTGTGTGGTTCAGGGAGAAGGGGAGGCTGGCTTTGCCAAGAATGGTCTATGATGACTGAGATCTAGCTGGAGGACACATACTTTGAAGGTGGGAACAGCAGGACTTGAGGATGGATTAAATACTACAAGTGAAAGAACCAGCAGATTCAAGAATGACTTCTGGTATTTTCTGGCCAAGGCAACTGGGCAAACGGAAATGTCATGTAAGCTAGAAAAGAATGAATTTGGGGAGAAAAAAATTCTCCTTTGGACAGGTTTGCTTTCTGTAACTATTATTCATCCAAAAGGAACTGTCCAATAAGCTTTTAGTTTTGGAGCTGAAAACTCAAGGGCAAGGTCAGGCAAGATACATGAATGTGGTTGTTGATGGCATGTGCTTAGGATGCATACAGATGGAAGAGAGCACGGAAGACTGATACCTGGGGCTCCCCAACATTCACAGGTAGAGACAAAGAGAAGTTGAGAAAGATTCTGAAAAGAAATTTTCAGAGAAGAGGAAATCCCATGAGAATGCAGCATGGGCTATCTCAAAATACAAATGAAGAGAACGTTTTTTAAAAAGAGGAAATGATACTGGCACCAGAGTGGATGAGTTCGTTGAGCGTCCAACTCTTGATCTTGGCTCAGGTCATGATCTCAGGGTCCTGGGATCGAGCCCCATGTCATCTGCCTGGGATTCTCCCTCCCCCTCCCTCTGCCCCTGCCTCTGCTCTCACTCTCCTTCACACATGCTCTCTTTCTAAAATAAATAAATAAATAAAATCTTTCAAAAAAATAAAAAGAGGAAATGATCATGTGTGCGCAGTGATTGATAACTCATGTAAAATGAGGATGAAAACTGACCATATATCTTCTGAGAAAAAGACCATTGGTCACTTGTGGAAAGTGTAGTTTCTGTGAAGTGTGGCAGAAAGCATAGTAATGGGGGTACAGGAGGTGAAAGGAAATAAGAAAGCAGAGACTGTCAAAAGCTCTAAATTTCCAGTTATAAGTAAGTCATGGGGATGTCATGTACAGTCGGATGACTAGTTAATAATACTGTATTGCATACTTGAAAGTTGCTGAAAGAGTAGATCTTAAAAGGTTCTCATTCCAAGAAAAAAAAGTTTGCAATGATGTGTGGTGACAGATGTTCATTAGAATTATTGCGTTGATCATTTCACAACATATATAAATATCAAATTATTACATTGTACACCTGAGACTAATATAATGTTATATGTCAATTATACCTCAATATAAAAAAGGAAAGCAGAGATTGAAAATATACAAGTCTTTCATGGAGTTTTGTAGTCAAGGAGAGATTTATGGGGCAGAGCCTAAAGAAGACAAGGAGTCAAGTGAGTTTCTGCTTTTGTTTTTGTTTTGTTTTGTTTTAGGATAGAAGCTATTACAACATGATTGCATGTTTAATGGTAGAGACCCTGATTCAGACACTTTGATCCAAGATACTTTAACTTAAAAACAAGTAAGACATTTTTCAGTGTGTGAGTACCAGGGAGACACGTAGTTTAAACAAATAACCTGAATTCAGAATGCCTTTACTTCTGCACTCTGATTATCCATGGCTTATTATAATTGTGTTCACATGCATTGGAGATGCTAGATCATGGACTATAGATTGTGTAAGGAGAGAAATAAGGGCCAAGAAAAAAAAATGGTGCACATATTGCACCATTCATGGGTTTGGGAAAGTAGAGTGATTAGAAGTTGGTCTAATGATCTTGGAGAATCAGGTGTTGAATTCCTGATGGTCACTGATGTCAACAGAGGAGCAAAGCATAATGGGATTGATCCAGGCAATCAGGACACCTAGTTAATGACATGGGAGTATACGGAGCGTTGTGGCAGCTGAGAGCGTCTGGGGAGGCTGGCCACACCACTGGTGGCAGTTGGCAGGATGCTGATTTACTAAAGCAACTGGCAATTGCGGGTTTTAGAAGAAAATGTATAATCGGACTTTAAGCAAGTCACTTCCTTATAAGCTCTGTCCATATTGTGACATTGGTCAAATGGACACACTTAATGCAGCTAAGCTGATTTTGTAAAAAAAAAAAAAAAAATCTCTAAATGTGGGGTATCTTTCCCTTAACTCTGAAGGATCATTAAGGAAAATAAAAACTGGAACTAGGATCAGAATAGAGTTTGCCAAACCTCTAAATTCTTACCTTGTGGGAATTTATAATCTAGTTAGGGAGATAGAATTTCCCATGATGAAACAAATTGATAAATATATAAAGTTAACTTCAATACAATATAAACAATGTCTCAAGAGAGTGTAAGTTGCGTGTCAAAAGAATATTATAAGCAATAAGTTGTATAGGAGCCCAGAGAAAAATCACTGGGAACCAGAGGCCCCCAGGGAAGCTTTTAGACAGACCTTGAATCATTGGTAGAGAGAAAAAAACGAGAGGAATCCTACCCTGAGGGTATAGGAATGGAGGGATGGGATAGAATTCTACACAGGATATTAACTTGGTTATACTAAACAAAACGTGATTCAATTACCTTTTGCAATATGGTCTCGGGAAAAAAATTTTTTTTTCCTTATATGGTCATTGGACTGTGTGACATTTTAAACCCCTTGAGTTAGATGGTCTGATAGTCTACAAACTACTGGGCTCTGCCACTAAAAAGAAGAGAGCCAGCCAGCCAGGGCCACCTCCATATTGGGGTGCTGAAAAACCACAGGGAAGGACAGACAAGCAACTCGAAAGCACGTTTAAGAAAAGGTGACATTGAAAGTCCAAGTCATATCTCTAGAGCCATAAAATCAAAACTTGACTCTTTCCTTCATCAAAGGGGTAGTAAGAATCCTAAGTCATCGAAGTAAATATTTTAAATGTAATAATTAGATTAAAATAAGAAAGAAGCCTGAAGCAATAGGACCATATATTCCTTCACTTTTTCAAAGCTGAAAATGTTTGAAGATGCTTTAGAAATGGCATCAGCTAGAGGTTTAAAATGTTCAAATAAAGTCTATTCTGCTTTCATCGGGTCTCCTATGTTTCACTTCTCCCTCAGCACTGGGATTTCCATCACCCCACAATGGGCTTTCAATGAGCTTTTCCTTGGATAAATGCAGAGCCTCCTTGCTGACTTTTTTTCCAGCATCCTCCCAGATCTAACCCTGCACTCCCTGCTTCCAGATTAATCTTCCTAAAGCACAGTTCCAGTCAGACTCCTTCTCTGATCCAAAACCTTCTGTGCTTCCTCCCATTTCCTACTGAGAACAAACGAAAGCATATCACGCGAATTTACAGTGTGAACCTCAACATTTCCGAGCACCTCACTTCAAACACTGTGTGCTTCAGCTGAACAGTATTACTCACAGTCCCCAGGTTACCCTGTACTTTTCCATCTGTACTTTTTTCTTCATTTCAGCTTGTCTAAATATTACCATCTTTCAAGGTTCACTGAAAATATCACCTGTGAAATTAAATCGCCCTTGATCTCTCAATTTGAGGTTATTTGCCAACCTAGCCAACATTTGGTTTGTACATCTCAATAAGATCTTTCCTGCAGCAGTTTAGAGTAGAGCACAGGAAGTATTTTGTTTTGTTGTTTTTTCTGTTGTTCCTAAGAGCTGTCAACCCCTCCCCCTGCCCCCCAGAACAAAGCTAATACACATCTATGCAAATAAATTAATATGTTTCTTCTCAGCTATCACATTTGTTGGAAATAGTCAAATGACTATTTAAGGGACAATTTAAATACTCCCTTTCACAGAGTACTCAAAGTATACCATCGTGTCTTCCTGTTTACTACATTGAGACGTTGTAAGCTTTTTGCCTTTCTTATTTTTCATAACAACTGACCTATCACGAACGTTCCATGGAACATTCATGCCTCAGAAAAGTCCATCATCAGGGAATTGTTAGAAAGGTACTTAAAAGAGGCACTGTTAACTGGGAATTTCAACACATTTAATAGACAAATTCTTATTATTCAGAATAGTTGAAAAATACAAACAACCCAACTGAAAAAAGTGAACAGATGAAGGTTAAGAATACAGAAGTCACACACACACACACACACACACACACACACACAGATATAAATGGCAAAAAACATAGAAACCAATCAAACTGAGTATTTACCTGTGAAATTATAAATACAATTTTCATCCACCCAACCAGATGACATTTCAAAGACTGAGGGTCTCAAATATTGAGAAAGGTATGGGAAAGAAGACGATCTCTTCCATCGCTAGTGTTAAGTGTAAACATGTGTATCTGCTATTGTCAGGGGTGGTCTGGCTGTTTTTATTAAGTTTGGAAGTGTCTACTCTCTACCAGCCAGCAATTCTACGTAACCATATCTCACCTAAAGAAACAACTATGCACTGAAGAACAAGGAGGCACGTACAAGGATGCTCAAAGAATCATTTATTTTTAATAATGAAAAATTAG
Organism: Halichoerus grypus; assembly: GCF_964656455.1. Classification (NCBI taxonomy): domain Eukaryota; kingdom Metazoa; phylum Chordata; class Mammalia; order Carnivora; family Phocidae; genus Halichoerus; species Halichoerus grypus. Next base: position 18,185,776 of record NC_135715.1, read on the forward strand.
AAATTAAGGTCCATCATTTTATATGACTGCATAATCAGAGTATATTATAATTTGAAATACTATGTAATAGTTAAGAGGAAAATATCCAGACATATTCTGAGAAAAAAAAAAAAAAAAAAAAAATTGAAAAATGAGAGAGTAAAATAGCATTTATGGTATTCAAATTAAAATACCACATATTTCTGGAGCACCTGGGTTCCACAGTCGGTTAAGTGTCTGACTCTTACTTTCGGCTCAGGTCATGATCTCAGGGTCATGAGACGGAGTCCCACTTTGGGCTTTGCACTCAGTGGGGAATCCTGTTTGAGATTCTCTTCCTCTGCCCCTCCCCCACTCATGCATGCTCTCACTCTCTCTCTCTCTCTCTCCCCCTAAAATAAATAACTACATCTTAAAATAAAATGCCACATATTTCCACTGTCACATTTATTATGCATATAAATGAATTTTAAAGGTCTGGAAGAACACACATCAATTCCTAATGGTGAGTACCTCCAGAGAAGGGAAGGCAAACTGACTGACACCTAATCTTCTATAACATTCTTCTCAATTTTACAAACATATACTCTGATTTTACTAAGTTAGAATTATATTGTATACAACTCTGCAAATTTTTTGTCACTGGAATGTCACCTATTTAATGAAATACCCAGAAGTCACTAGCTATATCCAAATGCCAGTTTTATGCTTTCTAATTTATGTATGTGTACATAGAGATACATACACATATATACATACTTCTATAATATATCACAAATGGGATCATATCACAATGCTGGGTTCTATTTTTTTTTTAATGCCACAGATTTTTCCCTATTATTTCACTTGCTTCTCTAACTGCCGTTCTCCTTATCATGGCCACTCATATCTGTCCCTTCCTAGATAATCAAATGCAGCACACCATTATGCATCCATTTGTATTGTTTCTCCATGTTCATGGGCCCATGTACTTTGCACAGAAATGCATTCACATCTATATGTATATATACATATGTATTTATAAACATAAAGACAACCCCCATAAAAACCACATGCTTTATAAAAATAGGATTATATATGCTTCTATTCATTTCACTTTCTCCATTCCATAATATCACATGAAAATCCTTTCAGATCAACTGATATAACTCAAATTCATTATCTATGATGCTTGCATAATCCTCCTTGGTGCATCTGTGTTCTAATTTATTCAACATTCCCTCATTGTTAGATATTTGTTTCCAGGGCTATGGTTAAAATGCTGGTGCACATATGAACATCTTTGTACAATGTCTTTGAATACTACTATGGATTTTATTTCAATTCAATACAATCTCAAGAAATCGGACTATCAGTCAACATCTATAAAAGAACTCCAGGGTAGTTGAGGATGGAGGGAAATTGCTTGTGGGAGAACAGAATTGAAAGATGTTTGGCAGTCAGACATATAGAACATAGTCTTGATGGTCATATTAAAGAAACTTATCAGTCTACCAGTGAAGGGTTTTAAATCCTGAAAAAAATGAGGTTACAACTGAGTTTTTCAAATGCTATTCTGGTGCGTTGGTGGTATAGTGGTGAGCATAGCTGCCTTCAAATGCTATTCTGGTGACCCTATAGATGGGATGGGCAGTGGGGGGGGAACTAAGTATAATCAGATTAATAAGGACACACCTGTGTGCAATCATCCAAGCAAGATAACGGCTGGCGCTATAAACAAGAAATCCAGACACATTTGAAGTACAATTAGGATGTGAAATCAGTAGGAATCAGGACTGGAAATTGGTTGGGGCTAAGAAGATGTCAAAGATGTTTCCTAGGTATCTAGGTGGACATACTGAGCCAGAGGATACCAAAGAGTCATCAGCTTTGGGCGACAAGATGCTAAGTTCAATTCTGGATTTGTGGGTTGTGAACAGTTTTTGAGACATTCTGAGAAAAAGTGCAAGTAGAAAACTGTATATGTAGGTCTGGTGCTCAGAGATTGTCTTGGATATGTATAAATAAGGTGGTAATTTAATCTGAGAAATCCATTTCTAGCAGGCTGATGTGACAAGGGTCCCCCAAAGTAACTCTAGGAGAGCACTTTTTATTTTTTATTTTTTATTTTTTTTTAAGATTTTATTTATTTATTCATGAGAGACAGAGAGAGAGAGAGAGACAGAGGCAGAGGGAGAAGCAGGCTCCCCGCGGAGCAGGGAGCCCGATGCGGGACTCGATCCCAGGACCCTGGGATCACGACCTGAGCCGAAGGCAGACGCTTAACCGACTGAGCCACCCAGGCGTCCCTAGGAGAGCACTTTTTATTTTCTCAGAAATCTGAACTCATCAGTGGTAGAGAAGGAGAGATTAAAGGAAGGGATAAAAGACACTGCCGTTACCTCCACTCATTTTTATACTAGGATCTGTGGAAAATATGACAAGAGGGGAAGCTGAGAAGAAGGTACAGGTACTACCATCACCGGGGCCACTTCTGGTTATCAAGGTGTTAAAGGATGGAATGCTCCCTTCCTTATTTCACGTTTCATAAATGTAAAACTACTTTTGGTTATTTTACTTCAAAAATGTCTTTTACTTGTAGATTAAAATAAATGCATGTGTTTTATTTACTTGCATTTTTCCAGCTCTGAATCTTAATTAAATCTCTTCTTTTCACCAATCTTAATATTCCCAAGACGGCAGTTTAGTAAAGTTGAAAAAAGGAGTGTTCTTGGCTGTCTCTGAACAGGGAAAGACTTGTTCTGTATAAAATACATTAGGAGGCGTACCTGGGTGGCTCATTGGGTTAAGCATCTGACTCCTGGTTTCGGCTTAGGGTCATGATCTCAGGGTTGTGAGATTGAGCCCCGCAACAGGCTCTATGCTCAGAGTCTGCATGAGATTTTTCTCCCCCTCCCTATCCCTCCACCTCTGCTCCTCCCCCCGCCCCGCCCCTGCTTGCTCTCTCTCTCTCTCTCTGAAATAAATAAAATCTTAAAAAAATACATTAGTGAATTGTGTAAGACTGATGAATCACAGACCTGTACCTCTGAAACAAATAATATGTTATATGTTTAAAAAAAAAAGAAGATAGCAGGAAGGGAAGAATGAAGGGGGGGGAATCGGAGGCGGAGAACAACCATGAGAGACTATGGACTCTGAGAAACAAACTGAGGGTTCTAGAGGGGAGGGGGGTGGGGGGATGGGTTCGCCTGGTGATGGGTATTAAAGAGGGCGTGTATTGAATGGAGCACTGGGTGTTATATGCAAATAATGAATCATGGAACACAACATCAAAAACTAATGATGTATGGTTATTAACATAACATAATAAAATAAAATAAAATAAAAAATACATTAGGAAATACGTGCTATCTCTTTGTTCTAAAGCTTGTCACCTGACGCCCAGTGTGAGGAAAAACCAGCAGCAAAGTGGGGTGAAAGGATTCTATGTATTATCTTTTGGGCTGGGAATCAGAAGTGGGACTTTGTATATCCCAGTGTAGAAATAAGTGCGGAAATAAGGACCATCTATCAAGGACACTGATGACTGTGATGTGCATTTTAATAGATTATATTGTTCATTGATCAACAAGTGATGAAAATATCACATTCTAATCAGTGTTACATATTACGAATTTATAATGCATTTACGAAACATTTCTATCTCCATCCAAGTTAGTGAGGGAACACCAATCTGTCCACAAATAATATATATTATTAAATGGGTAGTTTTACATTGCTTTTGGTGTATAATCTGATCTAGAGAATTCATCCTAATGGTTCTTGTGAATATTATACTTCCATAGCTAAGAAATTGAATTAAAATGGTTAGTGTGAAGTTAGAAGAGTAACCAACAGACAAAGCTATTTGTCTCAGATATGTTTACTCTCATCTCTCTATGGGCACAGACCACTTTTAGAAGGTCAAGAGAATGTTTAGCCTTCTCTTTTCACATTGCTAAACTTGGGAAAATACAATTCAATCAAGTTTGTATGGAGTTTTCAAAGGAAGTCAGTTTCTGGGCTGTGTTCTCAGAGCCCATGATAAAGTTTAGGGTGACTGACCCTTTCGTGATGTGAGGTGATCCATCCGAGGATCATGGCCGCCAACAGTCCAGCTCTAAACTAAAAGCTGCCTGGCCAGATACCAGGCTATGTTGCCTTCAGCTTTCCCCAAAAGTAATTTGCTCGTGGCTGAAGCCCCAAATAAATCATGAAACATATCTCTGAGCAGCATTTTCCAAAGTATTTTTAGCAGAAAATCCATAACATATGCAGGCAAATATGGGGTCTTGGTTAAATATATATTGAAAATGCTTTACTTAAAATAGTTAATGGATATTTTTAAGTAGCAGGATTTATCAGAACCTTTGACACCCTAATCTGCATAGAAATAACCTGCAATACTCTCTAGGAGATGAATATTGCATGCAGTTTTTCCTCAAACTTAAGATCATGCAACATTTTATCAAAGAACGCCTACCACTAACATCTAAAAAGAACACTAGTGAATGGCAGAAAGCAGTTTTTAAAACTTCCTTAGATGAATCATGAGGATTCTGTAAACCAGAGATAGGTGTCTAGAATCTACAGGGCATCTGGGCTGACAGTCTGCCTCAGTCCTACCCCAGACCCCAAGCAGCTCTGGCTACCCTCGTACCAAACTAGTATGAGATATAGAAAGCCGAAGTGCCTGATGTCTGCCTTCCTGGATGAGAACTGGAAGGTGGAAGGCATGGTGTAGGACCATGACCAGAATTACGTAGAGTAGATTATATGCACTTCTATCAAGATTTGTTTTAAATGTTTATAATTTTTGCTTTGTCCTTATTTCCAGTAAACTAATTTGATAAATGGGATTTTTTGACTGGGCTTAAGATAAATGCAGATATAATATTAATAACGCCAGTCTATTTATCTACATAAAAATTTAAATGGAAGCATTTTGTGCATTCATTAAAAGAATCATAGATTATTACAATGGTCTTGCTGTGCTCTCATGGGAGATATGAAATGCCAGTAATTTAAGATTCAATAAAAAATTGTAAATGCCTGAAATTAAATCTAATTCAGGGCATTAATCAAGAAGTTTCTACTATGGAGCATGGAGGTCATCTCAGTTCAACAAATATCCCCAGACACTTTAACAGGCACAAGGGAGAAAGAGACAAAAAAGATCCAGGGAATTGTCTGGACGAGCTTCTGGGTTTGTTGGCAACGTGCACATAGTAGAATATTCAAGCCCACATGGGATTGAGGGGCATGGGTGTCATTCTTTAATCTGGAACGTGAATACAAGGGAGGGCAGGTGAGGAGAAGGGAAATGAGACTGATGAGTGAGAAGGAGTGGTAGGACTACACAGGGGACCTTCTACATCATGCTAAGAAGTTTGAATTCTTTTCATGGAGACACAAAGAAGGCAAAGGTGGTGCGGAGAGATCAATATGGAAACAATTCCAAGAGCCCAGGCAATGTAAGAGAAAGGTGAGATTTACTGTTGACCAACAGGTATTCATCAAGGAACTCGTATGTCCATCAAGACTTAAGACTCTAGGGATACTCTGATGAACACAACACAGTCTCTGCCCCCTTGGCACTTACAATCAATACAAAATATAAATGAAGAATTAAATAACAGCATGTACACAGAATGCTATAAAGGAAAAGTCATGGTGTCCATAATATATTACAGAGTTGCCCCACCTTGTCTACAGAGGCCCGGGAAACTTCTTAGGGTTAGTAGCATCCAAGGTAAGACCACAATGAGGATCAGCATTAGCAGGAGCTAGATAAAGGTGTTGCAGTGGAGCGGGGCATGGTTGGAAAGGAGCCTCCTTTCAGAAAAACCTAACTGACATGTGTGTCAAGAGGACTGTATGCTAAAGGGAAGAGGAGAACTCTAGCCTGGCGAGAGCAAAGGATTTTTAAGAGTGGTGAGCGATGAGGGTAAAGCGGCAAGCACTACAGGGCAGACGTGCAAAGCACTGAAGATCAGTATGAAGACTTTTAGATTTTATTCTAAGGTCAGCAGGAAGCCACTAAAGGATTTTAAGCATAATCCATTTTATAGTGTGTTAAGATTATTCTGACTTCTGGGTGGAGAATAGACTAGAAAGGCAAAAGTGCTCTGGAAAAGTGAGTGAGTCTACTGTCAGCTCCGACAGCACAACTGGGTGTCCGGCTGGTGTCTATACCCCGTGCCCAGCAACGCCTGGTAAACTGCAAACACTCCAAGGGTATTTGCTGGAGGTTTGGATAAATGAACGAGATGATCTATCTATTCGTTTTTAATCTGACCCCAAAACTTCTCCAATGAGAAGAGCAGTTTTTCAAGGTCGGAAAATTTACTATCTGCGGAGAAAACATTACCTTTAATATATGGGGGGAAATTATTTCACTGAAGGACCTTGAAGCATTAAATGATAAAATGTCTCCAAAAACATTTTTAGTGTGTCATTTGGATGACAAATGAATAGAAGCATTGTCCCTCTGAGTTCCCAAAGCCTCAAGAAGCATATGCCAACAAAAAGCACAAACCTATAAATGTAAATTATTCCCTGGAATATGCTGGTTTTCCTTTTGTAGGAGTCAATTTTCAAAATTATACATTATAACTTTTTTATAACAGCTTTATTGTTATATAATTAATGTACCATAAAATTCAACCTTTTGAAATTGCAGTTCAGTGAATTTCACTATGTCGACAGAGATATGCAACCGTCATCATTATATAATTTTACAATATTTTTATCATTTTCCCCTGCAAAAACAGTCCTATGCACATTAGCAGTAATCCCTCATTCCCCCATCACCCCAGCTCCCAGGAACCACTAATCTACTTTCTGTCTCAATGAATTTGCTATTCTGGACATTTCATACGATCAGAATCATGTGATATGTGGTCTTTTGGGACTAACTTCTTTCACATAGCATAATCTTTTCAAGGTTCAATCATATTGTAGCATACAACAGTACTTCATTCTTATTTTATTGTAGAAAAATGTCCCATTGTAGGGCTATACAACATTTTATTTATCCATTGAGCAACTGATGAACATTTAGGTCATTTCCACTTTTTGGCTATTATAAACAAAGCTGCCATGGTTATCTATATGTGTTTTTAGAAACACATGTATTAAGTTCTCTTGGGTACACACCTTAGCCTGGAATGGCTAGCTCACGCGGTCACTCTACGTTTTAACTAGATAAGGAGCTGCCTAACTTTTCCAAAGTAGCTGCACTAATTTCCAATCTCTCCAGCAATGCACGAGTGTCCAGATTTCTCCACAGCCTCACCAACACTTGTTACTCTTTTGTTTGCTTGTTTTTGTTTTTTCTTCTTCAAATTTTTATTTAAATTCTAGTTAGTTAAGATATAATGTAGTATTGGTTTCAGGAATAGAATGCAGTGATTCATCACTTACATACAACACACAGCGCTCATCGCAAGTGCCGTCCTTAATACCCATCCCCCATCTAACCCATCTCCCACCCACCACCCCTCCAGCAACCCTCACTGTGTTCTCTATCATTAGGAGTCTCTTATGGCTTATTTCTCGTCCTCTTTTTATCCTCCTCCCATATGTTCATCTGTATTGTTTCTTAAATTCCACATGAGTGAAATCATATGGTATTTGTCTTTCTCTGACTGACTTATTTCGCCTAGCATAATACATTCTAGCTCCACGTTGTTCTAATGGCAAGATTTCATTCTTCTTGATTGCTGAGTAATATTCCATTGTATATACACAGAACATCTTCTTTAGCCATTCATCAGTTGATGGACATTGGGCTCTTTCCACAGTTTGGCTATTGTTGATAATGCAGCTATAAACATCGGGGGGGCATGTACCCTTTTGAATCTGTATTTTTGTATTCTTTGAGTAAATATCTAGTAGTGCAATTGCTGGAAAATAGAATGGTTCTATTTCTAACTTTTGGAGGAACCTCCATACTATTCTCCAGAGTGGCTGCACCAGTCTGCATTCTCACCAACAGTGTAAGAGGGTTCCCCTTTCTCCACATCCTCACCAACATCTGTTGTTTCCTGTGTTGTTAATTAACACTTGTTATTGTTGATTGCTTATATTATAGCCATCCTAGGAGGGGCATGAAGTGGCATCTCATTGTCTCATTGTGGTTTGATCTGCAGTCCCTAATGACTAATGATGTAGAACATACTTTATTAGCCACATTTATACTTTCTTTGGAGAATGTCTAAACCCTTTGCCTATTTTTATCAGGATATTTTTTATTGATGTGCTGTCCAATTGTATTAATTAGTACCTTTATGTAAACATTAACTTGTAGAGTATAATACAGGATAGGGATGTCTTACTTGTGAATTTAAAGCAAATGCTTCTGGTAATCCCATCATGTTCTTGGACTTCCACAATAGTTCTAACATTATTTTTTTAATTCTATTATGTTTTATCTTTAATTTGTATATTTATATTTTGCTCAGACCTTAATTTATTATTCCATGTATGTTGATGCTCTTTGGCACATTTCTAACATAGTCATCATGCATTAAATCCTTTATTAATAGAAGGTATACTTTTTCATTTCTTGTTTGTTTGATTTTTCTTTTTTGTTTTCTGTTTTTTCTGCTGTCCTGTATTCATACTCTGGAAATACCCTCTCCAAATCTTTCCTGACATGTTTAAGTGAGCTGATCCCATTTATGGCTCCACAATGGGAAAATGACCCTAAAGTGGCCAGTCAGGAGGCCAGTAGATGCCTCAGGGAAAAGAAGAGGCCCAAAACCAGAATGATAAGCAAGAACATAGGGAATTTTGATCAATGAGAAATAAGTAGTATTTTTTCTTGCTAAACTAGAAGGTAATGACCCTAGAAGTTTTATGGCCTACCTTGTTACCACCTGGGGAAAGCCTGCCTGAGAAACAAACCAACCTAGACAAAAGTTTCATTGAGAAGTAGACAAGAATCCTGATAATGTTTACAAGGAACTAGATCAAATCAGACCTTCAGTTATCTGTAGCATTTGACCTTTTGGTTATGTGGTCTAATATCCACCCCTTTCCTTAGGAGGCATTAAATGAATTTGAGTTTCTGGCACTTCCTACCAAAACAGTCTTACCCATTATAAGAAATAATGTTTGTAGTGCCTTTTTTTCTCAATGCATTAAAGCATCATTTTCAAAAAGATAAAAAAATACACCTCTAAAACTAATATATAAAGAGCTATTCTGAAAGGTTCAATTCCTTAATGAGAGAATAAACAGAGCAATAAAGCTGCTTGAAAGAAATTAGCATTATAGTCAGTGAAAAAAACAGAACAGTGGAATAATATTCTGATGTTAGAATAATAAAAAATAAGATTAATATTTTTCAGGTAAATAAAACAATAACTTTGCAGGGTTTTTTTCTCACTCAGACAAAAATAACTTGTAATTCAACAGGACAATAATTATTTGTAATGTATTAATCATCTGCAAATTAACATCTAGCTTTACAGAGCACAGTATGGCTTTTAGAGTGAGTAAAATAGTAACTAAAAGAGAAAAAAAATACATATACCTAGTTGATAACTCGGGGGCTTTGTCCTATTAAATCATCAAAAGAATACAGGGTAATGTTTTGCCTTCTTCTCATTTTTTGGATAACTTTAAAAAATATTACTACTTCATTGAAGAAAATTATAACCACGTAACATTTGGTAATAAGGGAGATTATTATTAGAGTCCTTCTCTATCCTCTTAGATGATAAAGGTTTCCTATCCCTAGATCAAACCTGGAGGTAGGTCACCTTCATGTGCATTACTCCTTGCCCAATGGTGATATCCAGCACCAAACACCTACTGTTGACTGATGGACTGAATTGGGATCCTCTTCAAATCAGACTGTCCCTATCGTATAGACAGACACAGCTTGAAGGCCACTGAAGAATTTAGGACACATCTTAACACCGACCCTCTTCTACCCACCACGCACCTGCCCTGGCTTTCTACGTCTATCCCTTTTCCCATTTCCCTTGGGTGGTTTTACAACAGGGGAAGCAGTAGGGGCAACGGTGTCTCATCTGCTTATTCTCGTCTCCAAATGAACACAGAGTGCTTGAAAATGGAAGAAGGAACCAGGAAACTTCAGTTTTAAAGAGTGGGAGGTTCTACCCGTCTCAAAAGACAGCTGCCGAAGGGTCAGATGTCAGCCCCCAGCCCTTCTGGTCCATGCAGGCCCTAAGGGCACAGTCCGAGGAGAAAAATGGGAGTGGAGCCAAAGACCCCATGGTTAGATTGCACATTCTTGAAATGTGAAGACTTTGAAAAGTCCTCTTAGTTCTTCTTTAGTTGTTATATGTGAAAATAGAGAAGTGAGTAGAGATCCTACCCAGGGCCTATCAGACTGCATCTCACATCCTTCCCCACACATATTCACGGCCAGCAAGAAACATACCAAGGGGAGCACTGAGAGTCAGAGTCTTCCCCAATCATCATCAGCTGGATTAGGTCTTCAAAGACAAAATGAAAAGCTTACGGAAGAAGTGGCCAGTGCTGGGGACATGCAACCCTCCACTGTGGAGCTTCCCAAACAAGAATAATTACAGATGTGGAAAGACATTTCCCTGCTTAGTTCTTGGCACAGCCCAGGAAGACCCCAGGTGGCCAGAGCTGCTAAGCATCCGCTTTGGCCTACGGAGCCTAGTCCACACCCCCAGGGCCGTGCGATATGACCATTGACTTTGTGGGTGAAGAGGTGGCAAAAGGTGGCAGACACTCTTTTCTTGTCACTTCTACCACCTCTGCTGAGGTCTGCCCTGGTTTTTAGGCACCAGGGACATTCTGGGTAGAACTCTCAATGCAGGGCTGGGTGGTCTGTGTGGCCACAGAGTCATGGCAACCTGAGGTGAGCCATCAGTGGCCTGGGGGTCCAGAGAAGTTCCACTGATGGCCATGATGCTCTGTGTCATGCTGATCCTGGAGGCTCCGTGACCAGCAGTGGGGGCCCAGCAACCCAGGGAATAATACTGTGAGAAGTGGAAGTTTTTACAGTCAGAATGGATTCTTTTTGTGTCTAAAACCCTTTGTTACTATGGAAGCAGAAACAAAGAACAGGCCACTGGAATGTCTGTCCCTCTAGAGTAAAAATACCAAATTGTTTGCGAATTTGTACCACTTTGTAAGAGAGTTTGGAAACCTTGAATCAACTATACTGGAAGCAAGCTTTAAAACTTCCTATAAGACATAATAAATATGAAGACCATGAATAAAGAGCTAGAAAACTACCACTCTTTACTTGAGCTTAAACCAGGTACTTATAGGAAGCATGGAAAAGAGAAAAATCTAAATATTTACAAGTTCAGATGATGGTTGACATTATAAACAAAGTTAAATTCTTAGAAGAAGCATCAAAGCAAATCCAACAAAGCTGCAACTAAAACAGCCTTCCAAATCCAGCCAAACAATGGAGAAAAGCTTCAGACAGCACTAATGAGGACTTTGGAGGTAAATTCTAATCTTCAGAGAAGCATAAACTTGCTTTCATAAGAATTTCAAAAATGGAAGTATAGAGTGGACAATTTTACTAAAGAGAAAAAATAATCTCATAAAACTCTGCCCATGGAGTGAATCTTATTAAAAATTCTTATTAAAAGAAAGAGTCAGATCAAGCCTCTAGGTGAACACCTGCTACAGATGAATAGTCAGACTGCTGTTTTTGGGGAAGACGGCACAGTTTATGTGAACATGAAATTGGATATAAGGAAGGCATCGGAAAATGGAGGTTCCTTAATTGGTGAAGCCAAAGGATTGCTGATTTATATGACTGAGTTAAGTAACAGTTTACATACTTTCAAAGATGAGAACGTAAATGCACACAAAGTAACTGCAGAAGCTAGAATTCTCAATGCAAAAATCACTTAAAGTCATTTGAAAAATCTCCAACCAAGAAAGCTTTGCTGCATTCAGAAAACACCCAAGTAGAAAGGGAGAGACAAAAATTGCAACAGAAATATCATATCCTTCTTGAGCTTAATCAAGAAAAGGAAACAAAGTTTTATGCATGGAGCATCCAACTTAAAGAGAATTTATTCCATTTAAGGTAGAGGAGAATCACTCCAAAGCAGCCAAAGACATCAGTGATGCATCTGAACAGCTACCCACTTACAAAATTCAATCAAAAATACTTCAGGAAAATTAAAAAGAATCACTGGGTATTATTAAAACCCTCATAGTCCCAGGAAACAAAAGCTCATGTTACTGAGATAAGAGCTCTGTTTGCTCAGAGAAACATCAATAACTTGACAAAGCAAATGCATATGTCACACAAAAATTGAATGAGGAAATTAAAGGTTCTGAAAACTGTCCTTCCATTGCTTATTTTCAAAAAAAAAAAAAAAATGCATTTGGCAAGGCCTGAGACCACAAGCAGGAATCTTCCAGATGGCAGATCCCTGAGGAAGGAGGAGCACTTGGCTGTGATAGGGAGGGAATAAAAAGATCCATGCCCAGTATCCACCAGTTGTCAACCCCCAGGCTTCCTCCAGTCTGGCCAACTCCCTCCTGAGTCAGCAAGTTCTCCAGAAGAGCCAGACAGAGCTGTGTAGTTAAAATAGAGATCCTATAAACCATCCTTTGCACCAAAGATGTCTCTAAAATTCTTGGTCGTCGGCTCCGGACCTCACCCCACCGAATTTCACCTATATTCCAAAACCCCATCAAGAAGAGCACCCCCTGGACCTAACACCACCCACTCCAGATTTCCCCACCAGTGTCTTTCCACTTAGTGCGAGACTCCGTCCCTACGATGACTTCACATCAACAGATGATTCTTACCACCCACAGAGATACTTCCTGACTTCCTGTCAGCCTTAGATTCAGCTGCCTTCCCTTTCATAACTCCCCTAGCTAGGGACATCTCTACGCCCCTATTCAGCAGGAGGACATTACAGAAAATGAGATCTTCTGCCTTCAACAACCTTAGATTTAAGGGTCAAAATTGCTCAGGGAGGAATGATGAGGGAGCAGAAGCGGCTAGCTGAAGACAAAGCATAATATGCACGACCTCTCCCACCCCACCCCACTCCCGGCTCTGGGTGGGACCTGTGTGACATTCTTCCAGGAATCTCCCAACTGTTTTAATGTTAATACCTTGCTGGGGGAGAAACAATCTTGACAATGGCTCTGGTATCTTGTATGTCAGTCCTCTTTACCATATGAAAGTTCCTTTGAAACCTCCCTTTTCCTTACTTGCCCCAACAAGGGGACAGGACCCATGCTTTAATAAACCACCATTTTGCACCACAAAAAAATAATAATAAATAAATAAATAAATAAATAAGCAAATAAATAGTGATCCTAACAAAAAAGTCTATAAAGAAGAATTGAATAAAACAGGAGTGAATAGTCTGAAAAGATGTCAGGAAAGCAGGCAAAATAATAGCCTTCAAATATCTGAAGTTGAAGATGGCCAAGACTTAGTCCCTATCTTCAGAGCATTACAATCTAGAGTACCATGCATGGCAATTGAGGATGCAACTATTCATTCACTGTAAGGATGAATTGTCAAACAACTAGAACCATCTAAAAACATGATAGGCCATTGTTCCAGGAGATCTTTGTCCAGATTTTCCTTTATAGATCTTCAGATCTTCACAAGACATTTAATAATTATTCCTCTCTTAGGAAATTAAGTAGAAATAAACAATCATGGTTATCGGTACTTATTCTCAAGTAATTCATACTATAATCTTTCCCAGAAAGATAAAATCCCAAATTAATCATGCCACATTTTCAAAGTCTTAGGAAATATCTATAATTAAATTATGCAAGCTTCTTATCTAATGTATTCCTTAAAAAAAATAGGTTTACCTCGTATGAGCTACGTGGGTTGTGATTGGCCCTCACTACTGAAAATCATTTCAAGCTCTACAGACATTCTCAAAGGGCCAAATTGGACCTCCCTTTCCCCCATAATCCACAAGCACCGGGGGGAAATAGCCAAAAGATGAAGGATTCAGATCTAATCAAGCATGTGAAGAAAATTCTTAACAGCAGAGGCTGACCATGTTATAGAAATATCTCGATATATTGTATTTATTTGAGTAGGAAATCACTGGACAATAGAACCTTTGAATTACCTCTAGTCAGAACATTTTTTTGCCTCATTCCACAGCTGGAAAGAACTCAATGGTCCCAGCACTGGGAGGAGAACCCACTAATTATGGCTACATACTCCGGCTGCCATTCCGCAATGGCAAGCTCCCTCTCACTACCTTGTGTGCAGAATTAAGCAGGTGAAAACATTTTGAAGTGACTTCTGTATAAGATGATGACTTGGACTAGCCTCTCACGGTCTAATGAATCTCTTTTTCTTATGAGCTTATAGATTTTTCTACTTTCGGTTGGCCCACTTAGATTGGATTCTTTCTGAGATGTCTTTTACCCTAGAAACTAGTATCTTTCCCCTTCGATTGTGACGAGTTGAATTCTTAGGACTCTCCCTTGTCTCATGTGGAGCTCCAGCTTTACTTCTCAGAAGAACAAGTCCAATGGAAGCATCTACTAATCCTAAGTTAAACATTAGCCCTCCACATAAATTAAATAAAAATTAGGCAAAGGTTAAAATGATAGCTTTAAATATATTATGAATACATTTTCAATGAAGTCTTGCCCAGCTACCAAAAAAATTGGTCCATAGGTCGTTGATTTATAACCTTTGGTCATAGTCTTTTATTCTGTGGCAGCCAAATACAAAAATGTACATGAATGAAAGCTTGTTAAAAAAAAAAAAAAAAAGTTTGCTTCAGACATAATGCCTTCTTGGCTTTTTGTTTCTTGTGGAACTGTTGGAGGTTGTCCCCGAGAGGAAGTGACTGCCAGTGGACATGTGAGCTGGACCCAGGCAATCGGAGGCTCCTAACTCTCTCCTGTGTCCTTGGAGTGTACATTCCTCCCACCATTCCCACTGGAAACCATTTCAAGGATGCACCCTTCAGAGAGTATGTGTTGCCTCAACCTTATTTGTCCTACAATCCTTATTATACAAAATCATATAACACAATGATTTTTAAGCAACTCTATACCACATTAGAAAAAATAGAACCAAATTAGTGCCTTACCAGAATTAATCCCGGCTACTATTTTAATTTTCCTTTTCAATTTATATAGAAGAATATCATCAAGATACTTAAAAACACATGATTAATTTATTATGGTTTCATTTTGAGATATAGATAAATGTGAATATGTAGAGAGGAAGTGATGAGGTATAGTTATCTCCACAACAGAGTTTAATTAGAGTGCACCAGTGTGTACGATTCACCTTAAACTCAATTTTGATAGGTATTAAAATTGAAGTGAATAGCTAGTCTAAAGTAATTTGAACGCAACCAGCTGAATCTCTACTAACAGTGCATAGGTAAGAGATGTGAAAAACTGATTATCTATTTAAAAATACAAATTAGGACTTTTACTGTTGGAAATTATGTTTCTAAACCCATTACAGACTTAAAAAAATTTTTTTTGTGGTAGTAATTCCCAAGATGGTAACATAGGAGGCTCTGAATTTCTCTCCACCCATAGATGCACCAAATGGACAGAACATACAACTACCCATAGAAAAATTTCCTCTGAAAGAAATCTACAAACTAGCTGAACACCCTGGGTGGATGAGAAAACCCCTACCCTGCAATGGGCAGGAAGGACTGAGATACACACTTGCCGTAAATCCCACCCTCAGCAAAGCGCCATTCAATCCAGAGAGAAACCCCAACTCCCAGCTGTGAAAACAGAGCATACCAAAATTTATGAGATCCAGCAAAAGCAGGGCTGGCTGGAAGTTTATAGTGATGAACACCTACAGGAAGGGGAAAAAACTCACAAAAAGACAACCTAACTTTACATATTTACCTAGGGGAAAAAAGAACAAACTAAGCCCAAAGTTACCAGAAGAAAAGACACAGCAAAGATCAAAGCAGAAATAAATGAAATGGAAACTAGATAAACAATAGAAAGTATCAATGAAATAAAGAGCTGGTTTTTGAAAGGATAAAAAAGTGGCTAGACTGAGAAAAAAATAGAGAAGACTCAAAGAATAAAATTATAAGTGAAAAAAGAGACACAGTTTACAACTGACATCACAGAAATATAAAGAGTCATAGAGACTGCTAAGAACAACTTTATGCCAGCACACTGGATAACCTAGAGTAAATGGTTAAATTCCTGGAAACATAGAACCTACCAAAACTAAATCATGAAAAAAATAGAAAATCTGAACAAATAATGAGTAAGGAGTTTGAATCAGTAAAACAACAACAACAACAACAACAAAACCCACCTCTCAACAAAGAAAAGCCCAGGACCGAATTTCACTGGTGAATTCTACCAGATATTTAAATAAAAAATTTTTTTGTCAATTATATGCAAATAAAGCTAAAAAAAAAAATTTGTTTCTAAAATTGTACAGAATCAATGTTCAGCTGAGTTTCTTAGTAATATCTGTTCCATTGAGAAGATGTTGAAACACTGAAATTAACACAGGTCCTAGGTTCTTTGAATAAGTTAAAGTATTAAATTCTGTTAATAATATGCTAAATACAATGAATAGCAAAAAAATTAACTTTATTTACAAAATAAATAAATGATTCCCTAACAAATCATTCAATCATTAAATGATTTCCTATATCTGTTAATTATTAATTAATAGCCATTAATATTAAAACACATTATGGAGTTGCATAATGTTTTCTGAAAATTCCAAGGTTTTTTCTCATTCAAGGAAAATCTTTACAATCATTTGCTTACATTAAATGACCATTAAAATTTTTTTTAACTCTACACCACATTAGGAAAGGCGTGTTTGCTTTAGGAGCATTTACAACATCAGAGAAACCAACAAAGTATCCATAAATAATACAACGTGATGATAATTAGTAGGATTCAAACATTCACCATGTACAAGACACTCATCTAGTGTGAAAGCTCATTTTATTCTAACAAGAACTCCATGATGTAGGTATTATTGTTCCATTTCACCAAAGAGGAAACTAGAGCAGAGAGAGATGAGTAATCAAATGCACCAACTCACAGCTAGTAAGTGGTAGAGCAGATGTGAAATCCAGTCGGACAGGAGAGCCAGTGGTTCTAATATCTACACTTCGCTGTTAATGTTTTATTAAATTAAGTATTGTCTTAAGCCCCAGAATAATTATAAAATGAAAATACTCTATTGTAAATTAGGTTCTGTTTCTCTAATGGCTTATTAAATAGAAGACACTTACGATAGTCTCAGGAAACTGAGAACATTTTTCTTTCCAGTTGAAACTCATCCAACGGAAACATGATAAGCAGATTCCTCTATGGATTTCTTAAAGTGAAAATATGTATTACTGAGGAAGTCCTAGATCTCACAAATTGCTTTGGGAATGTGAGAAAGTTATTATTTTCTGGCTCTCCAGTAATTTATTTTGAATTTGTTAAATTCATTGGTGTGTGAACTGGTTATCGAAGCTTGATAAATAGCTTATAAATCACTTTGAAGTTGGCAGAAGTAAATATTAATGAGTCAATTTTCAAGGAATTTAAAGTCAGTATCTCCTTCTTCTATTGCCGTAAGTTTAAAAGAGAATCTCAGTTGTTTTATTTAGAAAAGAATCTACAACTTATTAGTAATGATGAATATTTCTCAAGATAGTCATAGGACTGTTGATTATATCAAATCAAATGATTTGCCTAAAAGAAAAGAATGTTCTTTATAAATCTACCATAGAGTTTCATATGACAGAAGTCCTGTTTAAAACTTACTTATAGTGGCACCTGGGTGACTCAGTTGGTTAAGCATCCTACTCTTGGTTTGGTCTCAAGTCATGATCTCAGGATTTTGAGATCAAATCCCAGGTCGGGCTCCACACTCAGCATGGAGTCTGCTTGAGATTCTCTCTCTCCCTCTTCCTCTGCCCCTCCCTCTGCTCACCCACGCTCTCTGTCTAAAATAAATAAAATCATTTAAAAAATAAATAAAAATAAAACTTATTTATAAAACACAAGTACAATGATGATTCTAATCCTTTAAGATACTAAAGTAACCTGCTTCCCTGAGGTTTGCTCAGGGCTGGCCTTAGAATAGGGAAAGAAAAAAGCAAGCATTTCCAGGACGAGTGTCTATCAATGTCAGAGCCTTACAGACATTATCCCACCCGAACCATTTCTACTTCCTCCACACAAGACCAAACAGAATCCTTTGTTAGTAGGTGTTAGTAGCTGTCCCAGGCCACATGACAAATGACTAGCCAACTCAGGACTTGAAAACATGTTTATCTAAGTACGAACCTGTGTTAGTTTAGTGTTTGAAATAGGAAAAACATAATTTTCTATGTGATGTATTTTAAGGATACAAACAGGCCCTCCAGGTCTTGAAAATACATAATAAAAGGCACTAAAACCTATTTACTTATGTATATTAGAAAACTCTGTCCCTTCGAGGTTACATAGCATGCCCCAAATTAATAATCAAATCTGGACTTGATTTCAGAGCTCTTGAGCCTGCCTTCCCTTCTACAAATACTTGACATCATAATAATCATATTTGTTTCCTGGATCTTATTTCTCGTAACTAAGAAATACTCGAAAACTTAAACGTCTTTTATACCTCATTTGAGTTGGTTTATTACATCCTTTCCAAAAGCTCTGGTGCTTATCTGATCTCCAGAAAAATCTGAGATTGCAGAAAGATTCAGACCATTGCATATTGTTGGGAATCTTGTTCACTGTCCAAGGACACCCAGCCGAATAAATTGGGAAGCAGAAGTTGAAATCCAGCTCACTCTACCCACCAAGCCATATAAGGGTGTGGTGTGCACCTAAAGAGGGCACCATGTCTAATCTGCATAAGGGCACCTTATAGGCTCACACAGGCCCTGCAAAGACCCTGGAAGCTAAGAAGAAAGGTGAAGAGATGACTGCACATAAATATTTTCAGACCCAATATCTACCAGAAATTAAAGTATAACTTTTAAGGCTAACGATTAGGATGTTTATTAATTCAGTAAATTAGGACTGGGGGGCAGGGAGATGTCTTCTCTCAGCACCAAGGAATATAATTTTGTTTCAGGAGAAATGATTTAGGCTAAACATCAGCAACAGGTCCTACTTCACTATATGGGGTATGAGAATGTTACTCAGGAGCCTGTGAATATATAAGAAAATGACTCTACAGAAGGTGGGACAAATAGAAAACTCCCATGCCCTTTCACTTGATGATTTTGTTTCAAACACTTTCTAAAGTCTTCTTGGATGTTGCATATAGCACATTTTGAAAAATCATTACACCATCACTGTGACAGATTCTGAAGACTCTGTGAAGAAACACTTTTGAACATTAAGCTGTCAAGTCTTCATTTAATGAATATATCATTGGCATTTTCTATTTTAATGCTGAACACCTCTGAAATGCTAACAATAACTACCCATTTTTTGAATAACAGACACCGTACTAGTTAGTTTGCATACATATTGTCTACCTTCCCAAAAAAGAATACTCCAAAAGTTACGTGTTACTATTCTCTTTTTATCATTGAGGAGACAGGCTCAAAGAATCTAAGGCATCTGGGAATTCCTGGCAGACGGCAGATTCAGATCCATGCTGGTCCCGATTTTCAACCTGAGTCCTCTCTCCCTCACTGACCTAACACTAGGAGAAGGCTTCTACTTAGAGGAGAAAGTGGAAAGTAGCTAACCAACCATCTACTGTAAGATATAGAAAATATATCTTGACTCAAACATGGCATCCCATGCATTCTCCTACTCTTTCCTGACGTATTAACTTGTTAAGCTGCCATCATTTTCAAGTACATAATGATGTGCTTATAATCAACAGAACTTTATGTACACACCTAATGCCTGAGCTCTAAGCCGTCGGTCAGGAGATGTGGCGGGGCTGCTTACCTGTTCCGATAACTTCTGTCCATTGAGGCGAGCTTGCATCACAGCGTCGTTAACGAGCACGTGGAAGTTCAGGAGCACATGTTCAATGTCGTATGTTCCGTGCATGGCGTCTGACAGTTCCTCCAAGGACCGGATGTAGGCATGCCAGTGCGGATTCAGCTCTGCCGTGTGTGCCAGGCAGCCTCTCACGACGTTGAGGCAGTACCCCATGCAAGGCTTACTGAGAGTCAGGCCCTGGCAGAGAGGGCAGTACTGCATCCTCAGGAGGGCTCGGCTGCACTCTTTGGAGACGTGCAGATGGTCTGTGGTATTGATGACTTCGATGCCCAGATTCAGCGCCTGCAGAAATGTGCGGCTAGGCAGCAGTGATCTCCCCATCTGCCCCATTACTCTTTTGGGAATATTACCAAATGGACTAACATCGCGGCGGGCCGTCCGGATGCATTCTGAGTATTCCAGGGAACTGTCCGTCACACCAGGACTAATGAGGTGATTGTAGACAAGAGGGAAAAGACTGTCAAAGAATCTGTTTATGAACTCTTCAGGATTAACATCCGCACCAAATAAATAGAGCCCCACATCAGTGAACAACTCCTGAACTGAGGCTGCAGCCTCTAGGGCCATGTTCCTGTAGGTGTTGCAAAAGAGAATGCTGGTGTAATTCTCTGCTTGTCTGATGAGAGTTTCGAGGGCTTCTGTAACAAAAGCAGAGGTAAAACACGAAAAGGCTTAGTATTCATGTTAAAACTGGGCATCTGTCTGCTCCAGACAGTAAATGAGCTTAATGCATCCTACCCAACCTAAGGATCCAAATGGGAATGCTCGGCCTACTAACCCCACTTTAGCTTTCCAAGGATAACAGCTGGTCAACGGTGAGCATTAAGTTTTCTAAGATGTATTTCCTAAAGTCAAACATCTTTAGAAAGTATAGAGATAAGAAAGAAGTTATGATATGGTAATTCCCTGCTTATTTTGTTGCACAGTCAGCCATAACCCACCAAAGACAGAAGGAAAGTGTCACTGAGAAGACAATTTCCAACCGTGGGTTCACTGTTGATATAAGACTGGCATTAGATGCTTGATTCAACACCTACTGTATTTTTACAGTTTTTCAATGTCTTTTTTTTCCAGAATGAAAGCTAGTAGATTATACACTAGTTACTGCAAAGAGAAGCTATACACCCATAGGGAAGGCTGATAACCCTCAGACCCCCTAGCATGTTCAAATTAAAAAGAAAGTAAAATATTTCATGGTTAAACAATGCCTTGACTGGCAAACCCTGTTAAGTAGTAGGAAAGTCGTGAGTTGTATTAGTCAATGACAGTAACTGTGTGACCATCTTCTGAACCATATTCTGTTGTTCTTATCACCTTATCACCCAAACACTTTACTGTGGGACATTTTATTTTCTCACTTAGGGAACTGATGCTTCCAAATCAATTTCTCCGTAGAAATAACAGAGCATGATTTATCCACAAATTAAGGAAGGCTGTAGTAATTGGCTGGCAAAAGTTATATTTCAAAATGATAGCTTTAGGCAGCAGTTGAACACCTTGGATATTCTAGTAATTACATTTTATAATTAGCCTAATTATAATAAATAATGATGCTGGACTGTTATCAATACATAATTAATTGTAAAATACATCAATAAAATTATCTCCCATAACCCCGATCTCATAGTTATTTTTAATTAGGTTGTAAAAGACCACACAGTAATTCAGTAATCAGACCATTGAATATATTATAAAAGGAGATGGAACGACAGGAGAATGAAATGAAATAATAAAAGGCAGAAGTGCAGGGAGAGCTCCTAGTAAAGTGGAACTGTGTCCACCTTATTAGTAGTGCATGCATATGCCATAGTGTCCTAAAAACAAACAGTAGCAATAACAAACCAAACCAAACCAAACACCTTTATGAAAAGCACAGATAAAATACAGTATCGTGTATTCTGATTTTGTTCTGAGACCATTTAATGTTGGGTTTCAAGCTTTAGTGTGATATATGAAGGTGCTTGCTCCAGACTGAATATTTGTTTCTAATCTCCAACATGATGGCACTTGGGAGTGAGGCCTTCGGGAGGTGACTAGGTCATGAGGGTGAAGCCCTCGTGAATGGGATTAGCGCCTCTATAAAAGAGACTCTGGAGAGTTCCTTGGCCCCTTCTGGATGTGAGGACACAGGGAGATGACCATCCGGGAACCCGGAAGGAGGCCCTCACCAGACAATGAACCTGCCAGCACGAGGATCTTGGACGTCCCAGCCTCTAGAACTATGAGAAATAAATGTTTTTTTGCTTATATAAGGCACGCAGTATTCTGTGACACCAGCCTGAACTAAAGAAGGACATCTACCCCATCATCAAAGGCAACAGCTTTTATTTATTTTTTATTTTTTTAAGATTTTATTTATTTATTCATGAGAGACAGAGAGAGAGAGGCAGAGGCCGAGGGAGAAGCAGGCTCCCCGCGGAGCAGGGAGCCCGATGTGGGACTCGATCCCAGGACCCTGGGATCATGACCTGAGCCGAAGGCAGACGCTTAACCAACTGAGCCACCCAGCAACCCAAAGACAACAGCTTTTAAAGGTGGTTGCGACTCTGTGGCAACAGAGTCCTACACACTCTAACTTACGAAGGAAGCAGGACTCCTGTTATCTGCATCTCCAGGGCCCACTAGAATGTAAGCCTATCTACTCTACACTCAATGAAAATGTGAGTGAATGAAGGCTTCAAGTGAGATCACCTGATCGCCCAGGCTGGGTAAGGAAAATTCCGATTGCCAGGTCTCTGCACTGGGGTTTGCAACTCGGTGAGTCTGTTTTGGTTCACGAGTCTGCATTTAACCAGCAGCTTCCATGATTGTTTCAACCTAGCCAGTTTTTGAGTAATTGCACTTGCAGATAATCTATAAAGTGTTCTCTCTGCGTTTACACAGCAGCTCGACAAGCATTCCGCCATACAGCCTGACCCCACAGCTGCAATCTCAGCCTCGGCACTCTGCTTTCAAAGACCCGCAAGAGTGAGTGTGAAAAGTGAGTTAAACCTGTAGTTGGAACTAAAACAAAACTGCTAAGCTTATATTTTTCTCATTAATATAGGCTTGTGTCTCTCAGCAAATTGCGTGTGGCCAAGAATTACGAGGTAGGTTGCAAATGAGATTATTTGCCAGTGATGGTTAAATAGCAATGTTTGCAATTTTTTTAAGATAAAATAAGGATAGGTTTAAAGATACCAATACCACAGGCACGCTTACATACCTCCCACCAGTTTTTCTAAGGTGTGTGCTGTAGACGTGATTGTGACTGATACCCGCCATAGGATTCTCGGTGCAATAAACGTTGAATGTTACCCCAGGAAATACAAACGCTCCATCTGATTTCTGCCAACTCTAAGTGATGTTCAAACACAACTTTTTAAAGTAAAAAATAAAATGTTTCTTTATAAATTCCAGTCCCAGTAATTTACAACTTATAATGATTCAGGAATATTGGGATTTATCTTTTCAGCTGCTATAACAAATAGGTTTTGCAAATTTATTCTGTGAAAGCAATATTGAAAAGAAGATATTTAATGTTTAGGATTTTTACTTTTATTTTATTTCAGACTAGTTTTCCTCTGATCTTTTAAACAAAATAACTGCAAAGTATATAAAAATGTTAGGAATCCTATTAGAGTAACATTTTAAAACTTGTCTCTAATGTTGTAAATATTATAATTTTAGTTTTCATGACTATGTATTGTTTTTGCTAACCTCTGAATAAGAGATGACATGTGTCCAAATACCAACATTCTGACTATCTCCTGAATATTTAAACACAAAATGGATTTTTAAAATGGACTATTCTGTAGTAGTTTTTCAGTATGCTATTAACTTATTGCAATATAAAGATTTATTTTTCAATCTGTGTTAAATCTGATATTGACACATTCCAGTTAGTTGAATTACCTAAATATGTATTGGTATTTTTGAATGTGTGTATTTGTGATCCTAAACATTTCTTAAATCCAATGACGAAAACAGTAAATAATTGTTCTATACACATTTGAATCTTTAAGGATTAGGGGTAAACATACTTTTGTGAATTTTTGATCCTAATATAAAATGTTAATATATAAACACATCAGAAACTGAACAGTCTAGAAGCCAATCCACTGGATGATTTTGTTAAATTTTTTTTAAAGAAAAGTTGGCAAAATCAGAAGTTGAATTTACTAAAATTAGCTGTTTGTATTAACTCTGAATTTGCAAACTCATCACTTCGTTCTCCTATGTTTTCCATAGTTGAGTGTTTCCATTTTATGGAATTAGTATTATGATTTTAACAAGAATTTAAACTTGTCAAAAGAATTGTCAAATAAATAAATGATTTTGCTGTTGTGCAAAAGAATAATCCACATACAAAATCAGTATTCATAAATCCAAGGTAGGGTAGATGCTAAATAATTAATCACGTCTACTTCATTATTAAAGAGAAGCCATACTGTCCTTTCATTACAAAGTTTTAATAAGTAAAAAATAGCCCTCACCTAAGCTATACAAATAATAGTGTTCTGTTGATGTGCCTAAAATTATAACACCTATTGAAAATAAATAAACATTTGCTAGGCTTGCTTAAGGAAGTTAAGAAACAGACTAGGAAAAAAAATCATCTGTTGCTTTTCGTTGAGAATTTCAATAAGCTCTTCTTTCCAGTGCTATCAGATCAAGTCTACCAAGGCAGGAAACTTCCAACTTTCCTTTTAATGCCTAGGAGTGGTAGGTTGAGTAAGAAACTGTTATCTAATTACTGATTGAATAAAAAACATAATTTCCCCCAGCTTTACGAGAGAATTAATTTATGTATCATCTCATTAAGTAGAAAATGAAGCCGGAATACATGAAGTTGATCTGCATCTACTTCAATTTTCAACATTAACATCCTGTGAAAATTTAATAACAAAATACCTATGACTGGAAACTTGTATCAACTGTTTTCAGCCCACATTCCCTTTAGAGACATTTTACAGTACATACAAATGATTACTGACACTTAAACTGAGGATTTAAACTTAAATACAACTGGTGGAGATAAAACAAGGTGATACTGATTTAAAATTAAATTTGACAAATTGCAAAATCAGTGAAGACTTATATGCAGGTAGCTTTTTACAATGGGAGAAACAATATTTATGGGGCCTTTACTGCTTTAAAGATAAAGATGATTTCAAAATCTAATGATCATGAAATAACTGTTATAATAACCTCTCCTGCATGACATGAACAGACATTTTATGACCCTTTTCATATTTTTATTATTTTTGATATATGGACATTTTAAGATACAAAGTTCGAAGTATCTATTACAATTTAAGACCCCAGATATTCTCAAACATAGCAATGAAATAGATGAAGAAAGATTAAATCATATCAACTGTGGATAATCACATGATTTTACAATGTGTACCTGGGTTGGAGAGAAATTTTCAGAGGAAATTTACATATTTGTGCCTTACAATTCTTAAGTCACAAATGTTGTTACTACCACAGATAATTCCTCAATACCCTGCTACTTCAGAGCTAGTTTTTGTCAGAAATTATCTTTTCCTCTGTATTAATTATCAATACATGAGTAGATAGGTAGAGACAGGTAGATCATTTCAAGAACAATTTCTCAACCAGTTTTTATCACATACATATTACGATGAACTGTAAACCCTTCTGCCTTTCTTATTTAACAAGAATGCCTTCCAATAATTTTAATATGGTCACATTTAATAATTCCTTTAATTAGCAGAAGACCATCTAAAATAAACCAGAAACAGGGGTGCCTGGGTGGCTCAGTCAGTTAAGCATCCGACTCTTGATTTTGGCTCAGATCATAATCTCACGGCCATGGGATCGAGCCACTGTGAAGATATGCATATCTAAGTAAAAGAAGCAATTACCAATTTCTCCAGTCTAAAGTTTTTATACTGAATTCATCCCTTTGATATTTCCATATTTCCTCAACTTTTTCATAAAATAAAATATATAATAAAAGTTTTCTAGAATATTAACTTAATGACATATTTTTTAAATGTTATGCAGTATGATTTATAATATCATTCTTCAGAAATTAGTCATCTATACAAATAAATAGTAAGTGGATATTAATCTATATCACCAAAAAATTAACATATTAGTAATTAATCTGGTCTCCTTGGACAAGCACTGCATGGAAAAATACTTTCTCAACTTTTCTCCTTCCTCATTTCCCTCCCCACTAATGCGGTTATCATGGTGCTTCACATTTATTACGAATATCATTTTATAATCATTTATGTTCTGAAAATCAATTTATGACTTTAGCAAGGTTTTAAACTCATTTAAGCACTTATGTAACAGATAAAATCAATGTCAAACAACTCACTATAGATTGTTTCATAAGTTATTGTGGGATGAAGATTTTAAATCAAATCCAATAATTTCTAAAATAAACCAGAAACAGGGGTGCCTGGGTGGCTCAGTCAGTTAAGCATCCGACTCTTGATTTTGGCTCAGATCATAATCTCACGGCCATGGGATCGAGCCCTGCATCTGGCCCCATTCTCAACGCACAGTCTGTTTGGGATTCTCTCTCTCCGTCTCTCTCTGCCCCTCCCCCCACTTGCTCGCACTCTCTCTCTAATAAATAAATAAAATCTTTAAAAATAAATAAATAAACCCAGAAACACAATCTAGAAATACAGAACTGTCATATAAAACAGTTTTTTATTCACTGATTTATATCGTCTTCTACTGTTATACAAAACTAAAAAAATCAATATCCTTTATTGGTGGGTCTTTTTCCTTTTTTTTTTTCCTTAATTCCATACTCTAACACATTGGTCTCCTTTACTTAAACAAAAACCTTTATGTCACTTTACTTCATAATCTCATTTTCCCTTTTTGATAGCTTAAGAAAATAAGAATGTTCTGTATTTTCAGCTTAGAGTGACACATTGCCCATTCCTTCTTCAATGTATTCAAATCCAATTGTTGTTTTTTGTCACTCATTGTTGCATTCATTCATTAAACCATTATTTTTGAGCACCTGCTGTAGACCTCAATACTAAAGTTGAAAAGTCTACCCTCGTGAGGCTTAACCAACTGAGCCACCCAGGCGCCCCACCCTCGTGAGGCTTAGAGTCTAAAGGATAGGAAAATATAAAAGCAGACATATAAATATGATTTATTGTTGTATTAAGTAAGTACTATAGAAAAAACATTAAAGGGTAGAGAGTGATAAGATCACTGTTTTGGAGGGCTCTAGGTCAATTTGTCCATAATCAACTCATTAGCACACAATCAAAAGTAAATTCCCTGACTAATCTATTCCCAAAAGCAAAATTCCTGAATTTACCAACTATATCCAAACTACCCAAACTATATATAATATTTGGTTATTTGGCACATTAAAAAATTAATTTGGCAAACTGGTTTGGGCAAATTGATTTTCTATGGATTGACTAAGATAATGTGAGCGGGAAAGCCTCCACTGAGGAAGCAACATTTGAGTAGAGACTTCATTAATGAAAAAAGCCAGCCATGAGCAGATGGGTAAATGAAGGATACCTCTGAAGCCTGTGCCTCAACAGCTGGATGCACAGTGGTGCCAATTACTGAGATAGGCAAGTCTATGGAGGCACCATGTTTGTGTGAGGTGGGAGTTGGAAATTCAAAGTTCTATTTTGGACATGGTAAGAATGAAATACCAATTAGAAATTCAAATAAAGCTTCTCAGTACAGTGTTAGATAAAATAATTTGTATCTCATGGGGAAAGTGGAGCCTGGTGACACAGACCTGAGATAGATGGGCAAGGAGAGTCAAATCCGGGTACTGGATGAAATAACCTAAGAAGGGAAGATAGGGAAGAGTGCAGAGATGCAGGAAAAGAAGAGCAGCCAGCAAGAAGAATGAGAATAAAAAGCCAGTGAAATAAAAAGAAAATCAGGAGAGTGGACTATGCCAGAAACCAAGGGAGGAAAATGATTCAAGTGGAAGGAAGTCATCCATCACGTCAAATGCTATTAAGAGGTCAAGTGAGATGAGGAATAACAACTGACCACGGGCACTGACAAGAGAGAGGCTCTGACTGACCTTGACAAGAGCTGCCTCAGCAGAATGTGAGCACAAAAGAGAACAGGAATTGAGGCAATATATAGACAGCTCTCTTGAAAATCCTTGCTATAATGGAAGTAGAGAACCAAGACAGGGACGGGAGGGAAATGCGAGGGCAAAGCTATTTGTTTTAGGAGGAGGGAGAATTTATGGGATGTTCATATGCTGATAGGAGCAATCTGATCAACAAATAAATACTGATGGCTGAGCAGGGGGATAAGAACTGTTGGAGGAGATTTTTTGAATAAACAAAAGAATGTAATCTAGGGCACATGTGGATACAAGGACACTGGCTAGACAGTGGATGTTAAAGTTGCCAAGGATGGTAGTAAGAGAAGTGAAGAGAGAGAAAGAGAGGGCTGGGTAATAAAGTCTTGAGTTGATAAGGGAAGACAACCAGAGGTCTGACGAATGACAGTCTGGAATACTAGTATGTAGTCAGTCTTCCAGCAGGCATGTTCAAGGGGATTTTCTTGAGGAGAAGGGAGCAACCATGTGGATCAAGGAACACACTCCTCCCCCAACCATATAAGATGCTTGTAGTGGTTTCCTATTACTGTTGTAGGAAATTACCACAAAATAAGCAGCTTAAAACAAGAGAAATTTACACTCTAGATACCAAAAGTAAAAATCAGAACCACCAGGCTGAAATCACCATAGGCCAGGCTGAACTCCCTCCAGAAACTCTAGGAGAGAATCTATTCCTTGCCTCCTCCAGCTTCTTGTGTCTGCTGGCATTTTTTGGCTTGTGGGTGTGTAAATCCAGTCTCTGCCTCATAGTCATATTGTCTTTTCTGTGTGTATCTCAAATCTCTGTCTCCCTTTTTAGGATATATGTGGTAGTTTTTAGGGTCCAGCCAAATAATCTAAAATAATCTCCCCATCTCAGGATCCTTAATTTAATCACATCGGCAAAGACCTTTTTTGTCCCCCAGATTTACAGATGCAGGAATCAGTCCCTGATATCTCCAGAGGCCAATATTCAACCTACTCTAATACTGATCATGGAAGACAACAAATGTCTACACTTGACTTGCAAACTCAGGAGACAAAGATTCTAGTCTAGGCTTTTCCATAAACCAATCATATGAGCCATTTAACTTGCCTAAGCATCAATTTTTTCTTTAATAAAATAGGTATCATAGTGTCAGTTCTGACAATGGGACAGAGTATCCGTTAAATTCAAATGAAATAAAGTACATGCTGACACCTGGTGATCTCTCCCCGCGTTTACGTCCTGCACTGGAAAGATGTTTGAAAAATGACTGTCACCTCCTCCCTTTCCTGAGGGATCAGAGGTCCTCTGATACAGGAATCATGTCCTGTTCATCTTTATGTCTCCCAACCCTTAGTTCATTGGAAGCCTCGCTTACATTCTTATAGGTGTAGGTTCAAGTCCACAGTGAAATGTTAGTTATGTGACTATAAATTTTCTAACTTCCCCACACCTCATTTATTCTCATCACAAAACAGGTAGAATGACACTTTCTATCTTATATGGTGGCTTTGATGATTAAATGAATTTGTACATGCACACACTGTCCTAGCACCTGCAGGTGGAAAGTGCTCAAAATACATTAAAGAATCCTACTACTTTTAATCTCTCACTTCTGCTATGTACTTGCCATACGCTAGATGCTTTATTAAATTCCTTTGGTAGGGGCACTGGGTGGCTCAGTCAGTTAAGCATCCGACTCTTGATCTGATAAACAACAGTATGTCTGATAAACAACAGTATGGAATAAACAAAGTATAAACAGTATGGAATAAACAAAGTATAAACAAAGTCTGATAAACAACAGTATGGAATACTAGCAGGTAGTGAGTCTGGTGAACGTAATTATAGACTGAATATAATCATAATAGTAGTATAATAAATAAATAAATAATTATTATTAGCATTCTCATTTTAAAGATAATCAAGCTCCAGCACTGAAAATTAAGTGATTTCCTAAAGTTGCTCAAATAAGTGACTTTCTATATTTACATAGAAAGGGGCAGAGAGCCTGCATCTAAATCCAAGCTATCTGGCTCCAGAATCTAGGTTCTGAACTATTAGGATATGGAGGCTCTTTGAAAAGGCTGAAAGACTATTTAAATAAGCTGAAAAGGTGCCATTTGGTAAATATTTAAGCCAAAAATAAAACAAAACTTTATATATCCAATTAAATGCAGAGATTTCACTGTTAATTTAGTACCTTAGGCTATTACATGTGGTATATAATCCAAATTAGCCATTATAATTATTCCTTTGCTGGGAAATTAGCCACTATTATTAACATAGCAAAAATAAATGAAAAGAAATCCCTACATGTTTTGTGCTGGGGTCCAAACAGCTGAGGATTTTCCAATATTTGTAATTATTAACTGGAAAATTCACCTAACCTCTGGGAAAAAAAGGATACCATGTAAGATCTTTATTACCAAGTTCATGTGGAGAAGGAAATAAACACTCTTGCTCTTCAATTCTGACCCTCCAAGAAATAGTCTGTATTTGAAGAGACTGTAAGGGAAGATGTACTAAGGTTCAGCTAGAACAAGAAGGTCAAGTTCCACTCAGAGATAAAGGCTGAGGATCCAGGGATTTTTGCTGGTGATGGTTCGTAAATTCCATCAGGGAACAGTGGAAGATTCAGGTGGACAGAGAGAGATAACTGAATGGTTCAGATTAAAGGTTGCACTGGGCCACTGAAATGGCTCAAGGTCTCTATAGACCTCTACCTAACCAAATGCAGTGTCTTCTTCGCAGGACTTGCACTCTCCTGGGTACGTCAGCCCCTAAAACTGATGGCATTGATACCCTTACATCCTCTACAGGGGATTTATTTTTCTTTCACTCATTCCTCCAAAACCTAGGCCAGTTTTGTTTTTGTTTTTTTTTTCAAGCCCTGGTATTTGTTCTATATGATCTCATTCAAAATATAACACCACTTCTCCAATATCAAATGAAACTTCCAAGCTAATGACCCCCAAAGGTACATATGTTACTCAGTGATTCCCAAAGTTTTTGGCCTCAGGATCCTTCACATTCTTAAAAGTTACTGAGAAACCTGTAAAGCTTTTGTCTTGGAGGGTTCTATTTATAGACATATATTATTTTACAATAAAAATGGGTAACTAAAAATATTTATTCAGCCCTCTTAAAAAATAACTATCACAAACTAATTACATTAGAATAAGTTACATATTTTGTGAAAAACAACTATATTTTCCAAAACAAATAGTGTGAAGAGTGGCATGATTTTACATTATTGTAAATTTTATTACTACCTGGCTTAATCCAAGAGAGCTAGCTTCTCATATCTGCTCCTGGGTTTAATTCATTTCAATATGTTGTCTCGGTCAAGGTGTATGGAAAAAAATCTGGGGTGCCTCGGTGGTTCAGTCGGTTAAGCGTCTGCCTTTGGCTCAGGTAGTGATTCCAGGGTCCTGGAATCAAGCCCTGCCTCAGGCTCCCTACTCAGCGGGGAGTCTGCTTTTCCCTCTCCCTCTGCCCCTCTCCCCTGCTCAAGCTCTCTCCTGTGCGCGGTCTCTTTCTCTCTCAAATAAGTAAATAAAATCTTTAAAAAATATATGTCTTTAAAAAAAAAAAAAGGAAAAATATCCAGCCTCCCAAAGATATGCAATTGACAAAAGGAGGTATATTTAACCATCTTTTCAGATAATTGTCAATATTCTTCTTTGCTATTACACCAAAACTTGACAATTTTTTTTCACGGTCAGTTGTGATGTCCCATTGGTTTGCATTTTCCTATGCATGGTTTTGTTACCCATGCATGATTTTGTAACTCAGTCATTAACATTTGGAAATGTTGGCTCACACATTATGCACATTTTCTCAATGCTGACAGAGTTGGTCATTTCTGTATGTAATCAGGAACTTTTCAAGTTTATGGTGATCCCTGTAAGTTTTCTATAATTCCAATTTTCTCTTGAAATCTCAAGTGTTATCACTGGCAACAAACACCGTGAGTTATTTTTCTTGAAGTGGCAGGTTCATTAGTCCACTTTAAGAAAATGTCTACCCAAATACCCACGTCTGAATCATCATAATTTGTCAATCATGTTTTTCACTAAAAAAAATATGTTCAAGAAAAAGAGTGGATAGTTGAGCTTGCAGTTGAAATGATCACACAGGTGTCTTTCGTCAAGAGGGCCATTATAATTTAGTATGCAGAAAATGTGCTTTATGCATTATGTCAACACACAGAATGTGAAAAATATGTATATAATTCGGGGCTGATGTATAATAAGATTAATAATTTTTACTGCTTCATCAGGACATTTTTAAATGAAACTGGACTTTTTTTCCTGCAAGTCTGTAGATATGAAGAATACAATGACTATGAGTACAAGTTGGTGCCACTAACTGAATTTGCTAAAGCTCCAACAGTTTTGCTCACCATTGTGTTTGCACTACCAAAGGAAATGCCAATGCAGAGAAAAAGAAAAATCATGTCTTTTTTTTTTTTTAAGATTTTATTTATTTATTTGACAGAGAGAGACACAGCGAGAGAGGGAACACAAGCAAGGGGAGTGGGAGAGGGAGAAGCAGGCTTCCCACAGAGCGGGGAGCCCAATGCGGGGCTCGATCCCAGGACCCTGAGATCATGACCTGAGCCGAAGGCAGACACTTAACGACTGAGCCACCCAGGCGCCCCGAAAAATCATGTCTTGATAGTATTATGAAAATTGTTTTGATCTCCCATACATTCCAAAAAGATCTTATGAACCTCAGATTTCACTATGAGAACTGTTGAGGAAGCAAAATTTTCTTACCTGGAGATCTAATTATTTTTCAATGCCTAACATCAAGCTGGATCTCTTTTGGTCTACTATTCTCTTCTGCTTTTCTCAGCATCTTCCTGACTTCCTTTTTATATATTAAAATCCGCCTTGTAAGCATTCAGACTCAAGGTGCTAAGACTCTTATTTCCTATGTCTAGTTAGTCATCAATAACTATTCTTTCTTTCTTAAAAAAAAATATATATATTTCCCATTACCATATGTTGCCCCCAAAACTATCTTATCCAACCTGGAGTCCTGAAGAAGTTCCCACAGATTCCGTAGACTTTTCTTTCCACACCAATCTGTGAGCATTCTAAAGGTTTTCACTCTGCCTTTTACCTATGTATTTAAATATAATGTTCACTCCAGAACCAAGTCCAAATCCCATAGACCTGAGCAAATCAACACAATTTTATTTACACTACAGGGTCTCCAAGGCATGCCTAAAAGGATATCTAGGTGCCAGAAAAGCCATTTTATCAAGTAGCACATGGTATTCTAAATTAAAATGAGTTCATTGGATCTACAGTCCCTCTAACTACACAATTATACAAATTATACAAATTATACATCTTACCTTTCAAAGCTAGTTCTGTACAATCCATAAATGTACAAAAGCAAATGGTGTCCAGCTAAAATGGCTAGTGTCCTCTAAATAGCTATAGTGGTTCAATTTACTTTGCCATCATAGTTAATTATATTCATTTATTTCATTATGTCAAATCACTGCAGATCACTGACCATATTTATTGGTCTAAGAAATGTATTTACTTTAAACCCTCTTCTAGAAAATTTTGGTGGATAATTTTTCTCCAAATAGTGAATACAAATGTGTATCTTAGCATCTTACATCTTCCCCATTTCATAGGGAAGGAATATTTGCCTACAGTATAGTGTTAAAAATACATTTGTTTGTTCTGTTAGCTTTATAGAAATGGCTAAGAAAGGTCATTGGGCAATACAAGAATCATCACTATACAAATTCATACTAAAGTAAAATACTGGTGAGTTCTAACCACTGAAAAAATGGT
This sequence comes from Halichoerus grypus, assembly GCF_964656455.1. NCBI lineage: Eukaryota > Metazoa > Chordata > Mammalia > Carnivora > Phocidae > Halichoerus > Halichoerus grypus. The sequence goes on from NC_135715.1 coordinate 18,219,584, forward strand.
TTTAATTTCATTCTGGAATCTCCTAATTTTAAAACATCCTAGCCATGGTCTACAGATCTGCTAGATTATATTGCCACGTGTCATGTTTGGGCGCTTCCTATAGTGACAGGCCAGCAAACGGAGAAAGAAATAGATTACAATATTTACTCCAAATTTAAAGGCAGTTTAGTAAATATACTGTTTCTATCCTGACAAGAGAGAAACTCCCTCAGAAGGTAGGCAATCTTTTAGACCATTACATTCTTCCCAAATAGCAGGAGGAAAAAATTTAAATACTTTCTGATAACTGAAATGGATTGTAAAGCACAAGATCAATCAGACCGAGAAGACTCCGTTTTACTACAACATCCATTCCTCTCTCATAGATGTTATCAGAAGATATTCCAATAGTAACATAGTGAAAAGCAGAAAGCATAGGATATAACAATTATGTGATTTCAGCTATGGGATGCTAACAGCACTCTATAAATTTGCTAGAAATCTAAACTTTAAAATATATGTGCTTCAAAGATATCTTTTAAAAATCTGTTTTAAGTTATAATTTCAATGATATGACTTTAGAAATAATATAGATTTTCCTTATAAAAATCTACCAAATCCCCACACCCCCTATTCAAATATTTGCTGCTCTTATTCAGAATGGTTATTAAATAAAAGTGGAAAAACTTATTACTACAATTTTGCAGAGCCAAGGTCAAAGCGTTTGGAGTATCAGTGTGTTGGAAATGTAAAAAAAAAAAAAAAAAGGAAAAAAGAAAGAAAGAAAAAAAAGATAAGTGTGCTAAAATTCATCTCCCAAATGTTCCAAGCCCAGCTCAGGAACTATAGGCTCTGTTCTATTAAAAATAAACAAATAAAAATAAGCCGTTTAGATAAAGAAGTTCTAGAACCTTTCTCATGCCTCACTGCCATGTTTAATTCAGTTGAAATATAGTAGCCTTGTAGCTAATGCACCAAATACCATAAAGCTGGGGTTAAAAATCTATTTTTTAATTGTTTTATAGGAAATTGATCTTAGCTTCTGTGCAGAGCTGCACCTATACATTTGAAAATCATTACAAAGTAGAGCCCATCATTTAGGAAGATACTAATCAATGTTTAGTCTTGATAGAAAGATTGAGTCATATTTCCACTGTATTGCACAAGTGAATCCCCGTATGTTTTCTTTCATTCTGAAACTATTATCCACGATGTTTCTTACATCTTTTCTACAAAGAACTCCAATACAGTTATCAGCATCCTCATCTCAACAGGTTTGCCCACTTTGTGTTGTGGTCTACACTGGTCATCACTACATTTGCTTTTATGTTACTATTTTCAATTTGAATTCAGATGCCATTTTCACATATGCAAGCTGTTTCCCTGTCCAGATACAGTGAAGGGTTTTAGACAAACTTAATTCCATCCACAGACTTACAGAGTAGTGGTCCCTCTGTCCCTCCCTCCTACGCTCATGAGGCTAAGGGCAGCTCACTTGCCACTCTAGCCATACCAGATAACAGCTTCTTACCAAAACCATTCTCTGGATGAAAATGAAAGCTAGCTTGGAAGCCTAAGTAAAGCCACATTCTCCCCCACATATAATCTGTGACACAGCATTTCCAAGAGCCTCATTATAGTTCAGAAACTCTTTAGTTATCCTTAAAGCCCAAGATCGTTTTAAAATGTTCCAGAATGAGTAGATTATTCAGACAGGATTTACTGTGCATGAGGGAGGGGATAAAAGAAAAAAAATAATAATAACACTTGGTAAAGTTTCACCAATGGTATTTTAGTAGACACTTTATATACTTTCATCTACTTAAACTATGCTAAGTTGCTAACCAGGGTACCATACGGCGTTCGAGCTATATAAAACCTCATTTTGTTCATTATGGTTCTAAGTACGTATACAATATACACTACAGGATATTGGTCTGCTGTGCCAGATAGGACCTCACATTATGAAATATTTAAAAAGCCAAACGCAGGGCGCCTGGGTGACTCAGTTGGTTAAGCGACTGCCTTCGGCTCAGGTCATGATCCTGGAGTCCCTGGATCGAGGCCCGCATCAGGCTCCCTGCTCGGCAGGGAGTCTGCTTCTCCCTCTGACCCTCCCCCCTCTCATGTGTTCTCTCTCATTCTCTCTCTCTCAAATAAATAAATAAAATCTTTAAAAATAAAAAATAAAAAAAATAAAAATAAAAAGCCAAACGCTCCCATTGCCTATAACAGTGTTTCTTAAACCCTAATATGAATAAAAGTTACTTCAAGCTTCTGATTTCATCAAGACATTCAGATTCACCAGGTCCAGTTGGGATACTTAAAAGCTGGCCCTGGTGTTTCTGAAAGTCTAAACAGATATAAGATGAACTTTCTTGTGTGGAACCTAATCTATTGTTCTGCTTTCATCTTGGCCACTCCATCTCTTTCTCTCCTCCCCTCCTCCCCGTCCTTTCAACACACAGACAGTTGATGCTCAGAACAAAGATATGTGATGCTGTTTTGTTCTCCCAAAACTTCACACATCCCCTTCTTTCTTCTATCATTTTCTGCCTGAACACTTACACCCATCCTTAATGCAAATGGCATCTTCTGAACAAGTTTCCCCGACCCTATCAGGCTGCGGGTTGTGTATTCTACGATTTTATACCACTACACAGGTCACTTTGTCATATTGCACTATTTTCTAGTTATGTGCCAAAGTTTCTCTATGACCCACTCAATCCACAGTTTGTGAGGTCAAGGACCATAACTTATTCATCATGTAGTTCTCCTTCTAAGCACCAGGCCTGAAACATAATAGGTACATCATCATTGTTTATTGAGCAAAAGATAAAAAGTGACCATGGTAGCCCTTTTTCCAATACATCCAAACACTCTAAACTCTTAGTTCCTATCAAGACACTTTCACATGTCAATATCTTAGGGCAGAATCATGGAGAATTGTGAATTCAATCTGTCAAAGATAGATATTATGGCTTCATTGTTAAATCATTGTACTTACTGAAAATTTAATTACATTTAACTTGTTTAAAGAGATACCTTGTATTTTATTCCATTATGGTCTCCCTGTTGGAAGAGGTAATCAACAGGGTTGCTGGTTGACCCTTGAGCTGGACCCAGGCTACTACTGGAAGCTCCTTACCCTCCCTTCTGTCCTTGGAATGGGCATTCCACTTGCCTTCCCCATGCTAGAAGCTGCCCCAAGAACACAGTCTTGAAAGAGGCCATCTGGACTATATACACGACTGAACCCAGTTAAGGCCTCTCTATAAACTTTGAGGATTCTGGTGGGTGGGTATGGAGATCAACCTGTCTTTTAGCTGCACAAGACAAGCCTCGTAAGCAAGTTCCCTTGCTCCTTATACCTGCCACCTACCGACCTGGAATGGCTGCTTCTTTCTTCAATCTTTCCTTGTCCTCCCTATTAAAGGGGGGCAGTTTGCAAACCAATACTCCCATATGCCTAATAGTTGCTTTTTTCTGCCTAGAATTTTTTTGATGTAATGAAAATAGTTCGGGGCGGGGGGGGGGGGAGGAAGGTGATAGTGAAGGACTGCTGGGATTCACCACTCAGACGTTCAGAGCTCTTGGGTTAGTAAAAATGCCTTTATGGCCTTCATCATTGCAAAGGGCAAGGTTCCCCAGACCAGCCTAGATGGGAAAAAAAGGTGGAATGAAGATTAGAAAATTTTCTACATAAAGAGAGGATAGGAGTTTTGGGTGGTCTGTGCCTGCTCCAGTTTGAAGGAGTATGTAGAAGAGAAGTGGCTCTGGCAAAATGTCAGGAAGTTGAAAGGGTTATAAAAGGACCTGGTCAGAAACTTCCAAGAACAGGGATGATTTGTAAATGACGAGACACAGAAGCTTCTGCCCTGGGCTACTATTTACCACACCCTCCCCACACTGTCAGTAAAGCTCCATCATAGATAGCGATGGTGGGTTAATGATGTGCTGGGAGATCTGGAGGAGAAATCTCCACGTCTCTGCTCCAGCGATGTGGGAGTGAAGAAGGGGCAGCAACTTCACAGGCAAGTGGCGAGATGCCAGGACGACCTGGCACCTGGAGCCAGAGGGGTAAACACGAAAGCACGCTTTCAGGGAAAACCTGAAATAGTGGCATGGGTCCTGAGTTTATTATAGGAAATTGTATAGGAATTTGATAAATTTTACTTGGATAGTGAAAGGAAGTGTTAGCCCAGAAGACTGAAGAACGAGTAATTTTTTTTTTTTTTTTTTAAGATTTTATTTATTTGACAGAAAGAGCATGAGAGAGCACAAGCAGGCAGAGGGAGAGGGAGAAGCAGGCTCCCCGCAGAGCAGAGAGCCCGATACGGGGCTCGATCCCAGGACCCTGAGACCACGACCCGAGCCGAAGGCAGACGCTTAACGACTGAGCCACCCAGGTGCCCCACGAGTAATTTCAAACATACCTACTGGTGTCGTCGTGTAGGACCTACCGTCTACATCACACAGCCATTACCTTGTTTCCAACTCTGGCTTCGCTACCCACCATGCAGACTTTGATATTTAACCTTTATGTGTCCCTGTTTCCCTCCTTATGAAATGGCAATAGGCACGGTGCCTACTTCAGAGAGTCAACGTTAGGACACCGGTGAATCTTTTTAAAGGACCTTCACCAGCACCCATCAGATAGCACACTAGTTTTTCTGCATAAATAAAAGAAATACAAATAGAATAAAACTCGCATCTGCTACTAGATTTTCTTCCCTGTCTCACGTACATAAATCACATTTACACTTGCATAATAGAGTGATCACAGACTAATGAAGTTATTCTTTAGAGATTTACATATAAAATCTGTGGAATAAAATGTTATGATTGTATTACTTAATATGAAGTGCTTTTATTTCTCCATAAAATAGTCCTAATACTCAATCTCACGGTTGGAAGGAAGAAAAATGTAAAAAATCGAATCATAAACTCTGGTACAGGAAAGAGTCAAAGCTTGTCTCTTCGGGACGTGGAAAGGGAGATGCAGGAGGGTAGAACCGTCACTTGGCACAGAAGCTGTTCCCCTCTGGGAGTGTGCACACGCGACGCAAGCCCCCATGCAGGAGCACCTCTCCAACTGCACCATTAACTGCCGCTCATTCCTCAGTCTCCCCACCCCATCCCCCAGCTATGAGCTTCATGGGAGCCAGGAATGACCCCATCCCCAGCAAGTCCCATGGGGCTGGCACATAGGAGGTCCTCCACAAAGGTTCCATCCTTGCATCTCCTTTCCCACGAATACCACTGCTAACTTATCCAATGGGAAGTACAAGGACAGATTGAGTATATCCTACTAAGCAAAGAACCACAAGGGGAGAAATGATTTTAGAAAGCTTTTGATATTTTATGTTCCCCCCTCTCCCACAAAAACATGATCAAGGTAACAAAGGAAAGAAAATAAGAAAATGATTTAGCCTCCTTAGACTTATTTCAGTTTAGTACATTATTGTTTTTTATTGCTTATGGGAAGCTAATCATTTCATTGATTAGAGTGTCTAAAAATCTAAATCCTTCTTGATTCCCTCCCTCTGTCTCTGGTAGACAAACACAACTTCACTTTTATGTTACTTTCCTTTTTGGTACACCCCAGCTCTTCCTTCTCATCTGTCTTCTCTCCCCAGTTCCTTGGAGTGTCACCTCTTCCAAAAGCCCCCTTGAGTTACATCCTTCGCCTCTGTGCTACTTTGATACTTCCTAGCACTTGATGTTAGCATTCCTCATTTTATTTATCCCTCCCTCTTCTTCTCCCCTACCTCCAACCCCCAATCATGAGCACTTAGAAAGCAAGTACTGAGTCTTACTCATCTGAAACATCCAGTAGTTCGACCCAAGAATATCCTTAGGAAAAAGATTTGTTAACAATTAAACCTAGTAAAGATTTTGTTGTTGTTATTGTTATTTAAGGTTTTATTTATTTGAGATAGAGAGTGAGCAAGAGAGAGCACAAGTGGGGGGAGGGGAGGGCACAGGGAGAGAGAGGGAGAGGGCAGAGGGAGAAGCAGGCTCCCCACTGAGCAGGGAGCTCAACACAGGGATCCATCTCAGAACCCCTGGGATATTGACCTGAGCCGAAGGCAGAAGGCAGATGCTTAAACGACTGAGTCACCCAGGCACCCCGTCGTTGTTCTTTAAGGAAAACGTAATCACTTATTTTGCCATCTACCCTACAGTTTTTTCAAGAAGCTGGCTTATCACTATTATTTTATCACTTGTTCAAATGAGCATTTATATATTTTTGGTAAATTCTTTGTAGGGAAAAATTGGGGCATATTTTAGAGGATTACTGACTCTTACATACTATAGGACCATTTTCTATTGATGACCATCATATTGTACTACAAATCATATAGAAGTACAAAAGAAAGGAAGTTTTTCAATGTAAATGAAATTATGGCATATTATTTTCTACAACTTGAAAATGCAAGTTATTCATATGTATGTGAACACACAATTAAAACTGCCAGCAAAATATAAACCAAGAGTAAATATCCAGGAAGTTCCATCATTTGCCTTACTAATTTATTACAATGTTTCAATTGAATGTTGAGAACTTTCAACTCATATGATCAGTTTGTTAAGGCTGACAATACTAAAATATCTAGGTCAAATGGACAAAAAAAAAATTGCGGAGTTTAATTCTTCCAGTTGTTTCTGCTTTTGCAAATAACTTCAATTACCTGAAACCACACATGATGTTGAGATCTGCTTTTCATATAGATAAAGTTCAGTGATATTTATAATGGTTCAGTCACAAAGTTAAAAGTACAATGTCTACTATAACTAATTTAAAATGTCATGCTCTGGCTTGTACTGTAAGCAAAGAAATGTTAGTCTGGGACACCTGTCTGATAGATGAATGGATTTTATTTTGTTGTTTCTAAGTCATTGCAAAAATAGGAAAGACAACAATACATATAAATGCTATTACAAGCATGAGGCTGGGGCTTCTTTTGAGCATTTCAGGCTTTTTTATTTTATCACGAGAATATCAACACCACTTCTGTCTTTACTAAAGTAACAAATAATAATTGAGTACCTACTATGAGAAGGTCCTAAATCCTCTTAGATCAAGAGGTCTATTAAAATAAATTAATTTTTAAAAAACTACAAATATCTAAGTGGCTAAAGTTAAAAACATGTGACCTTATCGAGTGTTATCAATATTAAACAGATGAAATGCTCACATACTGCATGTGGGAATGTTAAATGCTACAACTGCTTTAGAAAAAAGGCTGGTAGTTTCTTAAAAAATTAAGCATACACCTACTATATGACCTAGTCATTCCATTCCTGGTATTTACCCAAGTCAAATTAAAAATGTCCATAAAAATACATGTACATGAGTGTTCATAGTAACATTATTTTTAATTATCCAAAATTGGAATTCAAATGTCCTATATGTGCAACTCCTGTAATGTAAATGAATAAAAAATTCTGGCTTATCTATAAAATAGAATACCACTCAGCAATTAAAATACATTGATACACATAATAATATGGGTAAATCTTAAAACAATTATACAAAATAAAAGAAGCCAGGCAAAAAAAAAAAAAAAGATATATACTGTATGACTCGACTTATAATAACTTACAGTAAATAAAAGTAGATCAAGTGCTTGCCTGAGGACAGGGACTATGAGAGGCAAAGCCTGGAAGCAAGAGATTACAAAGGGATATGAGGAAACTTTTAAGGGTAAAGCATGTATTCATCATCTTGATTGTAGTGGTCTTATTGGTGTACAAATATATCAAATTTTATCAAATTGTGCTTTACAAATATGTGCAGTTAATCATATGCCAACTAGACCTCAGTAGCTATTAAAATAAAATTAACTTTAAAAAAGAAATGTCATGGGGGCGCCTGGGTGGCTCAGTCGTTAAGCGTCTGCCTTCGGCTCAGGTCATGATCCCAGGGTCCTGGGATCGAGCCCCGCATCGGGCTCCCTGCTCGGCAGGAAGTCTGCTTCTCCCTTTCCCACTCCCCCTGCTTGTGTTCCCTCTCTCGCTGTGTCTCTCTCTGTCAAATAAATAAATAAAATCTTTAAAAAAAAAAAAAAAAAAGAAATGTCATGGAGAGATATAATAAAAAATTAAAAAGGAATAAAAACAAAAATCGTAAAGGAGTAATGACAACTCTTCTGTCCAGTGGGATTTCTTGTGCAGGCTTGGCAGAAGAGGTGCCATCACAACCCTAAGCACACAAATCTCACCCAGAGGAAGCTACTTTCCCCAACTTTTCATAAAAATGGGTGAGTTCTTCTACTTCCTCTGACCTGTTTGTTTTTCATATAACTTTCTTGTAAGGACCAGGCTAGAATGCACAACATAAACAACTATAGTTATTTGATCAATTTGGTTAGAGTAGAAGTTAAGAACAGATAATCAGTCACAAAGTAATATTTACTCACTTGATTCACCAAAACTCTTTTACAAAATCTTACAAACTTTTTTTTTTTTTTTTTTTTTTTTTTGGTGCTTGGGGAGGTGGACTATATAGACTCCCTTTGGTTCAGATACGCTGCATCTCTAAGCACAGGACTATCTAAGTCTTAAGATAATTTCCATCACCTATCATAACAACATATTACTTAAGTCGACTATGAACATGTAGATATGAAACTAGGAGATGTGAAAAATAACCAAATTTTTTAAAAAAATCCTTAGGCTTATGTTCATTCTATGAACCAGAGCAAATATTGCCCAAGTTAATCAACTTAATTAGGGTTAACTTGTGCTCCATGCACTAATTATGCCTACATACCAAAAGCAAAACTCATTAAGATGCCTAAATTAAATCTACCTCGCCTTTGTGATCACCTCTTGGGATTTGCTTAATTGTTTACCAAGGCCAAATTTAAATAAGTAATACCAAATGATACCGAACACTAGCCATCTCACACAGTGCCCGTGTGTGTGCTTGGCTAGAGGAGACGAGCGGAGTTGGTTTGTAATCCTATCAGTTTTATCACGGAAGGAAATATTTTGGCAATTTCATGTCAAGCTAGTTCATTTTTCAGAACTGTCTGCAGTCTGGGAAAGATAATCATGGTAAAGCTCTGCTCTCAGGGGCTGAAGAATAGTCTCAGAAATTATGTCATATTCCACAGTTGAACACACACCCTCAAGTGAGCATCACCTCAGACACCAACAAAAACTGAGGTTCTGAGCATTCAAACTTAGTGACTGAAGCTGATCAGAGGAGAAAACACCAAGACTGGCAGTAGGCAGCTGGGGTCCTGCAGCCACCTTCTCTTTAGTTGAGAATCACTGATTTTTTTTTTTTTTTTATTAGATAGGATATAGTGTGCTCTTTTTTCAGTAAGATTTTGTTTTGCTTTAATCTTGGAAAATGAGCTGATTCTTATCTACTACTCCTGACTATCTCACACTAACATTAGCATCGTCTTTCACCTGCTTTACACCATTTTGTCAATTTTTAAAGTCTTTTGTGTTAGGGCCACCAGCCCTGTCTATACATCCATCTCCTCAATCTTTGCCACAAGCTCAACACTGAACCTGCACCTCATTCCAATCCACCAAGGACACTAAGAGATTAATAATCACTAAACACTGCTATGCACATTCACTCTTTGAAGCACAGCATGTTTGTCTATTGTCAAAGAGCAAATCAAAGTGATTTCCTGGCACTGAAAGCTTTGTATCTCGGGTCCCCACTGTACCAGTCGTCAAAGTGCCAACAGGTGATTCTACGTCCATCGATGGATCTCCCTTCACAGTCCTTACAAACACTGACTCATACCCCAATTCTTGCAGGAAACCCATTCTAGTACAACTCCTCTGCAGTCATCCTTCCTTTACTCTGGATTCATTCAGTGCCTAATAAAACCATGGGCATATGTGATGGGCTTAATACAAGTTACTGACAAAAATGGAATACAGATTTTTAAAAGATGTATTAATCATCAAGTTCCACATGAGACTCTCACTTTCAAAGCCATACAGGAGCAGACACATCTCTTCCTCTCAGGCTCAGGGTCATGGTGGATTGTTGATCCTTCTGTGACAATGTCTGGCCTTGAAACTTTAGTCTAATTTTGATGAAAATGTCACTTCTACAGACACTTAATACACAATCCAGAGATGATGAATAACCCCTTCTTTAACCTACCTTCCCCCTAGAAAAAAATCACCTTCGTTTCAGTTTTGATGAACCTCTATCCTCGTTTTATTCTGCCATTTCACTGGCAGAACAAACATCTCAGTAAAGTACTACTAATTCCTTTTCTAACTCTTCCTGTAGCGTGCACAATGAGGTGTTTTTCTTACCACCAGTGGAATATATGTTAATTAACAAGCAGAGCTGTTAAAATCTTTATTCTGGGTAGTTCCTCATTTAAATTAGCGTCTGTTCACTGTCCCCCCACTGCATCTTAAACATTCATTCACAACTCTATCAGAGAATGCTTTCTCTAATTTGTCTAGGAATTGAAATCACGGTCTGACTCACTTAACATTATTCCCTGCAATCGCTGTCACCATTCGGATGGTCCTGTGAACGAACCACATCGAGTCTGGCTGTTGCTGGCCGTGTGCTTGCAATGCACGTTTTTTTTATACAATTGAAACAAGATATTGAGTGACTGCTGGGGGCCTCAGATACACAAGTCAGCTCCCCCACCCCCTGCCAATTCACACACATTCTAATGACCATACCGGACCACACATCACAGCATCTCTTGGTGCATATTCCAAGCACAATTGCCAAGTTTCCTTGTATGCATTTGTAATTACTATGCAGGATTGTGCAATACTTTTTTATTTTAATTTTTTTAATTTTTTTTTTTAATCATTTGAAAGTACTCCTCTGTTAGGCCTTGTAAAGCCAATGGTGTATTAAGTAGTTAATCAATGTGTGCTCTTTACCCTGAAGCCTATTTTCCCTTTATAAAAATGGATCGGTTGAATTCTCCTTGTTAGAAAATGCCACCAAAATTACTGCCTTCATTTACAAAGATGGAGGACAATGATTAAGTTATAGTTATTAAACATTTCCTATTTCAGTGCTTATATATAAAGTTGGCTGGATGTCAAAGGTTTTTCCATAAATAAGTTAATGATTAACAAGACACAACTGGACTTTTAAATCGTTATTATGATCAGGAATTGTTTTTATTTTTGACAAGGGTAATTCATTCCCCTGACATTCCAGTCTTTTTCTTTTCTTTTTTTTTTTTTTTTAGAAAGTGTATCAAAAGAGGTCGAAATAACAAGAAAATATTTGGATATATTCTAAGATTCTTCTAAAATGTGAATAACAAAAAAGGATCATTAAGTGACAAATAAATTAAAAAATAGTGCTAAATGTTTCCATAATTGTTACCTATGAATTTGAGAATTTGGAGTGAGAAGTAGGCGGCACAAAACAACTCATTTAACAGATAAGGAGACAGGTCAGGGAGATGAACCAGCTTGCACAGCTGCATTTAGCTCCCGCTCTGTGCTGCTGACTGATCCTGGAGCTTTGCGGGAAACAGGGAAAAGTACGTCCTGATCCACACCGGAGCCGGAGCCTTGGAGAGCAAAGCCCCCGCTGAACGTAGCGTCCACCTGCCGCACAGGGAGGCGCCTTCGCGAAAAGGGGCTCAGACTGCGCTTCTGTGCACAGCGCACTACAGGCCCTCATCATGGCGGAGTCTGGATCCACAATCAGCTGCCTTCACACGAGTCCAGCTAATACCTCAAAGCAGAGATTTCTATTCTCCACTCCAGTAAAAGGTAAAAGCCTTCACGGTTCACTTAATAAAGCCATCAAATAGGACTAACGAAGCCAGATACAAAGTGGTAGAAAAGAGAAAACAAGAGAACAAAGAAGAAAAGAAAAAGACCTCCCCTCCCACCACGTCCCCATGCCACAGAGAAAGGTGAGGAGCTTAGACGAGGTGTGCGGGCATCTCCGAGTTCTCCAGGCTTTGCTGGAACACATTCTCCCGCGGAACAGATCCGCGCTACGCCAGGACAAACGCGCCTCCCGCGGCTCACTGCGCAAGCGCTCCGCTATCCGCAGTCCCAGCCCGGCCGTCCCAACCCGAGCCGCCGCCCACGGGAGGAGCTGAGCTAGCAGTGCACGGAGACGCTGGGTGCCTTGGCCCGTTTGTACACGTGAGCCTCCACAGCGGCAGACAGTACAAGGAACGAGGCTTTGGCTGTGGATCCCCGGTGGACCTAGAGAATCACCCCACACCGCCCACCTACGCATCTGGCAGCCCAATCTCTGGTCCCCGGTCAACACAGCTGGTACCACTCATCTGGGATTGCCCTGTTTCACAAACCTACTATCTACCATTTTAGTTTAAATTGAGAGGAATCATTATTATGGTGGGAAATATGACACGGAATGAAAGAACAGACAAAAGTACTTATGTTCGTAAGCAGTTACTTGTAGTTAATGTAATTATTTCATAACTAGAATTAGCATACTATAAAATACATAATACATTAAGAGCAAATATTTATTCGGGGGGGCAAGGATGGTTAAAAGAAAATAAATTTAATATAATCAAACGATGTCAACAGCTTAAAAAGTCACATGACCACACCAATAGATGCACAGAAGGCATTTGATAAAATTCCGCCATTGTAAGTTATTAAAACTCTGGATACATTAGGAATGGAAGAGCTCTACTTAAAAATGATAGACTGGTCTTCTAAAACAAACAGCAAGCGTAGAATGGTGAAATGCTAAAGCCATTTCTTTTAAGTCAGGAACAAAACAATAATGCATATCATCACCATTTACATTCAAAATTGTTTTGAACAGTCAACTGAATTGGAAAAGAAATAACAAAGTATTATGTGATTTTATACTTAAAAAAAAAAAAGTTCAGGCCAAAAAACTGGGATAGGCTGGAAATGTGCTAGAGATATGTTAAAGAAGGAAACCCCAAGCATGCCTGGAACACAACACTATTTATTTAGATACAGAAAATGGAGAATATACATTTTTCCTCCTTGCCTCCATAGATAAAATGCTAGAATATTTAGAATAAAAGCGATACAGGCAAAAAAAAATGTTTATACCTATTAAATGATATAAAACAGAATCTGAATAAATGGAAAAACATACCATGGGGATATTTAATACCATAACATCAATTATTCTAAAACTAATACATAAATTAAATGCAACTTCAATTAAAATTATATTTTTTAATTGAATGTCTAACAGTCGTCCCCCAAAAGATAAAAAAGACGGACACTGAAAGGGGCTAACCTTACTAAATATTAAAATACTATACAAAATACAAAGCACATGGTATTAGCATAAGATGAGATCAAAAAACAGGAAAATAATGGAGGGCCCAGAAAATAGGTTCTGACATTTACAGAATATAATAAATGATAAATCTGGCAGGCGGCTATTTCAAAAGTAATAATTATGTAACTGGCTACACATCTATAAGAAGGTTGGATGTCTGCCCCACATCAAAATAATAATATTTTATTGGTATTAAAGATTTAATAATATAAAAACAAAACAGATTTTAGGAGAAAGTTTAAGACACCACATATTCAACTAAAAATTGGGACTTTGTAGTCGAGATGGAAGATCCAAAAATGTCAAAGAAAAGAAATATATATTTGCTTATAAAGAGTGTTAACTGCTTTTGCCTAACAGAATATACCCCAACTTAGTTAAATGATCATCAGTAAATTGGGAAACATTCTCTGTAGAGTAGAAGATAGAAAATTGTTAATATTAAGGATATTCAGAGAACATTTTCCAACTGTTAACAATAAAGACAATACAGACAAAGGCTGTGAAAAGAAAACTCACAGAAGGCTACATTTAAATATCCAAGGGAAAAAAATCTGGGTTATGGCAATACAAATGAAAATGATGAGGAAGTATCACTTTACATCCACTAGATTGACAAAAATTAAAGAATTATGATCTGCTGCTGTTAGTATTTTCAAAGAAATTGTACTCTTTTCTGCTGCTGGTGAAAACAGAACCCCTTCATCCTTTTTGAAAATCAAACTAAAAACAACCATCTAAAGCAAAACAAATAAACAAAAACCCAATACTTTTGAACAAGAAATAACAGTCCTGGGAGCACACTTCCTACAAACAGGTTCACCAATCCATAAAAATACAATACGTGTATAAGATTATTTTTTGTGGAATAAAAATATGGGTAATAAAATGAACTGAGGAATTGAAGAATGGTGGTTTTGCTCCACCATTCTAGACCAGGGGCTTATAATGTCCTGTCTGGATTTACTTTATATAAATTCCTTTTTTTTTTTAATTTGTTTATTTTCTAGTATGGTCCAATTTATGCAGAGTTGTAAACCTCAAGCACTTCTTCAACCTTGTCACAAGCTCAAGAACCTATATACAATGTTTCTTACCACATCAGATATAAAACCTGTACTTGATTTTCAAGTTCCTTTAGCCTCCTGCCCTGTTCCCTAACAGGCATCATTAATATTACATCAGTCTCTTCACTGTCCCGAGTAATTTTCACATCCGGGAATTGGCAACTGCTAGTCCTCCAACAGAGAATGATTCCAAACCTCCTCCTCACCTACCCAGTCCCCACATTCTAAAGAAGTTTCTCAATTACACTCGTGACTTTTCTATTTTCTGGCTTTCAGTTACTTGTCTCTAATAAATGCCAGTGCTTGTGTACAAATCACCTTGGGCTATTGCTAAATAAGTGTACGATGCAGTGGGTCTGGGGTAAGGTCTGAAATTCTGCTTGTCTGACACGTTCCCAAGTTGATGTCAATGCTGGCAGCCTAAGTACCACATGAGTAGTGAAGATCTATGTCGATTCATTCGTAGTTAATCATGCCCTCTACGCTTAAGCCTGTGTCTATTAAAAAAAAAAAAATTACTACGTGTGACTTTACTCCAGATATTTTAAGTGCTTTCAGCATAAAATCTTTTTTAAAATTTCCTAGCTAAATTAGTAGCAATACTATCCACAGTTAAAGACATTTTAAAAATTGTGTCCCACAGTTTATAAATACCGGAGTTCTAGGCCTAATATTTGATCTAGAACTCATACTATTTCCATTTTTTCCAACACCTTCTCCGGAGAGATAATAGTATCACCCTTTCTCTACCCTTAAGGTTTCTTACAGTGCAATGCACATATCACTGCAAAAATATTTATGGGATATGTGGAAACTGCCTTCAGAAAGTTTAGGCCCTTATAGAGAAGATGGGTTCAAAGAATTTTCTAGATCTGGAAAGAAAACATGGAAACAGAAGGCCTATCTTTAATAAAAGTTTTCAGAAAATGGAGTGGGTTTCCTTGAAAAGTAACAGGTGCCCTATTAGAGGAGTCATTTAAACAACTGATCTAGACGGTGAAGCATCTAGATGAAATGACCTCTAAAATTCCTTCCAACTTGAAGACCCATTGACAAGGATAACTTTAATGCTTCTCCAACACCATAAGAATTAACTCAATGGTGCTCAAATGTTGGGTGATATGAAGGTGACGCACAGGTGGCGAGTGAACACATGAGCTGAACTGTCTTTTTCTTGGTATCTGCCCACTTCCACGGCTCATTTTTCTTAGTATTGGTAGTTCACCCTTCCCACTTATACAGAAAACTGTGCAGGTGAATCCAGCACAGAGAAACTTGCACATCCCACATACAGGCTTGAACTAATGTCACTTAGCAACATTTCTAACCTTCGAGGGATTGTAACTTCTATACAGTATTCATAATGTGATGCCTTTAAAGAAATACGAAATAAAAAATGACCTAATTGGAGAACTGTGAGACATAGATAAGCTGAAATGAAGAAAAATACCGAGAAGCCTTGAAAGCATTTTCTGACATGAAGCAACTTAATTCATCCCAAATGTTATGCTAAAGCAAGTTATATGATTCTGCCAGATGTTTCTCTTTAGAAGAATTTTATTATACCAGAGAGAGCAATTTCTTTTAATGAGAATATTTTTGAATAATATTTGTTCTTGAAACCACTGCTTTCTTTGTTTCATACCTAATGAGAATAATTTCCTTTGATTCATAGGCATTTTTATACTTCTGCTGGTTCAATCAAAATACCAATTAACTACATGCATAATATGAGAATGAAGAGAGGACCTTACAGCTCAGTTTCAGAAAATGTGCGTCAATTGCAGAAAGCACGTGATTGGTGTCTTAAAGGATCCACAGGTGAAGGATGATAAGCAAAGCCTGTGGTTAATGGACTGGTTTAGTATCATCTCTGGATAGCTGGGTAATGTAAAGTTGGAACAGTGAAAAAATGACAAACACCAAAGAGGTATGTCTCAGTCACCATAAAATCGAAGCAAAATGCAGATACCGGTCTCAATGTAGAACATGGAATGTGAGGTCCTGATTTTTGCAAAAACTTACATGAAATGTTTAGTGATACCAATCATGTATATATAAAATAAGTGAATCTGTTTAGAGAGAAGGTATAAATTAGAAAAACATCATCACTTAGAATTTGGAAAAGGAAAACTGGACAATAATTTTACTTCTGAGAGTGGCAAGTAAACCAAATAGAACTCAAAACAGAAAAATAAAGCATTTTAAATAGGTAGTCATGGAGGTGACATGTGTAGCATGAAACACAAGGGAAAATCCACCGCTAAGGGATAAATGCTTTCACAGTATTGTTGCAGATGTGAGAACGCTTAGCCATGGGTTCTAGGAAAACTAAACAAGTTGAAAAATGAGGCAATTATTAACTCCAGATAAAATAAAAAGTTGTAGAAGAAAGAAAATACAATTATGATACAATACTAAGGTTAATGCTAAATAATTTTTAGAGTCACAATAAATAAATATATGGATTTAACAAAAGAATAATAAATAGAACAACCTAGGGAGAGGCACTTTACGGAGGTCAAAGGCATGATTTTATAGGAAGCTTCTGAGGAATCTCCCTCCGGCTGAAACAGGAGCTGAGCTATCAGCATGTGATTACAGGCATCTGATCTTTCCCAGTATGATTAACCTGGCTGAGGTGTGCTACAATGTCTTAAAATGTCAGCAAATTTATAAAAGCCATAGTCATACTATATTGCGGACAGAACACTGGTTTTTTTTGTTTTTGTTTTTGTTTTAAGATTTTTATTTATTTATTTGACAGAGACACAGCAAGAGAAAGAACACAAGCAGGGGGAGTGGGAGAGGAAGAAGCAGGCTTCCCGCGGAGCAGGGAGCCCAATGTGGGGCTCGATCCCAGTGTCCTGGGATCATGACCTGAGCCGAAGGCAGACTCTTAACGACTGAGCCACCCAGGTGCCCCCAGAACACCGTTTTATAAGGTGTGATATTAGTGCATTAAGTCATCTCTCATCATAAAACACGAGATTCTTTACAAAAAATAAAAATGTATTTCTCATCAAATTGTACAATCAGTTCCTGGTTCATAGTAAGTATACACAAATCTACCTGGAATCAGTAATGGTTAACACTGTTTTTGCAGCAGCAAGATCCTAGTGTCAACAAGTTTAATAATTTTATATTATTTAAAAAAAATAAAATCAGTTTCAAAATCAGGAGGAAAAAATGCTAAAAATAGGAGCATAATATACACATATATTTGTAGAGAAAATATATAGGTATATTCATAATGTAGATGAACATATATATATTGGTACATGCATGGAATGAGATAACAAAATCAACTAATGCTTGGCCTGGAAGCCTTCCATCTGCAGATAAAAACCAAACCAATGAGAAATGAACCTGGCAGAATTTTAGGAATCTCAGTTCCCCAAAATGTGGGTCTTTAAAATCATCTGTTGTCCTAAACCAAACATTCAGTATACCAAGCTGAGCTACACTAGGGAGAGTAAGTCATAAGTTTTCAATTGTTTACCTACAAATTCAGGCCTCTGACACCTGGAAGATCCTGATTGGGAGCTATGCCCTCCATGACATCCCAGACATGGTGCATTTTACAACAGTAGCCCCATCTTGCAGGTGAGCCCTATCTAATTCTAGTTTGCTCTCACAGTCTGGTTTACCCATCTTTCTCTCTGTGTTGCTGAAGTTCCAGCATGCTTACAGCCATAGCCAAGCTGCACTGGGGAGGGGGGGCATTTAAACACTGGAACTAGCTAGAGTAATGACATTGCAAATGGTATGTTTTGGAGAGAGAGAGAGAGATCTGGCAGGAGCAATGAAGCAGGAAAATGGCACGGCAATAGTGGGATGGTGATATGGTAATAATGAACATAGTGAGATGCTAGGTCCCAACACATAACACAGAACCAGATGAAAATCCCCAAGATGACTACAGGAGGCGTGGAAGAAAATAAGGCTAAAAGTTAAAAAAAGAAAAAAAGAAAATAGAACCAGGCAAAGACCGGATAATCCAACTCTCTGCGGGGTTTGCAAGAGAATTATTACTTCGATATATACATTTTTAAATTCTTTCCATACCCTTAATTTTGCTGTCAGCTGCAACCCTCAATTGTTGCTACTGTGATAGTTCTCCCGTATCAAAGTTATTCAAGATTTACACATTATCGTTTTCTTCAATTCTCTTTTCCATTTCTCTGTACAAGTCACTTCTGTCAGGCTTCGGCCTCCACTACTCCACCGAAGCTGACTCCTGTAGATGTGACAGGTGACCTCCATCTGGTTGCCAAATCCCTGGTGAATTTCAGTCCCCATCACAAGTGTCATGGTGCAGCATTTGACAGTTGTGTCTGCCCCGCTCCTGGATACGTTTTCTTTACTTGATTTCCAGTACATTGCACTTTCTTGGTTTTTCCTACTGCCTCCCTGGCCGTTCCTTCTCGGGCTCCTTTGCTGCTTCTCTCTTCCACCCCTCCTTCTAATTTTAGAAGGGCCAGGCCCCTGCCCTCTTCTCTCTAGCTACACTCACTTTTTGGTGATGTCATCCAGTCTCCTGGCTTGAAATGCTGTATGTGAGCTGATGACTCCCAACTGCATATCTCTAGTCTAGACGTCTTTCCTGAACTCCAGACATGTCTAGACTGCGCTCAAAACAACAGCATGGTGAAATTTCTAAAACATAAGACTGTGTTAATTTATTGCTGACCAATCTCAGCTCCCCACTTCAAAGAAAAAGCAAGGTTCATAAAAAGTCCCACAAGGACTTGTATGATCGGACTCCTCATTACTTTCCTTACTTCCTCTTTCCTTAGTCTCCCCATCTCTCATTCTACATGATACGCTGGCAGCCTTACCATTCTTTAAACACATCAAGTGCATTCTTCATGAGAGCCTTTCCCCTAGCTATTTCCTCTTACCAGAAATTCTCTCCCCCAAGTGTCCTCATGGCTGACTCCCTCTTTCAAAGCTGCACAAATGAGGTTTTCTCCAGAAGCTCTATTTAAAATAACAACCCACCCTGCAGTCTATAGCCCTCTATATGTGCTCTTTTTTTTGTTTTCCATAGTATGTACCACAGAAATTATTGTAGAAATGACTGACTTATCAGGGCACAGCAATAAGCAAAAATGTCAGAAAGTGATTGTGGGAGCTCCATGACAAAGGGCTGGAGAGTTCCCTAATCCTAACTGGAGGGTTTCTGAACTCAGGTTCCACAGGCCCAGTGGATTCCTCTCCTAGAATGAGTGCCTGGGGCTCCTGGGTGGTGCAGTTGGTTAGACTCTGACTCTTGGAATCTGCTGGGGTTGTGATCTTGGGGTCGTGATATCAAACCCTGTGTCAGTCTCCATGCTCAGCGTGGAGTCTACTTGGGGTTCTCTCTCATTCTCCCTCTGTCCTTTTCCCCACCCCAATAAATAAATAAATCTTAAAAAAAAAAAAAAATGAATGCCTGAAACTTTCTAAGGTTTTCATGGACTGGGTAGCTGGATTTCCTAGACAACAACTCTAAACTACTACCCAAATGATCTGGGCACTCAAGTAGTCCCTCCAATAGCAAACAGCTGTTCACATGTTCTTGCAGTAAGAAGGGAAAAAAACAGAGGGTGACACCAATTCCCTGGAACACAGACTCATTTCACGTCCAGCAGTAGTCCCTGCTAGGTTACGGAAGAAGTGAGGGACCCATGCTTAGCTTATAGGGTCTCTCAACAAAGCATATTCTTCATCCCATACTATGTGATGATGCATAATTTGCCCTTTCTCCCCACACAAGAATTACCATCTTTTTCTCATTGGAATGTAAGCTTCCCAATGGCTGGTAACTCTGTCTGTTGTATTCTAAGTGATGGAACAGTACCTAATACATAGTAGAGACTGAATAAATATTTGTTTAAATATTTATTTAATCAAGGATAACTCAAATGCTTTTGTCTACTGGGAAAGGTAGACAAAATAAATAAAATAGAGTGTAGAAGAGGAGAAGGTATAAAGAAAAATGACTTAACTCTTTCTTTGTTTTTGTATTTCTTATGGAGAAATGGTGCCTTCTGAGAAATATTGCAATTGCCTGTGCCTCCCAGACAAAACCACCTGAAGTTCTTGAGCTACATTTCTTGATGACCTGACTGACAAAAGACTATATTCTTGCCATCTGTAGTAGTTAGCTATTGCTGCATAACAAAACACCCCATAATTTAGAGCCTGACGCAATAAACATTTACTATTGCACAGTATCTTTTGGTCAGGAATCAGACAGCAACTTTGCCAGGTTATCTCATCTGAGGCTGTCCCATGGGCTGCAATCCAGGGGTCTGCCAGGACTGCAGTCATCTTACAGCTCCCATGCATGAAGATCTGCTTCCAAGGTCAGTCACATAGCTAATGGTGGGCCTCTGAAAATCTGCTTCTGGGCTCACTTATGTGGGTCTCTCCGCAGGACTGCTTCACAAGAGGCTGGATATACAAATGGGCAATGATCAGACCATCTATAAAAACACAACCTGCAGCAACCAGTCCAGAAAGCCAAATCGTAACCTCTGCATCTATCTGCCCAGGAGGTGAAACCACGACCTTTGTAGTAACTGGCCGCAAATGGCCAAAACTAACTCCACTTCGAGTTAGTCCACCTTCAGCTCCCCCATACCAACAGCCTCCAACAAGTAACACTTGAAGCCTTCCCTCTTTTACCCTCTGTCAAGGCTTCCCACACCTCTGCTGGCCTTTGAGTCTCTCCCACACTTAAGTCACAGTGACAGACTCTCTTGCCATAGCCAGTCCTGAATAAATACCCTTTGCTTGTTCTCGCTGGGCGGTCTGCACCTATTGCCACAGTCACAACATGGCAGCTGGCTTTCCAGAGAGGGACTGATGTGAGAGACAACAAGGGAGAGCACCTAAGATCAAAGCCACAGTCTTTTTATAACCAAATCACTAAAGTCACAGCCCATCTTTTCTGCCATCTTCTTTCCATTAGAATTGAGTCAGTAAGTCCAGCCTACACTCAAGCAGAGGGCGTCACACGAGGGTGTGCATCCTGGAGGCAGGGATCCCGGCGGCCATAGTAGAGGCTGCCTACACACAGGCTCACCTAACTCTGACAAACATTTCTTAACTGCTGGCTGCAAGTTTATTTTGGATCTTAAGTATAAATTTCTACTGAGATTCTTTGAACCAGACTACTCTTAGACTTGTTCTATATTCATACATATTTTAACATAACACTATTTAAATGAATGGTACATGTTAGAAAGAGCATAACTGAATGAATATTCTTGAAAATATGCAAAGGCACATTTGGGTCTTTGGCTTGGTGATATCTAAGCAGAGCTCTGTTGTGTGACCGTAAACCAACCATCTGCCTGACGCTGCCCCAGCTATTTGAGAACTAACATGCTAGATGCAAGAGCTTAATTTATTATTCATTGGCATCCAGAGTGTTAAAAATATTGAATCTGACTGCCAATGGCACAGGTTATCCCTTCACAATTGTCCCAAAGTCCTCTCCAAGCTCCCTATCGGCTTGTACCTGTCATTTCACTCGTGCCTTTTTTTTACCTCCTGATTTTTATTTACATTTGTATTTTTTTCAGTCACTGTGCTAATGCCACAGCTTTAGAAACCCATATGTATAAAATATTGGCAGTTAAAAGCTTATTGTTTAATTTTTGTGGTGGACTGAATCACTCACTCATTCTTATTCATTCATTTACTTCTATTCAACAGATGCTGTAGAGTATGCAGTGGTGAGTTACAAGTCTAGCTTGTGGCATAAAATCAAACAAACACGTCACAAAACCACCACCACCACAACTGCAATACCTGGTATTAAGGAAGAGTGCACAATGACATGCTAATGTTCCTGAGAAAAGTGTACTGGAAAACCAGAGAAGAAGTCGTTCTTCAGTTACTGTCATGGCTGAGCCCTAAAGACCAGAGCGGAAGTAAGGGGGAATGGCAGCTGTGAAGCCTCAAGATAGGAAGCAGCTGTGTGCATTAGGGCAACTAAGAGAATGCCAGGGGCCATACAAGAGGAGCCCATAGAACAAGATGAGCCTAGAGAATCATCAGGCTGAGGACAGACCGCACAGAGCTTAGGTTGCTTAGCTCATAATGACAGAGATACTTAAGAGTATTTACGTTAGTCAGAAACAGTAATTAAACAGGGGAGCTCATTAAACATTATTCAGATACAATAATTAAACATAGTCAGATAGTATAATTAAACATAAGCTGAGTATAGCAATTCAAATAGTATTACACCAGAAAGGTCAATTTAGGTGGATAATTGGCTCAAATTTTTCAGCTATAAGAATCAATTATCTGAATTAGTTGGCCTTATTAATTAAATCTTGGAAACCAAAAGATCGTGAAAAGAATAGATTGAGCTTCCTCCCCACCCCCCCAAAAAATGTTCCTAAAATATAAAACAAAGCAATATGAAAGCAAGAAATGTGCTATAGATAAGATCATCCCACCAATATTATGTTTCTATTTACTATTAAAATTCAGCTGAAATTGATCAATATTGCATAATCTGTATGATGTCCACCCTTTAGGAAGAATTTAAGTAAAGTGTGAGGTGGTACAACCTTGTTTTAAGTGATGACTGAAACAAGCTTTGCTTTCAAATCTGATCTTTTTCCACCTCTTTCAGCTTGCTTTCTCTGGTCCAGCCCATCATCAACTTAAATGTATAGTGACCATTTAAACTTTTTTTTAAAGATTTTAGATTTTATTTATTTATTTTAGAGAGAGGGGGAGAGGGAGAAGGAGGAGGAGGAGCAGAGGGAGAGGGACAAGCAGACTCGATGCTGAGCACAGAGCCCCATGCAGGGCGTGATTCCACGACCCTGAGATCCTGACCTGAGCTGAAATCAAGAGTTAGATGTTTGAGCCACCCAGGCGCCCCGACCATTTAAACTTCTAAAATATTCTATAACGAGAGAAAGTTCTTGAAGACAATATGCATCCTATGTTGTTTCTTAGGACATGAAAACATAGTGCATTTCTGAATTCCATAAAATAGCTAAATAATTTATGAAAATATCTAGAGAAGTCATAGGCCACATTATTATTCTTTTTTATACAGACTGTATAAATATATATGTAGATAATGTTCAAAAGTAACCATCATGTCTGCATACACGCATAACTGAATCTCTCTATATTGTTTATACATAATCTGTGCCCTGTGATTTGTGGCAGCAACCAATTTTTCAAGTTTATCCCATCACCCGCCACCTTGATTTTTGATAAGCCATGTAACTTAAGCAGAATGATCACCATATATGAAGGCACTTGAAATTCAAAATGTCCAAACCGGAGTCTAACATCTCCTTTCTCTACCAAAGTGCCCAAGCCCTGCTTCTATTTCCCCAATGTCAGGTTTCTCAAGCTCAGTGATAGGAGTGGGATATGCTCTGTTGTTAGGACTGCCGTGTGCATGGTAGGATACTGAGCAGCAACCTTGGCCTCTACCCAACAGAAGCCAACAGAAGTCCCACCCCACTCCATGTCGTGACAATCAGAAATATCTCCAGACAACAACGCAAAATATCTCCAGGCATTGCCAGATGTCTCCTGGGAGGTAAAATTCCCCCCACCCCAGATGGAAACTACTGGGCTAACCCTTTTCTTTCAGGTTCGTAGCACCAGCATCCACCCAGTTTCCCAAAAAGTTTTGAATATCATCATCCTGGACTCCCCCCGCCCATCCTGGACTCTTCTCCTCTCTCCATGTAGTAGGATGATCCTTCATCCTAGCTACACTCCTAGTGCAAGCCTTTATTGTCCCTTATCAATTACATCAGCCAACTAGCTTGTCTCCCTACTTCTGATCTCACCTCTTTAATTTACCTTCTTTCTCCTGCCGTGTGATCTTTCAAAAATACAAATCTAAAACTAACACAGCTTTGCTTAAAATATTCAGTGGTTTGCCAACATCCATGGTAAAGAGTATAGGAGTATTATATATAGGATACTATATATATATTAATACATACATAATATATGTAATATATACTTACATATATTTATTTGGCATCTACATACATATGCATACATGTAATGGGTTTATATACACATGCACACGTATATGTACACAATATGTGTGTGTACATCCATACAAATTCATTTATGCTTCACTCTAACTTTGTGAGGTATCTGATGCTTTTCTCCCCATTTTCTAGTGGAGAAACTTCCAGATGCAGAGATAAAGCCACTTTCCTGCATCTCACATTCTGTAAGCAGTAGAACCTGGATTTATTTATTTTTTTATTTTGTTAGTCACCATACAGTACACCATTAGTTGTTGATATAGTGTTCCATGATTCATTGTTTGTGTATAACACCCAGTGTCGAGCCTGGATTTGTTCTCAGGTCTCCACTACCAAACTTGAGTTCTTTCTTGCTAAACTGGGTTTGCCAGCCCTCCTTATTTAGATTTATATTGCCAGAGGCTAGCACTCTTCCTAGAATATTGCAGGTACTCAGTAACATTTGTTGAATAAATAAGCACACTAAATAGGTATGGCAGGAAAGACACAGACTGGGATTTCTGGAGATTATCCAAAAATTAGTACTTACAAAGAAGAGAGAGTTTCATCTGGCTTTGGACCATGGACCGATCAGTCATGGGTGGGAGAGTCATGGATGTTGTAGCAGAGGTTTTGAGATTTCATCAAGGTCTTTACCAAACAACTGATATGATTTCATAATACGGAGTTTCTCTGCCATATATATGTTATTATTAAATATTTTTCTAAGACCTCACATTTATCCATCTTTATAATAATGTCTTTGAATAAAATCTCATTCCTATCCAACACATAGTTCTCCTAGGATATTTTATGCAGTTAAGTGAAAATTAGGTTATGGTCTATAATATGAAAATTAGGCTATGGTCTATATTGTAGACCATATTATAGACCTAATTAGCAAATCTATACTCAGTAATCTTTGTTTCCATCCCATGATTGATTATATCCTTCAATAATATTTTTTGGTGAATTGTTGCTTGCCATTTAACGTTAGGTGATACTCATGCATGATGCCAATAAGGCTATTCCAAAAAATCACATGCACATCTACAGACAGCATACACAGCTAAGATAATAGGACATTTAAATTCAGCCATCAATTTAAGTGTCCTAATTACTGCACATTGCCCCTATTACTGCTATTTCTGGAAAAAGAATACAAAAGACCATACTGCCTTTCAAATTGGTTAGTAAATGTAGTGAGAAGAAACAAAGCACAGTGAAGTTTGAAGGGACAGAATAATGCATGGAGGCTGACTCTATGGAATACATTTCTCAACTGACGTAATGATCTCGAAAAGGATTTTCAGGTATGCAGAGATGATCTCAGCTATGATTTGTATTTATTAGGGGAACTAGTAAATAACATGCTGCTGTGCTGTGCAGTTAAGAGACTTCATAATTTTTTTCACCTCAAAATAGAGATTCCTCTGGGAGTTGAATGCCAGACAATATCTTCTCCTGATAAAATAGCAGTTTTCTCCATCAGGCAATTAACTCCATATATTTTTAAAATTTTACCCTTTAGCTGACAGGCATTTTAAAAAGGTTTTTCTCTAAAGTCAAACATACTGGAATATTTATTTATTGCTGCTCTGGGCCTCATCATTAATGATATTCTCATCAATATTTTGTATTCTATTTAGTGATAAAGAAGAAAACCAATAAATATTTTGTACTCTACTTGGCCAAGTTCACACTGATAAATCTGCCTAGTACAAAATATTTATTGTTTTTCAAAACTTTAAATGTCCTTCGGGATCTGTACCCTTTATTATATAGCTGTCCAAATCATTTTTGTTATAAAATGGATACATTAAATTGAAAATCCCTTTCAAACATATATTAATGACATTATACATACAGTTTCACTAATCATGACTCCTATATGGTTCCACATATTTCCAGAAGGCTCTATATTGAAAGGTCAAAATTGTTTATAAATTTTAGAATGTGCTTATGTATGTTATCTCAGAATTGGTTGAGGAAATATCAGTTACTATATAAGCTATCTTGTTTTAAATTCTCAGAATTCTTTTTCAGGTTAATTTTATGGAGATTGTAAAATGAAAAAAAGAATGACTACAGCCTTCAATATCATGCAGTCTGAAATTATCCAACTCTCATATCACACTCTCGTTTGCACCTGATACATGGAGAAGGCCATTCATTCAGTCTGTCAGTTTCTGAATAAGTACATATTACGTACCCTGAAGCAAACAAAATTCAACAAGACATATTTAGTGCCATCAACTGGATTTCAGCTCCATAATAGGCGAGAAATGTGTAAAGAAATCATTGCAATACTGTGTACCAGATGCAATGATAGGCCTAGAAGCACTACTTTGAGATCATTATAAAAGAAGCAGGTGATTCTCTCTGTATAAGTATTTATGAGGAGAAGCAATGCCAAAAGACAAGCTGAGCTGCAACTGGGTCTAAGCCTTAATATTGGGGTAAAAGCATACAATAAGCAACAAAGAATAGAGAAAATAGAAATCAACCTGAAACTGTGAAGAGCCAGGAAATTGTGCAAAGTTCAATATGTGAAATATAATTTTCACCAGTATTTTGTTTCTATATTTCATGATATAAATATTAGAAAAGTAGAAACAAATGAAGAAAAATATTAAAATACTCATAGCCTAATTAAACAGAAACACATTGTTGATCTAAAGTATATCCTTCCTGACATATATATTTTAATAGATCATATTATATAAATATATGCTGCCCAGTGATTGAGTTTCATGGGTAATATAAATATATTTCTACAATAATAAGCAATTTACAAAGTAATCTTAATAGCTAAATATTATTCCACTATACAGAACACTGTATGTTCTTCAAGGTAGAATTTCTGGGCCAAAGTGCGTGGAAATTCTAAAAATTATAGACATATATCATGTTGCCCTACAGAAAGGTGATGGTAATTTTCACTGTATATGGCAGGAATCCCCCAACATTCAACTTAAAAGGTGAATCTTTCCAACTCAAAATCTTAGGGCACTTCTAAAATCTCATCAATGTCTTCTTAAGACATATCAGCAAGAGATCCACTAAACATGCAAAGACAGCCATGGTTAAGATAAGGGAGTGAGGATGGGTGGGAGGGAGGAATAACAAAGGGACACAAGAAAACTTTTGGGTATGGGTATTGTTTGAATGGACATGTTCACTATCTACATATAGATGATGGTTTCACCTGTTTATCCATATGTCAAAACATATCAAATCATACATTTAAAATATGTGCAGTTTATTATATATTTCAATGATATCTTTAAAGCTCTTTAAAAAGTAACATCTGATAAAAGATGTAATTTAATTAGTTGTGAACTATCTATGATGTCTTAACTTAGGAAAGTGATGAGAATTTTTATAAAAATAATGGCACAAGGAGGGAAAAGGGGAAAGAAGAAAACTGTTTTCAACACTGCCCTGGACAAGAATCTCTGATTAACATGAACAGTACTATGTAGGAACATCCTTTGAGTTGACCAGCAGGTGAGCACAGATTGATGGGCATACGAGTTACAGAAGTGCTTCCCTGCTGAATGGCATAGGAATAATCCCAATATGCTCAGTAACAGATACTAGAGGCAAGACCCCCTACATCAGAATCCCTGGTATAGGAGCAAGGAATCTGTCGTCTTTCTCATTCCCAAGTTCTCAAACACAACTCTGAGAACTAATATCAAGATTCATGCAAATCACTTGACTTTAATTCATTGTCCAACAAGCAAACTTCTCCACAACTTCATCTCCTAAGAAGCCAACTTCATACCTGTCACCAGAAGAGTGTGCCAAATAAAAAACACATGTTTAGAATTCCATAATTAACATAACACATTTATTTTATAAATCAGTTTCTTTTAAATCTGATACCCAACTGATTGATTCTGGGGAAACTAATAAAGTTGTGTGCTTAAACATGCAAATTAAAAAATCAAATCTTAGGCAGTGAAACACCCACATGTAATCATCCTCTGAGACTCTTGTCGGCACCATCTGAATTACAATAGTATCTACATGGACAAACTTTTTAAGTTGATAGTTTAAAAATATATGAATGGTTTCATAAGTTGAAGTGCCCAGACTACAGGTAGTTAAACTCAGGGTATTAGTGGAGATATCAGAGATACAGCAGGGAAAGGTAATGCTGATAAACCAAAGTGAATTTCAGGATTCTATAATATGACCAAAAAAGCTATTAGATATGTTTTCATCCAGAATGTGAGAAGACTATATGCACCATTTAATGAGAAAAGAGGGTGTCCATAATTTGAGAACCTGAATCACTCTGACCATTTCTGCAGAAGTTTGAAAGCCACGTGTATTCTTTTGGGTATTTATATTTACCTGGTGGTATGCTAAAATTCATAACTGTTGGATAAAATTCTTTTATAACCTTTATATATTAAGGCAGTCAGCAAACTAATAATGCACTCCCATAAAACTCTTGCCAATGTAAATCACTACTGAGAACTCAGCCTGACATTTGAATTACTTGAATTTATATCAATGACTTACTGAATATTCAGCAATGTTAGAAATACACTCAATATTAATAATGACTTTGAAGAGAAAGTCCTGGCTGAGAACTGCTGGATAGTTTTTGAAATGAAAACTTAAACAAGGGGCACCTGGGTGGCTCAGTCGGTTGAATGTCTGACTGTTGATTTCGGCTCAGGTCATGATCTCAGGGTCATGGGATCCAGCCCTGCATCAGGCTCCATGCTCAGCGGGGAGTCCGCTTGAGATTCTCCCCCTCCCTCTCCATCTGCCTCTCTCCACTGCTCTCTCTCTCTGACATAAATAAATCTTAAAAAAAAAAAAAAAGAAAATTTAAATGAAAGATTTTTTTCAACTTTATCATGAAATTTTATAATTTCACTAAAATTAAGAATATTTTTCCCAATGTAGAGCAAATGACATTTGGCTATGTTAAAAAGCTTATGAGAATTTTGTGCCACCAGCATTCATAGTTCTTTTCCAATTTGCTTTCTCTGGAGTCTAATATGGAGTAGTCAGACATAACTAGGACCAAATATCTGCTTTCACATTCAGGTTAAGAAAAAATGGTTTTATTGGTCTTAATTGAGTGCATGTTGAAAACCAAGTACCTTCATTATTTTTTTTTTTTTTTAAGATTTTATTTATTTATTTGAGAGAGAGAGAATGAGAGACAGAGAGCATGAGAGGGAAGAGGGCAGAGGGAGAAGCAGACTCCCCGCCGAGCAGGGAGCCCGATGTGGGACTCGATCCCGGGACTCCAGGACCGTGACCTGAGCCGAAGGCAGTCGCTTAACCAACTGAGCCACCCAGGCGCCCCAAGTACCTTCATTATATTTGACAGGCTCCAGGCAGTTTTATTTTTCTTTCAAAGTTTTGTTATCTTGTCTTGCCTTGTTTTGTTTGCTTAATTTTGTTTTGTTTTCCTACATAAAAAACAAATGAAAAGAGGGTAAAGCAAGTTTAATGGAAAGATGTTTGTGGTATATGGTCAAGAGAAAAGAGTACGTTTTAAAAGGGTATATTTTGCGGAAAAAAAAAAAAAAGTACATTTCCAAATTACGTACCGCCTGTGTACTTAACATTCTTAAAAGGATAGGACTGTAAAGATCGGGAACAGACTGGTGGGTGGGGACTGGGACTCAGGTCCTCAGGTCGGGGGATAGGTGAGCTACAAGGCGTAGCAAAGGGAGTTCCTTTTGGATGATGGAACAGTTCTCTACCCTCTCTGCTGTGGTGGTTATGCAAACCTAAACATGTGATCAAACTGCATAGAACCACACACACACACACACACACACACACACACACACATGGATGTATGTGAAAACTTACAAAAACTGACTATGGTCTATAGCCCAGTTAACAGTATTATTCCAAAACCAATTTTCTGGTTTTGCTATTGCACTACAGTATGTGGGGTGTCACCTTTGGAAGAAGCTGGGCATAGGACTTAAGGGACCCTACGTACTATTTTTGCAGCCTCTCATGAGTTTATAATTATTTCAAAATAAAGAGTTTTGTTTTTTTTTTTTATAAAAGCTATGTATGCATTTTATAAAGCTGGCTATAGTAATCAATAGCAGCAAAATTAAGTTTTTGGTGATTTGTTACTGCCTGGAAAAACTCCACCAAATGTACATGATACGTTTGGGATAATTCTGAAAAAAGAAAAAAATCCATGTGAAATACACTAAAATTCATTGGAGAGAGCACTGGGGCCAGGGTGGGGCAGATAAGGGAGTTCCGCAGCCTTGCTTAAAGATGCCACAACTCAGGTAAACAGAAGGTCTCTGGAGCTGCTGATAAGCACAGATGTGCTCTGCATGACATGCTGTGGACAGAACAACTCACCGTGGTTCCAAGTATAAGTCTTGATGACAATCACAGGGCAGGTGCAGCATAATCCAGAGTGAATAACACTGAGGGTGGGTCAACATTAGGGTAGTTCATGATCTCTCAGTAATACCAAGAGGGGGCAACCGGTAGTATAATAACAGCAGCCGGTGGCTCAGCACTTCCTACGGACTGGACGCTGTGGTGCAGGTGAGCTCGTTGTACATTCGTGAGGACCTATGTGGAACCACAGGGAGCCAGCTTCAGCTACGTAAGGTGGAGTGTCCAATCAGAGACAGCAGAGAGATATCACTCAAGGACAGACAGAGATGTCACTCCCTAGACCCAAGAGACCACGGCAGAGATACTGCAAGTCAAGTTCCAGGATGTTGGGAGTGATGTCTTCCTTTGGCTCTGTCTCCACAGTCCTTATGCGGTGCCTGGCACAGACTAGATTTCAGTAAATGTACGGAAAACTGAATGGTGATGACATATCTGAGTGTGTGTGTGTGTGTGTGTGTGTGAATGAGTGAGCAAGTGCATGTATTTGTTTTATAGTAAAAAATCTGGAAGGTACAGTACAAAGTTAACAGTGAGTATTTCTGGATGCTAGAATTATAGAGAATTTACTTACGCTTTTTCTCTGTTACCTTGTCTGTATTTTCTACTTTTCATAATAAACATACTATACTTTTAAAATAAAATAATAAAAGTGACCTGAACCTTAAGAGGCCTTCTCAATCACTATCTGTATCCAGAAAAACCAATTATATGTATCAAGTAATAGAGCTGACTTTCCCATTGTTTAATATATAACAGAATGGCTATTTCACATTTTACTTGTTGTTTTTTTTAAATGGTACTTAACCAGGGGCGCCTGGGTGACTCAGTCGGTTAAAAGGCTGCCTTCTGCTCAGGTCACGATCCCAAGGTCCTAGGATCGAGCCCCGCATCGGGCTCCCTGCTCAGCGGAGAGCCTGCTTCTCCCTCTCCCTCTGCCTGCCTCTCTGCCTACTTGCGCTCTCTATCTCTCTGTCAAATAAATATATAAAATCTTTAAAAAAAAAAAAAAAAAGATTAATGGTACTTAACTTGCTTCATTACAAAAACAAAAACAAAAACTATCTAAATGCAACTGAAGACAGTATTGTTTTGCTTTTAATGGAAAGAAAAATTGTGCCACTCACGTAATAAATCTTTATGTCTAACACATAGCCCCAGGGTCTAGAATCGTACCTGACATAAAATCAATTTGCAATAAATGTTGGATAAATGAATGAAAAGGCTAAAAGGAAGCATCCTAGAATTGAAATAGCACTGTGTATACTAAGGAACTTTTCCATTACTAGTATATAACCTTACCAAAAAGTTCAAACGGAAGAGAATCACCACTAAGTGAACAAAAATGTAAGGAAGACTTCACAGAGAAGGCTCCTTGAGCTGGAGGGGTTCCAGCAATGCGTGAGCACCTTTCAGATTTGACAGTGACACCGTGGTCAGAGAACAAATGACAGGCCTCATTAGTGGCCTCATGTTTGTTTGCTATGCCTCTTTGGTATATGGTTTTACTGTCCCCGAGACAGTGTGTTGGTATGATGATTAGTTGTTTTTTTGTGTGTTGTTTTTTTTTTATTTCCAAACAAATTTATTACTCAGAGTCCAAAACTTTCTGTGAGCCCTGGCCCAGAAACTTCCCCTGGTCCTGATGGAGATCCAAGCTTCTTAAGCCTCAAACTCAAATTCAAAGTACTGTGGGTCAAAGTAGTAGATGTGGACATAACCATCTTCACCCCCGCTGCTGTAGCTCTTGCCATCAGGATGGGAGGCAACACTGTTGATGGGTCCGAAGTGACCCTTGACTCTTCCAAACTCTTCTTCAAAGGCCAAGTGAAAGAACCTCGCTTCAAACTTGCCAATCCTGGTGGAGGTGGTGGTTATATCCATTGCTTCCTGACCACCACCCAGCACCACATGGTCGTAGTTGGGAGAGAGGGCAGCTGAGTTGACTGGACGTTGTGTCCAGAAAGTCTTCTAGTGTTCAAAAGTTATGGAGTCAAAGAGCTTGGCTGTGTTGTCCTTGGAGGTGGTGACAAACATGGTCATGTCCCTGGATAACTGGATGTCATTGATCTGCTGGGAGTGCTCCTTAACATTCACCAGGACCTCTCCAGACTTGGCGCTATACTGGTTGAGCTCTCCTCCTTCATGGCCTGCGATGATGCACTCCCCCAGGGGTCCCCAAACAGCACTGGTGATCTTGGAGTCGTTGCAGGGGATCTCCATGTAGGGCTCATTGTTGTCGATCTGGCTTGGATCCCGCAGGTCAAAGAAGCTCACAAAGCACTGGTAGCCCATCTGCTTGTCGGTGGAGAACATGATGATGTTGCCCCCAAAGTCAAAGCCACACGTCCAAACAGCTGAATTGGTCTTCAGTAGGGTTAGCTGCTTCCCTGTTTCACAGTCCCAGAGATGACAGCTATTATCAGCTGAGCCGGTGAGGACATGTTTGATGTCCCAGTCTGCGTCTACACACCACACAGCTCCAGTATGGCCCATGTAAGTGCCCAGCCTCTCACCTTTCACAGAGTACCACACATTGACAATAGGGTCCTTGGCCACCGTGAAGAGGAGGTCTCCCTCACGGCTGTACTTTTTTTTTTTTTCTTTTTAAGAAAAGCAGACTGCCACGTGCGGCACCTCATTTGGATGTGTCTGGAGTCTTGGAAGCTTGACTACCCTACATTCTCCTACAAATAGACCTTGAGAGCTTGTTTGGAGGTTCTAGCAGGGGAGCGCAGCTACTTGTATACTCTTGACTGAAGAACGGTCCTCTATCGGGGAAGGTCCTCTTCAACCAAGCGCACAGCTTCGGGAGGGATGCACATGGATCAGTGAGGGAGGAAGGGGACACCCGCCTAGCCAGCCAGATCAGCCGAATCAACCCTGGCAATCAGTGGGGTGAAAGATGTCGCAGCCAGATTGCCCTCACATCCCTCATGGTTGTACTTAATCTGCATAATGGATCGCTCATGGCCTTGCAGCAGGATCAGCTTCATCCTGGTGCTGACGTGAGGGGTATGATGGTTAGTTTTACGGGTCAACTTGATTGGGTCAAGGGGTCCCCAGGTATCTGGTTAGACATTATTTTTAGATGTGTCAATTTGGGTGTTTCTGAAAGTGGTGAACATTTAAATCAGTGGAGTGGGTAAAAAATATGTCTCTCCCCTGGGTGGATGGGCATCAACCCATCCACCGAGGGCCTGAACAGAACAAAAGGGCAGAGGAAGAGAGAATGTTCTCTCTGCCTGTTTGCTGAGCTGGGACATCAGTCTTCTGTCCTTGGACTGGAACTTCTACCGTCAACCTTCACCCTTTCAGACCTTTGGACTGGGACTAGAACTATATCACCAGTGCTTCTGGGCCTCTAGTTTATAGAGAACAGATCATGGGACTTAGTCTCCATAATCACATGAACCAATTCCTCATTATAGACACATATCCTACTGGTTCTGTTTCGCTGGCTGAACTCTTAGACTGATACAGTTAGTCAGGGTCCTCTAAAAAGCAGATGCCAATACGGGATTACTTGAAAGGATCTTAAGAGGGATATACCAGTAAGAGAAAATCAGGAGGGAGCCAGGAAATGCTGGGAGAGCTCTCAGACCATGATGCAAGCCCCACAGTGAAGGAGAGAAGGTTGGGGAGAAGCGCTGTCATCTAAGGAAGATTCAGCAAGGCTGTCATGGCAGCTAGGAGCCAAAGTCAA
The DNA here is from genome assembly GCF_964656455.1 of Halichoerus grypus. Lineage (NCBI taxonomy): Eukaryota > Metazoa > Chordata > Mammalia > Carnivora > Phocidae > Halichoerus > Halichoerus grypus. Next base: position 18,254,066 of record NC_135715.1, read on the forward strand.
GAGTCACAGGAGTCCCTCTGGTGTCTCTTAGAAACAACCCTGACTTAATCTCCCTGCCACAGTCACTCATGGCTGATGGGGAGCAGCCCACGCAGGCATGGCCTCTGTAGGAATGGAATAATAGATGTCACCACTCAGCACCTGGGCCCTCAGTCAGGTCAGCCCCCTGCACCTGGAGATCTGTGAGGCCAATTTCCAAGCAGACCTAAAGGTTCCTATCAAACAATACCTTCAAAGATAACCTTTTGCTTTAATGACATGAAACATACATTTTAATACGAGGTTCCAATGCAGAACGTTATACTATCAGTGACAGGGTTAACCTACAGGGGCGTACTTTCTCCATGAAGGAACAAGCACTTTTCATGGATGATTTATATGGAGGTTTATATTTATTCTTGATATGGTTGCCAAACATATGCCCTACACAAGAACAGAGTAAACATTCACATGAATGACTGTCAGAGGTAAATTTGAGATACACACACACACACACACGTGTACACACCACACATATATTATACTATGTTCCTTACTTTGCTACTTCTCTTATAAATATTTTCGTTCATTACTTCAATATCCCCTTAATTTTAACAAGTGATAATTTTATGGGTAAGTTATGAAAATTTAAAAAAAAAACAGTATTTTCAGAACGTATGATGTGATCACTAGTTTGAGTTGCAGATGTCCCTAATTCCTTTCCACTTTTACTCACACTCACCCAGTCACACTGATAGAAACATACACCTATTTTTATGAACTCTACACCCCCTTTTAGTCTAGTCTCAAATGACTGTTCTCTCCCTTTCCAAACAGCTGAAGCATATTGCTTTATTTTTTTAAATTTTTTTTATTAACGTGTATGATTTGTTTCAGGGAAGCATACTGCTTTACAGAGTGGAGGTGGCGGTCTGCATACGCTATACCATGAGCATGGATTAAAAGTAGAATTGATGCGTTTTACGATTTTTGTCTCAGGTTACCTAACAGATTGCTGGACTAGTCCTCTGTACACAATAAATAGCTCACTGATGGTGAAAAGTAAACCCATAAAGTCACTTATGAAACGTTAGATTGAGATTTTTGAGTTCTTTATCTGCTTGTGTCATTGAAAAAAATGTAATTTATACTTTATATTATTTAAATAATGGCTTTAGATAACCATAATCTAAAGGTAGATAACCATATGTAAATGTCATTATATTTACTTAGTTTTCTAACAGTAGAAATGACATCGATAGTTGAAATACAGAACTTATCTTGATGTAAATGCTACATATCACAACAAATGTAAAAGCACACTTCCCTAAATGTTTAAAAAAATGTTTTCATCCAACCATAAGGAGGACTTTTTTCCATATCAGGAATCTTTAAAGTAGTTTTAAATTGGTATTAAAGTGAATCTTTCGGCAAAGATGACTAGTTGTATAATTTGGGTAAAGATCATTTTCTGAGGTACTTTGCTTCAAATATCCTGAGCCCATCTTTTTCCCTAACACAGTATTTCTGGACTATATCTTTGCAAACCCTTTTACCAAAGCCACTGCTAAGTTTAGCCATTCCTCTTTCATTATACATATGTATACTACAACATTTGGAAACCAAAAAAATTATCAATAATCTGATTTATTTTTATTTTCTTTAGGTGAATGGGGTTGACGTAATAGCTACTGTTGACATGTTACCAAGTAACTTAGGACAAACGATCACCTGGAGGTCTGGTCTACAACAGTGTTATCCAAAGTGTGGTCCTCAGAAGGACATCATCAGTATCACCAGGGCTCTTGTTAAAAGTGCAGATTTGTGGGTCCCACACAGATCAACTGAATCAGAATCTCCTCCGGGGTATAGCCCAAAAGTCTGTATTATAACAAGCTCTATGAGTGACTTTTTGCTAAAATTGGAGAGCTACTGCCCCACATGACAGGCCTGGGTGTTTCCCAGATACAGAAACAAAAATTTGGGTGATTGACTAGACTTCACTTTTCAGGTAAAAGCTTCAGAATATTGCAAATACTATTATAGAATAAGGAAATCCTTGATCATCAAGGCTTCACCCTATCTTACACAAATTTCCAAAATCATTTTTGTCATAAATTCTCATGATGTAGCCATTAACAAAGGGCTTGAAGAGTACCACTATCAGGAAGAGGAGCAGGGTCTGGGTCTTCTTACTGACATGCACAGGTAGGGTTAATCAGAACGCTAGCTATATTTAAGGCGCAAGCTCGTGGAGTCAGAGTATAAAATACTCACCAAGAAGAGCATGATGAAAGGCAAGACCAAACTACTGGGCTCAAGTGGGAAATGCAGAGGTCAAATTCAAAGGGCAAAACTGGAGGCAGGAAAGGCAAAATAAAGCACGAGTTTCAAAGTCAAGGTAAAGAATACTGAGGTCAAAGGTGAAGCTCTAGAGAAGGAAGAAAAATAGGATATTGCACTAATGTCAGAGGAAAGAAGTTAAGTCCGTAAAGTACCAGTTGAAAGAGCTTTCTCTAGCCTCCTACTCAATCTGTCTTGATTCCTTCTGTCTGTCTAAGGGCAAGGTCATGTAACAAGTGAGAAAGCCAAAAAAGAAAGCAAACTTCTCAAATCCTTCCATTCAGCCACCTTCAACAGATACATGCACAGCTTTATGAGAATGAAACCTGATATTTCATTAAATTTAAATCACTTAAATCCACCATTGCCCACCAAATTTGTTTTAAAATATCTTTCTCACTTTGAGGGAAAAGACTTTATGTTCTTTTTCCCTTAAAAAGAGTGTATTTTGAATTTTGTCACAAGTCATTCCATTGTTTTTTTGCCATGACCTTTTCAAAGAGTGTCTTTTTATAACCACAAATATAAAAGCTATTTTAAAGTATATGGTGTATTATTTTTTCTTAAGAGAATTCAACAAATCCAGAATATCTGTTTCCTAATAATAGCTAAAGATTTTAAAACAAAAGACAAGCTGGGGCACCTGGGTGGCTCAGTCGTTAAGCATCTGCCTTCGGCTCAGGTCATGATCCCAGGGTCCTGGGATCGAGCCCCGCATCGGACTCCCTGCTCAGCAGGAAGCCTGCTTCTCCCTCTCCCACTCCCCCTGCTTTGTTCCCTCTCTCGCTGTCTCTCTGTCAGATAAATAAAATCTTTAAAAAAAAACAACAAAAGACAAGCTAAAGCAGCAAAAAATATATAGCTCTGCTATAAAAAATACATAAGTATATAAAGCACATAATAAAATATACATTGACTAACAGGAAAAAAACATAGGTATTGATTAGTAAAGGATGCTAGAGGTAAAAAGCTATCAAGAAAATTGAAGCTTAGACCAACAAAAAGTAGAAATGAAAAGGGGAGATTAATAGAGATGTACCCAGTGTCCAGTAATATGAGGAACAGATATCGTGAAAATTCCAAAGACTGACCAAACATATTACTGCTCTATAAATATGTGTTATTCTAGAGCAGGTCAGAGTGTTGATTTTGGAGCTCGGGTGCCCGCATTCACAGGCTGACTCTGTCCACCATCTATGTGGCGTTGGGCAGACACCTTCACCCCTCAATAACAAGGACAAACAATAACACTCACTAAACAGAGTTACTTTAAGTGTTAAATGATTTAATGTATGGAAGGGTCCTAGATCAGAGCCTGCAGAAATCAGTTAGCTTAGCTAGTATCATAAAGAAGCAATGGAAGATAGAAACAGAATATATGCCAAATGCATAACATCAATGTTTCTAGTAGCCACAACAAAAAGCAGAAAGAAACAGATGAAATTAATTTTACTAATATGTTTTATATGGCCCATCTTATGGGTTGAAATATATCCCCCCAAAATTCATCATATGTTTAATTATTAAATCCTCAGTAGCTTAGAACGTGACTCTATTTGGAAACGGGGTCATTGAAGATATAATTAGTTAAGTTAGGATAAAGTTACATGGTAGTAGAGCGGGCCCCTAATCCAAAATGATTGGTGTCTTTGTAATAAGGGGAATTTGGACACAGACATGGAAACAGGAAGAATTCCATGTGAAGATGAAGGCAGAGATGGGACGATACCTCTACAAAGCAAGGAATGCCAAAGATTGCCAGCAAACCCCCAGAAGCCAGGGGAGCGACATGGACAGATCCCTCCTCACAGCCCTCTGGAGGAACCAACCCTACAGACACCTTGATCTCAGACTTCCAGCCTCCAGAAATGTGAGAGAGTATATTTCTGTTGTTTAAGCCACTCAGTTTGTGGTATTTTGTTAGAAGAGCCCTAGCAAAAGAATATGGCCCAATATAAGGTAAATATCATAATTTTAGTATATTATCAATATGAAGTATTATGAATGAAATATTTGCATTCTTTTTGTCATACCAAGTCTTCAAGATCTGGTGTGTATTTTACCTAAGAGCACATCTCAATTCCTACTGGTCACATTTCAAGTGGTCCATCACAACTTATGACCAATGGCTCCCAGGTTGGATGGTAATGTCTTAAACTATGCCATGGGGTGAAAACTTAAACTCCACTCTTTGCCCATGACTTTTATCAATACAGGAGTTGCACTGCTATACTAGAAATAGAAATGTTAGTTGATGTTGGATTTACTATTCTCCTGATTACCAATCTCCAGTCTGTTCATCCAATCTGTCCTTACCTTTTACTTTACCCAGCCTATTATGCCCAACTCTCTTGCCCCCTTGCTTTTCTGTCACACCTGTCCTTAAAAACCCTATCACTGAATCCATCCCATCCATCTCTTCTCCAACCCCATGCTCAGGTCAGAGTACACTGTCAGGGTGAAAATCACACACCAAGAACTGGAATGCTAAGCCATCTCTCTCTTACCCTGACGCAGCCTTCATTAGCAAAGCCTCCAGTAATTTGTGTGTCAACCAAGAGCTTATCTTCATCTACAACCATGATTCCAACTCTCTTCCTGTCTCTGGAGAAATGGGAGTTGCTCATTTTGCTCGGATTCAACAACGCATTCATGTGTTTACATCCCATCCCCTCCCACATTCCCATGACCCACATTCAGTAATCACCTCTGCAGGCTTTCATCTCCAATCAATGGTTTCCTTTCCAGTGTTTCTATGTCTTTAGAATAAAATGTGCTAAGGCTCAGTCACTAAAAACAAACAAACAAAAACACAAAAGCAAAGCTCTTCTTTTAACAGATGTCCGCTTATTCCTCTTCCCTTGCCACTTTCTCACTCCCACCACCATCTTGTCTTTACTTCCATTCCCCTTCTCTCTGGTATCACCAACCACCTCCATATCATCAATTTCCATGGATGCTTTTTGTGTTTATCTTTACAGACCTTTCTGTGGTGGTTTAATTCTTGGAATGCTCCCTTCCTGGGCTTCTTTGGCATCACTCCTCTGCAGCCTTCTTCACCTCTCCAGCCATTCCTTCTCGGCCTCTTCATGTGTCACTTTTCTTCCACTGGATCCCTAAACCTGATGTGTGTTGTGTTTTCCTTCCTCAGGCCTATGGTCTCCTCACTATATTTATAGCCTCCCTTCCTCCTTCCCCCAGTGACTATCAGAACTGTAGCTTCAATCAATAACTCTCTCAGTGTTTCTTAAACTTTGAAGTCACAGATTCTGAGATTCAAATGAAAATTTTGGCACTCTTCTTAAAAAAAAAAAAAAAAAAAGAGTATGTATACATATACACTTAAGAGCCTGCATTCCCTGAAGTTTAGGAAGGTCTAACCTCTACACTGATGACTCTCAAATCACTGGACCTATACCACCCTTGGGATCACCAGCTCAAATTTCCACCAAAGATCTCCTCCTAGATGTGTCCTAGATACCCCACAACATAATTTGGTCCTCTTGCTAAACTGCCTACATTTGTGAACAGCCATACCACCAACGACCAGTTAATCAAGCCATAAATCTGTAATTGGTCCCTTTGCATTTATCTGTTGTTTGTTTCCACAACTTGACTGTCTAGAGTCACTCTCCACAATCTGTCAGCCTTAGTTCAGCCCTCTACGTCTCTCAGCTTGCTCCCCCTCAGTGGTATTGGTGCCCCTCGCTTCCCAAGTCCAATTCAAAATCCTTCCAAAGGTCCTTATTGCTTCCAAGATGACTCCTTAGAAAAGCACTCAAGGTTCTTCCTGACCCAGAACTTGCCCTCTTACCTCTCTAACTTGTATGTAATTGTTAGCAAATTAAATATGATACCATGTATGGGATGGAAACTATTGGTGTCCTATAATAAAACAAAATTTTCCTATTAAGTGTAAAATTCCAGAAGGTAATCTCTACCAATTTTTAATATAAATATAATACTACATCAATACTTAGAAAAAACCTAGCCACCTATCGGATCTGCTTTATGTGACAGAAAGCTAACTTTTATGTGTATTATTTATATTTCTTAACAAAATACAATGGGGAACAAAGTATGAGAACCAAAATATGTCAGTACAGGAATAACTGTGAATACAGCACAAGCTGTGGAAAGTGACAAACCTAGGTTTAATTCCTTGCCTTGAATTTTACTTTGGTGTCAATCTCTCTTACACTCAATTCCCTTATTTGTAAAATGAGGATAATAAAGCCCACGCCTCAGGGCTTTTTTTATATTGGGAACTAAATGAAATGGTGCTTGGGAAGAACCTAAAACAGTGTCTGAATATTGGGTGTCTCAATAAATGGAAGTACCAGGAGGAGAAGGATTTTATGGCAGGAGAGAACCGGTTTGCTCTTCCCTTGTGCCCAGGACAGGGCCTGTCCCTTTGCTGCTATTTCAGGTCCTGTAGGACTTTGGGGCAGCAGTGAAAGGTTAATTGGGATTAGGATACCAATGAACTCAATCAAAGTCAGTTCGTAGACTCCAGGAAACACATTTAGAGCAGCAAACCAAAGCCATTACTACCAACATCAATGATAATAAATTCATAAAGTAGCTAGATCTGGTTAGCTCCTGAGGAGCGGCTTCTAATGAAAGAAACCACATACAACATCATGTAAATTCCTTTAAAATAAAAAATGAACCAAGAGCTCCAGTTTATGGATGTCCAAAAATTTTTTTTCTATAACATAAGTTAATCTTCCAGGATTTCTATTCTGAAGTACTTGGCCCCAGGTCCCAGGCTTTGTACCCAAAGCTACACACTATTCCTTTCATATGTTTGAGACAAAACTGTGAAAGCATCTTGCCAATCCAAAACATTTATATCTATAGTAACTATAACAATTATTTCTTCTGACAAACTTTATAATATTCCACACACTGGTGAAGAGGAATCAAGACAGAGGGGCTAGATGATACAAACTTGTCTTAAACTTAAAAGATCTCCTACTAAAATAAAAAAGGTGTGCAAAAAAAAATGTTCTTTATGCACTTACTGATGGAAATCACATAGAAAATGCTCTTTGTATTTATCTTTGATACAAAATGGACCCAAAGTTAGTATTTCCTCCACTTTTTTCACCTTCTTTAAACACTGTCTCCTTTTTTTTTATTTTCCAATGAAGAAAAGGCCTCAAATTCAAGTCCTTTTTTTTTCTTTTTGCTGAATCTCAGCCTATATGTAAGCAATAACAGATTTAGTTCTAACGATCAGCTTACTGATCGTAAATCAAATAAAAAAAGGAAAAGACATTGGAAATAGATCCTAAGGAAAAATGTAAAGAGTTAAAACAGGGAACAGACAAGCGGGCTTCACAATCCACATATCCATATTAGGCCAGCCCTGAGGTGAGATACACAAAGCCCCAGGAGATATGCAAAGCTCCAGGAGATATGCAAAGCTCCATGGCCCCGGAGATCAGTCCCCTCCCTGTGCTTCTCCCATCTCAGCATTGCTTTTTACTGCTGTGTCTAAAGGTAAATGAGAGACTGCTTCTCTGGACCCTGGTATTTCCTACATTTTCCCTTTGTCATGAGGTATTCCTCTCTCCCTCTGCTATTGACTTAATTAGAGGACTATGCTCTCCTAAGGGGTGAGGTGATTAGGTGATTCCATTCTATCAACTATCTCCAGATCAGTTCCTCACAGGTACAGAGGGGCAGAGTGGAAGGAGTGAGGGACCAGTTCTCCTCACAGAGGAGTTCCTGAAGAATGTGTTGAACCCTTGTCCCAAACCCTTTCTTGGTCTCTAGAAAACAAAACCAATTTAGGGATCATATCAAACTGGACTTTTTGGGTCAAATGGTTTCCCCTACCAAAGTACCAAAGGTCTTCTGAGTTCTCCTTTTTGGCCAGTACAGTTTCTCACCACCTCCGGTCTCTGTCCATCTTACCAGCGGTCAGGGAGCTTCATTATCCTTCTAATCGGCATCAGTGTTGCCCGGCTCTGGTCTAGCCTTTGTCCTCTGTGGTAACTTTTCTTAAACTCCACTACAGGCTCTTACTCTTTCCAGAATCATAAACTCATTTGGTTTCTGTATCCTTCCATCCTGCATGACTATTTATGCCTTGTCAACAGTCAATAGTCATAATTACCGGAAGGTTCCACTGTTCCTTGAGAATTTCTTCTTCATAAAACATTTAATATTTTAAGATCATCCATTCACATTTAGTACATAAATCTCTAGACTCGAACACGGATTTCTCCCTTACTGTTTCAGGGGAAGAGATATTTGAACATGCACCTAGTTAAAAATGTAAATACACTTGATGAAAAGTACAACTTTCTTACTCCAAAATTCAATGTTAGCAGATTTTTCTTCACTTCCAATATTCTCCTTCATTCCTAGGTTCCCAGAAAGAGGTAAAAGAAATTCCTGTTACAACTGTCCCCTTAACCTGCCCATAGAGACTTCATCTGTCCACAACAAATTCGAGATGTGATTTTCTAATTTAAACTAAGGTGTCAAACCTAATTGAATAATACACCCCATTAATTTAAATTAATGAATGAGTCATTGATAAAGGGCACATTCATTAATGAAAAGAAGAAATCTTTTCACTCGGAATTCTAGCAGCAAAACATGACACTGGGAGATACACTTGGTAGAGCAGGCAAGATCATCTTACCACAACCCACAAATCATTCCTACTTATCCATGTGACATCCATGATGATAATGCCACTATGTGTTTGCTATAATCACAGAACAGAAAGAACTACTTCATGGCAATTTGAATTTGTTTTAAAAGGATATATGTGTGTGTGCATAGGCACATAAATATACAGTACATATAGTGTATACACACGAGTATATATGTACACATATACACACACTTTTATGTTTTCAATAAATATAGAACATCCACATTATAAGGGTTATAATTCATACATCTAATCGAACATATGTTTGACATAGTCATCATGGTAAATTTTAAAACAATCGTACCATTTCTATTAAAATCAGAAAAAGGGTAAGTAGTACTATAATTCACTTTGTGATGTCAGTGCTGTACAATGTAATTTTAAAAAGAATAAAATGGAAGTATAAATATTTGCAAGATGGAAAAAAATGATTATTTTTAGCTATGTTATTGTATAGTTTAAAAATTCCAAACACTAACCAAAAAAAAGTAGAGAATCTCTGTACTGTTGAATATATTTATATTTAACAGTGTTAAATATAAATTTAACAGTGTTAAATATAAATATAAGTGAATTGTATAAATCCAATAGTAACAACCAAAAAAGCAAATAAGCAATAAGAATGTGCAGAAACTATAATGAAGAAAACTATAAAACTACTGAGGGAGATAAAGAAGATTCACATAAATGTAGAGATATCATCTTCTTCTTTATAGGAAGACTCTACATTGTAAAGATGTCAGTTTCCTCCCTAAATGAAATCTATAAATTCAATGCAATACCAAGGGGGTAGAAAATATGAAATTGACACGATAAGTCTAAAGTTTATCTGCAAGTATAAACCTCTGCATACCTGGCATTAATGCATCGGCGGGGAGAAAAAGATAGGCAATTCAGTAACTCGTGTTGGGAAACTAGTCATCCTCTGGGAAAACATCAAGTTGAAGCTCCACCCCTCAGCCTTCACTACAATACACTCCAGATAAATAAGATATATAAGTATAATACAGTTAGATAACAATATTAAGCAAATATTTAGTAACATTTATTTACCAGAAAAAAAAACAGATAACATAAAGGAAAATGCTGACAGTGAAAACGTGTCTAGCAACAGGTGGATGTTTCAATCTAATATGGTGTATCTGAAAAATGGACTCTCATATCAATACTTAAATACTGGTGCATGAATAGTTACGTCAACATGGACAAATCTCCAGGATGATAAGTGTAAAAAGGCAGAGGGAGATACCTGGAGAGATACACACTGAAGGTTACTGCAAGTTACCTCTGAAACTGTATTCAGTCTGTATTTTTGTTTCTATACTCTTCTCTATTGCTGGAAATTTCTACATGGGCTTATATTAGGCATATATGCCAAGATAAAGGACTTTTTTTCTGGAAAATACATATGTAAAAAGGTTGAATAGAATATTAAAATATGAATTAAGATTTCAGGACCCTCATCTGGGTTCTCACATTGATGGGTATGCAACTCTGGGCAAGCCCCTTCCCTGCGTCTCAATATATTCATCTTTCGTTCGACCCCAAAGTCTTAAGCTACCTGAAAATTCTTCACTTCAGGGAGCAGCATTATAAGCACACGGGGGGATCAAAAAATAAACTATACATTCTGGAATAAAGACTCATAGCGAAAAGAGGGAGGACCAGTAGTTAAAAAGTGTAAATTTATAAAGGTGTGAGGGTAATGGCTGGCCACCCCAGAATGGGAAAGTGGCAAGACTGCTGTTATAACTAAATCATTGTCTCTCCAGCCTAATCACATACTTGCATTAAATGGCAAACTCTGAACCCCTGTGCTACTCTTCAACATTAGTTAAGCCCTACAGTCATCATGATGCTCACAGAATTGGTAATACTGGTATCGAAAACTATATTAATTTCAAGCTCCGGTAGAAACACAGAAAAACATCAGTATTTATCAAATGAGGTAAAAAAAGATAGAGAAAAATTATGATTCTCAAAAGTATAAAGAAGGTACCATAAAGAACGGAGTGTGCTTGATTGGAAGAGTGAGCTAAATTAGGTGATTTGTTTTAAAAGCAGTTCCTAGATTTATAGGACTTTGGTATTCGTTTATTTTTGTTCTAATTCAACTACGAGTACAAACGCATCTCATTTCAAGGTTACAGAAGAAAAGAGGAAATCGTTCTGCCACAAATCAGCTACGTGACCTAAGTTAGCACCTTAGCCTCTCTCATCTCTGTTCCTTCAACCATTAAAACAAAAAGAAACAAACAAAAAAAAAATGAGTGGGAAGGGACAGACGTCAACGATCACTTAACATTCAAAATCCTGATTCTATGTTTCTTTTTCATTTCAGACCAGAAATTCTTCTACGCTTACTAAATCATCTTATCCCTAATCAAACTTAGAGAGTTTAGAGGTCGTTTAAGAGAATTATAAGAAGAATTTTACTTTAAAAATATAAACAAAATAACCCGTACCATTAGGAAATGTCAGGATTCTCCAAGGTGAGGTTTGAGGAACCCAATGAATGATGTTTTTATTCCCTACTCAGTGTGACACTAATTGAGAGACAGTCATGGGAGTCAAATGGAAAACAAATGCGTTTTGTTGCTGATAAAAGCAATACTGACATATACGGCTTATGTGTTCAGCTGCAGGAACTTACTAGTATATATGCCTAATTCATGGCAGGTCTTTCCAACCAGCCGCCCAGTCCGTGGCCTCTCTGTGGGGAGCTGCCTCAGGAAGTCTTTGTCTAGGCAGGAGAAGACCCAACTGTGTGCGCCCTGCAGGCTATCACACCCCACAGACAAGCAAAGAAGAGCCTGAGGTATGTATGCTCAACTCTGTCCCCAAAACCACAATGGGTCACTCCCCTCCTCTGAGGAAGGAATAAGGCAGAGAATGGAGAGAGATGGAGAGACTCAAATTCTTACTCTACGAAATCTCCCTCCAGGTGGATATAGGAATCAAAGAAAAAGAAAGTCCCTTCACCCTGAAAAGTCCCCAGATTTCTTCATTTCCTCGATCATGAAACATCAGGGCTGTCATGCTCCCAAATTCATGGCCATGCTGCCCCCAGGCCAATAACTGCAGGTTTTTGATCTTCTTCAGACTGCTTGTGGTCACTGGAAATTTTGGCTCTGAAAGGGTATAAATTTTCTCACACACACACAGAAATAATTAAATACAATGCCATTCAATGCCATGCTGAGAACTCACCACCTGTTCTAATCCCAATCCCAAATGATGTCCAGCCGTATTGTTCAACGCATCTCGAAGGTTCATGACAAAATTAACAACATAAAGACACTCAGCTGAGTGTGAGCTCCATCCTAGGCCAGGGGGGCTGTGATAACCCCCTTTTCCCAGGAAACTGCTAAGCCCTAAGTAACCTGCCTCTTAGACCTATTCCTACATGTATAACAGCTGGAGGACTACGGAGCAGAAGATGTAGATGGTCTTTCTAAAGTCTCTTACCCTGGGCTCAAGGCCCTCCACCATGACCCCCCAATGACCCCTACCTTCCAGAGCTTTCCATCATTCCAGGCCTTAAGTAGCATCTTTTCTTTTTCTTGGCTACATATTCTCCTGCAGGGTGGACTCTGCCTTTATCTGTACTTTCTCCCTGATGTTTTCTCTTCCCTCGAGACAGCTCAGCTGTGTTTTAAATGACTTACTTCGCTTTGAGGTTGGCCCCTTTCCTTCTCTCTCAGGTAAGCAGGTAACCCTGCTGGCTGTGTTCACGAGCCTTCTTGCCATCATATTTCTTTGTGTTTCCTGGCCCAGATACCCTATTTTCTAACATGACCCTCTCGTGTTCATCTCCCATAATGGGATTAAATTAAAAAGATCTGAGACTGTGAGAAGTATCGTTTGAACAGCTAAACCAAGCCTGGACTCAAACTATCATTATCTTGCCGGAAGCCCCTCAGATAAGTCTGTGTTTCTTGCTCTTCCCCCTCTCTTTAGAATCCTGGTTCCACAGATCTCTGGGGTGTGCTCCCTAAAGACACAAACAATTCCTCTATGAGGAATTACTATAAACACACACCCATCAGCTAACAATTCTCTGATCATTTCATGGTGATACTGTTCTCTACACAGCACATCTAGATGTTTCCTCCTTGGTAAGGCCAGCACAATCAGGAGTCTAACTACGATCTTTCAATCTTCAGCTTTTCATTCTTTTTTTTTCTCTTTTGCACCATAAAGATCTTTAATTTTCCATTTGTGTTCTTCATTCTTTGGTGGTTAAGTCTTTAAAGCCCAAACACAATAAAGTTAAATTAGAAAGGTCTTAAGAAATCTGTCATTACAAAGTCTAGGGTGGGAGAGAATTATCACACGTAGCTTTCTTCATAAACAATCTAAATTGTGCTTCAAAGGACATACGTGTTTTTTCCCCAGCTTTACCGGGGTATAACTGACAAGTAAAAAATGTATATATTTAAGGTGTACAGGGGAATGTTTTGATATACATACACATTGTGAAATGATCACCACAATCAAGCTCATTAACATATCCATCACCTCACATAATTAACATTTCCTTTTTTCTTTTGTGTGTGTGTGTACGCTCAATGAGAACACTTAAAATCTTCTCTCTTCATATGACCTCACTGATATGAGGAATTCTTAATCTCAGGAAACAAACTGAGGGTTGCTGGAGTGGCGGGGGGCGGGAGGGATGGGGTGGCTGGGTGATGGACATTGGGGAGGGTATGTGCTATGGTGAGCGCTGTGAATTGTGTAAGACTGATGAATCACAGACCTGTACCCCTGAAACAAATAATACATTATATGTTAAAAAAAAAAAGGAAGAAGATAGCATGAGGGGAAGAGTGAAGGGGGGGAAATCAGAGGGGGAGACGAACCATGAGACACTATGGACTCTGAGAAACAAACTGAGGGTTCTAGAGGAGAGGGGAGTGGGAAGATGGGTTAGCCTGGTGTTGGGTATTAAAGAGGGCACGTATTGAATGGAGCACTGGGTGTTATATGCAAACAATGAATCATGGAACACCACATCAAAAACTAATGATGTAATGTATGGTGATTAACATAACATAATAAAAAAAAGAAAAGAAAAAAAGGAAAAGAAAAAGAAAAAAAAAAAATCTTCTCTCTTCTGACAGCAAACGATCCAGCATGAACTGCGGTCACACGGCTGCACGTGAGATCTCCAGAATGCACTCATCGTGCATAACTGAAACTTTGCGCTCCTTGACCAACTCAACATCCGCCCATTTCTCTCTCCCTGAGCCCCTGGCGACCACATTCTCCCCTCTTTTAAGGGTCAGCTTTAAAAGGCTACCTCTCTCAGGGCGCCTGGGTGGCTCAGTTGGTTAAGCGTCTGCCTTTGCCTCAGGGTCCTGGGATTGAGCCTGCATCTGGTTTCCTGCTCAGCGGGGAGCCTGCTTCTCCCTCCCTCTCCACCCCCCCCACCCCCGCTTGTGCTCTCTCTCTCACTCTATCTCAAATAAATAAAATCTTAAAAAAAAAAGAAAAAGGCTACCTCTCAATAATTTCCTTTACTTACCCCTTCAGAGAGTGATTGTTCCAGTTGGGTCTCTGATATTTTACCTCTCTTAGGCTTTATCACGTCTATTTCGTGTTTCTGATCTTGTAAAACTTGGCAGGGGTTCATTTCCCGATCCCAGACACTGTGGGTCCTCCCTCGCCTCCTCCAGCAGCCCAGTTCCCTTCCCTGCCTCTCCAGTCGGTTCTCTAAGCTCTCCTTAGTGAAATCTCTCTTTTCCTACCGCTTGATCCGCCCGACTTCCTCCCTTCCATTTTATGATTTTGCTATTCCTGTCCTGATCATAACACTGAAGGGTATTTTCCAATTTCTCTGGTTCTTCCTTGAATCCCTGAACAATTCTTATATCTAGAGACAGGTGCAAGAGTCTTTAGTGACCAGTTCATTCCTGTTGTCCTCATTTCAAGGAAGGGAGCAGAAAGAAGCCTCCCTTTTAGCCCCAGCTCCCCACAAGCAGTTACAACTAGTGCCTCACAGTGGTGCTCTAGGACACATGTAATTTTAGGGGTTTTGGGGGGTTGGTTTGGTTTTGACTGAAGCATTATTTGTTTTGAGGATGAAAACACTTATTTTTTTTGGTGTTTCAATGCCTGTCTGCTTCTTGACTGCAACACCAGGATCTAACTACGCAGGTGTGTTTCGGTTCACACCATATTCTCGGGCTTCCTAAATGGCTAGTGTGTTTTAAAGACCTATCCCGCTTACTCGCTCCTATAAAAAGAGTCACATAAAGGACAGTCTTACTGTGTATAGGCTCTGGCTCTTTTTTTTTTTTTTTTTTACACTAAGCCTGAGGCATGAAGCTACCTGACCTGGCTCCACCCATTAAAAATCAACCACACACTTTTTTTTTTTTTAAGTGCATAATATAAGCCACAAAAACTCAACTGAACTTACTTGCTAATACCTAAAGCCTTAACTCACCCATCATGTACATCGTAGAAATTTTTATTCCCAAATTCCACTCTCTGTGTCTCTCTCAAGTTTTCTGGCCTGAAGCAGAAGATAATGAATTCTAGCTCTTCCGATAAACAGACCCCTGTTCCCTGCCCAGGTCAGAAGCAGTTCAGATGGAAGAATCAGGTCAGCAGAGACCAAAACACGTCACCTTCGGAAAACAGCTGTCGGACCTATGTATGGTTCAGCCACTGGATTAAGAGAAGGAAGCTGTGAAAATGTTAGGGAAGGACACATCTCTTCCTTGTTGGGGGACTTCTTGACCCCCTTCTTCTCACCTCTCAATTCTCTCTCAGAGGAGGAAATGTGAATTTTCTGGTTGGAAAACTTCAGCGCAGGCCTGGTTCAACCCCTCCTGTGTCCCGCCAGCCTGCCTGCCCTCAGAAAGCTCTTCCAGCCCGTCATTTACAGAGTGGCGTCCTCTGGTGGGAGAATCTGGTATTGCCTCTAAATGTGCGGAGTCTGAAAACCCAAGGGCGAAATGTTAGCAAACCCATCTGGCTAGAAGACCCAGATTTCCTAAATTCCTCTGTATCAGTAACAAGAGAGTTTATATCTATGTCTATATTTATACCCATATCTCTACCTCTATCCCCTGTCTTTTTCTCTATCTCTAAAATGCTTCTAAACCCAGGCAGAATGGGTAAACAAAGACAACGCAGCATTATTTATCAGGCACTTCAGCCCCGATTCTGTTCTCCAGTAACCTACAAATAACAAGCAAGCCTATATCCACTATGGAAGGTCTAAGCAACCTATGAAGTCTTACTGAAAAATAATCCTTCAGAGGCTCCCTCCACCGTTGTTATAAGATCTTAATAGAAGCTAGTCCTCCAGGGCGCCTGGGTGGCTGTCGTCAAGCGTCTGCCTTCGGCTCGAGTCATGGTCCCAGGGTCCTGGGATTGAGTCCCACTCCCCCTGCTTGTGTTCCCTCTCTTGCTGTGTCTCTTTCTGTCAAATAAATAAAATCTTAAAAAAAAAGAAAATAGTCTTCCAAGGAAGCAAACCAGGTGGAGTTTCCATATTCTTTAACCAAGAAGACCCTAAAGAATGAATATGATTAGGGCGCCTGGGTGGCTCAGTCATTGAGCATCTGCCTTCGGCTCAGGTCCTGGGGTCCTAGGATCAAGCCCCGCATCGGGCTCCCTGCTCCTCAGGAAGCCTGCTTCTCCCTCTCCCACTCCCCCTGCTTGTGTTCCCTCTCTCGCTGTGTCTCTCTCTGTCAAATAAATAACATTTTCAAAAAAAAAAAAAAAAGAAGAATGAACATGATCATATTTCCTAATCTTTGAAGTGTGGTGGTGGTTGTCTTGTTTTTGTTTTTAATACAAATATAGCTACAAGGAGTCATTATCTGATTCCTAAAGCTAGAATGATTCTATTAGATTAGGGTCTCCCTACAGAGAGAAAATCTGGTAGGCAAGAGAAAAGTCTGTGTCTGCTGATACAGGTGGTCACAGGGAAAGGTCACAGAAAAGTAAACTGGAAGTGCTGAAAACGTACATCCCAACCTTTACGACTGGGTTCACTGGACAGTCCTAGCTTATCTGGTTCACCGCACAAAATTTTCCTTAATGCATATTACAGATTTCAAAGTCATTTTGCATCAATGTGCCGTTTTCCACCTTGAACGTCAAGAAAAGTGATTCAAAAACAGTAAGCAATTTGCGTTCAAGGAAGCCCTGGTTCTCACTGACATCTTTTTAACTCTTTTGGAATTTCTTTTAGTGTGTGTTAAATGGCTTCTAGTCCTAGTCCTGTCTGAAAAATTAAATTGAGATCTTTCCTTATTGTATCTTTTAGATCTCAAACTTATTCAGCTTTTAGGACAAGGAAGGCACAATGATGGGCTGGGAAGAGTGTGAAGTTCACAGTTATGAGGTCTGGGTTTCTGTCCTCTGGACATTTGCCATCTAGAAGTCTTAGTTTCCTTCTCTGCAAACAAAATGATGTCTACAGTACTCCCAGCTGGGACCTGCTTTAGTGCAAAACATAAATGATTTCTTTACACACAGATAATGCCTAAGAAAATGACCAGACTGGTGATGCTTCCTGAGTTCCTACCACGTAGCTGAAGCCAGGGTAGGCATTTTACAGTGTCTTGTCATCTCTAATTGCCATAATACCTCTTCCAAGGCTATGTCCTTATCTCTATTTCAGATGGAAGAGCACTTCACATAATCAGACCTGCTTGCATCCCACTGTACATTACGACTTTGTTACTCACACTGTGCCAGGTAGACCATCTGCTTATGAGAAATGCAGACTCCTTGGCCCCACCTCAGACCTACTGAATCAGAACTGACATTTGAATGAGATCCCCATGGATTCGCAATGTTAACGTTTGACAACCACAGGGTAGACCATGCTACGCTCTGGAATGAAGAGAGATGGACTGAGCCACTGTGTTCCCTCCTGATAAAGCCACCAAGATGGAGAAATTTAGCAACTTAAAAGTTATCACAAAACTGGTAAGTGGTAGGGCTGAAAACTACTCTTGTCTGAGTTCAAAGCCCTTGCTGTTTTCCCCAGCCAATGTTCTGTTCCAATTGGTATTATATATCCTATTTGACTCCAACTGATAGATGTAAATGGTGATAGAAGTAGATAGAGCTCCATGATATGTATGACCTAATTGTAAAGAGATGTGAATTACGATGCTCTAGTCTACACTGCCCTTCAATGGAGACTAATTAAAACTACAGTTAATGTCATGTTTTCACTTATTTGTATTAATAAAGGAACGATAATTATTGAGAACTATTGTGATGATCTAATAGAAAAAACTAAATCCACAACTAGGACCAAGCAATTAAATAAGCTAAAAAACACTTTAATAATTTACATGATAATGAGATCATGTTATGGCAAAGTTCAGAATGCTGGAAATCTAGCACTGCAGGAGCTGTGAGATAATATTAATACAGAGAAACCATCAAAAAAAAAAACAGTTACCTTCTTTCATTAAGAGAAAATTATCCTTTTAATATGGTCTCTCATAGACAACAGAAAAAAATACCAAAAAATGAATTATTTTATTTGGATTTATTAAAACTCTGTAAGTTGTGATGAAAAAGAATTCAAAGACGTAACGTTGGGGTGCTGAGTGCAGGTAGTTTCCTTCATAACAGAAACAGAATTTCTGTAGGACCGGTAAACATCGACTTGTGGTAATTACTTAGAATTGCATAATATATTGATGTTGAAGAATACTGTGAGGAGGAACGTAGTATTTTATTACACCTTTACATGACCTCCTCCAGAAGCCTGTATGGCATCTACTGCTACATGAAAATGTCCTTAGTCATTTTATGAAGTCACACTTTACAGAATTTAAATGATTCCAAGTAGACTAACTTTATTTTGCATTTTAAGTACCTGTTTCGAGATTCAACCCAATTGTGGATCTCTCTAATATGATGCTTTTTTCATGCCAAGGATAAGAATAAAATAGTTTTATTTATTATTATTCAAACATCATCTCTAGAGATTCCAATTTTGCACTACAGATAAATTCCTTCCTAGATGTATCTGGAGAATGACAACTTCAATCTAAGATATAACAGAAAAAGAAAAAGGAAATCCTTCAAATGGAAACAACAACCAAAAAAAGCTACTCAATTACACTGTTTAAAAACATTCATTTACAATGTAATTTCAGGCAGACCAGCAGAAAGACTGGACAGAGAGGAAGGCAGGACCCCAGAAGTACATAGGGGTCCCTCAGGAAAATCAGCCTCAAGGATGGTAAGTATTTGAGCAGGGACTATAATATTTCATGCATGCATGGAAGAGTTCTTATTCACAAAGCCCTTTTACATAAGTAATTATTTGATCTTCACAACAAACTCTCTAGGTAAGTAGAGGAGGATGATCCTGCTGTGTAAACTGAGACTCAGAGAAATTCAGTAACATGTCCAAGACCCCATGATCAGTAAATGCCTGAACGTGGCCCAAGTCAGGTGTCCTCTGCTTCTACGAAGACATACTGCCCCTGTTTCAGAAATGTGCTATTAACTTATATGTCAAACTGATATATGATGTTGATTTGTGTTCAGTTTAACAAATGTCACTCCGTACCGGTAACTGTGAAATACAAAGTATGAAAGGACTCCTTCCCACAAAGACAAGTCAAGGTTTCTTCTATCCCAAGAATCTGGGTGAGAACAGAAAATCGTCATAATAATCTCTTCTTAGGAAACCAGTCATTATTTCACAGCAAAATACATTCACGTTGACATTAGTAGTGTTCTTACACAGTTGATGAGGTCATTACCACTTCAAAAATACACCATGAGTGAACTCAAAAGACCTGCTTAAAAGTGGAGAGGAGAAGAGCTTCATGAAAGCAAAACAAAGGTTTGGAGGGAAGGAAAATTAGTCTTTATTAAGTGCACACATACACAAGGCACTTTTTGGTGGGCTGAACAATGCATTACTATTTTCAGTGACAACTTCGTATGTCATATATATTTTACGAAGGATATACGGTGGGTTGTGATAAGGGTCTCCAACTCATTTTCCCTAAACCACGTGCCTAATGGAGTAGTTTGGGTTAAGTTTTTGGTACTTTAGAAGTCATGTTCATACTTGTTCTCCCCAGTTTTTGTGAGGATAAGGTACTTGCTTGATTCAAGGACTTTATCATTCTTTTTAAGATTTATTTATTTGAGAGAGAGACACAACATGGGAGCAAGAGGGGAGGAACACAGGGACAGGTAGAGAGAATCCCAAGCAGACTCTGAGCTGAGCATGGAGCCTGACATGGGACTCGATCTCAGGACCTTGAGATCATGACCTAAGCCAAAACCAAGAGTTGCTGCTTAACAGAATGTGCCACCCAGGTGCCCCAAGGAATTTACTGTTCTGAGTTTTTAGATTTTAAATTATACCTACAGTCTGTATGTATTAAGCCTTTTCATTTCTTTTTACCCTACTTGTCAACTTTTTCACCCCCTCCACCCAAACTACGTAGTAATAGCCTAGAGTATATATCCTTCCACATTCTCTTTGTGAGAAAAGAAAAGAAAGAAAAGAAAAGAAAAGAAAAGAAAAGAAAAGAAAAGAAAGGAAAGGAAAGGAAAGGGAAAAAGAAAGAGAGGGAGAGGGAGGGAGGGAGGAAAAAATGTTATACAAATTTCAATTTTTCTTTTGACTTCATTTATAATAATTTTTGACACAAAAATTTTAACTGTTTTATGGCAAAATGTGTTTCTCTTTCCTTCATTATATTCCAAGTGTCCTGTCTTGATTCACCAGGTCTTTCCAACCCTGAGGCGATGCATACATAGTCGACTTCATTTTTTTTTAGGATTTTTATTGATTACTTTTTTTTTTTTTTTTTTTTTTTTTTTTTTTTTATTTATCTGACAGAGAGAGACACAGCGAGAGAGAGAACACAAGCAGGGGGAGTGGGAGAGGGAGAAGCAGGCGTTCCACTGAGCAGGGAGCCCGATGCGGGGCTCGATCCCAGGACCCTGGGATCATGACCTGAGCCGAAGGCAGACGCTTAACGACTGAGCCACCCAGGCGCCCTTTATTGATTACTTTTTATGTTGAAATAGTGTTTATGTCATTAATCTCTTCAATCTGTGTAGATTTGTGACTTTTCTTATTCCTAAGCATGTAGTGTTGTATTCTCTCTTTTTTCTCTAGTTCAACAGGGTTTTATTGATTTTCTTGAATACTCAAATAAATATAGTTTTACTTTATCCTTTTTATTTCATTTTTATTACAGGACTTAAGGTTAGCATTTCCTTTTATCTATTTTTTGGTGTTGTTTTTCTTGTGATTTTAGAAAAAAAGCATAAAGTTTCCTTTTTTGGATCACTGGAGTTATTCCTTAAGTAGAGCTTTTGCTGAGGCTATTTGGTTTTATGAAGTGTTTTCCTTTACAATATTTTCAAAATAGTTACTAATTTCTAACTTTGGTTTTAATTTGTTTGATCCATAATTAATTTGGGAGTGTGGTTCTTAATTTCCAGTCATTGAGGAGGGTGAGGTCTCCTAATTTATTACTAATTTTATTTTCATCCAACACAAAATGTAACATGTAGCTGGTAGAAGTTCTGCCTTTTTTACCTCATAACCAAGTACATGGTTAATTATGAATGTTTCATAGATATACAAAACTATATTTATATTTGAAAGTGTACATTGCTATACATATCTTTTATATGATGTTTACTGATATCATTCAAATTCTCTATGTCCCTATTTTGTCTACTAGATCTGAATCCAGCACGCTCAAAAGCCTGCCAACACTGAACTCACATTTTTACACATCTAATTGTTTTACATGTAACCCAAATATGGAGATGTTTACCCATTTACAGCATGCGGCGTGTTGTGCAGACTCTAGGAAACTGCATCCAACATTCACTAGCCTTAGCTCAGCCTCAGGGGCCGTAAAAGACCCCAGGCTTCTTTTCCCTTTGGAATTCTCTGACTCTTGAGTTCTCAGACTCCCTGCCATGGTCCTGAGCCACATCACCTGCACCTTTAAGAGAGCGGACGTATCCTCTCTCCCTTGCCCTTTTCCCTTTCTGGGCAGTGCCCTGCACCCTGGTCTCTAGAAAGTTCTCATATTGTGAGGAGAAGTGCCTAGCTTATAAATCTATCAAATGGCCACCCAACTAAAGTTTGTTGTGGGCTCCTGCCACCTCATGGTCTTATCGTTTCCCTTGATCATGCCCCAAATTCCTCAACTCACTACACAACTCCCACATTGGCTTCAGTAATACAGAAAATTTAGTCCTAGATTAATAGCTTTCCTTTATATCTTTTTTCAACATTCAATTTTTGGTATTTGAATTATCCATATTCCTTCTTCCTATTATCTATTTAGATAGATAATAGATGATAGATAATAGATGGATAGATAGATAGATGATAGATGATAGCTGGATAGGCAGATAGATGATAGATAGGCAGATAGATGATAGATAATAGACAGATGATAGATAGATAGATAGATAGATAGATAGATAGATAGATAGATAAAGCATGTCAAGTCGCTACTTGCCACTGAATGTTCTCATCTCCTTCTTTCTCTGTCTTAAATTCTTTCATCTAATACATTATTCCGTTGGAGTACATTCTCAAACAATTGTCTCTCATGAGGTCCATAAATGATATACTCTCTGAATCACTGAATATCCACAATACTTTATCCTATCCACCATTAACCGAACAGGTGAATTATGTCTTCACCGGGTATGGGACTCTGGTGGCACAGTGCTTTTCTCTCTGTAAACTCAAACTGTCTTTCAAACTTCGATGTTACAGAGGAGAATCACACTCTCTCTGGACCTCTCTTTATTTTGAAAGTAAATCATTCCAGCCTACAAGCTTGTAAAATTTCTCTTAATCTTTACAGTTCAGGAATTTTACCAGGACTTACTGAGGTATGTGTCTTTTCCCCTCAATCATGCCTAGCATTAATCAGGATTTTTTTTCTAGTTTTCACTGAGATACCACTGACGAATATATATAAGGTGTATATCATGATGTTCTGCTATACATATGCACTGTGAAACGAATACCACAATCAAGCAACCTAACGTGTCCACCAGCTCACACAGTTACTTTGTGTGTGTGTGTGTGTGTGTGTGTGTGGTGAGAACACTTAAGATCTACTCTCCTAGCAAATTTCAAGTATACAAGACAGTATTATTAACTATAGTCACCATATCGTACATTAGGCTTCTAGAACTTATGCATCCTAAAACTGAAACTTTGTACCCTTTAACTAATGTCTAACCATTTTCTCCACCCAACGCTCCCCACCCCCTGGTCCCCCGATAACCATGCTTTTATGAGTCTGACTTTTTTAGATTCCACATACAAGTGAGATCATGCAATATTTGTCTCTTCCATGTCTGGCTTCCCTCACTTAATATAATGTCCTCCAGGTTTATTTGTTGTCACAAATGGCAGGATCTCCTTCTTTTTTTAAGGCTGAGTAACATTCTACTGTATGTGTGTGCATATATAAAAATGTCTTTATTCATTCATCCATCAACAGAAACTTAGTTGTTCCATATCTTGGCTCTTGTGATAATGTTGCAATCAACATGGGAGTGCAGAAATCTCTTTGGGATAGTGATTTCATTTCCTTCAGGAATATCCAGAAGTGCGATTTTAATCTATAGACTCAAGAACTCGGCTCAGGGAAGTTCTCTTCTATATATATATATATATATATATATATATATATATATATATATTTAAATATATATTTAAATCATTGTTTCACTTACATCTAAAACCTTTTTTTCTTTTATGACTCCTAATAATTTACATATTGGGTCTCCTGAATGTACTCCCCATGTTTCTTTTCTTTATCTTCATAATTTTCGATGCTCTCTATTTGTGTTCGCTGTTTTATTTCTTCTACCATGTAGAAGAAGCATTAAAAATATGAATCCAACTTGGCCATCTTCTCCTTCAATTCATTGACTAAATAATTTAAATTTTTTTTTTTAATTTAGGGAAGTTTGTTTTCTTGGTTTTTTTGGTTTTTGTTTTTTTGTTTGTTTGTTTGAGTTACTTAAAATACTGACACAGAGAGAGTAAAAGACAGAAATATAGAGAAATAGAATAGAATAGAGAAGCTGAATCTCCTCCAACATTTCTGTTTTGTTAGGGGCTATGACATTGGGCTCTTCTATCGGTTCCTCTCTGTACCTTGGAATCTCTTTTGCACTGATCCCTGGTTTTTTCTTTGCATGATCCTGGGTCTCGGGGCATGTGACCAGCAGCTAGAGCTGGAATGTTGAGAGCACAGGGCTCTCTGACCACTTGGGTCAACCTTTGCCATTTAAGAAATCAATATCGTGACTATGGATCTGGAAAAGCTTCTTTCCTGCTGTTCTCCTTCGTTGCAAAAGCTGACTAAGGCTTGAAAAAGCTGACAAAGACTTGTGAAGTGTTAAGTAATTTAGCAAAGATCACAGATAGTACGTGGAACACCTCTGATCAGAACCAGGTTTTTCATTTCCATTTTTGTTCTCACAAAGCTGCGGTACGTCCCTCTACTATAATACCCATTTTTACATTTTTTGCAATTAGAAGGTGTCAGTGACAATGAACACATTTCCTGCACTCACATAAATGTAATTCGCATTACCTCTTCGACTAGAAGGAACAAAAACTGGTGTTGTTTGGCTTAGCGAGCGAGTGTTTCAGGATGTGAGGAAGCGAAGAGGAGTGTGCTTTGGAGAGGCAGGGGCTGTGAGCTCTGAAGAGGGGAGAGGGTGAACGATGGAAAGGGGAGGGTCTCAAGAAGGCCTCCCTGAGAGCGACGTCAACATACTAGCCCTTTACCCTTTAGTGGAACTGAAGATGACAATAGGGAAGCCTAATTCCCATCATATTAGGATTGTGTCACGTGTTGTGTAATCAATAGGAAGTGATTATATGTCCCTTGAGCTACACTGATAACCCTGTCCACTCTTGTGGGGGAAACGGGATGCAGCAACCAAGGGGGAGGCCGCAGACATAGCTAGCCAGCTCTCCACTCTCCCATCTCAAGGGTGTACAACTCATACCTGAACCACTCATGCTCAGACTGACCACTGCTTTGAGCACTGTCTAAAAACACAACAGCATTTCACCCCAGACACAGCTGCTTGAAGATCTCATTTAGTCCATATGCTGCTGGGAAACACATCAGCTTTCTTGACTTAGTTTTAATACCATGATAGAGAGGATTTCTGTTTCTCAGAGTTCTAAGAAAAATGTTTCATTCAATCTGCACATAAACTTTTTCATAATAGTTGGTGAATATTTTAACTGAGAAAATATAAGAGAATCTTAAACTAGAATATCCTAGCAAAAAATCATATATTAAATGTCTTGCCTACCGTATGAAAAGTCTTAAAAAACCTTTATATACTTTGAATTAGCAATGCCACTTCTGTATCTTACAGAAGTACCAAACACTTGTACATATGCTTGCTAATTTCAGACAAAATATTAAATAGCAATAGTAGCAATATTAAGTAATAGGAGCTGGTAAATTATGGCACATCAGTATGAGAAGACACCTTGCCCCAATTAAAATGAATGTTAGACAAAACACTTAAAAACACGGGAAAATACCAGGCATAGGAAGATATGTCTTGCTTTCTTCTCTGTTCATTCTTGAGAAAGCTCCTTCCTACTGATGGCAAAATGGCAACTAGAGGTTTCACTCTATGTTGGCGGACACAATCCCGGAAAGAGACCTTCTCTATTCCAACAATTCTTGAAAAGAAATCCCGGCATCTCATGAGTGAACTTAAATGTTTCTCCCCCTAGCTGAATCAAAAAGAACATGGGCTTGGTCAGGCTTCATCCCATGCTTACACCCAGCATGAAGGTTAACCCCATTTGAACGACATGGATCCAAATGAACCTGCTGTCAATCAGATGAAAGGGACACAGGATCGCTGGATCATATGGTAAATCTTTTAATTTCTGAATAACCTCCAAACCATTTTTCATAGAAACTGTATCATTTTACATTCCTGCCAACAGTATACAAGGGTTCCAATGTCTCCACATCCTTACAAATACTTGTCTTTGGGTTGTTTTTTTTTTTTATAATAGCCATGCTAATTTGAAGTCAAAATCTCAAAGAGATATTAGCACTGCCATGTTCATTATGGCATTATTCACAATAGCCAAGATGTAGAAACAACTTAAATGTCCATCAATGGATGCATGGAAAAAGAAAATGCAATACTAACCTACAGTGGAATATTATCCAGCCATAAAAAGGAAGGAAATCCTGCCATTTGCAACAACCTGAATGAGCCTGGAGGACACTGTGCTGAGCGAAATGGGCCAGACACAGGATAAATATTGCATGACTCTATATGAGATATCTAAAATATTCAAATTCATAGAAGCAGAGAGCAGAATGATGGTTTCCAGGGATGGAGGGAAATGCTGGACACAGATCAGTCTGGCTGTGGACATCTCCGCTATGTTAAACTTTTAGTCCCAGACCTTATATTGGCCTGGAGATTCTCCAGAAATGTCCCAACTAAAATTTTCTTATTACAAATTTTTTAAGCATATATTGCCTGCCCTCTGGCAACTCACCAGACCAAATCTGGGATCCAATATTGCAAAAGCCTCAAAGCACACTAGTTTTGCAGAGCAATAGCCATGCCCAGTAGCCATGCCTATGAGACCGATTTCAACCTTTAGACCAATTTTATCAGCATTAGGTACAAATAATTCTAAACACTGTGACAAAACGGGCTCACTTGCAAAAAGGCTTGGAAGACAAGGATAAATCTACAAGATCTGGCAGTCAACAAAGTCAGAGACATAATAACAATAAAGGAGCATATTTTTGGAAGGCAGAGGAACTGTGAATAACTAAGACAATTTTAGTGTATGGGAGATGTCAGTGGGGATAAGTGAATGGACAGCTTATCAGAGAGAAGCAGAACAGGAGGGTCTCCCCATCATGGTGGTAAGTAAAAACTGTAGCCCATCTTCATAGGTGCCTGAGGAGAAAATAATTTGAAGTTGTTTGTCATTTTATCAAAACTCTCACCCAACAACAGACATGAAATCTACACTATCATTTTCAATCATAAACACAATAAAAGCCCGGAGACTCATGTAATATCATAATTAGATTATTCTTTTTATGTTAATACGTTATCTTTAGGGTATCTGATCATATTTACAACTGGAAAATCTCTGAAACAGTATTATCATATTTAGTTTATTTGTCTGCTTTTGATTAAAAGTGGGAATAAATTACATGGTGATTTTAGAAATGAAAGAAGAGACTCTGAGGGTAGTTAAAGAATGATGTGGGCCAGAAGGTAGAAGCAAAGCCATAGGAAAAAAGGAAGGGAAGAAATCAAGCAGTTATTAAGCACCTACTGATTCAGGCACTGAACTAGCCATTTTATACCTATTGTCTCAGTTAGTTCTTCTGATAACCCCTTTGAAGATATAAGCTTGATCTCACCCACGGGAAAATTGAGGCCAAGAGAAATAACTCACTCAAGGGTTGGTTGTAGATTTGGTGGCCATAAATGAATTAGTCCAATTTGAACAAAGAAATCCATTCCATGGACATGAAGTCCAATTTGTACACACACACACACACACACACACACATATTTATGTTCATGTACATGTAAAAATATTTGCCACTGGGCATAAAGTAGATTGAAAAAGAGTATGTACAGTGATAAACTTAGACTTCTCTATTAGTTGGAGAAAAACTCCAGAGCACAAAATGTGTAAGAATGAATTAGAATTTCACTCATTCTTATAGAGATCAGCACAACCTTTTCTCCATTGTACAATTTTTTGTGTGTGACATTCCCAGATACTACATTTTTCTACAGTTAAATTATGGCATGACTCCTGCAGGTCTGAATCATCCGTTGAGAAATAAAGTGATACTTGACTAAGAGCCATGGAACCAATTAAAATCCTTCCCAGCAATAGAAAGTAAATAAAAAGCCTCTTACTGGTGTTAGACCAAGGCAAATTCTAATACAATGGGGAGAAAGTTGAAAAGAGCACACTCTAATTTTAGCAGCTGAAGTCCACAGTGGCTGTGGTGAGCCTTCATATTAAGATATATTATAGTGGTTTTTACTCATTGTATAGAAGTTTGGGGGTCCACTATACACCATCTTAAATTAACAAATGAATATGTCCTGGGCATGTTTTTTCAAAAGAATTAGCAATTATTTATTTAAAAATATAATTGACATAGTAAAGGTAATTAACCTTTCTCAAATTAAAGTTTTTAAAGATTTTATTTATTTATTTGTCAGAGCAAGAGAGCACAAGCAGGGTAAGTGGCAGTCAGAGGGAGAAGCAGGCTTCCCGCTGAGCAAGAAACCTGATGCAGGATTTGATCCCAGGACCCTGGTATCATGACCTGAGCCAAACGCAGATGCTTAACCAACCGAGCCACCCAGGCGCCCCTCAAATTAAATTTCTGAAATGTTTAATGATTCCCCTTATATTATCTGTAATAGCCCACATGATTTTTTAGGATTTTAAGTCAAATGTGTTTTTTCTAAGTTAATTCTCTCATCTAACATCCATTCAATCTTAAAATAGCTAAAACCTGGGGCATCTGGGTGACTCAGTTGGATAAGCATCTGACTTCAACTCAGGTCATGATCTTAGGGTCCTGGGATCGAGCCCCACGTTGGGCTCCCCACTCAGCGGGGCGTCTGCTTGTCCCTCTCCCTCTCCCTCTGCCCTTCCCCCTGCTTGTGCTGTCTCTCTCTCTCTCAAATAAATAAATAATTTTTTAAAAAATAGCTAAAACCCTACGAGGAAAAGAGTGCTAAATTTCCTCTCTTATTTTCCCTAATCACAATGATCGTGATAATAGTCCATTTTTATTTTTTTTTAAAGATTTATTTATTTATTTATTTGACAGAGACAGACACAGCGAGAGCAGGAACACAAGCAGGGGAGTGGGAGAGGGAGAAGCAGACTTCCCACCGAGCAGGGAGCCCTATGCAGAGGTCGATCCCAGGACCCCGGGATCATGACCTGAGCCAAAGGCAGACGCTCAATGACTGAGCCACCCAGGTGCCCCAATAGTCCATTTTTATTTATTTTACTATTTACCAGACACTGTACTATACGCTTGATATGGATTATGAGGACCAGTTCATGTGGTACAGGAGAACTTTAAGTTACGTATGAGTACTATTCCCAGTTGACAGATGTGGAAACTGGAGCTGAAGGAGCCCCAGTGACTGGTCTGGTGTCACACAGCAGACCCGAGGGGTGTCGGGCCTGGGTCCCGAGCCATAGGTCTTCAAAACTTCAACAACTATGACTATCGCAAGTGGATGAAAAGTGTTATTAAAATGTGTAGGCAAGGTCTTTCAGCTCGTCTGAAGGCCTGATAGCTTGCTCTCAGAAACATCTGGATGATGAACACTCATTCTAATTCTTCATTCTTATTTGAGAAAAGTACTTGAACCAGGCTGCGTTCACACGGGTGGGCTGAGAGATGTGAATGGTGATCACGCCCCAGTGGACCCTGACTACTGTATAATACTAAGATTCACAACAGGGGCCTGGCTCAGAGGAGGTGATCTCAGAAGATAGCCAGACTAGCTTATGTACAGAAATGCCATGTGGATCCAAGCTTCACTGTGGAAGGAAGCAACTGAATTTCCAGAAGATCTGATGCAACCTTCATTCACTTAGATATTAACGTCCAAGATCATCCATGACCCAATAGCTTCACTTCCCTGCCTCTCCTGCAGAACTGATGAATCTCTCTGCTTTATAAGCCGGTTCCACTATTTGCTAAATCTTTTAAATATGTAAATGGTTTTGATTCACTCAGCTAATGGCTGTGTCTAATGTCTCCATTAACCTGAACTTCTAGAACAGGGTTAGACCAACTACAGCCAGTGGGCCAAAGCTAGCTTCCCTGTTTTTGCACAGCCTGTGAGCTGAGAATGAGCTTTACGTTTTGCAATGGTAGGAGAAAGAAACAAAAGAAAAGAAAAATATTTTATGACACATGAAATTGATAGGAATTTCAAATTTTAGTGTATAAATAAAATTTTACTAGAAATGAGGTATTCACCTTTGTTCATGTATTTTCTATGGCCACTTTGTCACTACAAGGGTGGAAGTGAGTAGTTGCAACAGAAACTATATGGCTTTTAAAGCCTAAGATATTTACTATCTTCCCATTTACACATATATGAGCTCTGCTTCTAGATCAGAAGCTCCATACTGATAAGACTTTTTTTTTTTTTTTTTTTTGCTTTTTTCACTTCTTTATCCCTAACACCTAGAAAGGAACATTGAAATAAATGTACTAAGGAAGGAAAGGAAGAAAGGAGGAGGAAATGGAGGAGAGAATTTGTCAACAAACCCATCCTGCAAATGAAAATTAAAACGAAGGTCCTTTGTCAAGAGCTCTTTAGACAATACCTTAGCATCCTATTGAAACCCTTTGGCAACTGACTTTACTATTTCTTTACCTCTACCTCTTCCCAAAAGCTACAGACTCCAGTAACACTGAACATCTATGTATTGCCTAGCCACACTATGCTATGCCTTGTTCATGCAGCATTTTCTCCCTTCATATCCTTTCTCCCTTTAGATACAAATTTTTGCCTCTCTGCCTAGTGCAATGCTATTCATCCTTTGAAGTCCAAATTCATCTTCTCCACGTGGTCTTCCCCAGCCTATCCAGAATAAATAGTTTCCTCCTCTTCACTCATACATGGCCACACTGAGTCAATAATTACAACATACCACAATTAAGTTTAACCATTTTGCTTCTTGACAAAATCCTGAGCACCTCAAAAGCAAAGGATTATGATACGTAATTCATCAGTGTACCTGACCCTGATAGATGACAAGCATTCAGTAACTGCTTGGTAAAAAAAAATCAGTAAACAGCCAATAGTCCAGGGGAGGGTTAACCCTAAAAAGATCCAACCAATCTGATGTCACTGTAATTTTCTATCTTAATAAAACATCTGGTGAAATTAAATTGCATTATTATTTTAAATGGGCATTAGAACCTCTCCCCCCAAAAGTGTTTTGTGCAAAGGCAGCATCAGAATCGGGGGGAAGCTCCCCAGGTGACCACTGCGAGGAGATTATTACTCATGTCTTGAAAAAGTTTGGATCTGAAGTTGCCAAGATTAAATCACTCATAATCTTATGAGGGAAAGAAATAAGCTTCCGTCTTGGTTGAGCTGAACCTGTGTCTTAGTTAAAATACCCTGTGAGAACAGAAACCATCACTGTGCTGTTGGTTTTTTTTTGTTTTTTTTTTTTTTTATTCCCAATGCCTCCTCCTGGTGAATCAATCAATGAAAATTTGATTAATGGAAGAATGTCTGGACAAAGTTAGGAGGGAGAGATGGATGGATCCATGAATAGATGGATGGATGAATCAACGAGCAGATGATAGATGGAAGGATGGATGTGAAAAAGGAATGGACACTGAAGGCCAAAGGAGATACGAGGATCTGTTTTAAAAATGGGCCTCAGACCTGCCCGGTCTTCAGTCTCTCTGTAACACTGGGCTCAAGCGGAGAGGATTTAAAGGTGGGAATATCTTAAATATTCATAATGCATGACTACAGACATTGGTCGAGGCTTTGCGATCAAGCACATCTACCAGTCGCTCCACCCCGCTCGGCAGTCAGCTTTCTACTCGACTTCCCCTTCCCCTGCACAGTTGACCTTAATGTTTATTTCACACAGAAACCAGAAACTCTCATACTACATATTAACAGGCTCTCTAGCTGATCTGTTTCAGCTCTTACCTTATTTAACATTTCTTTGTTCGGTTCAGGTTGTGATCTGGCAGTCGGGGGATCGAGCCCCACGTCAGGCTCTGTGCACAGTGAGGAGTGGAATTTGGATTCTCTCTCTCCCTCTCTGTCTGCCCCACTGCTC
This sequence comes from Halichoerus grypus, assembly GCF_964656455.1. Classification (NCBI taxonomy): domain Eukaryota; kingdom Metazoa; phylum Chordata; class Mammalia; order Carnivora; family Phocidae; genus Halichoerus; species Halichoerus grypus. The sequence continues at coordinate 18,285,985 of NC_135715.1, forward strand.
CTCTCTCTCTCAAATAAATAATCTTTAAAAAAAAATTCATTGTCATGTGATCTTGGAATGATATATGTGGCATGTGATATAAGTACCAGGGAAACTGGGGATATCGGTATATTATATATTTAGTAGAGTTTATTCATCTGGAACTTATGTAATCCATACGGACCCTAGGGTGGGTACAATTGTTATTCCCATTTATAGATGAAGAAACTGAGGTTGATAGAGAGTAAATCATTTGTCCAAAGCAACCCAGTTAGTATGGTGGCAGAGCAGGGATTTGAATCCAGAATTGTCTGAATCCAAAGCCCGATTTGTGCTACCGCACTTGCCACTCTGTGTTAGAACTGCTTGTCTCCTCGTCTGCATCCCCCAACAGCCTCTAGGTTCCATGAAGGTGGGACTGATATATGTCCCCATTATCTTCGTCATATTCATTACTAATATTAGGGAAAACCACCAGTACACTTTCATTCAAAATGCTTTTGAAAATAATGAAGAAAAAAATTAGAATGAAATGTGATCATGTGAAGATGTTACAAATACCTCATTATATTGGGCTACAGGTGTCTCCCCCTTTACCCTGACAGGAAAGGTGGTTATGTTTACAACTCTCTGATATCATTGTTTTGTTTGTTCATTTGTTTGTTTTTTCAACCTATGGGTATTACCAAGCCTATTAACACCCTTAGATTCCCTTTTATATTTGGACATTTTGTTTTCTTTTTAAGATTTTATTTATTTCTTTGAGAAAGAGTGAGAGAGAGAGAACACATGAGTGGGGAGGGAGGGAGAGGGAGAAGCAGACTCCCCGCTGAGCAGGGAGCCCGACTCGGGGCTCCATCCCAGGACCCTGAGATCATGACCTGAGCCGAAGGCAGACGCTTAACCGACGGAGCCGTCCAGGTGCCCCTGGACATTTCGTTTTCCTTGTGTACTTTCCATATAGTTAGGGAGAGCTGTATACACATCCCCTTCTTCATATTTGCTTTGCAGAATCTATACAATTGTGGCAATTGCCTTTTCTCCTGATGCTGAATGTTGGCGATACTGAGACGTGAGGAGAGGCTTAACCTCTGCACGATTTTGTAAAATCTAAGAAATTTGACTGTCCTACTGCCCTTGAAACGTGACATTGCCTCGTCTCTGCTGATGGCAGGTTTTCTAATTTACTGTGCGCATTAATACCTGGAAAGTACTCAGAAAGGGTCGGGCACATAGCGAGAGCTACGTTAAGTGTAATCAATCATTCCTATTATCAGAGTCACCTGGGGAAGTTCTTACCTCTTAAGCGATGGGGCTGTCCCAGCCAAACAAGACTGCCATTTACCTCTTCTTCTTTAGTATTCCCCACCTTTGTATAAAATAGCAAGTTTCCAAAGTTTGAAAAAAAATGCAACTAAGAGCAAAAAGCTAAGGGCAAAATGGCTAAATTACAGGCTATTGTTATGCAAAGCAAGAGTTGCCATTTAAACAGGACTTTTGGGATGTGGCTACAACTCAGAGCGTTGATGTGCAAGAGGCGAGCAGCCTGGGCCCCCGCTGCAAACGGGCAAGCAAGTCCAGGCAGGTGAGCCAGCAGGAAGGAAGCACGGAGCACCAGGGGAGTCGGCCGAAGATAGTAAGCAGATAACCTGGCCAAGCTGACAGGTGCCAGGATGGTCAAGAAATACGAATCAGGACTACAGCCTCACAGAGTGCAGCCTCAGGTGGCAGTCAAGATCCCAGTTCCCAAGGAACTGGTAAGGAACCAGAGTCTGGACGCAGGCACATTAGAATAGTACAGGTGCCCATAAACGGAAGCTGAAATCTAATCCAGGAGCTTAGTCCTAATGAATGATGAAAAATCCTGATGGAAATTTAAGATTAAAGAAGAGCCAGCAGTAGGCCAACCTCCTGATGAACTAATGACTAACATTTCTCTCGCTGGAGATCAAACTGGACCCAGACTCTGAAGGTAGGCTGAGTCTGAAGGTGAGGAACTGGACCAGGCTAGGGCAGCGAAAGGCACTTTGGAGCCTGAGAAGAGAGCAGGCTACACATTTTATCTTTATCATTTTAAATCATGACCTTGGGCAGAGAACACTTATTGTCGTCATACAAGCCTAATAGCCCTGACCGCTCAGAGAGTTGTTATAAGAAATTCATATAACAGAGATGCTTCAAAATTGCTTAGCATTGAATTTTCATATTCTTTTACGAGTTTTCATTTGTTGAATCTTCTAATCTACATAGCTCTAAAAATCTTCAGGCTATCATTTAAAAACCCAATGTCATGTGCCCTCATTAAGGAAGCAATTTAGTTAACTAATGTCATTATATTACTGAACATTCTAACTAATCTGACAAATTTTTTGTAACCACCCAGTGGGATCTAGACTCCATGGTAGTTTCTAAAAGACATGCTGATAGAGAAAAGAAAAACAAATCTTATCAACACTGTCACTGTCACAGAAATCTCATTTGCTGTAAAACGAATTAAGACCCCCATCCTTCTACAAAATCTTCCCTCCAACTTGAGGAAAATCTTAGATGACTCCACATTTTAAGCAGTCTCCCTAAATCCAAATGTAAAACTCTCTACTGGCAAGAATACTTCTAACAAAACAACCCCCCCCTCATTGTTTGGACCATTGGACAAAAAAGGTAGAACTAACTAAAGTGCCATTATTCTTTTAATTTAGAAATTTAGCATTAGCCATGCTTAACTCCAGCTTTGGGATGCTATGAGTAATAGCAGATTTTTGCTTTTAATTCACCAATGAATAAACTCCCTGAAGAATTAAATGAAATCAACAAAACAGTAAAGCTGTATCTACCACGAGATGATTTGGGAAATGAAAGCAAGCAGGAGATGAGAATTTCAGACTCAGAACCATACCCACTAATGAACTCCTGATGGGATGTTGATAGAGATCTAGAAGCACTGTCGCTCTTAAAGATAAAGCCTTTTTCTTAACAGGCTATCCCTTTGTTTGTCATTACTCAAAATGAAAGTTATAAGGCTAAAATAAACCTGACATTTAAGGAATGTGATTAAAATGAATTATGGATGAAAAGTGTACAGAAATAAAACAAAATACTTTTAGGAACAAAAAATAATAATAATAAAAAACAAGCAAGCAAAAGAAAAATCTCTATGCTGATTGTCTTCCAGAATGGAAGAAAGTCAATAAAATTTATATTTGTGGGATATAATAATAAATTTTGGATTCAGCAATTATTTGGGTAAAGATTTTATAATCAATTTGTAATCTGTCTTCGTACTGTTTTAACACAAATACAATGTACACACTGTCATTAGGTACTGAAAAAAAATAAATACCTTGATAATTATGCCAAATAATGCTTTTGTAATAAATATTTGCTCATTTGACAATTATCCCCATCAGCTCACACCATACATCTACATGGAAAGTATTCAATAAACAGCTATCAATTGACTGAAGGAATCCCACAGAATGAATGCATACAAATAGGCAGCTTTGAAGAAATTCTGTAGATCTCTTCTAGTAAAATTACAAAAAATTTCATGTTGAAATTTTCATAAAGAAAAAAGGATCCAGCATATAGTCTGGATTCAACAAATGATTTTTATGTGATGCATTATTTTTAATAAGGAAAATGGAATAACAGATTATTCTATATGATAATGTATAATTAGGAGTTCTGGGAAACGTATTTCAGCTCATTTCAAGGTTGCGGTTTCTGAAATATGATGAGTTCTGAATAAGAAATATACAGAGCTCCCGAATTCCACGTGAAGATGAGAAAGGATGACTCTGGAAGACATGAAGCATGTATTTAAATAAAGACATGTTTAGTTTAGCTCAATAACTATTGTTATTAATCTATATATGGCAGGGATCGAGATACTTATTTACAATATTGTACACTAACTGCTACTTAGTTTTCCTCACACAACGTCAACAACAATAACATTGTGTGCTCATACGCTGTTTTTACCTGACTCCCACCCTACATTCAGGAAACTCGCTTCCCTAATTCAGGAAATTTGTTTCCCCAATTCCATCACCTCCCCTCCTCACCACAAGAAGAGGCATTGACCCAGGGCTGGCTGATCTACAGAATACCATTTCGTTGGCAATATAAATTGTTCCAGTTGTCAGCAAGTACTTCCCAGGAGATGAAGATATTGGCGTATCTTAATACAACAGTTACTAAATATAATAGTGATTTTTCTACCAAGTGGCTTAACTGGGAGAATCTAAGAATGTGGCTGCCATCTTCCCTGACATGTAGAGAGACATTCAGTCTGTGGCAGAAAGCCACATAAACATGGGGGCACAGAAGAATGAAGGAGAAGGCAGGGAGAAAGTGGTGGAAGGAGAGGCAGAGGGAGAGAAGGAGAATGAGAATAAATGAATATATCCTGGAGAAAGCAAGTCCTAGTTCTACTTCCTAAGCCTTAGCTACGTGCTCCCCTGCCTTCGATTCCAGTGAATTGAACCAAATTAATTCCCTCTCAGGTCTACGACTTAATGCAATCCTTCTGTGCTTAAGCTAATTTGAGTTTCTTTCATTGCAACTAGAGAGGGGGGAAAACCAGACAAATGCCACTGATCCTGCATTTCTTAATCTCTGGTTCACCACATCTTTCCCTTTTTGCTCTTCTGGCCTGCAACACCTGAGGAAACAATTTTTTATATTAAATTTCCTCTTTTTTGAGATACTTATTAGCACAGTTTCTCTTCTCCTGGTTGGACCCCAACTGATAGGGTATCTGAGACTGCAGCTGGGGAAAGAGGTCTTGGAAATACACTTTAGACTCATCAGCATATAGCTGGTAAACGGAGCTACTGACTTGGGCGACATTCCTCAGGAAAAGCAGGGAGAATAAGATGCGGGGGAGGGGAGGGAGGTCATTTTAAAACAGCCAAACTACTGTGTGCCGGCTGATGGAGTAGGGGTTTACTTTAATCTTGAATGCAAGTTGACTTTGGCCTAAAGAATGTCCAAAACAGTAGGCAGAAACTCTTTGATGAAAGATCATACAGACGTGGCCACAATCTACACAAAGGCCCTACGTGGCACAGTCCAGGAGACCAGGGAAGCTAAAATTGAGTAAGACGAAAATCAAGGTGATTCTTCTGGTTATGAGTTTGACCTCATTCCATCTGCCACACCTCCATGGATCGGATTCCTCTTCTGTAAAATGGGTTAAATAATAACATAATCGTCAGCTGGTTTGAATAATGCATGTGCCACGATGTATGAAAAGTGCCAGATTCATAATAAATGATCAACACAAAGCAGTTGCTACGGCTCTTGAGACGCTGTCACGTGGAAAACCACTGTGTCAGACTATCTATTCTAACGCTCCTCCTACTTACACATAAAATATACATATGTCAAATTTTATTCTGTTAGGTTAGTTTCTAATTAAGAGCCAACTTTACAAAATTATATTAGGAGAGCTCTGAAAGAATAAAACCCCCAATCCTGCAGATGAACTAAGTGTGTTGCCAAATGAGCTGTTTCAATCCTTGACTCTCGTGTGTTTGGCTATTTCACAGTTCTATCCTGTGTGTTCTCTGTTTCGATATATTCCAAGGTGCTGTCAGAAAAAAGCTAATTGATCATGTTAACATCCTCTCTGACTCCCGGCTCTCAGGGCTCCGGCCACTGCGGCCTCCTATGACTCAGTACTTTGGATTTCATCAGATACAGAATTACACGGCCCACTAATTTCAGAGACCTGGCTCCATCAGCTGGCATCATAGTGGAGGCTCTTCAACAAAATATTTACCGCACTTAATATGCCTGCAAGATTGATCTTTCCTTGATGAGGACACACTTGTGATTTGGGATTGCTGGTCAGATCTAAATTTTATATCTGGATGACACACACCTGCAAAGTTGTCACATCAAATTTAATTTTTTATTAATAGTCTGATTAAATCATTCTTGATAAGATCTGTTCTTGGACATAAACCCTAAATAAACAAATTTAACTGCCGCTGCGTCCATATCTCTGATCAAAGAGGGAAGCAAATACGTAGGACTGATGTTCAATCATTAACACCAAATGTCTCTGAAACCAGCACTTCCCATCCCAATTTGGAATTTCTTGAATCTTATTAAGCAAAACTAAATATGATTCAAATTAACAAATATTGGTTTTCCTTCACCCACATCTGTTCAATTACAACGTTTTCTCTTGGCTCACTACTCCAATCCCCTTGAAATTCCCCCAAGTAACTACAGACATTTCAGATAGTCGAAGCTACTGTGTGTGTATGCGTACTCCGCTGAAATTAGGTCTAGCCACTGCACAGCATTTCTACGTGCTGGGGTTGCAGTCAGGAAACACCCACAAGCATGGGTAAGCCTGAGGGTGTACACCATGGCTCTACATTCAACAACCTACACAGAATATGTGCAAGAAGCAACGCATCGCATAATAGCCCAAAGTATATTAAATTGTATGAAGATTTCAGATACTGTAAAGAATTTTGCCCTCAGAAAACCCTCCTTTTTCCTGATCTATAATGACAAGAGCCAGTTATTCTCTTGTTCTTTATTGTATTCCAGTCCTAGTGCTTGTAAGAACATAATGGATGGTATATAAGGGATTGCTGAATAATCAACGAATTTCCTGGAAATTATCACAACCTTATTCCCACTCAACCTGCACAAGTCACTCGAGAAACACTGCTTTCTAATGGCATATGTAACTTCTTTGAAAAAAATCATTTAAGAAGTCATCTAAAACACTTCTATTTGTTTAATAATATTAGCAATATAAAAATTTCCCAGATAGCATCCCTACAAGAAATATATGATTTGGGTATAATGCCTGTTGAACTAAAAACGGCCTTCTTCAAAAGAACCTTGGAGGATCATCATTAAAGTCAGAAAAAAAAAACCCTCTAAAGCAATAGTCCATATTTTTTCCAACTCCACTTTCTTGTCCCTCTCTGCTTCTTCCACTGGGATTAAATTAAAGACCCATCCCTTAGTTGATGACATACTTTCAGGATAGAGATGATAGGAAACATGAAATGCAGATTTTCTCTGTGTAGTTGTCTTTGGGGGAAAACCTTTCACTGTCTACAAGAGAAGCCATGAATACTAAACAACTCATATTAGCCAAGGGCTCTATCTTGGAATAAGCCAGGAAATGAACGTTGTGTCTGCAATTATTCTGCTTTCTAGTAAGAAGCTCTGCTGAAATTTAGACATATAACAGAAATAAAAGGTGTTTATTCCATTTGTTCCTTAACCCAAAAGACTGTTGGTGAGCTGCTATTATCATCCATGTACTGCCTGTGAGTCCTGCTAGATCTCAGGGAAGGGAGCAGTTTTCAGTCCTGTACACTTGGCAACATTAGTGATACAGTAACTCACATTTGATATGTCTCAGAAAACAGGGGGCTTGTTAAAATAAACATGTTCTAGATAAGCCATAAAGAAATTATGGCCCTCATGATTGCTAATTCCTAAGATCCACACCCTCATATAGGCTCCTTCCCTTGAGTGTGGGCAGGACCTACAACTTGTTTCTGACCAAAAGAATACGATAAAAGTAATAGGATCCCACTTCGGTGGTTATGTTAAATTGTACAAGATTGTCTTTCTAGCAGACTCACTCTAAAAAGCCTCTTTCTTTGCTGGCTCAGTGAAATAAGTGGCCTGGTTGGGGATGTACATGTGGCAGGAAATGTGGGCAAGATTTAGGAATAGAAGGTGTCCTCCAGGAACAGAGGGCTGCCTCTGAGATCTGAGCATGGCCTCCAGCTGAAAGCCAGCAAAAAGCTGCGACCCTCAGTCTGACAACCACAGGGGTTGAATTCTGTCAACAGCCTGAGTGAGGTTGGAAGTAGATTCTTTCCCAGTTGAGCCTCCAGATGAGACCTTAGCTCAGCCCACACCTACACTGCAGCTTTCAGAGACGCTGAGCTGACGACCTACTTAGGCCATGCCTGCACTCCTGACCCACAAAATTTTTGAAAGGATAACTATTTTTTAAGCTGTTAAGTTTTTCGTAATTTGTCACACAGAAATAGCAATGAATACGGAAACACTAAAATGTCTAGAATTTGGGGCAATATTTTGAATACTATGTTATCTAAAATTCTGTCCTCAAATATCACATGTGAAAAAAAGTGATGCATACAAAAGTTCAATTGCAATCAGTAAGAGTAACAAATTTTAGTATCAATATCTTTTTACATCTGAAAATGGCATAAAAAAAAGCAGCAGCTTTGCCAAAAAATGCTTCCTATTAATCTTAGTCTAGTAGTCTAATTGTTCTTTTACTATATGATAAAAACACAAAATACATATTAATACATGTGTATTCATTCAACTTTATAATAGCTGATTATTTTTGCTTCATTAAAGAGACATTTCTAAAGTAAAACAATCTAATACTCAATCTCAAATTTGCCTGCCAAAATATGCCCTTCAAAGCTTCACATCAAAATAAAAAATTTTATATGTGACCAGCTTATGTTTAGTAGTTAGATCCCACTAACTTTTACATACAAAGTTCAGTAAGCTCAGTAAGAACACCCAGCATCATTCTGGCCTCAGCAACCTCCAAAGGTACACCGTGGACCACAGTACCACTGCAAGTCCCAGTGGGAAATCTGTAAGTATTCAGGATGGGACATGACCACGTCTGCCATCAGCTGTGGACTAGATCTTGATACCCCACATCAGAGATATGTACTTCAAAGCCACGAATTAATGCCCGACCTTCACTCAGAAAGCTGGCTACGCTGTTGTCACTCATGACTGAAACAACTCTTCACTCTTAGGGAAGCCTCATAGCCAAGCTGCTTGAATCAGAGGCATGACCACATTTATAGAGAGAACTATTTAAACTTTTACACATACCTTTTCTTCCCTGCCAGGTGGTTTGGATGAGAACGGTTCAAACAAGAGTAACTTCACTCTTCCCTGAGCTAGGACTGGCCTCTGGCTCTCAGGATATGTGGCCAAGTCAAGCTCCCCCATCACATATTTTTTCCCCTTGTAATAAATTCTCAGCTTTCTTTTTTACTTCCCACCTACACCGCAGTCATGCTTAAATATTTTTTTTTTAAGATTTTATTTATTTATTTGACAGAGAGAGAGAGACAGCGAGAGAGGGAACACAAGCAGGGGGAGTGGGAGAAGGAGAAGCAGGCTTCCTGCCGAACAGGGAGCCCAATGCGGGGCTCGATCCCAGGACCCTGGGACCATGACCTGAGCTGAAGGCAGACGCTTAACCGACTGAGCCACCCAGGCGCCCCCATGCTTAAATATTTCCACACCAATATTGTAGTAGTTACTTTTCAGAGAGAAACATTATTCCCCGTGTATTTGGTAAACTCAAAGAATTACAGGTTGAGGGGGCTGAGGAAGCACAATGAACTCTATACTCCAAGCCTATTTCAGTTCCTGCTGCAGGCATGATAACCTATCCATCAATACTGACTAATCTAATTCAAAAAATAATTGAAGAAATAAGATTATTTCTTTTCATAATTAAAAAGAATGAATCTTGAACAATGCTCTATGAATGATGACCCAAACTCAATTAAAAAATATCCAATCTCATACAAAACAGCCCATCTCGCAAATCTATCTGAAAGAATCAGAACAATGTGTTTAGGAACAGGAAAACAATATCATCAATCACACCAGATTGTCAGTCTTTTTGTGATCTCCTTACTAATCATGGTATCAGTGCTATAAACACTAAAAAGCTATGACTTTTTAGGTCATGGCATTTTAAATTGATACTAACTTCACTGCATGATTTCTGGTATAGTAGGTAATGACAAAAATAGAGAAGCTATTATATTATAAATAAATATTTGGGTGTGCAAATGAATCCTTACTAAAATATTTATTTGAAGTTAATTAAATTCCATTATTAGATCCATCATCACAAATTATATCCTGCATACTGATCATTGGTTAATTGCTTATTATCTCACAAAGATGGATAAATACAAGTCAATAACTAAGAAGACTGCTACATTTGATTTTGGTATGGTATAATAATTTATTTTATCTGAAACAACAACAACAATTAGCCAAATATGCCACTCTCTTGCAAATAGACTCCAATGGATCTGGGTCAGATTCTTTCATAACCTAGACCAGTGCTGGACACACAAATATTTCCTAAGTAAATAAAGTACACCCTTATCCACAAATATTGTGAATGCATGACCTTCATCCTCCCACAGATAAATCTTGAAGAAAAAGATAAAGCAGACACTAGGGCCAAGAGCAAAAATTACGTAGTGTTTCTCCCTCTTAACTACTAACATAAAGCTTGTTGCCTGGACAATGAAGAGGGGTTGGTTGAGATTTATTTCCCGTTCACCCTAACTCATTGATGACCTTCCGCTTCCATCTTTTTCTATTCTTACATCCCCAACTTCATGTCTACTGATACAAGGTATTTTAAACATCCACTTCTATACTTAGCAAGAAAAACATAGGTATAAGATTGGGCAAGTACGCCATTAGGTAATATTTCTTCATACAATCAGCACATCAAAGAGTCATATATTTTTGGTACCCTATAGTACCAAGCAGAGGTAGGCAAAAATTTCAAAGTTGCTGACTGGTTGTTTTACTGTCAAAAAACTACCTACTGGATACTCATTTTTGGTTCAAAGAACTTTAATAAATCTTGTTGATGTGTTTAGAATGAAATCCCATTAAGAACAGTCTTCTTGGTCATGTTCACTGCTATTTGTTATTTCTGCAGGACCTAACAAGACATCTGAAACATCCAGACATAGCTTAATTCAACATATATTAATAAATGAATATCTTAATTACCATGGGTTAAGACAAAGATAAGTGGACCTTCTTCTTTTATGTTTTGAGTATATTTCCCAATGAGTTGACTGAAGTTAATTATAGGCCCTGCCAAAAGCATACACATCCTCCTATGATGAGACTTAAGTTAGAGATTAAGTCAATACTGTACTACTGAAATAGATAATGGACACCAAAATTTAAATTTATATCCTAATCTGTTGCATTATATTCATTATTTTAATATTTAGCTATAGAAATTATTGGCAAAAATCTAACATAAATGTTAAATAATTTCCTGTATTTTGGCTAGGTCAATTAGCTATACTGAATTATAAGAAGGCAAAGTTAAAAAAAAAAGTGCTTGAATTTCATTATGCATCTTGCTTATTTTTCTATGTAGATATTTGGAACATTTCCACTAATTAGGTGAATCCCAGCCCATTTTTGCTTTTAACAAACCACATCACCATTTTACTTTTAGGTTCTCGAAAACCTCAATACATTTAAATATGCCTTGTCTAGTTTATAACGTGTTTTCATAAATGAACACATAATTACCATTCCTCCACATTCCACCCCAAAATGGAAGACTATATATCTGTGAATTAATGAGGTGGATTTTCTTTTGTACCTTATGTAAATGAATTTCATTACTTTATAAAAATGAATCGTTCCTATAATGACTGAATTTAATGTTTATAGTTAGTTTTTCCTTATAATTATAATATTGAGTTTTAAATATGCACATTATTTTTGTCTAATAACTTCTGTGAAGAACTAGACTCATATGAATCAATTATTTCAATAGGTATTTTTAATGATGATTTAAGGCTACTCTGTGTCCAAATGCTCAATGATAATAATTATGCTAATCAATTATCAAGCTTGGTTTATGATAAGATGGAAATGTACAGAAAATTTATAATGGTAGGAACATGGGTGTATTGAATATGCAAATGTTAAGAGCAGCCATATTTTTAGTAACTATATAAAATAGTTAAAGGTAGGGGTGCCTGGGTGGCTCAGTCAGTTAAGCATCCAACTCTTGATTTCTGCTCAAGTCATGATCTCAGGGTCATGGGATCAAGCCCCGTGTGGGGCTCCTTGCTCTGTGCAGAATGCTTGTCCCTCTCCCTGCCCCTGCTTGCATGTGCTCTCTCTCTCTCAATCTCTCTCTCCCATATAAATAAATAAAATCTTAAAAAAAAATAAAGTTACAACAAGATGAGAGAAGACCGGTAATATTTAGCAGAATGAGAAAACAAGTTGAAATCCTGACTAATATCCCTGCAAGGAAAATTATACATACGTAACAATATTCCATAGGAAAGTTTATAATTATTAGTCATTTTTTTAAAAAATGGGTAAAACATGGTATTAAGAATGACTCTTAGCAATTAGGAAACATTTTTTTAATTACTGAAAAATTCAACTAATACATTACATTTAGGAAAATGTCTTTAATAGGAAATTATTGCCCTTCTTTAAGACAGTGGACTACAATATACATCAAAGTAGAAATGGACCAAGGGATACAAGGGACTTGGGCATTCTGCAGTGTCAGTCTGACTGGCAAAGAAAGAAGGTAAAAAACAAAGTCAGACACAGGCTGGCTACAACCAGAATCTTTTTTTTTCTTATTTTCAGATATTCTAATCAGAAACTCATTTCCTATATTCCATTAGTAAAATAGTTCTACCTGCAACATATTTATTAATATCTATATCACTTAAAGTTTTTTCAATTTTACTAGATGATATCTCTCATGTCTTACAATATTAAAAAGTACACTATTACCAAATACTTCGCAAGCTAGTTTTTAATTTTAAAAAACCGTAGAACTGCAATAGCTGCAGCCAAATATTTACTACTCCTCATGAATTAGCATTGGAATTTTCTAAAATCTTGAAGTGGAATCTTTGCCTAGATAAATACAAAGGAGATATATATAATTTTTTTGAAAAATTAAAGAAATGTAAACTGATGAGAGTTTCAAAGAATACAGAATCAGGGGTTACTCAAATTACTGTGTTACCTCCTCCATGGTCTCCACTTTCTGCCAACTCTTCAAAAAATTTTTTTCATTCTGGATGAAATAGTAGATTAGACATAAATGGAACTCCCTCCCTTTTGTTCCAAAAATACAAACTGAATAGAAAACATTTCACGTTTGAAAGATCCCAAAAAAGAAAATCTCCATAAAGTAGAAATTAATAGGGAACTCAGAGGAGTAGACAGGAGCTAAAATCAGTAGCTCACAGGGGAAACAGGACTGTGGGCATCAAAGGCAAGGCCATTGGAAATACACCTTATTTAGAACCTCAGGGCAGGAATAGTGAATGAGGATAAAAACAGTGCCTGCTGCTCACCCATCTAACAAAAATAACTGGTCAATGTAACCAGGATTTAGTTACAACCTTAGCAAGTCTGACTTGAAATAGGCTTACATTTCTTGGGGGTTTGAGAGGTGTCTCATGGGGCAAAACCCATGAGTAAAAGCACTGATACAAACTGAATTTGTGCACCCAGCAATGCAGGCTCAAAATTAGCTCACTGTAAGGGCATATAAGGGAATATCTCCTTCAGATGATGAGTTCAAAACAAGATTTTGCAAAGTATGAGTAAGTTCAGTTCTAGAAAGGCAATCAATCTATGCCACAAATAAGAGAATTCGTTCTGAGAAAGCAGTCATACTAAAGAAAACTGAAAAAGGATTTTGAGTTTTGCTTCTGGCCATGATTGAGTAACAGGAACTGAAATTGCCATCCTACCAGAAGTAAACAATAATAAAAAATAGAGAAAATACGTGAGCCAATTATTTTCAAGATGCCGGATGTTAAGCAATGAAGTACAGTGATCCTTGAAATCTGGCAATGGATGAGGGGTGCAGAAAAGTCCTACAACTGCCCCAGTTTACTGCTTTGAAATTTTCCAGGGCTTGTGCCGGGAAGGGGATCCCATGCACAGCCAGGAAGATTTGCTGAATTAAGGAGACACTGCTGAGAGTCTGGAGAAATCAAAGCACCTAGAATTTGTAAGAGAAAGTAACAAAAAGGAGAAAGATGCACAGAAAACCAGAGATCTGCAGAGGGTCTCCCTGGAGTATTCATCAGAATATCGATCCATGCATGTAAGATTACCAATAAAAGCCAGGGAAAGAGTCACCCAAAGAATAGAGGGAATTCACAACACTCTCATAGGAAATGGGTATCTCTACCAGCAACACTGGAAAGCCTCATAATTCATGGGGTGCTGGTAGAGTACACAGAAAGGTCTTGCTTCATGGTAGAGAATAATTAACCCTAGACTAAACATCACTCTTGTTCCACCCATAAATCCGAAAAGGAAAATTCAGAAAGATCAACTTAACTTTATCCCAGAACAAACTTAAGAACATTTGTAGGAATATAAAAACATTCAGCACCCAAGAAAATTAATTTCACAATGTCTGATATCCAATCAAAAATTACCAGTCACACAGAAAAGCAGGAACATATAACTCATAATCAGAAAACTCAATTAATTTGATACCAGTGCAGAACAAACAATACAACTAAAGGAAAGACATTAAAACTGATAACAGATTTAAACCTAACCACATGTTTAATCACATAAAATGTAAATGATCTAAATATACGAATTTAAAGGCAGAGATTATCAAATTGGATAAAACATTGAGACCCAATTATATGATGCCTACAAGAAACACACTTTGAATACAAAGACAACCAATAGGTTAAAAGCATGAGCATGGAGAAAAATATATCACACTAACACTAAAAGGAAACTAGAAAGCCTATAGGAATATCAGACAAAGTAGATTTCAAAGCAAAGAATAGTATCAAGTATAAGAACACAATTCATCAAGAGGCTACAATAACAATTAATGTGTATACACTCAGTAACAGAACTGAAAATACTGAAGCAAAAAAAAAAAAAAAAAAGATAGAGCTTCAAAAAGAAAGAAGAAAAATCTACAAGTGAGGTCAGAGATTTTTTTTTTTTTTAAAGATTTTATTTATTTATTTGACAGAAAGAGAGACACACAGCAAGAGAGGAAACACAAGCAGGAGGAGTGGAAGTGGGAGAAGCAGGCTTCACACGGAGCGGGGAGCCCGACGTGAGGCTCGATCCCAGGACCCTGGGATCATAACCCAAGCCGAAGGCAGACGCTTAATGACTGAGCCACCCAGGCTCCCAGAAGTCAGAGATTTCAATACCCTGCTGTCACTAATTGACAGAATCAATGGACAGAAAATCAGGCTAAAACATCACTGATGGATTTGGTAACATGGAGGTCACTCAAGCAACTGCAGGAGAATGATAACCATAGCAGGGTGGCCAAAATGGGTTAGGAAAATGGGAAGTCGCAGTGGAAACACCAACTCTAAGACCTCCTTCAAAAATCGTTGCTGTAAAGGAAAGCTAACAAATGAGTTTACAAAGGGTAATTTGGGGTCAAAAGTGTTTGTTTGCTTTTTTTCTTTTTTGACATAGAAAGCAAACTTCAGCAAATGTATATGCTTGAAGGGAAGTCCAGAGGTTACAGGAGAAAATTATGTACTGTACGGAAGAAAATAGGGATAATTACAGGAGACTACTTTGGAAAGGAAGAGGGAAGAGAAGGCAATAACAAGAAAAAAAACCCAAAAACTTCACATACTTGAAACTTAAAACCCTATTTCTGAATCATTCAGAAGTTAAACAGTAAGTCATAATAAAAATTGAACAAAAATCAAAGCAATACTAGAGATTAAAAATTTGTCATGAGGCAGTTAGAGTGGCATTAAGGGGATATGTAAGTTTTATATTAAAAAAAATTAAAGGCTATCTTTTAATTAAAAAAAAATATAAGGCTAACTGTAATGAATAAAGAGTCTACTTAGGAAGTAAGAAAAAGAAAAAGAAAAGAGCTCCCCTGTAGGTTTGGAGTATCTGGACTACATAGGCAACAAAAAACTTATGACCTTCTATAGCTGAATTACTGAATAGACTTGACAGGCTTATCAATCCAATAAGAGTTCAATGCTTAAAGTCCAAATCTGCAAAACTCAAGAAGAGACATATTATCTAAGTATGTTTCCACTTATATTGGCAATTCAGTCAGTTGTGTTTTCAATCAAAGACAAACAGAAATAGACAAGATAAATGGAACAATAAATTCCTTATCTAGAAATCACCAAACCATATGATCAATATCTCAAAAATGCATACATTCAACTACCGAAAGCTTTTGCAGACATCTTCTTTAGCCACAAACTATTGACATATACCCAGATACTGGTCACAGAAATTAATCATAGCCCTTAAAAACTTTTTTTTCTATAATAAGATGACACGTTTTTTCTTTAATCTTTTGTGTCTGGCTATAAAATACAATCTGTATTGACTGTAAGAGAAAATTACTTCCTAGGAAAAAGATATAAAGAAGGAGAATAGCATGGGATATAGTAAATTGTTGCTCATTCGAAAACGTAGCAGAGTTAGTTGTATAATTAATGGAACACAAAACTCTCTTAAATGAGAATTTGTTCAAAAATAAAGCTGTTACTATTATTTGGCCTGTCAAGGAACAGTCTTTGATTTTTTAAATTCTTGGTGAGAACACATTTCTTGGTTAATCATGGCTGGAAAAAGAATCTCTGCTTTTTTAAAAGGTCACACATTATTTTCTTGAAATGGATTCATAGGATAGTAAACTAGAAATAAGGTACTTTTCAAATTCAAACCCTCACCTATTCACTGATTTAAAAAAAAAAAAAAACATAACTTGGGCCAATCATTCTGTTGGGATCATGAGATAGAAGAACACATTATCTCTCTCAAAGAACACTCATTTATGCTGGGGGCCTAGACAGTAAAGCAACACTTATAAGTCAGGAAGGTGAAGGCTATATAGGGATGCATACTTGGGACTCTGCAGCAGAGAAGGTTAAAGATATGATGAGAGTCAGAACACATTTGAACAATAAGTCAAATAAGGTCAAGCTCACAAGGTGGGAAAACAGGTCTACACAAAAGGCTAATCATTTATAAAGACGTATAGATGTCATATTACAAATATTCCGTATCACTGGACCATGGTGTCCAGCCTAGTTCGGGAATTTGAAGAGGTATTCATTTCATGAAGCCAGGAAGGTCCCTGATAAGGTGAGAGGCACTGAGAATCCAAGTTCAGTTTTGAAGATTTAATCCCACAGAGAAGAAGCATTCCTTCCACTTAGAAGGGATGGAGGAAGAGAAGGCAGCCAGGAAGAACCTGATCTTAGAACCTTGCCAAAATTTACAATGTAATGTTCATCACATCCCTCTAGGTGAGAAAGAAAGGCACAGAGCGAGGTTTGGTAAATTGTACAAGTCATGTAACTAGGTAGGATTTGATTCTAAGCATTCTGACTCCAGAGTTCATGCTTAAAACCACAAGGAAGTTCTGCATCTCACTTTTAAGGAGATTAAGTCATAAAAATTAAATTAAATTAACCATTTAAATAGTCTCTAAAACAATGAGGAATTGCATATACTGATTAGTACAAGGAGTTGGAAGCAGAAGCAAAAAAATGAGTAGAAAGGGAATGAAGTGAAAATTTCAAAGAGGAGAAAATAAAGGAACATATAAAATGAAATTCCTGGGAAAAGCAGTAGTGGTTTATTTTATGCGTTCAGAATCCAAATTATGTTTTAAAGTGTATTCAGTTATTGCCAGAATCTTGTCTCTTTCTATCCCAACTATTTTTCAAAGACTTTTTTTTTTTTTTAGTGCAGTTTTAGGTTCACAGCAAAATGGAAAGGAAGGTACAGACATTTCCCATTGACCCTCTGCCCCTCCCATATGCATAGCTCCCCCGTTACTAATATCCTCACCAGATGGGACATTATACTAAAAATGATGAACCTACACTGACCCATCATAATCACCCAGAGTCCATAATTCATCTTAGGGTTCACCCTTGATACTATATATTCTATACACTTGGACATATGTATATTGATATATATCCATCATTATAACATCATACAGAGTATTTTCACTGCCCTAAAAGTTCTCTGCACTCCACCTATTCATCTCTCTCCTGCACTCACCCCTGGTAACCAGTAACATTTACACAATCTCCATAGTTGTGCCTTTTCTGGAATATCATATAATTGGAATTATAAAGTATGCAGCCTTTTCAATTTGTCTTCTTTCACTTAGTAATATGCACTTAAGATTTCTCCATGTCTTGTCATGACTTGATCACACATTTCTGTTTAGTGCTGAATAATATTCCACTGTCTGAATGTACCACAGT
This sequence comes from Halichoerus grypus, assembly GCF_964656455.1. Classification (NCBI taxonomy): domain Eukaryota; kingdom Metazoa; phylum Chordata; class Mammalia; order Carnivora; family Phocidae; genus Halichoerus; species Halichoerus grypus. The sequence goes on from NC_135715.1 coordinate 18,304,062, forward strand.
TTATTTATTCACTTACCTACTAAAGGACATCTTGGTTGCTTCCAAGTTTTGGCAATTAAAATTAAGCTGCTATAAATATCCCTGTGCAGGTTTTGTGTGAATGTTTTTTCAACTCCTTTAGATAAATACCAAGGAGCATGACTACTGAATCATATTACAAGAGTATATTTAGTTTTATATAAAACCACATGTTTTCCAAAGTAGTTGTACCATTTTGCATCCCCACTAGCAATGTATGAGAGCTCCTGTGTTCACATCTTCATGAGCATTTGGTGTTGTCAGTGATCCAGATTTTGATCATTCTAAAAGATGTGTTATCTTATTGTTTTTTTAATTTGCTTTTTTCTCTGATGACATACGATGTAGAGAATCTTTTCAAACACTTGGAAGGCAGCTATGCTCACCACTATACCACAAACACTTATCTGCCATCTGTATACCTTCTTTGGTGAGGTGTCTGTTAAGGTCATTGGTCCATTTTTTTTTTTTTTTTTAATCAAATTGTTTTCTCATGGTTGAGTTTTAGGAGTTCCTTGTATATTTTGGATAACAGTCCTTTATCAGATGTGTCTGTGCAAATATTTTCTCCCCGTTTGTGGCTTGTTTTCTCATTCTCTTAACATTGTCTGTAGAGCAGAAATTTTCAATTTTAATGAGGTCCAGCTTATCAATTATTTCCTTCATGGATGATGGCTTCGGTGTTACATCTAATAAGTCATCACCATGTCCAAGATCATGTAGGTTTTCTCCTGTGTTACCTTCTAGTTTTAGTTTTGCATGTTACATTTAGATCTATGATCCATTTTGAGTTAACTTTTGTGAAGGGTGTAATGTCTATGTCTAGATTCACTTTTTTTGCATCCAGATGTCCAGTTATTCCAGCACAATTGAAAAAACTATTTTTGTCCCATTGGTTGTCTTTGCTCCTTTGACAAAGGTCAGTTGATTGTATTTTTGTGGATTTCTTCCAGGACTCTTTATTTTGTGCCACTGATCTATCTCTCTATTCATTCACCAATACCACCCTGTCTTGGTCACTACAGTTTTATAGTAAGTCTTGAGGTCGGGTACTGTCAGTTCTCCAATTATATTGTTCTGGCTTTTCTGTGTCTTGTGATTCTCCAAATAAACATTAGAATCAGTTTCTTCTACCAACTATTTTGTATTACTCATATTCAAGTCCAGAATTCAAGAACCTTAAAAAGCATAGACAGAAATTTATTATATTTACAGTTCAGAGTCCAAAAATAAGCAAACAAAAGACGATGCATTTAAAAAGCACCACTGAGAGGGAAAAAAAATACCAAAAGGCAGGCCACTGTGAGGCAGAACTTTGTTTCCCATTGAATGACAAAATGTTATGCTTTGAAAAACCAAAACCTCAAATAAAATATCAGTTAAAAAGAACCCACAGAAATGTTCTTAAAAGGAAATATTAACATTTTATGCAACAGATATTTAATCTATCACATGTCAAAAGAAAGAAAAACTACAGAACTGTACTTTTATTGTTCTGAAGATTTCATAAATAGCATAAGACAAAATGCATAAACATTTAGAGTTTTTTGTTTCTAATGTAATCAAATTACATAATTTTGTAGATAAAAGTGGAAGTTTCGGAGTATAAATCATATTATTCCAGAAACATATATATTCAAATTCCTTTAAAATAGAACTTGGGGATGTTTTTGAAATAAAGGAGAATAATTATTGCATTCATTATAATAATTCTTACATTCTTAACAAAATGATTATAATTATTTTATAAATAAATGTATGTCTTGTTACAAATAACACAGAAATGCTTACAGACAGCATTTTTGTTCTAAAATGTCACTGTTCTTGAGAAAACAATATTTTTTGTAGTTAATTTACTATGGAGGACTGCTACTAAATTTATGAACATACTATAGAGAGAACAGGATAATTTAGTACATTAAACTCTTAATTCTTACAAATGGTAGGTGAATGGAACCTAAATAACCATGTGACATTGTTATTGCTGTGACATAAGAAAAGAGAAACAAGTATACAACCATGAACAATCATTTCCTTAAGATAAAATACAGAAAACCATACTCTATAAGTTCATTTTTCTTTCTTTTTCTTTAAGACTTTATTTATTTATTTGAGAGAGAGAAAGAAAGAGCATTAGCATGGGGAGCAGCAGAGGGAGAGGGAGAAGCAGACACCCCGCTGAGCAGGGAGCCCAATGTGGGGCTCGATCTCAGGACCCTGGGATCGTGACCTGAGCCGAAGGCAGATGCTTAACCGACTGAACCACCCAGGCACCCCTATATGTTCATTTTTCCAGTTAGATTTATAAATTGCTAATAAACAAGTGGAGAAATCAAATGTTATTAAGAAAAATTACTATGGTCTGAATATTTGGGTCCCCCCAAAATTCTTATGCTGAAACCTAATCCCCAATGTAATGATATTTGGAGGTGGAGCATTTGGGAGGTGATGAGCGCATGAGGACAGAGTCTTCATGAATAAGATTAGGGCCCTTATAAAACAGGCCCAGAGAAATCTCTAGCCACTTCCATCATGTGAGAACATAAGGCATCATCTATGACCAGAAAGTGGTTTCACACGAGACAGAGTTCACCAATGCTTTGATCTTGGACTTGCCAGCCTCAAGAACTGTGAGAAATAAATTCCTGTTGTTTATAAGCTGCCCAGTCTATATTTTCTTATTGCAGACCAAATGGACTAAGATAGGAACAGTTCAAACATTTCTAGAAATCATTTATAATAGGAAAAAAAAGTAAACGAAATATTCTCAAATATTTTGTAAATATTACTTGATATTTTATATTTATTCAATATCAAGATAATTTGATAATTCAAATTTCTTTTTTTAATTTTATTATGTTATGTTAATCACCATACATTACATCATTAGTTTTTGATGTAGTGTTCCATGATTCATTGTTTGCACATAACACCCAGTGCTCCATGCAATACATGCCCTCTTTAATACCCATCTCCAGGTTAACCCATCCTCCCACCCCCCTCCCCTCTAGAACCCTCAGTTTGTTTCTCAGAGTCCATAGTCTCTCATGGTTCATCTCCCCCTTCAATTCCCCCCCTTCATTTTTCCCTTCCTGCTATCTTCTTCTTCTTTTTTTTTTTTAACATATAATGTATTGTTTGTTTCAGAGGTACAGGTCTGTGATTCTAAAGTCTTACACAGTGATTTTTCTTCTCCTTTTCTAAGTACATCCATGACTCACATAAGTAAGTGGTAGTTGGAGATATTAAGGGTCAAATATATATGTTTATTAAACAAAATATTGAAATTAGTTATATATAAATTACATAAATTCAAGAGCATATTATATAATACTTTTAAAATGAGGTTTTTAAAATTTTTAATATAATTTATATTATAAAATAACTAAATTATGAGACCCCAAGGTAACATGCTAAAGGACTGAAGAATATTTAATATAATCTCTTCACAGAGGATGCTCATAAATTGTCATAAAATTTAACAGGGAAAAATATAAAAATGTTCCTAATATTCATTGAAGAAATAATTTGGATCTTCACATCTTGGAATCTAATCATGAAATACTGACTTACACATTCAAATTACATAAAGTACCTAATATAGTATTCCTAGCCACAAGGCCTCTATATGCCTGGATCTATGTAAAGCAGCTTACAAACTTCAATAAATCCAAGATAATGAAGCTGACTCTAAGAGAAAGGGACTAGAAATTCCACTCTGGTCCCCCTGACAATTTGTACTAACCAGTAACTTTCTGCACAGTGGAGAAATTATAAAGGAATTATCAGTCATGCATTTATAGGCCTCTCCTTCCTAGCCCTTCTCACTAGGTGAGTAGTGAGATTAATCTAGAGATAATTGCAATGGTCCAAATGAGTGGGGATGAAGACCTGGTCAAAAGCAGTAGAATGAAGGAAGAGACAGATCTGCCATCTTGGGGATGCTCACTTTGAGATACTTATGGGGCATCCAGTGGCCTGCTTTCATGTTGCATTTGGAGTTGCAGATAGATGATCTGATCTAGAAATACAGACCGTAAAGTCACTGGAACATTGGTAAGTGGTAAAAGGTTATAATTATATGACACCATTGAGAGAGACGGAGAGAGAGACTATAAAGACAAAGAAAAAGGAAAGGTAAAGGTGAAACCCTGAAAATATATAACACAATTAAAGACGAGAAATAAGAGTCAAAAGAAATAACTTTTAAAAAGTCAGGAGGATTAGAAAAGTGTTATCATCAGAACTACAATTGAAAAAGAAGCCACTGAGGAGCTGTCAACAGTAGGGAGAGATGGTGAAGGATCAAATACTGCACAGAAGCCAGCCAGTTGGAAAGTAGGATCCCCCAATGGTCACCAGTAATCTCTGACGGGGCTGATTCAGTAAAGAGAGCATACAAGTCAGACTGGTGAGCTGAAGAGGTAATGAGAAAAATGTCTACTCATTCTCTTTGTAACAAGTTTGGGTTATTAATATTAAATATTAACTAATGGAAAAGTTGATAAAACCTATACAGAGTGTAAAATTATTCCAAGTTTGGTGGAAAGGGGAGGAAACAATGAAACAGCAGTTCAAATGGTTGCCAGAGGCCAATACAACCTAAAGCCAGTTTTATAGGCTGAAAAGAAAGACAAACCGGAATGAGAGAAATTGAAAATACAGCAAAAAAAGGGATGGAGGATACAAGAAGGTGATGAATGCAAAGAAGGAAGAGATCACGAGTACAGGTCTAGCTTTTGACTTGTCAAAGAAGAGACAGCCTCATGTCTGGAGATGAAAGGCAGGAACAAAGAATGGGTGAAGATTCCCATCATAAATTTAAATTTTTGAGGCAGAATTTTTTTAAGATTTATTTATTTTGGAGAGAGAGAGAGAGAGCACGCGTGCATGCAGCGGGGAAGGGCAGAGGGAGAGAGAGAATCCCAAGCAGATTCCCTGCTGAGCTAGGAGACCAACTGGGGCTCAATCCCAAGACCCCAAGATCATGACCTGAGCTGAAATCAAGAGTCAGACACTTAACGGACTGAGCCACCCAGGCAGAATTTTAACAGTTAAAGTGTTCTCACTTATTTTTTTTTCTGCATGGTATGAAAGTACATAACTACCTGTGGGGAGAGAAGGGAATTGTTTAAGGTTTGTTAAGGGAATTGTTTCATTGTTAAGGTTTCTCCTCAGTTTGTCCCAACTCTCCCACTAAAAAAGGCACCATCATTAATTATTGCCACTTACAGATGGAAAATGAGGCTCAGGTATTTGCAACGACGTGGATGGAACTGGAGGGTATTATGCTGAGCGAAATAAGTCAATCAGAGAAAGACATGTATCATATGATCTCACCGATATGAGGAATTCTTAATCTCAGGAAACAAACTGAGGGTTGTTGGAGTGGTGGGGGGTGGGAGGGATGGGGTGGCTGGGTGATAGACATTGGGGAGGGTATGTGTTATGGTGAGCGCTGTGAACTCTGCAAGACTGTTGAATCACAGATCTGTACCTATGAAACAAATAATACAATATATGTTAAAAAAAAAAAGAAGAAGATAGCAGGAGGGGAAGAATGAGGGGGGAAATCGGAGGGGGAGACGAACCATGAGAGACGATGGACTCTGAAAAACAAACTGAGAGTTCTAGAGGGGAGGGGGGTGGGAGGATGGGTTAGCCTGGTGATGGGTATTAAAGAGGGCACATTATGCATGGAGTACTGGGTGTTATACACAAACAATGAATCATGGAACACTACATCAAAAACTAATGATGTAATGTATGGTGATTAACATAACAATAAAAAATTAAAATTGAAAAAAAAAAGAAAATGAGGCTCAGGGAAGTTGAGAAACTTTCCCAAGGCCACACAGTCAATACTGAGCAGCGTGACTCCAGGGACTTGTTCTTAACTAGTACGCCCTTCAGAACAATTCTATATTCCTACATGCAGCCGGGCAGATGTGCCCAAAAAGTGGGAAAGTTAATCCTAAAGATGACAGGCAAATTTGAAGCTGAAGAATATTTACCATGGCTGGATGAGTGAAGTTTTGATGCATGATTAGTATTAACCACTCTGGAAATGCAAGTCACTGCTAGATGAGACGATGTTTCTCCATCTCTCAGTAAATGGAGGATGACACCAGTGCTGTTAGTATCCACCAGTGGATTAGCCTTGCCTTACACGGTCTAAGGCACCAGAGTTGATCTGTGGTGGTTTGAATGTGCAACCAGTATTGAAGCTGATTTGAAGCTGTTCTTCATAATTTCCTATTGTGAGGTTCCACATTGTGAGTACTGAACCAGAAATCTTATTACTTTAATAGCAATATGGCAAGGATAATACACAATGGAGGAGAAATTGTGTAAACAATAATCTCCCCAAAGTGCTGGACTTAACTCATACAAGCGTCAATCTTTAACCACACAACTCTATTTGATGAGGTCCTGAGTACATTAAGTGTCCCTTGACATGTGAGAAAACAAGAAAAGGCAGTTCCCACTTTCAGAAATTTATAACCTCATTAGGAAAAGAGCCTTCGTAAAAAAAGCAAATAATAAAATGATGACATTTCAAAAAAGTAAATGATACCATGATTAAAGCAAGAAATATCAATGAGTGCTATAAGAGTCTGTAAAGTGTTTCACAAAAGAGAGATAAGGAAGAAGCCACATGAAAAATATCTGCTGGATGACTGTCTAAATGTCAGAAGAAAGAAAGAAGGAAGCAAGCAAGGGAGATCAACATGAAGGTTGAATGAAAAGGACAGTTCTGGGGCGCCTGGGTGGCTCAGTCAGTTAAGTGTCTGCCTTCGGCTCAGGTCATGATCCCAGGGTCCTGGGATCAAGCTCCCTGCTCAGGGGAAGCCTGCTTCTCCCTCTCCCTCTGCCCCTCTCCCTTGCTCCTGTTCTGTCTCTCAAATAAATAAATAAAATCTTTTAAAAAAATAACGAAAAGGACAGTTCCTTCACCAAACTATTCCAATGTGCTGCTTATTTTCTTAAATTAGAAGGTGGAGTTTTTGTTTTTTGTTGTTGTTGTTTTTTGTTTTTTGTTTTGTTTTTGAGAGAGAGGGTGAGTACAGAGTCTGATGTGGGGCTTGATCTCATGACCCTGAGATAATGACCTGAGCAGAAATCAAGAGTCGGACGTTTAACCAACCGAGCCACCCAGGCATCCCTAAGAAGATATTTTACACAATGAGATCAATAGATATGTGCCTTACTATTACTGTTTTATTTTACTATTATTATTTTATGCATAAATATGAACTTGAAAAAATGCACAATTAGACATTTTAAGCAGATGCTAAGAAACTCTACTGCTTACAGTAAGACATGTTTTAAAAAATAATCCTCAGTTTAGCTTGTATATTTATACTTTGTGTATTAAATGGCCCTGAAGCAAGGTCTATCTGTAAATAACTCATTTCACTTTCAAATAATATTGTAAGTGGCCTAAAATGTTAATTGCCAACCTTTTTAGTTATGAACACATCAACAGACCATCCTAAAATATCAGGGAAGACAAGAAAATGAAGTGAGTTGTTTAGTAAAACAATGAGTTACCAGTAAGTAGACATTATTGCAGCAGCTTGGAAAATCAAATTTCTTGTGCAAATTCTATTGAAACATATTAGAAATTTCTGGGACCTCTATGATTTCAGCATGTCACTATTAGAGACACTAATTTTGAGTTTTGTTGCTATCAGAATTTTTTCCTACATATCTAATATACCTAGCCTGTTCCCCCAAATTCATTTCCATTTTTATTTCTAAGGTTATATACCTACCAAATATTTCCATTTAAAAACATCAAACTAGGGGTACCTGGGTGGCTCAGTTGGTTAAGACATCTGACTCTTGATTTTAGCTCAGGTCATGATCTCAGGGTCCTGAGATCAAGCCCCTCATCATCAGGCTCCCATGCTCAGCATGGAGTCTACATGAGATTCTCTCTCCCTCTCTCTCTGCCCTTCCCCCAGCTCACATGCTCTGTCTCTAAAAAAAAAAAAAACAACAACAAAAAAACTTTAAAAACACCATACTAATCAAAAGTCTTGTTATCTAAATAAAACTGATAAAACTGAGCTCTACTATAAGCCAGGAAACAGTTTGTCTATCACATTTAAAACAGAATCGTCAATTAATTTAAGCTTGAAGGAAAGACAATAGAAGCAGACAATCTTGGGGCGCCTGGGTGGCTCAGTTGGTTAAGCGACTGCCTTCGGCTCAGGTCATGATCCTGGAGTCCCTGGATCGAGTCCCGCATCGGGCCCCCTGCTCGGCAGGGAGTCTGCTTCTCCCTCTGATCCTCCCCCCTCTCATGTGCTCTCTCTCTCATTCTCTCTCTCTGAAATAAATAAACAAAATCTTTAAAAAAAAAAAAAAAAAAAAAGAAGCAGACAATCTTGGATAAGATTTTTTTTTATGATTTTATTTATTTATTTGACAGAGAGAGAGACAGTGAGAGCAGGAACACAAGCAGGGGGAGTGGGAGAGGGAGAAGTAGACCTCCCGCCAAGCAGGGAGCCTGACGTGGGGCTCGATCCCAGGACCCTGGGATCATGACCTGAGCCAAAGGCAGATGCTTAATGACTAAGCCACCCAGGCGCCCCAGGATAAGATTTTTTTAAAGAAGAATATAACTTCTTTTTTTTTTCAAAATTTACTTCAGGTTTTCATGTTCTAATGTATTAATATGACAAAGTAATTTTTAAATAAAAATAATAAGTATTAAAGATAATATTTAAAAGAAAAAATGACCTCAAAATGTAGATAGAAATCAACAGAGCTCAACTCTGAATTCTGTATGTAGTCTCTTTAACTTTTAAAAATATAACACACACAGGGGTGCCTGGTGGCTTAGTCAGTTAAGAATCCAACTCTTGGTTTCAGCTCAGGTTGTGGTATCAGGGTCAGGAAATAAAGCCCCGTGTCACTGAGCTCCATGCTGGGCATGCACCCTGCTTAAGATTCTCTCTCTCTCTCTCTCCCTCTCCCTCTGCCCCTCCCAGCCTCACTTGGGTGTGCATGCTCTCTACCTCTTTCTCTCTCAAAAGAAATATATATAATACATACACAAATAGTGTACAGCTCAACATAAGCACTCATGGGAACAGTGTTACCAGCACCCCAAAAGCTCTATTTGTGGTCTTTCTTATTACAACCCCTCTTTCTGCCCCAAACATAACTATTATTCTGACTCAAATGCCATACATTAATATTACTGCATATTTTTAACTTCATATTGATAGAATCATACCTTCCACTCAACATAATTGTAAAATCCATCCATGTTTTCCAAGGGTAACTGCATTCATTCATACTCATTGCTACACATGTCTCATGAATATGAGTAGACTACAGTGTATCATTCATTTTAGTATTGATGGGCATCTGTCTCTACTTTCTGACTACGACAAACATGTTGTTATGAACATTCATCCACGTCGCTCTTGGTTTTCATGTATATGCATTTCTGTTGGATATGTACTCAGAGGCAGAACTGCAGGGTTAGAGTACACATATGTTCAATATTAGTAAACTTGTTTCCAAAATGATTGTGCTAATTTACATTCCCACCACTACAATATGAGAATTCACCATCTTTGCCAAAATTTACTATTGTCAGTCTTTGAAGGTGAAAAACTATTATAGGTTTATTGGCCATTTGGATATTCATCTTTGTAGATAGACTGCCTGCTCTCAAGTTCCTTGCCTCATTTTTTTTTTGCCCTTTTTTAATATATGTGTTGCAAACAGACTTCCATCTGTGACTTACCTCTCATTCTCTATTGAAGTCTTTACTAACAGAAGTTCTTAGTTTTAATGTAGTCCAAATTTTCAGTCTTCTCTTGTATGGTTAATGGTTTCTGTCTTGCTTAAGAAATTATACCTTAATCCAAAGTTATGAAAATATTCCTAAGTATTTTACCTTTTACATTTAAACCAATATTTTACATAAAATTGATTTTTTTTTTCATGTGGATGGCATAAGGTCAAGTTTCATTTTCCCCTCTGGATTGTCCAACTGAATCAGCAACTTTTACTAAAGACAAAAAAAAATATTAAGTTTTTGTGTATTTATGGATATGTTTCTGTACTCTGTTTTCCATCCCATGGGACACCAATAGTACCCTATAGCACGGACTGTATCTTTATAAAAAGTCTTGATATCAGAAAGTGTAAGTCCTCCCAAATCCTTCTTCAAAAGTATCTCAGCTGTCTTCCCTATTCTTGTCCCTTTTCATTTACATATTAATTTTGGAATCAGTATTTTAATTTCTATCAAAAAAAAAAAAAAGAACCAGACAAAATTTTGATTAGGATTGCTTTGAGTTTATAAATGTTTTTCTTTTCTTTATAATAGTTCACTATCCTGTTATAGCAGTTTTATCCATCTTAGATATTTGATATTGTTGATGCTATTATAAATAGCATCTCTCTTTGGAATTTCATTTTATTAGTAGTATATTTCGATTTGAGTTCAAATTGTTCGTAAACTTTATTTTATTGATGGTATATTGAAATGATGTTTTAATATTGACTTTATGTCCCCAACTCTGATGAAATTCACTTACTAATAATTCAAATATGTAAATTATTATGGAATTTAAAAAATAGTATCACTGAATAATAACAGTTTTGTTTTTTCCTTTCCAATTATATAGTTTTACTTATTTTGTTTGCCCTATTGTACATAATCTATCCAATAACATCTGAAAAGAAGTGATGGTTGTGGGCATCACTGCAGCCTTTCCAATGTAAGAGAAACATTATCAACATTTTGTTACTAAGTATGATGCTAGCCATAAGGTTTTCTCTAGCTGCCTTTATCAAATTCATTTCTATTTGTAGATACTATTTTTACCATAAACAGATGTTAAATATTATCAAATGCACTTCTGCACATATCGAGATGATCCTGTGATTTTTCCCTTCTTTAGTCTCTTAAAGTTAGAAACTGTATTATATGATTTTCTGGTGGTAAATCAAACTTAGATTCCTGAAAATAGTTTGTGTGTACTATGACCATATGTATATATATCCCCTATTTCTCTCCTGAGTAAATTGTTTAATTTCTTGTTTCTCTGCTCAATCTAGCTGGGGGAAGGGAAGGTATTATTTTATTAGACTTTTCAAATAACTAGCTCTTCACTTTGGTACTTTCTATTTTGCTTTTTATTTTTTCTGTTGTTACCGTTATTTCCTTTCATCTACTTTATTTGAGATGGACACCAAGATCACTGATTTTCCATTTTTCTTTACTTGTAAGAAATTCATTTATCATATTTATCATATTTATATCTCCTCTTTTCCATTATTCCATTCAAAATACTTTCTAATACTTACTAGGGTTTCCCTTATCTTAAAGTGTATTGTAATTTCCAAACGTAAGGGACTCTTACACTATCATGATATTATTTATTCTAATTTAATTATTTAATAACCAGAAAATAGTATTTTTAATTTTGTTCAAACTCATGTTAGAGCCCAGAATATTGTCACATTTTACAAATGCCCGTGTGTACTTTAAATGAACGTCATATTATAAAGTGTGAGCAGTATCTCAGGTATCTTTCCAAATTGTTAATCACACCATTTAAGTTTACTTCATTCTTACTAATTTATTGTTATCTTCCTCTTCGATAGGTTATTTCAGTTTTATATTTTTAAAAATTATGCCAATGAGCGTCTGCCAATCCAACACTGTTACTTCTTCATAGCAAATTGAAATTTAATCACTATAAAATGCTCCTTTTTGGTTTTAGTAATGCGTTATGCCTTAAAAACTTTTCAAGTATTAAAATTGCTGTAACTGTGATGGGGTGGTATGCTTTACATTTTCATTAGTTTTATTTATTTTTAGGTGTTTGCATTATATATTTTTTTCTATCCTTTTTACTTGTCAATTTTTCAAAATTCTTTCATTTTAGGTTATCTCTTATAAGCAGCATATAATTTTCCAGTCTCACATCCTTGACTTTTATTTTGAGCACTTAATATATTTAATTGTAACTCATGAGATATGTGAATTTAGTCAACTTATTATTTGCTACTCACCCCGCCTTTCTTATGTTCTCTTTCCTTTCATACTTGACATTTTTCTTGATTAATTTTTTACCATGCCATTTGCCGTATATTTTCTTGGTAGTTATTCATTCTTTTATTATCCTTTTAGTGGTTATCCTATCAAATAGGCATTCTTTACCTGGAAAAGTCTAATCTGAATTACAACCTCACCTTTTTCTAAATAGTAAAAGGACCTCAGAATGCTTATATGTCATTTGACTCATTTCTTAGATACTCGTATTGTATATTTTAACACTATGTATGTTTTTAAACCCCACAGGGTATTTTCACTATTATTGTAACCGATGGTATTTGTGTCAGGAGTCCCTAGGATCACCCTTACATATGGAGATTCATTAAAAGCACTCATGGGACTCAGCATATAGTTGTACTCACAGCAAAAATTTATGAAGTCTGGGGCACCTGGGTGGCTCAGTTGTTAAGCGTCTGCCTTCAGCTCAGGTCATGATCCCAGGGTCCTGGGATCGAGCCCCTCATTGGGCTCCCTGTTCCGTGTGAAGCCTGCTTCTCCCTCTCCTACTTCCCCTGCTTGTGTTCCCTCTCTCGCTGTGTCTGTCAAATAAATAAAATCTTTTAAAAAAAATTATCTATGTAGTAAGGACTTGTAGCTGGATTACAATGAAAAAGAAGCAGGTAGACTCTGAAGGAATGCAAGCGCAGATTTCCTTAGACCCTTCTCCCTCCCCTAAGAGTGGAGTGTACTTTTCCCTCAGCAATAAAAATGCAGCCACATATGCACATTGTCTACTCAGGGAATGCCAGTGGAGACTCCGTGCCCAGGGTTTGTACCGGGGCTGTTTTGATTGGTTTATCAGGAGCTGGTCACATAGGCACCCTCTGCTGAGCTTGTGCCAAAATTCCAATCTCCCATAAGGAAATGAGATATTCAGCATAAACTTGTGATTTGTACAAACATCCTAGGAATAGTGAACCGTTATAATTTCAGTTTTATATCAGTGTAGGGAACTGGTGACCAGCCAAGTTCCCGGAGGCCAGCCAAAGGCCAGTCTTGGAAACAGAAGTCTCTAAGGACTGCAGTATCAGGCCTGCTATGATAACATTTTTCTGCAAAGTATTATTTAAAATTTATCCATATGTTTAGGGATTTTTATGGCTCCTCAGTCCTTCCTACATTTCTTAGTTTCTACAGGTGATCATTTTTCTTTCTGCCTAAAGAACAGACCTATTTTTAGTGTTAGGTATATTGATGACTATGTCTCTTACTTGTCTAAAAAATTTGGCTATGTTTCATCTTGAAGGATATTTTTGATGTGTATAGAATTCTAGGTTTATAGTTATTTTCACTTATTCCATTAACATTTCATTGTCTACTGGTTTCTATTTTTTTTTTTTTCTGTTGACAACTGGCTAATTGCTGATCTTATCATTGTCCCCTTAAAGGTTCTAAGTGGTTTTTCCCTTGACTGCTTTTAGGATTTTTTTTTCTTTGTCTTTGGTTTTCACCATTTTTACTGTGATAGGCTAGATACGATTTTCTTTTTATTTATTCCACTTGGGGTTCATTTGTAGTCTGATGACTCTCACCCTTTGTCAAAATTTCTCAACTCTTGTTCTTTCGTGTATTGTTTCTGCCCCTTCTCTCTGCTCTCTCCTTTTGAGGTTCCTACTAGACATACTAATTTTTCTCACCACTCTTTCATATATTTCCCATCTTTTATCTCTCTGAATATTTTCTTTCGACAGGTATTACAATTTGCTAACCCCTTCAGCTTCATTAAGTCTATGTTAAACTCATCCATCATAGTCTTCATTTGGTTATTTTATTTTTCAGCCTAAAATTTACTATTTGTAAAGATAGATAGATAGATAGATAGATAGATAGATAGATAGATAGATAGACAGATAGATAGATAGATAGAAACTAAATAAAATAAAATCTCTCATTTGTTTCTTTTTTGCATTTCACATGCTTCTGCCTAGAATCTGAATCTTGCCTTTCCTTCCCCTGAAAATTATGACACATCATTTTTTTCATAAGTTTATATTTGATATTTTCACTATCTGAAAGTTTTGTGAGTCTGTTTCTTTGCTGTTCTGTCCTGTTTTCCTGTCTTCTCATATACCTGTTTTTGTTTGAGTGCCAGATATTTCATATGGAAAATTAAAGACATAATTTGAAGCCTCAGATAACATTATCTTTCTGGCAAGGCTACTTTCTTTTGATTTTTGGAGTTTGTTAGGAATATTCGGAAGCCCATATCACCTTGACATAATCAGAAATTGAGATCAATGCTTGGTTTACAACCTTATGAGTTTTTTTCCTACTATAAGCTTATTCCTAGAGTATTTGGAGTCCAAATGCCTGCCTTGGCAAGTCTTAACTTCCAACTTTTGTTTTCTTAGCACTGTGAATCTGTCAAAATCTCTGCCTCTCAACTGCCTCTTCCAGAATCTGGACACACAGGGGGAAAGCCGCTCTAAGCCAAGCTTATCATTACGGGTTTCATTTTTCTCTTGGATTTTGGCCCTATAATTATTTACATGCTAGTTCTCTGATGCCTTCAAGCAAATGTTTGTGTAGGTTTTTGAGATTTGCTAATTCTTCTAAATAAAGATTAGTCTAAATTATCCAGTCCCTCAAATGTTTGTTGGGAAGTGTGTCATGTACACGCACATGTGAAATTTTAAATTTTTCTTCATATTAAGCTAGTTATTGCGAGGTTGTCACATTGAAATTATCAATATTCTGCACTGATAATTTAATCATTTTTACAGCATAATAGCCTCACAAGCTGTGCAAAACTGAAATTATAAACATTTTAAATAGAAGTGGATAAATACTGCAAATAAATATGCAATTATAAAATACGTGAGTGAATATATATCCTCCTCAGAAATTAGTTATGACACAAGCAATAGCTAAAGCTGGAAAAGAGACCAGCACACCAGTTCCAACCATTCTAAGTAAAATCAGGGAGACTACAGTAAGATCTGAGATGAATCAAGATCTAAGATGGAAGGGAGATGAGTCAGTCCTAGCAAAAAGTCAAATTCAGAGTAATAAAATGTAGAATCCACAGTAACAATGCAAGTTCCCAGAGCCAACAATGAGGGGGCCAAGACTGTTATATGTGTTTCACTCTAGTTACATATCTACATCCTATCTTCTCTAAAAATCTTTGTTAAAGCACACAGACTATTGCACATACTACATAGTAAAAACTGAACACACACATCTCACACATATAATAAATTAATGAATATAGGCAGAGTAATAAAGGACTTCACATGCTTCTGACTATAAGAATAAGAAGGATTGCATGCAGGGCGCCTGGGTGGCTGAGTCTTTAAGTGTCTGCCTTCGGCTCAGGTCATGGTCCCAGGGTGCTGGGATCGAGCCCCGCATCGGGCTCCCTGCTCCGCGGGAAGCCTGCTTCTCCCTCTCCCACTCCCCCTGCTTGTGTTCCTGCTCTCGCTATCTCTTTCTCTGTCAAATAAATAAATAAAAAATCTTAAAAAAAAAAAAAATGATTTCATGCCTGGCAAGGAGTAGGAAGAGGGGAGGGTGGGAATGTAGAGTGGAAGGGGGGATTTGAGGTAAGAGAAAAGCCAGAATACCTGTGGCTAGATCTCCAGGTAGAAAAGCTAAAGAAAAGTTCCCACAGGCTAGGAAAGGCTACAAAAATTTCCTTCAAGAAAAAGTAACTATTTTTACTCATATATAATATTTCATGGAGGGGAACAGTCTTTAATCTATTTGGTTACATACATTTTGCATTGAAGACTTTTAAAGTGTGAACCTTACGTATTGAGATTAATTATGCAAAAATATATTAATTAAAATATTATATCTCTTGTATGATACAAACTTACCACCCAAGACGTACCTTGAATGCATTATAAGGCTCTAATTCTGAGGCTCTTACAGATGAGCAAATAAAAGTACAGAATGATATCATGATGCAAATTCTGTGAGCGCCTCAGAAGGAAGAACTCAAAGATGCACAATTAAAATACATAAAAAAACACGAAGTACCCATGGGTCATGTGATACATGACAGAGCTGAGGACAGAACTATGGATCAGACCTGATCCCTTGCTCTGACACACTGACGAGAGGGGACAGACACACGGGCAAATAAGCATAATAAAATGTTATAGGCACTCTCATGAAGCATGCATGGATAAACCTGAGATCCAAAAGAATAAGGGGGATGGGAAATGACAAGATGAGTAGATAAAGACGACCACCCTTGAGCTGAGTTTTAAAAGAGCACATGTTAAGCTGAACGGACATTCTGGGCCAAAGAAGCCTCGGGGCAAGCTTATAAGGCCACAACCTCTGAGGGAAACAAGTGGGTCTCTGTGGTTGAATCATAGGTATGAGAGTGAATGGCAAATGTCATAGACCTTCCCAAGATCTTAAAAGACCTACAAGGCAAGACAATTTCTAAATCAAATAGTTCTTTTTCCTAAGTTTAATTGCCCAAGGATTCACCTACTTCCACAACTTTCCTCTGACAACTAAGTGGCTAAAAGGAAGATCACATCAACCAGCCCTTCAGTCAGCTTATAACAATAGAATCCAGATAGTGCCAAGAGAAATAAGAACCAAGGATCACATTATATTCTGGGAAATGGAAGCCTCGGTAGGAGAGGCCCCCTCCAGGGGAAGACATGGAATACAGACCTAAGCAAAGATTCTGACCCAAGTAAACGAGGGAAACATAAAGTAGGTCTTTTCACATGCAGATGGAAAAAAAAATAAAAACACTTTGTTGATGGAACAGAGGCTTAAAGCTGTAAGCCATCAGCTGTGAATCTGCAAAGTGTGACACTGGACGTTATATAGAAATTCAAGACATTTAGAACTTGAGTTGGTGGCTTGCAGCTGAGTTTGCCCATGGAAGACAATGACAGGATTCTGCTTGCTCTTTGCTTCTGTGATACTCTGGCCTGGCTATATATCATTATGGCAATGGTTTCCAACAGAAGGGGCTCCTTTCCACCACCCCAGCTCTCAGCGGGCTCCAGTAAGACCTCTTTACGGAGAGCTCAGAGGTGTACCGTCTTTCTCCTACTGCTAATCCCTGAGTGCCTTAGCAACCCCTGGGGTGCCTTGAATTTGGCACACACATGTGTAAACCAAAAAGTTTCCTCAAAAAACTCCATATTCAGGGCTGTTACCTGCTGGGAGTCTGACCCATACAATAAGCACTTTTTCCCAATTTTGTTTATTTTAAGTAGTTTTAGTTCTTTCTGTTTCTTATACTTTTCCCTATTTTTAGCTTCTGACTTTGCCTACATTATTATTGAATGGCAAAATTCAGTAAGTATCTACTTACTTCTTCATTGATATTTTTTACATTATCAGATTTTATACTGAATAAACATGGCCTCAATTATTGAATTATTGACATTTAAATAATTGTACTTAATACTGTTTCAGTTGTTATCCCTTCTATTCTCTTAGAATGGCTTTGGGCACCGAAAGTAATGTGGCACCTAGAAGCACGAAAACCATAATAGATATAGTATAAAAATAGTTTCTCAAATGTGTAGCCACTTATAAGCATACTCTTAAAGAAAATAGCCCCATTATTCAAAATATTAGTAATGGGAAAAGTCACTGCTTTCTCATTTTGTAGCCACCAAATTGGCATCATACATATTCTATTTCATCAAAACTAAAAAAAACTTTTTAAGGAATGACCAATTAACATATAGAGAGGAACAAAAAAGCTGCAGGCTATTGCATTAAGCATCGTACAGCTAGTCAATAGAACTTTTCCGCCAGAGAGTATAGTTTTAGCTTGCATATAAAATGTTGTGCTCTCCTAGGAAAAAAATTCTCAGCTAGCTCAAGTGTATTTTCTTGGATACCTCTGTTATTCTCAACATCCCTATTTTCCAGTTGCAAATAGCTCTTTTAAAAATGCATTTTCAATGTGCTCTATCTTTAAATGGGTGGTACTAACACTTTTGAAAGTGTCAATTAGCAGGAAGCTGCAAATCCATGAACAAACAAGAAACTGACTCATGTGGGGGTTGTATTTCATTTATTTCAATAAATGTGATTACAGTTAGAAACTTAACTATTTTATACTATAATTTAGGAGAATTTCTTCCAAAAAAGAAAGAAAATGGAACAGGATTTTTTTTTTTTTTTAATTTTTGGATTTGAATACTCACCAACAAATTCAATGTAGTAAAAGAGTTGCAGGAGGAAGGGTTATAGGGCTTGAGACAGAATTAGAATATTCCTAGAAAGTAAAACTTCAGAAACTGTGATGGCAAACTGCCTGAGTAATCACGTATTACAGACTGCCGTACATCCAGCTACTGTTCCTCAGTCCTCGTTCCTGCATGGACTTTGGGCCACCATCTTTCTCAAACAAGGCTGGCAGCAGAATTTTTTGGAGAACTCTCCAGCAAAACAAATTCCACAGCTGCATGCCAGAGTTTTGATGCCAGTTGTCTAAGATGATGCCTAGCAATCTGTATTTTTAAACTGCACCGAGGGAACTCCAGGGCCCAACAAGGCTTGGCAATAACGACTATAAGTAGTCAGGAGTAGTATGAGAACATGGTCAGATTCCAAGTTATAATTTAATGTGATACTGGGCAAATTACTTAACCTTCAAATTCAGATAATTTATTCAGGTATTGGAGGAAAATCTTTTATGTTCATGGCAAATGAGAGGCTAAAATGATAATTAATGCTAGCTGCAAAGCAGGCATGAGCCTGTGACATTCTTCCTCTCGATATGGCATCTCTATGGCTTTCTAACATTTTTGCTCTGATTTCAGATAAACAAACTGCTTTTTTTTTTTGTCTTTTGATTGGAGAATTTAATCCATTTACTTTTATTTTTGTATTTTTTATATTTTATTTTATTTTATTATGTTATGTTAGTCACCATACAATACATCATTAGTTTTTAATGTGGTGTTCCATGATTCATTGTTTTCGTATAACACCCAGTGCTCCATGCAGTACATGCCCTCCTTAATACCCGTCACCAGGCTAACCCATCCCCCTACCCCCTCCCCTCTAAAACCCTCAGTTTGTTTCCCAGATTCCAGAGTCTCTCATGGTTCGTCTCCCCCTCCTGTTTCCCCCCTTCATTTTTCCCTTCCTTCTCCTAATGTCCTCCATGCTATTCCTTATGTTCCACAAATAAGTGAAACCATATGATAATTGACTTTCTCTGCTTGACTTGTTTCACTTAGCATAATCTCCTCCAGTCCCATCCATGTTGATGTAAAAGTTGGGTATTCATCCTTTCTGATGGCTGAGTAATATTCCATTGTATATATGGACCACATCTTCTTTATCCCGTTCATCTGTTGAAGGACATCTCAGCTCTTTCCACAGTTTGGCTATTGCAGACATTGCTGTTATGAACACTGGGGTGCATATGGCCCTTTTTTACACTACATCTGTGTTTTCTGATATTCATTCTTACTTCTTGCTTCATTCTTACTTCATTCATTCATTTCTGCATATTCATTCTTACTTCTTGCTGAAAGAGACTTTTAATTTTAAGGCTTGAATAATTGGTTCCTTGCTGGCCCTATTGTTGACTCTGGAGAATCAAACTCCACAAAACCATCTTTGTCTCCTGTATTTCCATTAATGTGTCACCCGATTCTGACACTTGTCATTGCCTGAGTCATCTGGCTCTGGTTGACTTCTACCTCGTAGACTGTCAGAATTACAAGTATGTTAGAGCTCAATAATATCTTATTTTATACCTTGGAAACTAAAGCCCAGACAGTTTAAGTGACTCATGATGTCACATAGCTCATGAGAGACTAGAAGCCAAATCTCCATATTTCCAATTTGCATTCTTGAGCTACTTAGCTTCAAATGAGTCCCAGAAAACAGAATCACAAATTAGAATTTAGCTGTGCCTATACTCAAAATGCATACATATTTTTGAATGTTTCTTACATTTACCAATTTTAAAATTCTAAATTTAAAAAAAGAGTAAGGTAAATATTTAGCCATGAAGATAGTGTCCTTTTTTTTTTTTTTGCAATTTTTGAGACAACTTTCACAAATTTCATCAACTTTATCTATTTTACAAAGATGACAAACTAAGTGGCAGGATGTAGTGACAAAGTGAACAAAGATACAGGTACAGGTACATCCAGGCACACATACATACATGGCCACGTGCACACACACGTGCACAACAAAACTCTGAGGAAACACAAATTTTCATTTTTATTGGAATACTTACTTTCTTGTTTGAGTCCATCTCAACTTAATCTTGACACATTTATCTATGTAGGAGGTTATCTGTAACCAAGTCTTACTTCCACCTTAACTAGTGTTCAAGAATATAAACTGATTTTAATGTGTTTTTCTAATATATAATTAGGAAATTATTCTGATACTGTTACTAAAAAACATTACCAAGATACAATTTTACATGTTCAAATACCTGAGAGGAAAGAATATCAAGTCTTTATTGAATATACATCTAGCTTTTGCGTTCTTAAAAGTCATTTCATATAGTGATGAGTCATTAAATATGTTTTTGAATGAAAATGGTGAATAGCTTTAAAGAGACTCACTTCATTACTTTCTACTGTGCATGATTCCAGGAAATAACCTAAAAAAATTCCCATGATGGTAGCCATCTTCCCTGAATTGTTCTAATGATGAGACAAGAAATGATCTGTACTTGGCAAGTTGCATGTATACAATGTGCAATAATAAAGCACTTTAAGAGGAGCTATCTTAAATAGATTCAACACCGCCCAGGCAAATGTGCTTGCACCACTGTTTTCCAAGTGAGCCAACAAACAAGAACCAGTCTGTAAGTCCACCTCATCATTCTTAGATGAACTCTTGAGAGCTCTACCTTGCAAACCAGGAACTAAGTTGTATATCCCTGGACCTAAGCTGAATAGAGTTCAGCCCACCTCTTTATAGTTAACCTGGTTTGCCCACACCCACTTCTTCCCAGAGTATCAGGGGAATTATGGGAAAATTAAAGAAGCAGGGGAAGGCATTGTTCCTCAACTTCTCTCGCTACTGCCAGAATGTCTCAATTAAGTGAAGCTGTATTGACTATTGCTCCAATTCTCACCAACATACTTTTGTGATGTTGGATTTTTAATAATAACTGTAATAAAACAAAAGATTGGGAGTGAATGTAGGTCCCCAGATTGACAAATGGATCCAAAAAATAAGCATACTATAAGAAATGAAGTAAGTTGGATGTTTAAACTTTGTGTTGCACAATATGGAGAAGTAAAATTTCTGTTCTGCTGGTGTAAGGTTATAAAGAATTTCTCATAGAAAATTTCTTGAGAGAACTGTCCTTTAATCCAAGATTATTTAATTCTACTTTATGATGTAAAACATATATTTTATACATAAAATTTTCATAATTGTTTTGTTAGTTGGCAAGATAAAAATTTGACAATAAAATAAAAACAAAAAGAATGCAGGGCATTCTCTATTAGTGGTGAGATCCCACCCTTCTCCCCATTTCACTGCAAGTGGACAAAAGAGAAAAGGCTCTAAATATTTTTTCTCTCTTTGAGATAATTCAAGTAATTTACAGAGAGTTAAAATCAAAATGTTTCTATCCAAGTACAGAAAAAAGGGCATTAGTTGTATCTGTATACTAATCATTAATTAAAAGTTGACATTAACTCTGTATATGAAATAAACTCTGACTTACTGTCCAAGAATTACCACCACTATTTTATAAAATAGTTGCTTGTGAGGAGTGCAGCAAAGACCAGAAGCATTAAAAATAAAGCTAAGTACAATGAGAATTTGAGATGTTTTATAAAGACTTAAGTATTGGACAGATGAGGGAGATAAGATAGAGAAGAATCAGTTAGAAAGACCTAAGTAACCACCGAGGCAATTATTGTGTTTTTTTTTAAAATACGTTATTGACTTTATATATAATAGAAACTAATTAGAGAGTTACACACTTTTCTAATTAACACTTTATGTGGCTAAGAGACTTAACTCTTTCTAAATGTCAATTCCAGAGGCACCCAGAATTCTGAATGCCAACCTCATCAGTGCATGCATCCCTCCTAATGGTCGATCAAACCACATCCACAATGGAAGCGAAACAATTTCAAAACTGTGATTGATGCATCTGGAAATCCCAGATGATGGCTCTAAGCTCTAAAAGTAACTTAGAGAAAACTCATCCATTATAGGAATTTCAAACACTTCAAAGTTAAAGATTACTGGGCTCAAATTCAAGCTTTAACATTTACTAAGTGTAAATGTTGGAGCTTGGGTAACTGCTTCAAACCATATATTCTCAAATATCAAGTGGAAATTATAGTAAGATCCCTGTGAGATAGGTGAGTGGATTAAATAACATGATCATGAGTATTCCATAAAAAGCTGTAAATTTTAAATGTTTTCTGATTATGACAGTAATACTATACAAAATATGTGGATGTAAATTTTTAAATGCATAAATAAACTCAGTAAGTAACGCTGTTAACTTTCTATTTGTCAAGGTGGTTATAAACAGACATAATTTTAAGTTTTTGTTTAAGACTATTTTTATATTCAGAAGGATTACTGAATACATATTTTAATATGTCAATATAGGTCTTGTGCATTTTATCTTTTATTGTTTTTCTCTGATCAGGAATCACCCTATTTATTTATTTATTTTTTTTTAAAGATTTTATTTATTTATTTGTCAGAGAGACAGAACACAAGCAGGGGGAGAGGCAGGCAGAGGGAGAAGCAGGCTCCCCTCCGAGCAAGGAGCCCGATGTGGGACTCGATCCCAGGACTCTGGGATCATGACCTGAGCCGAAGGCAGCCACTTAACCGACTGAGCCACCCAGGCGTCCCAGGAATCACCCTATTTATATATATATTCACTTAAGTTCTTATTTTATTCTTTCATTATTTTGTTACATTTAAAACTTTCCTCTTTCTCGATTCTTTTTTTTTTTTTTTTTTTTTTAAAGATTTTATTTATTTATTTGAGAGAGAGAGAATGAGAGAGAGAGCACATGAGAGGGGGGAGGGTCAGAGGGAGGAGCAGACTCCCTGCAGAGCAGGGAGCCCGATGCGGGACTCGATCCCGGGACTCCAGGATCATGACCTGAGCCGAAGGCAGTCGCTTAACCAACTGAGCCACCCAGGCGCCCCTCTTTCTCGATTCTTGAACATGCATTCTCATCAGATTTATAGTGCTGTGTTACCAAATTTCAGGGAGGAGGGGTGAATTTAAAAATCTTAAAAAAGATATATATATATATATCTTAAAAGGCTCTTTACAGGTGATAATAAAACAATGTTTAGAAATACTGATTGACAAATATTTTAGGGTATAACATGAGGTGTAGAAAATCTAGCTTTTTCATAAATGTTTAGCCTACTGGCCTAATATCAGTTACTAAAGAAAACATCTTTCCCCCAAAATTTAAAATGACACTTTTATGTCCTAAGATTTAACTATTTTTTGGTCAGTTGTTCAACTTTCTTTGTATTCTGCCTCAGTTTTTACTTATGTTAATTTTTAGAGAGTTTACACTGTGTATTTTACATGTTATAAAATTTCGTGGAGGGGCGCCTGGGTGGCTCAGTTGGTTAAGCAACTGCCTTCGGCTCAGGTCATGATCCTGGAGTCCCGGGATCGAGTCCCGCATCAGGCTCCCTGCTCAGTGGGGAGTCTGCTTCTCCCTCTGACCCTCCCCCCTCTCATGTGCTCTCTCTCTCTCTCATTCTCTCTCTTTCAAATAAATAAATAATCTTTAAAAAAAAAATTTCGTGGATATAGCTTACATAAAATATTGTACATGACTTGCTACGTAAAACTGACTTTAAGATAAGCACTGGTGACCGTTCTGACTTATACTAATCTTTAACAAACATACACGATATTAAAGACAAAATGTTTGGAAAATTCTGAAAAAGAACCTATCTTTATACTGTAGTAAAACACTACAGCTGCATTCCATCATTCAGTAATAGCTCTAATTTATTCCTAGCGATCTGACATATGACTCAGGACTTCATATATATATAAATCTCACTAGGCAACTAGTTGCACACCACTAAGGATCATATCTTGATATTTCAAGTACTTCCAAAACTGTAATGTATGTATTTGTTCTCCATAAAGTATAATTTTATCTCAGTTTTTATAGATTTCTTAAGACAAGATTTGTACAGAAGCCTTGAGTAACTCAACATTACTTCAACAGTTTGAATTCTGGAAATCTCATGGGAAAGATCCCCTTAAGACAGTTACAAAGAATGTCTCCTATATTCAAAGCAACTGCTGATCTGTTTGAGGCATTACATAAGTTTGCTCAGCTTCTTAAACTTTAATGAACACAGGAATCCCTTGGGAAAATGTGTTAAAACACAGATTCTGTGTGTTTAAATCTGAATTCCAACAACTTAAAATAGACTATTATATACATAGGATGACATGTGTGAACCTCATGGTAACCACAAAGCAAAACTTACAGTAAGTAAACAAAAGAAAATAAAGGCATCTAAACATAACACTAAAGAAAATCATCAAACCACAAGAGAAAAAGAAAAGAAAGGAATTGAGAGGAACTATAAAAACATCCAGAAAACAATTAACAAAATAGCAATAAGTACATACCTATCAATAATGACCTTAAATGTAAATGGACTAAATTCTCCAATCAAAAGACAGAGTAGCTAAATGGATTAAAAAACAAGATAAATCGTGACGCCTGGGTGGTTCAGCTGGTTGAGCGTCTGACTCTTGATTTTGGCTCAGGTCATGATATCAGGGTCGTGAGACTGAGCCCCACATCTGGCTCTACCCTCAGCAGAGTCTGATTGAGATTCTCTCCCCCGCCCTCTCCCTCTGTCCCCTACCCTCACTTGAGTGTGTGCACAAGCTCTGTCTCTAAAATAAATAAATAAATAAAATCTTTAAATAAATACATAAATAAAAATTAAAAATAAGATAAATCTATATACTTTCTACAAGAGATTTGCTTCAGGTGTAAGAACTGAAAGTGAAGGGGTGGAAAAAGATATTCCATGCAAATGGAGACAAAAAGAAGGCTGGTATAGCTAAATTCATATCATACAAAATTAACTTTAAAACAAAGACTCTAATAAAAGACGAAGAAGAACACTGCATAATGATAACCGTGTCAATCCAATAATAAGATATAACATTTATAAATGCATATGGACTCAACATAAAGTCACCAAAATATATAAAGCAAATATTAACATACATAAAGGGAGAAATTGATAGCAATACAATGTAGTAGGGAATTTTAACACCCCACTTACTGGAACGGATATATCATCCAGGCAGATAATCTGGCCTTAAACTAAATTAAATATATGGAACATTCCAGCTTTATATATATGTAGAACATTCCACCCCAAAGCAACAGAATACACAGTCTTCTCAAAAGTGCCATGGAACATTCTCCAGGAGAGGTCACATTTTATACCATGAAACAAGTCTCAATAAATTCAAGATCAAAATCATATCAAGCATTTTTCCCAACCACTACAGCATGAAACTAGAAATCAAGTACAAGAAAACTGAAAAAACTACAAATACATGGACATTAAACAACATGTAACTGAACAACTATTAGGTCATAGAAGAAATCAAAGGAGAAATCAAAAAAATACCTACAAATAACATATCAAAATCTATGGGATGCAGCAAAAATGATTTTAAGAGAAAAGTTCAAAGCAATACAGGCCTACCTCAAGAAACAAGAGAAATCTCAAATAAACAATTTAACTTTACACCCAAAGGAACTAGAAAAAGAAGAACATACAAAGTCCAAAGATAGAGAATGAAGGAAATAAAGATCACAGCGGAAATAAAGGAAATAGGGGCTAAAAAGATAATAGAAAAGATCAATGAAACTGAGAGATGAGTCTTTGAAAAGATAAATAAAATTGACAAACTTTTTGCTAGATTCACCAAGACAACAAAGAGAGGGTTCAAATAAATAAAAACAGAAATTAAAGAGAACCTATAACTGATATCACAGAAATAGAAAGGATCATTAAAAGACTACTATGAACAATTATACGCCAACAAATTACACAATCTAGAAGAAATGGATAAATTCCCAGAAATTTACAATCTTCTAAGACTGAATCATGAAGAAATAAAGAATCTGAACAGACCAATTACCAGTAAGGAGATTGAATCAGTGACTGAAAACCTTTGTCCAGAACCAAATGGCTTCACTGGTAAATTCTATCAAACATTCCAAGAAGATTTAATACTTACCCTTCTCAAACTGTTCCCAAAAAAATGAAGAGAAGGAAAAACTTCCAAACACATTTTATGAGGCTAGCATTACTCTGAAACCAAAATCAGACAAAGACATCACAAAAAAATACACTTATAGGCCAATATCCCTGATGAATGCAGATGCAGAAATCCTCAACAAAATATTAGCAAAATGAATTCAATGATAGGTTTAAAGGATCATACAGCATGATCAATCAAGTGGGATTTATTCCAGGGATGCAAAGATGATGCAACATCCACAAATCAATCAGTGTGATACATTACATTAACAAAATAAAAGATTAAAATCATATCCTATCAAAAAATGCAGAAAAAGCATTTCACAAAATTCAACATCCATTTATGATAGGAACTCTCAACAAAGTGGTATAGAGGGAATGTACCTCAATATCGTAAGGCTATAAATGGCAAATCCACAGCTAACATCATATTTACAAAACATCAAACGTACAAAAGCTTTCAGCTTTTCCCCTAAGATCAGGAACAAGGCAATGATGCCCACAATCCCCATTTTTATTCAAAACAGTACTGGAAGTCCTACCCACAGCAATTAGGAAAGAAAAATAAATAAGAAGCATCCAAATTGGAAATGAAGAAGTAACACTGTCATTATTTGCAGATGACATAATATTATATATAGAAAGCCCTAAAGACTCTACCAAAAAAAAAAAAGAACTACTAAGTGAATTTAGTAAAGTTGCAAGATACAAAATTAATATACAAAAATGTGTTGTGTTTCTACACATGAATAACAAACCATCACAAAGAGAAATCAAGAAAACAATCCTATTTACAATCACATCAAAAAGAATAAAATGCCTAAGAATAAATTTAACCAAGGAGGCAAAAGACCTGTGCACTAAAAATTATAAGACATTGAGAAAGGGACTGAAGATGATGCAAATAAATGGAAAAATATTCCATGTTCATGGATCGAAAGAATTAATATTGCTCAAAGCAGTCTACAGATTCAATGCAATCCCTATCAAAATTCCAATGGCATTTTTCGTAGAAATAGAACAAATAATTCTAAAAACTGTGTGGAACCACTTAAGACCCCAAATGGCCAAAACAATCTTGAGAAAGAAAAATAAGGTATCATGGAGATATCATGCTCCCTAATTTCAAACTATACTAAACAGTATGGTATTGGCATAAAAAAATATACAAAGATCAATGGCTCAATAGAATAAAGAGCCCAAAATTAAAGCCATGTATATATAGTCAATGTATGACAAAGGAGACAAGAATATACAATGGGAAAGGACACTCTCAATAAATGGTGTTGGGAGAACTGGACAGTTACTTGCAAAAGAATGAAACTGGACCACTATCTTACACTATCCACAAAAATCAACTCAAAATTGGTTAAAGACTTGAATGTTAGATCTGAAACCATAAAACTCTAGAAGAAAACTTAGGCAGTAAGCTCTTTGACATTGGTCTTAATGTTTTGTTTTGGTTTTTTTTGGATCCAACTCCAAAGGCAAGGGAAACAAAAGCAAAAATAAACAAACGGGAATACATCAAACTAAAAAGCTTCTGCACAGTGAAGGAAACCATCAACAACAACAACAACAAAAAATGCCGACCTACTAAATGGGAGAAGATATTTGCAAATAATATATCCAATAAGAGGTTAATATCCAAAATATATAAAGAAATTATACAACTCAATAACAAAAAACAAATGAACTGATTAAAAGATGAATAAAGGATAGCGATAAACATTTTTCCAAAAGAGACATATAGATGGCCAAAAGGCACACAAAAAAATGCTCTACATCACTAATCATCAAGGAAATAAAAATCAAAACCAAAATGGGGTATCACCTTACACCTATCAGAATGGCTATTATCAAAAAGACAAGAAATAACAAGTACTGGCAAAGATGTGGGAAAAAAGGAACCCTTGTGCACTGCCGGTGGGAATGCAAACTGGTGCAGCTACCATGGCAAACAGTATGAGGGTTTCGCCAAAAAATTAAAAATAGAGCTACAATTTGATCCAGCAATTCCACTTCTGGTATCTATCTGAAGAAAACAAAAACACGAATTCAGAGAGAAATATGCATCCCTCTGTTCACTGCAGCATTATTTACAATGGCCAAGATATAGAAACAACCTAAGTGTCCAACCATAAATGAACGGATAAACTCGTGGGGTGTGTGCATGCACGTGTGTATATCTATAGATCTATCTGGATAGAAAGATATGATATATAATGGAATACTAATCAGCCATAAAAAACAAATAAAATCTTGCCACTTTCAACAACACGGATGGACTTTAAGGATATTATGTTAAGTGAAATAAGAAAGAGAAAGACAAATACCCCCATGATTTCACTGACTTGTGGAATCAAAAAACAAACAAAATAAAACAAAACCCAGACTCAGAAAGAGAACCGACTGATGGTTACCAGAGGGGAGAAGGTTTGGGGGAATGCAAAATGGGTAAAGGGAATTAAGATGTACAACCTTCAGACTGGGTGATGGACATTAAGGAGGCACATGATATAATGAGCACTGGGTATTATATAAGACTGATGAATCACTGACCTCTACCTCTGAAATTAGTAATACATTATATGTTAATTAATTGAATTTAAATTAAAAAATGAAAAAAAATAAAGACTAGCCCATTTTTCAAAAGTGAAAAAAAAGATGTACAAACTTCTAGTTATAAAATAAATGAGTCACGTGGATGTAGTGTACAGCACGGGACATATCGTCAATGACATCGTATTAACTTTGTAAGGTGACGGATGGTAACTAGACTTATTTTGGTGACCAATTCACAATGTATACAAATGCCAAATCACTATGTTGTACACCTGAAACTAATGTAACATTGTATGTCAGTGTATACTTCAATAAATTTTTTAAAATACAGATTCTGATTCAGCATTTCTGGATGAGACCCGAGATTCTGCATTTGTAATAAGCTCCCGGGTCAAGGCAGTGCTGCTGGTCACAGACCACATGCTGAGGAGCAAGGAGTTAGTTGGCAACCATCACCCCATTTTCAACTAGCAACATGGGAGACCCAGAAATTCTGAGTAAAGAACATCTCTCAACACTGAGAGTAAAGAGCATCTAAACAAAAAGATAAAAATATTTACTTTTATTTTATTTTCTTAAAGATTTTATTTATTTGACAGAGAGAGAGAGAGAGAGAGACCGAGAGAGGGAACACAAGCAGGGGGAGTGGGAGAGGGAGAAGCAGGCTTCCCGCGGAGCAGGGAGCCCGACGCGGGGCTCAATCCCAGGACCCTGGGATCATGACCTGAGCCAAAGGCAGACACCTAACGACTGAGTCACCCAGATGCCCCTAAAAATATTTACTTTTAAAACACATGACCACATATGCACACACACACACATACACACACACACACACACACACACAGCCTGCCTTACACACACGAGCTTGAACTATTCTGACCAAATAAAAAAATTTCCAAGGTTACTCTGAATGACTTTAATTATGATCATTTGAACTTTAAGTCTTAAAGGTGACATAGCGTGCCTATGGTACAAGGCTGGCCCTGAGAAAGATCTAACACAGCATCTGAAACAGAACAGTGAAGGAGGGGGTCGGTAGAGACAGTTAAAGTGGACACAGTCTCAAATCTGTGCTCTAATGAATTTGCCTCTCACTTCCCAAATACAGCTACATGCTTTCAAGATTTATTTTGCTAGCTAAGAATTGGAAGAAAAATATTTCAATTGACTTTGTAATATCATCTCCCCAAACTGTTTATCTTGATAAACACTCACTTAAGGTTTTGGTTGACTAATTTGTTTTCAAAATTAAAAACCTTTGGGGCACCTGGGTGGCTCAGTCGTTAAGCGTCTGCCTTCGGCTCAGATCATGATCCCTGGGTCCTGGAATCGAGCCCCGCATTGGGCTCCCTGCTCCTGGGGAAGCCTGCTTCTCCCTCTCCCACTCCCCCTGCTTGTGTTCCCTCTCTTGCTGTGTCTCTGTCAAATAAATAAATTCTTTTAAAAAAAAAAATTAAAAACCTTTTAAATCCCTAACAAATTTGTATTAAAATACAATAATGTCATATGGATCTGTGATGTGCTTTCCCTTTTACCAAAGCAAAGCTTTACGTTAATATTTGCCTCCCCTAGGATTAATCCTCTATTAACTATGTTTCTCAGAATGTATCTAAAGCTTACTGACATCAGACACATTCTTAGTGATTCCTAAACAGGCACATAGATGACCCTACATAGGCTCCTCAATCCAACCTCCGGGAAATGGCTCAGAAATTTGCATTTTCAGTAAGTGATCCAAGTCATTCTTATCCACATACAAAGTTTAGGTCTCTTTTGCTAAGAAATTCAAAACTGACATGAACACATTTTCTGAGTCTACAATAGGTTGAACAGTTACCTTCCAAAAGATATGTCTACCTAGGACCTGTGAATGAGACTCCATTTGGTGAAAAAAGTCTTTGCAGATGTAATTAAGTTAAAGATCTTGATATGGGGTCATCTTGGATTATTGGGTGGACCTTATATTCAATAACAAATATCCTCATAATATGAAGAGAAAGGAGAGGGGTGCTTGGGTGGCTCAGGTCATGATCCCAGGGTCCTGGGATCGAGCCCCACATCGGGCTCTCCGCTCCACGGGAAGCCTGTTTCTCCCTCTCCCACTCCCCCTGCTTGTGATCCTGCTCTCACTGTGTCTCTCTCTGTCAAATAGATAAATAAAATCTTTAAAAAAAAAAAAAAAGAAGAGAAAGGAGAAGACAATATGGAGAAGGAAGCAGAGAAAGGAGTGATGGGTCTACAAGCCAATGAACACCAAGAAATGCCAACAGCTACCAGTAGCCAGTAGAGAAGCATGGAAGAGGTTCACCCTCTGAGCTTCCAGAAGGGACCAACCCTCCTCACACCTTGATTTGGACTTCTGGCTTCTCGAGCTGTGAGAAAACAAGTTTCTATTGTTTCAAAGTACCCAATGTGTGGTGATGTGTTACAGCAGTTCTAGGAAACAAATCCAGTCTT
This sequence comes from Halichoerus grypus, assembly GCF_964656455.1. Taxonomy (NCBI): domain Eukaryota; kingdom Metazoa; phylum Chordata; class Mammalia; order Carnivora; family Phocidae; genus Halichoerus; species Halichoerus grypus. The sequence continues at coordinate 18,335,446 of NC_135715.1, forward strand.
TCAAAATATGTAGCTATCTGCCATTAATGATGTAAGTAATCATAGGTAATATTTATTTATTTGTATGCCAAGCATGATGCCTAGGACAAATAATAAAATCTGTAAGGAGATGTTAAATTAATCTTAACACTAACTGTCTCTTCCACCTTAACATATCCTGGATCTTGCAAAGGATTCTTGCCAATAACCAATGGCAATTTTGTGTCTACAAAATACTAGTGAAATTACTATGAGAAATAAGACAATAAATCCAGAGAACATGGACTCTGAATTTAAAATGACTGGAGATCAAATCCACATTTATCACTTCCTATGCATAAGAACATTGGAATTTTCTTCAATTTCCTTTATTCATTAGTAAAAATATAGGAATAGCTGCCATTAATTGAGCATGTACAATTTTAAACATTATGCTATTTCAATTAATTAATCTTCATATCATCTCTATGAGTGAGATTTTATATAATTCCCATTTTTACAGTTGAGAAAACCAAGATCAGAAAGGCTAAGTAAATATCCCAAGGACACACAGCTAGTTAGCAGTAAATACAAAATTGAAACTCAAGGTGATCTGAATTCAAAGCTTCCACTTTCAAGCACTACCCTATGTTTCCTTTCTTTACTGTTACTAGATTAAAGTTAGATGGTTAATTATGGTTTATATTTATAAAAATCTATCTCTGATATATCAACCAAATTAGTTGTTCACACTCTAAAAAAAGGTTCCAAGAGCAAGTTTAATATCTTTGTATCTAATGATTTCAAAACATAAATGGTAGATACCATCGGTTTTCAGAAAATTAACACTGTGAAATGTAATGGGAAGCCTGCTGGAGGGGCTTCTTGGAAGGTGTCTCTTCCTGGGATAAAAGAAGTGCTCAGGAAGAAAATGCTGTCTTGCCTTTCATGTGGGTGTAAGAGAATAAAACAGCCCTTGCTGCAGCAGCCCCATTGTGATCATGTGGGGGCCAGCAAAGGCAGAAAGCCCACATGCTCAGGAATCCAGGGAGAAAGGGGGAAGGCGGTGACCCCTCCGATAACTCCAGCACCACTTAACTGTATTCTCATAATAATGAAATAAGGTATCCCTATCGTTTATGCCACTAACAATTAGCTAGTTGGTTAACAACTTTGTTACCACTTGAACTTTGCCCAAAGCACCCTAAATGATAAAAGCAACATTTAAAAAAGAAGGGGCACATGCACCCCAATGTTCATAGCAGCAATGTCCACAATAGCCAAACTGTGGAAAGAGCCAAGATATCCTTCAACAGATGAATGGATAAAGAAGATGTGGTCCATATATACAATGGAATATTACTCAGCCATCAAAAAGGATGAATACTCTCCATTTGCATCAACGTGGATGGAACTTGAGGGGATTATGCTGAGTGAAATAAGTCAGTCAGAGAAAGATAATTATCATAGGGTTTCACTTATATGTGGAACACAAGGAGTAGCGCAGAGGACCATAGGGGAAGGGAGGGAAAACTGAAGGGGGAGAGATCAGAGAGGGAGATAAACCATGACAGACTCTGGAATCTGGGAAACAAACTGAGGGTTTCAGAGGGGAGGGGGTGGGGGGATGGGGGAACATGGTGATGGGCATTAAGGAGGGCACGTGTGGTGATGAGCACTGGGTGTTATACAGAACTAATGAACCACTGAACACTACATCAAAAACTAATGATGTACTATATGGTGGCTAACAGAACATAAAAAAAAAAGAATTTCACCAGCGTAAGATATAAAATGCTATATTTGTTTATCTCTTCTAAGAAGAAGTAATAACAAAAAGAATAGAGATATTTCATTAAAAAAAAGCAACAGTTCAAACTTTCTGTAACAACTGTACATTATTTAAGAAGAATAAACTCCAATTTTTCATTAAATTATAGATATTTAAAGACCAAAAGCATGACCTAGAAAAAAAAAATCAGCGTTTAGTTCCTCCCTTTAATTAATTCATTTAATCAAAAAAGTGAATATTTGAATTTATTTACATTATAGTGTAATTTGAAGGCGACATACTGGGAAGACGAATAAATCACTTAAAGACTAAACAAACATCAACATTATGCCTGATAATTTTAGAATGCAAAAGCCTATATCTGGTACCTGGAAAGAAATTTAAATATATAATTAATCTCCATTTACACCCATATCTCAGGGATACCTATAAGCAAACTTGCTATTCCATTAAGATGGCAGAGATTAAGAAACAGTCGGCAGATGATTTATTCTGCCACATGCTATTCTGAGTTACGAGCTCATGAGATTGCTCTGCAAATATGTTAAAACTCATTCATGTCTTCCAATTATTTTCTTAGACCGCTAAATCTCTATCTACATTATTCATACCTGTCTATATCCCAAGGATGTTACTTGAAATTGCAGAAAGTATAAGCCTCCTAAAAAATATAGTATTAGCCTTTTAGACAGAAGTAAAGTGATCCGGCTGTTTGTGCCCAGATGTAACCACCCTGCCAGTGGTATCCCAAGGGCTGAACTGATCAATATGTTAACATACCTGTTACCTCTGCATGACATACCAGTGGGTCAAGATCCACCACGTTAAGGAGTTCCAGGTTAGGTCATACTTGACATTTAATTAATACAATATCCTGTGGCTTAAAGATGGAAACTTCTCCTAAGAGTAAAAGTCACCGCTAAGATGATGGTAAGCAGCAGTGGGAGGTGGGGGGAGGGGAGCGGAGAATTCACTCAGCACCACACAGCAAGCCCCTTGATTTAAGACACAATCTTATTGTTGGCAAGGAGTAAGTTTGAGCAAGGCATTGGATATGGTCATTTACAAGCTTTTTCCAGATTCTCTGATAGGGTCGTGCCAATAAGAAGACAATTTTGTGGAAGCCCAAAAGAGGAGCTGGGTGGGGTTGCGAGTTGGGAGGGTGTGGAGAACCAAGGGCAAAGTACTCACTTCCAACTCCAGTTACAGAGGCATTAAGTATTAGTCATGATGAGAAAATCCAGCTGAAACTCTAGTGAGATCCAGAGGAGGCAAGCACCAATGCTGAGGAGGGAATTGGCCAGAGGGAAGGGGACAGCCTGCTGAGGGCAGGGAGGCAAAAATCCTTGCTGATATTGCCCACAGAAATAAGGATTACACGGTTTGGTCCTCCCTGATGATGTACGAGTCAGAGAGAGTGTGTGTCCATTCATATGCTCCTCATCATGTCAATTTCGCATAAGTATTTACGTGTCACAACTGCAGAAATGTATGGGAATTAAGTTGTTCCATTTGTAAGTTAGAGTACTCCTTGAACTTCTATGAAGGTGTTAAGTTTCATTTAATTTAATATGCAATCTTGATTACAGATATTAGTACTGAAAGATCTCTGAGATATGAAATACATGTCAGCATCAAAGATAAACTTAAGGAAATCTAAAATCATTTTCTTTTTCTGATAATGCATGAGTATCTCTTTCTTAACATGCTATTTCAAAGAAGAGCAAACCATAACTCATGACATTATTTTTTCCTTGTTTAGACATTAGTTAGCAGGCAGTCTATGTCTGTGCATGTGCCTGTTTGTGTATATTAGTCTGCAAATTCGGTGACTAACAGGTTGATCTAGAGTTTATTAAATATAGATATTACATAAACTTGCCAGTTGCAAGTTATTCAAAATAGTTGCAATTTTTAGCACGGAGTAATTAGAAACAAGGATTTGATAAAACTTAACACCTGAATTATTGTTAGCTATTACTGTCTTGTGGCAATAAACATTAAATTTAAACATATTCATTATAGTAAATAATATTTTAAGATAAAGGGGTAATGTGGAGTATTACTTCAAATGGAGAAACATCTTTTCCACTATGATGAAGAGTAATACATATTTCCTAGCAAATTTTTCTAGTATGTGTCCTTCATTTTAAAATTAAAGATGTTTGAGAGACAAGTTTGAGTCTAGGAACAGAGATCTTATACATATGATCCTATTCACAGGAGATTTTTAAGTTTCTGGGTTATTTTCAGGAGTATCACTGCTTACTTTTCCAGTCATCTTATTCACTTGGGAACTAATAAGAAATGTAAGAAGCAATACAAACATAGGATGTATGTTAATTAGACTATTTCTGCTTATGATTTCTTTTTCTAAATGTTTGGTAAAGACTTTCCCTACATAATCATGAAGGTGAGTATGTATGCATTATTGTATGGCTTTTATGGTCTACTTACTCTTGTTTACATCATCATCACATATTTTGGGCTGGCTTTGATCTTTTACATTTATTACTTGTAGTATAAATTATTATTTATTTACTACTATTCCTTTTCTCTTTTGATCACATATTTGGTTCTAGGGGTCAGACACTAAGATTTTGGGTCCATTCAGTAAATACTTATTGAACAACTATGTGCAAGACTATTTTGAAGGCTCTGTAATGGGTACAAAGTAGATCACATTAAGCATTAAAATGATATATGTCACTGGTGGTTTTACAAGCTAACACATTAAAACTGCACTCATTAGTAAGCATGTTCATATCAAAGAACTCAGCCTTATTTACTGTTATATTCTGCCCTCTTTGGCATAACATCTTTCAGTCCACTCATGCATGTTCCCTCCAGAGTTTTGAAGATATGTAATAGCAAGGTCTTACACGTGTATTTTTTGTCTGTAAATGATTTACCCCTTCATAGTGTGTACTCTATCCCCCTGGAGCATGCTGAGATTTCCCCCTTGTGATGAGTCTAGAAAACTGGGATCAGTGGTAGTGAGTCTTAAAGAAAATGAGCATCCACTTTTAAAGCATCTACCCCAAATTACGTTATCACAAAATTTTCAAGCAAAGATAAGCTAGTCTCCTCAAACACAGGAAGGAAGACAACTTACTTCAGTGGTAAGGGAGGCTCACAGTGACTTGGGGGCTGAAGACTGTTTCTTGTGGGTCACACCAGATGTCCCCTTTCCAAACACAGGACTCTACTCTTTCCCAATTAATGCCTTCACTTTGAAATGAGAAGCATGGGAAGACTGTGAATTAATTGGCATTAAAATTCAACAACCCATACAAGGCAATTTTATATTTAATTTTAGCAGTATCAGCCCTGTTGCTATAATAAACAAGAGATTATTAAGGCTGTCATGGAAGTTCTCTAGTTCTTAGGCCATGACTTTAGCTGGGAGTTCAAGGCCCTGAGCTCGTCATTTTCTTTCTGTAAGCACTCTAGTGAGCTCAATAGAATTCATCCCACACCCCTGTCCTTGTACTACCTTGTACTACCATAGGGTTCAAATGTGGCAGCTGGGTGGGCCTCCAAGGCACCTGCTTCAGTTGACTCTTCCTCACAATCAGCCACGGGTGATAACCTCGTTAATATGATTCCACTGCATGCAACAGTCTGGCATCTCAATTTCCATCAGCAAAGGGCTCGACACTATGTTCAAATTCTAGGGCAAGACCAAACCAGTCCCAAATTCCAATTGTTGTGGGTGTATCTCCTGAGACCAATACAGTGGCAATTCTCTATCAGTCAGGGTCCAGGAAGAAAGCAAAAACAACATGCAAATTCACCAGAAGAGCTCAGTATAAAGTATGAACAAAGACTGACGAGGAAGAGGTAAAGAGAATTCTCAAGGATAGAGATATAGCACATATGGGGCTGAGGCAGAGCACTCAAGAAAAGAACAAATCTTGGAAGAACCTCCCACGTCCTCCCAGGACTGAGATCCAGACATCACTGGAGAGGGAAGCTATGGCCTTCTGGATGATGACAAAGTCTGCTGAAGTGCTAGAAGCTGGGGCTGGCGAGAAGAAAACTGCCTTTGGGGGGGCCCGCAGAACTGGATGTGAGTGCGAAACTGCCTCCGGGTTCCGGAGAAACTCTCTGGAAAGCTTCTTGCAATGCTGTTGTCACTGGACGTCCTGCATGCTAACCAAGTGCCACAGAAGCAAGCACAGAGAATCTCGCTAGAACCAGCAACAGAAAATCACGTCTTTCTTCAGTGTCCCTCCAGCACCTTCTACTAACAATGCTTAATACATCATGCCAGCAGGCCGAAGAGAAATGCTCATGGGATCCAGCTCCGTTATCACAAGCCAGGCAATGACAGGAACTGAGAGGAAAAAAAAAAAAAAAAGTGTGACTGGCACAGATGCAATTTACTTATGATGCATATTTATAGTGGCAACTGAAAGAATATAATTCCCTTGCTCTGTAATGGCAGGCAGTGCTGGGACCAGAGACAGTTTCCCATCTCCAAGTTAACCAATACTGAGACCAAGCAAAATGACCTAGCTGTGTGCTGCAGGATTTCCCTGCTCCCGGGGACCCACTATGAGCAACCAAACATGTTACCTACCAGGAGTAACAGCCTGCTCACCAAGACGTATTTTGATAGCCTTACCTCTTGATACCCACCAATCCAAAAGTTACAGCTAAGTAAAAACTCTGTCAATTCCAACCAGTTTCCTACTCTGCAAGGTGCATCTTAAGGCCCATTAGTCCAGGGCCTAAAACCCTCACAACATGCTCCCCTGAATGCCCTCTTCTGAGATATGAGAATAGTGTTCTCCCTTATCGCAGTGAACCTAATTAACTTAGCTTGCCCCGATCCTAGGTTTTCTGGTGGTCTTTTGGGAAGTTGAGCGTCAACAAAATAATCATAATCTAATCAGGGGAGCTGAGAATTTGCTTGGGGGTGATGTAAAAAGCTGTTTAGCTGAAGACAGAAATGCTTCCTTGAATATTACGCTTGCCTTCTACGAACATCTTTTTCTTACAGCCTGCTTATTCCTGAGCTGATTGCTCCCATGTTCTTGTTCAAGCTGTTGTGGAGACCAAATGAAGAATCTGTTTAAATGAGAAGACTCCGTGCAATACTGCGTACAGATAGTGCTTTTTCACGACCTAAATGCAGCAGTCAGCAGAGGTCGGAGTCAGGAAAATTCTGCACTCTCTGCTTCAACAACGGACAGCCCCAACACACACCCACCCACAGCAGACAGAGCTCTGGGCTAGACCTAAGCCCTCTCCGGGGGGGAACTCATCATCCCCAGAGGCAACAGTGAGCCCATTTACGCTTCTCAGGAAGCAGAGGTAGACATGAAATAAATGCAGGCTGAATTATAAATTTGCTGATCAGGGTAATAGATGAAAAGGAGAGTAAGCAGGAAAGGTAAATTAGTGTATATCAAAGAGGCAGAGAAATGAGCACGTGAAAAACATCTTCAACATCATTAGCCATAATAAAGGAAATGCAAATTGAAACCACAATGAGTTATCAGTACACACCTATCAGAACAGCTAAAGTAAAAAGTAGTAATAACACAAAATGCTGGCAAGGACACAGAGAAAGTGAGTCACTCATACATTGCTGCCGGGAATGTAAAATGGTACAGCCACTCTGAAAAACAATTTTGTAGTTTCTTATACAACTAAACAGGCATTACCGTAAGATCCAGCAATTGCACTCTTAGGCATTTATCTCAGAGTAATGATAACTGTGTTTATCCAAAAATCTGTACACAAATGTTCATGGCAGTTTTATTCCTAATAGAAAAAACTAGAAAAAACCCAGATGTTCTTCAATAACTGAGTGTCTAAATACACTATGGTACATCCATAGCACAGGATGCGACTCAGCAATAGTGATGGATAAACTATTGATACAACGACTTGGACAAATCTCAAGCGAATTATGCCAAGCAAAAAACAGCAATCCCTAAAGGTCATATACTGTAGGATTCCATTTAGCCAGCATTCTGGGAATGACAAAATTACAGAAATGGAGAACAGACTAGTGGTTGCCAGGGGTCAAGGATAGTGGAAGGGAGGTGGGTTTGGTTATAAAAGGGCAACATGAGGAATCATTGGATGATAAATCATTCTGTATCCTGGCTTTATCGATGTCAGTATCCTGCTTGTGATACTGTACTAGAGTTTTGTAAAATGTCACCATTGTGGGAAATTGGGTAAAACTGGGATCTGGCGGTATGATTTCTTATAACTGCCTGTCAATCTACAATTATCTCAAAATATGAAGTTTGACTAGAAAAAATAATAAAAGACAGGGATGTAGAAGAAAGAAAGATAGAGCCCAGTCCTTGGTCATCATTCCCTCAAATTTAAAGGAGCCTATGTGGGCTACAGCTTGTTTGTTTCTTTTCAGAGACATAGAAGAATGCATGTGTTTGTTGTAAATTCAGCACCGTGGAGAGCTGATGTGAAAACTGAATGCCCTGCTTCACAATGGTGAGTCCAAACAAGCTGAAGCTGTAAACAAAGACTCAGACCTGGGGTGACCCAAATGTACCAGACCCTCACTAGACCTAAATTAAGACTTGCTCTTGACCACAGGACAAAAGGATTTGTTTTGAACAATAGGATCTGTTTTAACCAACTATGTACAGACCTGTGCATGCATTTTCCTATCTGGAGAACAAACTTTCAATCTTTAATTAACATATCCACCAAAGGGGCGCCTGGGTGGCTCAGTCGTTAAGCGTCTGCCTTCGGCTCAGGTCATGATCCCAGGGTCCTGGGATTGAGCCCTGCATCGGGCTCCCTGCTCAGCGGGAAGCCTGCTTCTCCCTCTCCCACTCCCCCTGCTTGTGTTCCCTCTCTCGCTGTCTCTCTCTCTGTCGAATAAATAAATAAAATCTTTAAAAAAAAAAAAAAAAAAAAAAAAACATATCCACCATAAATTCTACATTTTACCATAAAAAACCCCTAACTTTGCCCTTTTAGCCACCTTTTTAATGAATTTCTTCACCAAGGCTCTGTGTGTGCATGAACGTGTGTGTGCGTGCGCGCACACGTGCACTTATGTGCATGTTTCTTTGCCTAGCAGGTAAATAAACTCAAAAAAAATTAAAAAGTTCTTCTCTTTTTTTTATTCTTTGCTAAGTTATAGGTGCAAGCAATAGGCCCAGTGTTATAGTTAAACATTTATTTACTAGAAACAACGTAGTGTGAAGAAACTGATAATCAGGAGTAAGAAATGGGGTGTATTAAATTTGAATTCAGAGGGAAATTTCATGAATATTAAGAAATTCCAAATTCCAAGCCCCACTTAAATCTGGTTTCAAAACAATAAAATCTCTATTATAATAAATGAGAACCTCACTGTAATTTATTATTTCATTCATTCCTAATTTCTTTGACTATATTAAATAAACACTCCTCAATTTCGCTCTTGTTAAAAACCAAACTGGTCCCAGCTGCAGCTATTACGAGTTTTTTAATTCCTCTTGCAGTTTGCATAAGAGTTTTATTTTAATGAGAATACATAATTATTGCTAAACTACATCATTACAAATCCATAACTTTCACTTAATGAAAGAGAATGTCAAAATATTTATTTCACTTTGAATCTTCTAAACTGATATTCAAGTCTTACATAAAATAATGCCATATGAAAAAGAGTAAAGAATGTAAATATTCATCAATCGAGTTCATAGACAAATACCTATCAGGAAACTTTCTGAAGGTTTTGACAGCAATTACCTGTAGCTTGAACTAGGTGATAGAACATTCATTTTTATCCCTAAGTGCATGCTGAATTAGGTTTAGTTCTAGACACATTTACTAAGCACTGTGTTTTAAAAAGGGTGGGGATGGGTTAATAAATGTTATGCACTGTTTCTGCCTGCAAAGGGTTTTACATGTTAGTTAAACTTTGGTAAAACTAACTAGGTCATATGCTATTTCTGTCTTCCAAGGAATCAAGGTGAGCACCTGTCTTCCTATTCTTTATAGAAATAATGGCTGAACTGAAGTAAACCTTTCATTTGCATCAATAATCGCTGAAGAGTAAAAGAAAATATGTAAGGAAAAAATGTTATCTATTTCAAAGTCATTTACTCAGACTATCATGCTCCCTTTATATGTATTACCCAAATCAATAGATCTGCTCTTCAGTATGCAAATGAGATGCCCTATTTCATTAAATCTAGAACTGTAGTATTCATCATTATTTTGTCTTCTATTTAGAAAGGGAAAATCCTGCCAATTAAACTATGATGTACCATCTAATGTCATCTAATACATCATATTTAAAATGTATTCTGATTTGCAAGATGGCAAAATATTTTAAGGAAAATGTGTGTATTAGAATTGATGAAATAGTCCTTACAAGTTAGAACTGTAAAGAGCTGCTTACCCACAGAGCTGCATTCATCACCCACACAGCTGTGCCATAAACTAAGCTTTTCAAATACTGTTCAATTTAGGAAAAAATATGGAATCATGGACAAAACCTCACCTAAGTTTCACTGAGGCAATGAACGACCTTCCTGGAAACACCTCTCATCTCTAAGATGGGAATACAGATGGTAAAAAGTAATAGCAAGATAATGAAATAGAATTAGTCATATTCATAATGATTGTAACAGAAAAATAATAACCACTTTTTGTGCTAAAATAAAATTAGATTCTTAAATTCACTTCACTTCCCAGGATTACTGTCTGTTAATGTTTGTCTTGATTTTTTACGCTTAGTTTCTTATCCTAAAACATTTATTAGCATGTAAATAGATACTTGATATCTATTCATGAGTGCTCAATTTTAAACTATTTTACATTTAAAAATAAACTACTTTATGTTTAACAACATGTCTCAATGTAAAAAGCTTTCATATCAAAATATATGTATCACCTAAAAGAAACACAATGCCTTGACCATATTTTTTTCATGAATGACCTTTCTCACTATACCATTAAAAAGAACCAAATACATTTTCACCAAATCATTTAATTCAAATTCAAAATTTTTACTTTTTCTTATCTTTGCAGAATGAGCAAAACTAAATGAAGTTCTCTCTCGCTCCACCAAACATAAACCTAGAATTTTCAGGGCTACTCTTTACTATCCCCATTTTACAATCCATTTTCCCTAATTTCCCTACCAAAATTAATATACCTGTGATTCATTTATCCCATCAATTCCTAAAATACCATGGGACTAAAACTCTCCCAAGTATTTTCATATATATTGTCTCTTTGATGACATACACTATTTAGCTTTTGTCATCCTACCTTATGAATGCTCTGTGAAACTTTTCCTTGTCTTATCTACCTTACTCTGGAAGATACTAACAGAGATGGAGGATACCTTCCCTGTTCTTTTTTAAATTCCTGTAAAAATATAATGAGGATTAGATAATAAATATAACAACAGTAATTTTTCAACTCAGCAATTTTCCATTTTACACTGATTTCCCACACTAAATATTTTACTCTCTTCACTGAACCACGGCACTTGAGAGCCCAAAGGCACTTAAATATCAGCCCACTTATTCTACAGATCATTCTCAAATCATCGAGATTTACCATTTCCTAATGATTTAGCATTCACCAAGCACTATATGAAATGCTCAGCTTCAGGTATTTCGTTCATTTCTTATATGACCCAGGGTGTAATTATTAGCTCCGTTTCACAGAGGAGAAAGCTAGATCTCAGAGAATCGAAGAAATTGACCCAAGGCCACCCTATTCTCCAATGGCAGAACTACAACTAGGATGCTGGTATGCCATTCACAAGAGTATGTATTCTTTCCGCCATACTCCCTAACAACAAGAACATCCACAATGAATGCTTAAATGTATGCTAAACCCTTTATCAATATTTTTGTTATTTCTTCCCTTCTTTCCCTCTATTCCTCTTCAGTTTCTTCTGAATTAAAAAAAAAAAAAACTTTCCCTTAATATGAAATAATGAAAATCCTCTAATACTCCATAAATCATTAAAATATTTTCTCCTATTTCCATTCCAGGATACCATCCTGAATTTCAGACCAATATGAATAGCTCCCAAATACCTCTAATTGGATGCTGCATGATGTATCTAATTTTTTCCAATGTTGAACGTATCATCTCTACTCCTTTCCCAAACTTCTTCAGGGTTTTTTCTTAGAAAAATTCATCCAGGGGCGCCTGGGTGGCTCAGTCACTTAAGTATCTGCCTTCAGCTCAGGTCATGATTCCAGGGTCCTGAAATTGAGTCCTGCACAAGGCGCCAGGGAGCCTGCTTCTCTCTTTGCCCCCACCCCTTTCTGTCTCTCATAAATAAATAAAATCTTAAAAAAGAAAAGAAAAAATGCATCCATTTGCTCAAGGTAGAAACCTGGGATTCATTCTTTCACCTCCTTTCCACACATCCAAAATTTATCCATCTACCTCTTTATTACCACCAGAATTTGTCACCTTTCCCTTCTTACTGCCTCACTCTAGTCCAAGCCACGATCATTGGCTGCCATGACTGCTAAAATAGCCTACACATTTGCTCTACCTAAATCCACTCTATCCCCTTCAATTCTTTCTTAATTCCAAGCAGGGTAACCTTTTTAAATGCAAAGTGAATCACTTAATTAAAATCTTCAGTGGTTTTCAACCACCTTTATGTCAAAGTCTAAAATACTTAATATGGCTTTCAAGGTCCTTCTTGACCTGGCACTTATGCCCTTTTTCAGTCTCTTTGCTGGACATTTTTCCCAACTGATCCAGACAAACTGCCTGACTTTGATTTGCTTAATTGAAGGGAAGCAAAAACATTTCTAAAACACAAACATCTTGGCATACATAGCAAAGAACAGCATCTTTAAATGTCTCAACTATTTGCAAAAAATAGCCTGGCATTGAAAAGAAAACTTTTACCAAAAAAAAGCAATTAGATAGCAATGACTAAAGTCAGCATATATTTTTTGGAATTTCTCAGTGTTTTTTTTTTTTTTTAAGATTTTATTTATTTATTTGACAGAGAGAGACACAGCAAGAGAGGGAACACAAGCAGGGGGAGTGGGAGAGGGAGAAGCAGGTTTCCAGTGGAGCAGAGAGCCCGATGCGGGGCTCGATCCCAGAACTCTGGGATCATAACCTGAGCTGAAGGCAGATGCTTAACAGCTGAGCCACCCAGGCGCCCCTGGAATTTCTCAGTGTTATCAAAATTGCTAATTATACAATTATTAAGTTTCATAATAGAAATTGAGTTAGGGCCTGCCTTACTTGTAATAGTCTTTTTTGCAAACATCATATCTAATGTTAATTTGAATCTAGATTTCTGTTTACTCAATAATGCACAATTACATTGGTTTCTGACACTCAATTAGACATAAATTTGACTTAGAGCCATTTGAGGGCATCAAAATTTCAGTTTCTATATTGCTTTATATGATATATCATTTCTGTTAGACCACTTATTTACATAGTACTTTCAAAGGTAAATACAGAGCAGCTATCTTCTTCTACTATAGATTTGTAGCTAGAAAGATGTAATAGATATATTAGTTTTCAGTTTACTGAGATAGTGACATTATCCTAAATGATCTGCCAGAAAAATGTCTGCATTACTCATCAAAAAATTGATTATTTCATTGCCATGGCCATTTTAATATGTCCTCCTAGATGATAGAGATGTATGCTAAGTCAAAGGGTTTCAGGAGACAATAATCCAGAGTAATATTATCCAAACACTAGTAATCAAGCTAATATCAAAGTAAGCTAAACAAAAGAATTCTTGAGTGTACTAACCCAAAATATTATACAAATAATAATTGAACACAAAATATATATATCTAAGAATATGATTCATATTATTTTAAAGCAAAAAAGGACAAAAATTTAACTATAAATCAATTCTATGCATTCAGATATCCACAGGATGGAGGGAATTCATTAAAACATTTATTTTAAACTGCTTTAACTTAAGGTAATTACTGATAAAAAAAATAGCCAAGGGCGCCTGGGTGGCTCAGTTGGTTAAGTGACTGCCTTCGGCTCAGGTCATGATCCTGGAGTCCCAGGATCGAGTCCCACATTGGGCTCCCTGCTCAGCAGGGGGTCTGCTTCTCCCTCTGCCCTCTTCCCTCTCATGCTCTCTGTCTCTCATTCTCTCTCTCTCTCAAATAAATAAATAAAATCTTTAAAAAAAAATAGCCAAATATATTTTCAATTAAAAGAAGGAGAAAAAGGTTAGAAATGATATTTTATATCCAGAAAGACAGGGAAGGGATAGGGAATTAAAAAAAAATTAATAGTTTAAAAAATAGTGATAAATAAAAGATACAAATATTTATGAAAATAAATATAAATAAATTAAATTGTTCCTACTCAAATTTTGATATAGATTCACCAATTGCAATTAATTCTAATGCTATCTTCAATGTATTAACTTACAGAAAATGAAAATATTTGTAAATATATACCAATCAAATGAAATAAAACAATTATCAGCAGGGTTTAGAGTCCAACTCCAAAAGGAATAAATTGGATCTAGAGGTTCATTTTGCAATCATAAATTTTAGAGTGATAAAAGTTAAATCCACAATAAAGAGATGTATAGACATGAATCTTTAGGTGCTTGTGGCAGTTTTAAAGTATATTCATAAATTTTGAAATATTCCTCCCTTCAAAAGATGGGACCTAATTAATTCTCCTTTGAATGTGTTCTGAACTTAGTGACTCACTTCTAATCAGCAGTGATGGTGTCCAACAATTTTGGAGCCCAGGTCATGAAAGACACTACTATTTCCTCCCAGCTCACTCTGGGGTAAGTTAGCCCCATGCTGTGACTAGCCCTACTGTGAGGCTCAGGAGAGGAATGCAGGCCACCTATTTGACTTTTGAGCCAACCAGAACCTGAGGCCTGCTGTATTTATATGTTCTGACTTACTGCTTTGGCACCAAAGCTGGTGTATGCCCAGGACACCAACACTATCAGTGTGGTAGGTGACAAAGGAACACGGGACTAAACCCGTATCTGCCGTCCCCACATCCTTCCTCACAGGATCTGTCTCGGAAGTATTGACGGCATACTCATTCCTGATTTCTGTACACTTTTCCTTTGTCTCCATTCATTATACAACCTTACATCAAGCTCCTCTCACTTCTGAGACACTCATATATTGTTTTTATTATTATGTTATGTTAATCACCATACATTACATCATTAGTTTTTGACGTAGTGTTCCATGATTCATTGTTATACACTCATATATTAAATGAAACATTTATTTGTTAAGAATGTAAGGTCATTTTAGCTCTGTTTGTATTTTATATGGTTTCTAATTTCTTTTTCGCTCTTGTGAGATATGCAACCGGTAACAAGAGGGAAAAAGCAAATTAATAAACCATATAAAATACAAGCAGTAAATCAGAACATATAAATACAGCAATGTGATTTTGACATTATACTGACACAATATAGCTAATTATCATTTTAGGAACTCCTATTGTAGCAGAACAGACTTGAAAAGACCAGAGAATTGCCTCACGGTTTCTTTTTAATAAACAGCTCACTCCTTCCTTAAACAGAGCCTCTTTTTCCGATTTCACATTTTCTTTGTTCTGCCTGGGACAGAAGAGGCCTGCATTATTTTATTTCAATAATGTGAGAAAAACTGTCACTAGAGCCTAATGCATTTTTTTTTAAGATTTTATTTATTTATTTGAGACAGAGAGAATGAGAGAGAGAGAGAGCACATGAGAGGGGGGAGGGTCAGAGGGAGAAGCAGACTCCCTGCCAAGCAGGGAGCCCGATGCGGGACTCGATCCAGGGGCTCCAGGATCATGACCTGAGCCAAAGGCAGTCACTTAACCAACTGAGCCACCCAGGCGCCCCGAGCCTAATGCATTTTTAACTCTGGTATGTAAAGTGGACAAAGATAGCATTAAAAAGGAGAATAAAACGCATTCTCATGAAATAAAGTTCGTGGGCCAAGATTTATGGTGAAATAAAGTTCAATCCTAGAAAATTAGGATGGGTTTAATGTGAAGTTATTTAATAATATTAATGCATTCTATTAGGAGTCAAAGAAGAAAATCATGGTATTTGATAATATTCAGCACCTATTCCTGATAAAATGTCATAGTAAACTAAGGTAAGATAGAATAAAGAAAATCTATCTCAAACTGACAGTATTTACTAAAAAAGAGTAAAACACTGGATTCTTGTCTGTTAAAATCAGAAATAAGAGAAGGGTGTTTATTACCATTACTTTTTTAAAAAGATTTTATTTATTTATTTGTCAGAGAGAGAGAGAGAGCATAAGCAGGGAGAGGGGTAGAGGGAGAAACAGACTCCCTGCTGAGCAGGGAGCCCGATGCAGGACTCCATCCCAGGACCCTGGGATTATGACCTGAGCCGAAGGCAGATGCTTCACTGACTGAGCCACCCAGATGCTCACCATTACTTTTTATTACTAATTCAGAAGTTCTACTCAGTGTATTAACACAAACAATATAAGAACTGCAATATTTTGAAAAGATATACAATTATAATTATTTGCCACTAATTTAAATGTGGGATTGTATTAATTCTACAAAATTCAATTCCTCTATTACAAATACATCAGTTTAGCAAACTACCAGTAAGGGTCATTCTTGTTTTTCCTTTGGAACTTGATTATACAATTCTAATGTTTATGTTAAGGAATCAATAGGTGAAAACACATCTTAAAAATGTGGGAAAGAAATGTAGCAATATTTTCCCACCAGATATTAAAACATAATATAAATTAAAACAACGTGGTATTGGTATATAATATACAGCTGATTAGGAATGTAAGTGTATTGGTATGTAATATACTGATAAGGAATGTAATATACTGCTATGACATGGAAGCTAGTATATCTAAGAGTGTAGTTTATAATAAATGAAGAATTGCAAGCCCATGCAAAAGAGAGGAATTATTTAAAAATATCAGAGAGAAACTAATCAAGGGAAACCTCTAGCCCAAAAAATTAACCTAGTTTTAGTTTTCTTGCCATCTAAACAGTAAATGAATAAAAAAATGCAACTGCATATATTAGAAATAAAATGGGTAAGTTATATAAATAGACAACTTAAGGATAAAAATATATAGCAAAAAAACTAAAATATTTGCATTTATTAATAGACAACTCAATTTCAGTAATAGGCATATAAAATTTTCATCATTTGAATTAGCTTTAGTAGCAAGGTGCTTTGATAGTAATATTCAACACTGATTTGATTATAGGCATTCACATATCAAAAATTAAAGAAATTTCCCTTTATATATGAAGAACCTTTAAAAAATTCATTCCAGTTGAATCTTGAGAAAACGTGGGCCAAGATTTATGCATGGATGTATGCATATATGTGTGTGTATACTTTTAAACATTTTTTAAATTTAGACTTCACATGCAATAAAATTCACCCTTTCAAAGTACACAATAATCTGAATCTTTACCCATCTATCCATGAATAGATGCACTGACCAGAAATGCAGTTATAAATTCTGATTCAACCAGCTTATGATTTTTTAACCCATAATGTATAATATTGTGGTCATTGTTTTGTTGGGGTTGTTTTTTATGTTCTGTACATCTTAACACAGACTCTGGAGGATGAATACCAGGTACACATAATCTGCTAACATACAGACTTCACATGTTTTTGTCTGGTATGTAGGCCCATGATCACAGGGAATTTTGCTGTCCTGTTCATCCCTATACCCACAGAATCTAGAATCGTTAACAGAATGAAGAGGCATCCATAAATAATTGTTAAAAAATGAATAATAAAAATTAATTTCCCAAATGTATAATATTTTTGCTCAGCCTTCCAATTCCATCTATTTACATGTTTTTAATGTATAACAACAGCTTTATTGACATGCCATATAATTCATCCATTTATATTTATTCAGTGGTTTTTAGTATCTTCACAGAATTATACAACCATCAGTACAAATAATTCGAGAAAATTTTCATTATCCCAAAAAGAACCTTGGTATGCATCCATTAGCAATCACTCCCCATTTCCCTCCAACCCTACCAGGCCTATTCAAAGATTAAAGTATTTTCTATCACTATAAATTCACCTCTTCTCTAACGTTCATATAAATGGGATCATATAATGTGTGGCCTTTCATGGAAAGATACTTACAGGATCCTAGGGCCTGGGCTGGGTGATTTTTTTTAAAGATTTTATTTATTTGAAAGAGAGAAAGTGGGTGCATGAGGGGAGGGGAGGGGCAGAGGGCCAGGGAGAAGCAGACCCCCTGCTGAACAGGGCTCCACACCCCAGATCATGACCTGAGCTGAAGTCAGATGCTTAACCAACTGGAGCCACCCAGGTACCCCTGGGCTGGGTGATTTTAAGGTCATATGAGGTCAAGAAGTGCTGGGAGTGAGCTGCGTTTATGCAGTTTGGGGAACATAACAGGAAAAAGTCCTGAAGGGAGCTGTCTGGGGTAGGCTTAATTTTGATAAGTAAACTCTTTGGCTATTTCAGCCTTTCTTGCAGGAGGAGGTATTTCTGGAACATGCAACAAAGTTACTTTTGCTTAGACCCAGTATTGTTTAACAAGGGACAGAGAATTATTTTGGCTTCAGTTATATAGCCTCATACAACATTTTTTTCCAGCAAAGAAACATCATGCATGTTTATATTTTCATTGTCTTAGTGTATGAATTAGGGTCTCCATGTAAACATTAACTTGGAGCATGTAATACATGACAGGAATGCCACATTTCTGAGGGGTTTTTTTTATTTTTTTATTTTTAAAGATTTTATTTATTTATTTGACAGAGAGAGACATAGAGAGAGAGGGAACACAAGCAGAGGGAGTGGGAGAGGGAGAAGCAGCCTTCCCGCCGAGCTGGGAGCCTGATGCGGGGCTCGATCCCTGGACCCTGGGACCATGACCTGAGCCGAAGGCTGACGCTTAACCGACTGAGCCACCCAGGTGCCCTACACATTTCTGAGTTTAAAGCAAATGCTTCCAGTAATTCCATTATGCTCTTGCATTACATAATGGTTCCACACCTTAGCGGTTTTCTATTTCTACTGTTTTCTTATCTGTATTTTTTTTTAAGATTTTATTTATTTGTCAGAGAGAGAGAGAGTGCGCACAAGCAGGGGGAGTGGCAGGCAGAGGGAGAAGTGGGCTCCCTGCTGAGCAAGGAGCCTGATGCAGGACTTGATCCCAGAAGACCCTGGGATCATGACCTGAGCCCAAGGCAGATGCTTAACTGATTGAGCCACCCAGACATCCCTTATTTTTATTTTTTAACCCTTATTTCTATTATGTCTTAATCTTAATTTATTACTAGCTGCATGTTGCTGCTATTTGGCACACTGCATAACTAGATATTCCTTATGATTTGCATCTTTTATTATTATAGGGTATACCTCCTCATCTCCTAGGTCTTCGGTTATTATTTGTTGCATTGTTGTTCTCCATCTGTGTTGCTGCTCTGTATTCCACCTCGGGGGACACCCGTCCCAACTCTCTGCTGACCTCACACATGACCCCAGAATGGCCAGCCCGTCAGTGGATGCTTCAGGGAGGAAAAACTAGCCCAAAACCAGAACAGTGAGCAAGACGTAGGAGATTCAATGGGAAATAAGGTCCTTTCTTTCTCGTGCTAGTTAATCAAGTTAAAATGAGGTCTTCTGGGTGGGCCCTGTTCCTATTTGACTGGTGTACTTATAAGAAGCAAAATCTGGACACAGACACACATAAAGGAAAAATGATGCAAAGAAACTAAGAGAGAAGAGAGTCGTACACAAGCCAAGTAGAGGAGCCTGGAACAGATCCTTCCCTCACAGTCTGTTATTAAAGGAACCAACTCTGCTAACACCTTGATTTTGGACTTCTAGCCTCCAGAACTGTGACAGCAAATTTCAGGTCAAAGACATACATTTCAAATGATGTCTTCCAGGGAACCACCAAAAAGCCAAATGATGGCAACTCTTTGGGAATGAGATCCTGAAAGAGCTCTAGCTTGGTTCTACAAACTTTATTACCAGGAATATTGGCTGTTATTTGTCAAGGGTACCAGCGAGCTAGAGAGAAAGAGATGAGGCTAAGGAAAGCTAAAATGCCACAAAGCTCACTATTCTTATCAATATTAAGTAACTTTTCTTGAATAAATTCTCCCCAGGTTGCAGCAAACGTTTGGTTTAACCTCCGGGATTGTGAAAATTTTGATTCTGACAACTTTTGCTAGATATTTTCCTGCTTTTATGGAGGGGTAAATTTTCCAATGTCCTTCCTGCAACATTTTACTGACATCCTATACAAAAATATTTTAGCAAAGCATTTTTTTGTAATAGTTCAAAAAAAGAGGAAATATTTAAACAGAGAAATTTTAAAAATGGTAGCCATCTTATATGATGACATTATAAAGCCATTAAAGTGTTTTAAAAGCAGTTAATCATATATAGAAATAGTCATGATATTTGAATCATGATTCATGATTCAAGAAAATAATATCAGCACTATTATTTACTGAACTTTCTACATGCTTCATCTATGATAGACGATTTACATGAATTATCTCATTTTATTTCCACACCAATGTCTCGAGGAAAATACCAAGCTCTCCATTTTTAGAGATGTGGATACTGAAGCTTAGAGATTAAATAATTTTCTACAGTCACAAAGGAAGCAAATATCAGAGTAGGTATCTACATTCTGACTCTAACAACCTTGCTCTGAACAGCCTGTTCACTAAGCTCCATGGGATCTTCTCACTACCTACCTTGTCATGCACCCCAGAGCCCCCATGCACTTCCCTGATATTTCAGGATGTCCACTTATCTCCACTATTTGTTTTACTGTCTGACTTCCCATTAAAATATGAGCTTCCTGAAGAGAGAGGCCGTGCCTCCATCTTGATCAGTACTGTGTCACACAGGACTGGGCACTCAATAAGAATGTAGTAATTATTTTAAGTTATCAATATAAAATATATGAACAAATAAATGATTTAGTGGGCATATAACATTCTCATTATTCTTGTAGTTTGACAACATAAGCAGAATTGTATGAAATGATCACCTACTCTGCTGGTACACAAGAGGAAAAGGCAACTGACCATTATTATTTGCATGACATATTCCTTGGTCTTCCTAATACAACACAAGATAGCAGGATCTGCTATACCTAAAGCCTTAACAACAGAGACTACTTGTGGCATCCATATAGAGCTTATGAAAATTAAGGTTTAGGCTAAAAAATGCAGAGTGAATAAATCATATCTAGGATGTCAGAAATGGGCTCTCACATGAAAGGGTGATGCTTACACTGAGCCCTAAGTCATAAGTGACCAATGCCAGGAGGAGCGTGAGAAGAAGTTCCAGACAGAAGGTAGCAAGCACGTGCAATGTTCCTGGGGTATGAGAAATGATAAACGTGAGATACTAAGAAGGGCCAGAAGAAGTTAGAGATAAAAAATGAGGTCTGAGAAGAAATGGTTTCCAAGATCTCATAGAATCTTTATAGGCCATTTAAAAGATTTTGGATTTGTTCTTAAAGGTAACAGAAGGCCACTGACTGCATATAAATAGAGTAGGTTTAAAAGGGGATTTAACATACTTAGAATTGCATTTGTACAAGAGCATCCTGGCCACACTGTGAAGAATGATGGGGCCAGGTGTGGCTGTAAGAGTCCAGAGGCTATAGCAATGACTAAGCCAAAGTAGTGCTGGTGGCTTGGACTGGGGCATGGAGAAATACAGGACTACAGAGAAATTCAGGAAGTACAAAGCCAGGATTCAGTGACTTATTAGATAGGGGCAGCAATGGTGGTTGGAGGAATTAAGGATGGCACAACCCTCTAGATTCCCAACATTACCATAAGCTGCAATGAGTTAAATCATTTGCAAATCTCCTCACTAATTCTCTACCAACCTATCATTCCTCTACAGAGATTAACTCCAACCAAAGGGTCCTTAATTTTAGCAATTTGATTTTCAACAAAATCAACTCTCTCTCTCATCATGGACTGCCATAATAGCAACAGCTAACATGTGCTGAATTCTAAATGTGTGCCCTCACTGCTCCGAGTACTTTACATTATTTAATAAT
Source organism: Halichoerus grypus (assembly GCF_964656455.1). Taxonomy (NCBI): domain Eukaryota; kingdom Metazoa; phylum Chordata; class Mammalia; order Carnivora; family Phocidae; genus Halichoerus; species Halichoerus grypus. Next base: position 18,357,256 of record NC_135715.1, read on the forward strand.
TTCATCCCCATTTTACAGATGTGAAAAATGAGGAATAAATTAACTAATCAATTAAATTAATTAACATGCCAACATTTGCATAGGCAATGAGGAGCAAAGATAAAAATACGTTAAAAAAAAGTAAATAAATGTGCAATTAATTTGTAAGCTTATTGTTATTATATGCATGTATGAAAGTGTATACACAGAAGTTTTCCATGAATAATGAGGGATGGAGAGAATAAGAGAGAGAAAAGGAACATGCCTACTTTTGGATTTTCAACTTCAGTAATAGAAAATTATTTTTTGTTCTTCCAAAGTTAATTTATACTTAAATCATAATATATAATCATGAAGTATCCCAACGTTAGATGAACAATATATAATCAATAATGGCCTTTCAGGACAAGAGCTGCTATGTCTTCTCAGCAGGGCAGACTATTCTTTTTCACAAAAAAAATAATTGTATTATTGTGCTTCAATGCAAATTCTCAGAGGGGAGCAGCTGAAAAGAAATGCTGCTTCTTATTTCATTAAAAATAATAAAGGACAGATAATATTTCATCTGAAATGCCCCCCAACCCCATTTTCACTAACTGCACTGTTCTAGATGTCAACTCTCTGATTCAGAATTGGAAAGAATAAGTTTTAGAAGGCTCTAAATCTTTGATTTCAGAATCACATACATGATTCAAGTCCCTAATTACCTCTAAATTCATATCTACTGTACTGAGCAGGTGCTTGGAAAATGATTTATGAAGGTTACTCAATTGCATTCATAGACCTATTTAAGTTTTACTTCCTTGGGGAGGTCTTTGCTGACCACAGTAGCTACCCTTTCATAGTGTTCTCATTCCCTCTGCAAGCCCTCTCTTGGAGCATTCTTTACAATCATTCGATATCTGTCTTCCCCACAACTGTCTGCTCCACAAGGTCAAAAGCTGAGACTGTTTTTTCCATGCATAGCCCTGAATCTTAGCTCACAGATGGAAACTAAGGGCATTTTTTAATTTTTTTATTTTTTTAGTTTTTTTTAATTTTTTTAGAAAGGGGAGAGGGATAAGGGCAGAGGGAGAGGGAGAGAGAGAGAATCTTAAGCAGGCTCCATGCCCAGTGCAGAGCCTGATATCACAACCCTGAGATCATGACCTGAGCCGAAATTAAGAGTCGGACGTTTAACCAACTTGAGCCACCCAAGCTCCCCATTAAAGGGATTTTTAATTACAGATTACTATGGAGAATTTTATTCAAGAATATAAGCTGACCAATGAGAAAATAAAAATAGAGCTATTAATGACAATTCCAGTCCTTCAACTAATTTTCTCCCGCCTAATGATTAAAACACTTCTTTGTAAATTACCAGAAATAAACTGGAAAAGAATAAGAAAGATGTGGGAGGCAGTGTCTTGGAAAAATCACCTAGCTACTCTCATCTGGCTGCAGTCAGCTCATGTGAAGCTCCTCTTTGTAGATTTTGAATCTGCCTACATGGTTATCGTCTCAACCTCCCAAGCCTCAAATCATAGGTCCAAAATCCTCACCATCTAGACTACAGCAAACTCTGGATTCTCCAAATTTCTTGTCTTCCAGAATATATGAGTTACTCTGACCATCCACATTCTTTAATATCCTTTCTCCATTAGGAATTTTAATTCTATATATAGAGAGAAAGATATACAAATATATATCTGTAATTATGATGTTCTGTTCTTCCATATTACATTATACATCCTTTAATAAGGGGTACCATTTTATGATTTCTTTTTTCTTACCTTCTAACTTCACCAAAGCCTAACATGGCTCATAAGGCATTCAAAACAAATGGCCAAAAAAATTTATGTAAATGAATACACCAAGCTCCATGGAAAATAAAGACTTTCAAAAGTTTCTGGTCATTAGAAATTTTTCTGACCAAAAAAAATCCATATATGTATTTGAATAAATTAGATGGAAGCTGCAATTATCCACATAGTTCATTTATTTTGGACCTTAAGTCTGTTTGGTGCTTGTCAATTTAGAATCATTTGTTTGGTTGATCTTGGAGCATCTGCCTCCATTTGGATTATACAAATGTTGAATTATTAGCCTTTCAAGACCATTTGCAATATTACTGTTCTCAGGCAGAGCTTTAATAATAGTGTGTATAAAATAAATATTCAGGATTTTCTTGTCCAAATCATAGTAAACTCTTTACTCAAGTGTCAATTTCCTTAATCTGTCCCTCTCTACTTTTTCCAGTAAGGAGTTAATTGAGTTTCTTACAATCTCATGCCTAATTCCCATGCCAAATCATTAAATGCTCGATAACTGCTTGAATAGATTAGAAAACCACCATTAGCTCGATCTCCACAAAAATGTTTTTGTGACAAAAACCTGTTGCTGCAAGTAACACATTTAGTCTTAGTGCAAAAGTCTTTTAAGACACTCATGGAAAGAATGAAACAGTGCTTCAGCAATCATCCCCAATCTGAAAGTAGAAGAAAGCATCAAGTTGAATGACAAAGTATAGTGAAACTGAATAAAAAGGAAACGTCTGATTCAAAGCATTTACCCTCTAAAGTTTAATCACATGGCTCCGCTCCTGTTTTGAGTATGCTCTGCACAGTTTCCATTCAAGCCCTCCCTTTGTATAACGAACACGGTGAAAGAGAAGTACATAAACACAGCTATCCTTTGAATAAGGACTGAATATAAAGACATCTGTCTTCTAACATTTTGCAATTGTGCCTATTAATGACACACCTCCCTGTTTTTTTTCATCAGAGTCAAGGATGAGTTCTTAAAGGAGCCTAGGGTAACAGCTTTCAATATTTTATATTAACAAGTACCTTGTCTTTGTGAGTTTTAAAAGGAAAGAACTAGGATTTTTTCTAATGGCCAGCGTCCCCCCAGTAGATCAGAGAAAGTCACTAGGTTAGCACTGAATTTTTGTAGGGAAAAAAAAATCCTATGATCTTTGCTTTACTTAAGATGACTTCTATAAAGTCATTTCAAGGTTTTACAATCACTTGAATAACTGTTGCTATTCAGTAAGTATCAAGCTGTCTTAGAGTAAAACAAGGGACTACTATTTGTAAATCATTTTTGTGCAAACTTCAATATCACAAAATGAGACTCAGAATACAAGTGCTGCATTTACATTTAAACTCCAAATCAAATCACCATGACTCAAGGATATTGTGAAGCCTACCTCAGTCAGACGATTCTTTTTCCAGGGGCATTCTCCAGAGCTGGAGCCAACAGTCATAGAAGAACAGAAGACAAATGTTCTAAAATATCTCCCTAAATGGGGACACTTTGGGGAATTCAGCATCAGCGGTAAGAGAGAGCACCCATCATAACAAGAATCCACTAAACTGGAATCTTGAGAGTCCTATCAATACCATGGCCCCAGAGAAGTTTTGTTTAACGTTATGCTCAAAATAAGACTTTATGTTATAATAAATTAACAGAAATAAACATATGGCTTATATTGGGGTTATAATATTCATTAACTTTAAGGATTTTCATATAAATCAAATCTTTGCTGCAATGTTTACTTTTACTTAAGAAAAGTGGTCTAAATATACTAATACCTTCCTCCCTTGGTGCCTCACATCCTGTGGGGACTAGAATAGTCATGGTCTGCTTTGGGTTGTAGTGAAGTAAATGTACTGGATTTTACAAATGCCAACATACACTCAGTCTATTATACCTTGAGATATAAAATAAGATGGCAGCTCTTTGCCATGGGAGTGGCTGATAAGGCTAAAGGTGAGATCAACAGAAAGAAAATTTAGGATTTTTACAAAATTTTTCTTTTTTAAAATGAGGAAGGTGGGGCACCTGGATGGCTCAGTGAGTTGAGTATTTGACTCTTGATTTCAGCTCAGGTCTTGATCTCTGGGTTGTGAGATTGAGCCCCGCATCGGGCTCGCACTAGGTGTGGAGGCTGCTTATGATTCTCTCTCTCTCCCCCTTCCCCTTGCCCCTCCCCTGGTTTCTCTCTCTCTCTCTAGTGCATGAGCTCTTTCTCTAAAAGTAAAAAAAAAAAAAAAAGAAAGAAAGAAAGAAAGAAAGAAAGAAAGTAAGATGAGGAAGGCATTTTATGCATCTACTACTACCCCCGCCTGAAATGTGAGAATACCGGTGTCAGAGGTCCTACACTAACCAGTTCTAGGTGGGTAGGGAAGGAGCTGATTGTAGCATTTGTTGATCATATGTAAATACTCCTACTCTGGCCAATTTCAAGCTACAAATGAGATCAATCTGCTCACAAAATTCTTGATCACCTCCAGGAAGCCAGAATCTAAAGGTGACTGCACACTGTAATCGCTATTTCTTTTAAGCGGACAGCAGCAGTGATTTGAATATTAGATTTTTCACAGAAGACCAAAGAAAGGGGGAAAAAAGTCTTCTGCATGTATGTTGAAGTTGCAGAAAGTTTGGCAAAAAAAGATGCAACAATACAGTGATTCCTAAAACATTTTCTTGTCCTACAAGGAAGAGCAAAGACTGTTCTCAGTGAAATGCTACTTACTGTGAGGTTCAGGCTACCTGGGGATTGGAGGCCTTGGCGCCCTGTGGTGGTCCCTATCAGTGCCCTGACCTGGAGGAAGGGAAAAGAGGGAGGCAGGTTTAGCACTTAGAGTAGGACCCAGGTCAAGACTGCAGAGCTGGAGCTGAGGTGACCCAGAAGACAATGAAATAACCAGGATCTTGTTCCACAGCCTAAATTCTCAAGGAAGAATCACCAGGACACGTGTTAGCTATAATGACTAACTACTACGGGGAAAAATCAGAATAAAGGGAAAAATCAGAATAAAGAGTATATTTTTTATCACAAGGGAAAAAACTACCCTCTGTATCTTTCAGATCTTCAAACACTATCATTTATCTCTCTTTCACTCTCTCTCCCTCCCTCCATCAATCTATCAAGCTAACAATGCCGGTATTATTGTGTTATTAAAAACTGGTATTTACTATGTGATTATTTTTGATGGGCACAGCTGCAAACTTTGCCTTAATTCTCCATTAACAACCCATGAGGTATAGACTTTTAAAATTCCATGTTAAAAAATAAAATAAATTAAAAAACCTTGAAATAAGAGACATGATTTTTCTCAGGACAAAGCTAGGAATTAAGGGAGTTACACTTTAAAGCTGGGTATCATTCCAAAACTTGGGCTTTTGATGATTTTACTTCCTCTTATTTTCCCTTTGAGATAAATTTAATAAAACTGAGAAAAATTAAATAATATATACAATTTTTAATTTTTAAAGTAACGTAAGTAACATGAAACTCAATGTTTAAGAAAGCAGGAAAAGTATAAATAAAATAAATATACTAGGGCGCCTGGGTGGCTCAGTTGGTTAAGCGACTGCCTTCGGCTCAGGTCATGATCCTGGAGTCCTGGAATCGAGTCCCGCATCGGGCTCCCTGTTCAGCAGGGAGTCTGCTTCTCCCTCTGACCCTCCCCCTCTCATGTTCTCTCTCTCAAATAAATAAATAAAATCTAAAAAAATAAAATAAAATTAAATAAATAAATAAATAAATAAACATACTAATGTCTAAGCTGTCTGGCTAGTTCAATGTTGATAAGCAAAACAAACTGTCTCATTCCATAAGCCAAAAAGTAGTTTCACTCCATGTACTCTAATTACATTGACATTTCATACCTAAAATATAATGATAATAAAATCAAGCTTTGATTCATTATTCTCAAAACTCTCAATTCAGGCAAAGGAAAACAGCTCTAAAAATGGCAAGTCATAGCCCCTGACATAGAAACTTGTCTTCATTTGACACATTCCTCTCTCCCTTTAGAAGGGCAACACTCCTTGTCAATCACACAAAGCTAAGTTAAAGGCAAAAATTAAATCTCGCTTTTTGAGCTCTAATTCTTTGAATCTAGCTTCCTCTAACCAGTTCCTGAGACAATATTACATTTCCAATTCCCATTTTTTTTTTTTTATCTTGAAAGAAAAAAAGCGTTGCCTTCTCTATTTCAACAGACCAGTCAGTACTCAGGCTTCCAGACAATCATGCCAGATTGTGATTACCCCTTGTCTAGCCACGGTCCTCCCCTGCAAGTTGCAAGCTCTTCAGCTCAGGGCAGATCAAATTCATCTTTCTCTTCCCAGTGTCTAGCAGACTGCATCCCATGAGAGTGTGATCAATGTTGGGACAACTAATGACTATTTTAGAGACAGTTTTAAAAGATGCAACATTATAGCTCACATATGTATAAAAATCTCTCCCTCTGGCCCCACCCAGAGCCTCCTCTAAATCAGTGAATTCGGATAGCATTTTGAATCTTCAAATGAAAATTTTAGAAGGGCCATACCTTTTTGTACTAACTGGGGAACACATTTTCTATCTCACCCTCCCATTTTATCATTTTCATCCCTCTTCTTGGCTAATCATCTCCCCTGAAGAAGGCCCTATTTCTTGCTGGATAAATTCAACTTTTTGTATCTTGAGGGATAGAGGACAAATTTAGTTTAGTGTTTAGTGTTCCCCTTCTGATCCCCAGAATAATTTAGGTCTCTTTTATATAATAAATATTTAAACCATATATTGATATTGTTTACTTTCCCTGACCTAAATCGCTGATTAAAGGCCCAGTTTTGTTAACCCCTAAGTGCAACATTATTGTTAGAGAAATACTACAGTAATTGCAGCAAAGTGAAAAATGGACCCAGAGCTTTATTTATATTAAATCCAAAGTAGCTCATACATTGAGAAGAAATTGAGACAATACCAACTGAAAACCTGAATTGGGCACAAACGTGCCATTGGTCCTTTCCCCTAAGCACTGCAGCATGCTTAATTTATCCTATATCTCAGTAAAGATGCCACAGATAATTTTTAGAAAGAGGTAGCATATTAAAAAGTAAATAATAATGTTATTTCTCAAGTTTGCAGTTCTGTAATAACCACAGTTTCAAGAAATAAGGCAGAAATAAAGCTGGTTTCAGAATTACGGGCTTAGCTGGTGCTAGTATTTAATATGACCAATTATTATTTAATAAGCTCCCAAAGTTATATATAACTGAAAAAATGGTATACCCCATCAATGGATTTCAATATGCAGCATCAAATAACATTTAAATTTCATTAAGGGTTGTAAAACAGTAAGATACAGACAACATTTTTTAACTTTTCTATTGATTGCTCAATTACGTTTACTAAACCCTTCAAGTTGCTCTAGAAAGAATTTGTCTGATAGAATATTAATATTTCTGAGGGAAAAAAGTAGGGATCCTTAAATCTATGGGCTGTTTAATTTCCAAGCAAATGCCATACAGTTCCTCTGGATACAGAAACAAGTTGTACATATACAAGGAGAGGGAAAGTAGGCTGCAAAATCAAGAGGACATTAACTATGTACATAAATATTAATAAACATGTTTCTGACACTCAATGTACTATATGTCACAGGAACCTCAATCTCTCTCCATTTGCATACCTGACTTTGACAGCCACGGTAGAATAACATCTTTTCATCAGTAATACAATAGTGAATTTTTTTTTTGACATAAATAAATAATGTGGGGGACTTGCCTGTAATTTCGATTGCTTCGACATTTTTTTAAGAAAATGGGAACAGGTAGTTAACTAAACAAATATTCATGGATATATATTTCACTCTGACTAAGTATAAGACACCATGGTAAGAAATGCCTGCAGGAAAGAATGAATATTATGTTCTAACCTCTAACACCTGAGAGTAGCCCTCAGCCTTATTAGCCAGGGCAGAGGTTGGTTCCAGATGTTTAGACACCCAAGAACTAACGCCTACCTGGTCTAGCCCAGGGTGAAGTAAATCAGAAAGCAGGTAAAATAACCTAAAGAAAATAGGCCCTTAGTTAGTGTATGAGCATTTCTGGCATTTCTCTTTGAAAAAACAGGTAGGCTACATTTTCTAGAAATCCAGTTTGGTAGGGGGTAGTTTTTATTAAAAATCTGCCTGGAATGATCTAAATTATTTTTATTTCATAGTTAAGGATCTTCATTTGTTGAAATGAAATTCTGATATTTTGTGTTAATTGTGACACAATATAGCAATCATAAAAGGACATTGTGCTGAATTAAATGATAACATAAAGAAACACACTTTGCCAGAATGTTTTTAAAGTATGAATTTCATCTTTGGGACATTAGAGACAAGGTATTAAACCAATAGTCCAAAGATGTGGAGGTTCTAATTTCAGCTCTGTGACTAACACAGTGTAAAATGTCTGGGCCTGGTTTGTGGATTGTGGCCACTGCTGTGGGGAGCAAGCCGTGGTCACGGAGAAAAGCGAGAGACAGACTAACACACAGGGCAACACACGGAGAAAGTGAATCCCCACAGCAATGGCTTGGAAAGCAAGAGGGGTCAAATTTCATGACTTCTGGCAACCAGCAGGGTTAAAGTCTGGAATTTTAAAGGACAGCTGGCTTGGCTGGGATAGAGCACAGAGGGCCTGCACTATTCTTGGAGAGAAGGCAGGCAAACAGTCCTGGACATACAGCATGGAAACAGTGGGGAGGTTATTCACTCATCTTAGAGCTGTCTCAGAGAGACCGTGTTCATAAAGAGACCCCTCTGGAAACAAAGGAACTGGCAGACGCCATTTCCCTCCTGTGCCCCTCAGCATAAACACAGGGCCACCTGTGGGCGGGGACATTCGCTACCTAACTTGCTGACACTAAGCCATGCTCCACCATGCTTGGCAGAAACCACCCTTCTCAGTCACACTTACCTCAGTCCCAGCACAGCAGGCCCCCTCCCCCAGAACACCAACCCAAACACCTGCCAACATTGCAACTCCCAACATGGGAGTTTTGTGGAGCCTCAATTCCTGCAGGGGTAGCTACAGGTCTCATTTCACAAACAGACCAGAGCATACGTACTTAAAAGGTGCCACATTCAGGCCAAGGGCCAAACAGTGCCCACAACAGGCAAAGAGAGCCTCTGCAGATGAGTGGCCTGAAGGATAAAGCAGCCAGAAGAAAGGAACAGAGCACATGCAGCCCACACTGGAGACACTCCCAGAAGCACCAGGCCCTGGGGAATAGAGGACATCATACAGCAGGGCACTACAAGACTTTCTTCTACACAAGGCCATTACCTTCAAGAATAGGAGACACATCTGACTTTCCTAAAAGAGAGAAACAGGCGCAGCGACTTAAACAGAATGAGAAGACCGAGAAATGTATCCCAAATGAAAGAAGAGGACAAGGCTATGGCCAGGGATCTAAATGAAAGAGATCTAAGTAACACGCCTGATGGAGAATTTAAAGCAATGATCATAGGAGGAAAGCTCTCAGTTTTTCCCCATTGAGAATTATATTCACTGTGGGTTTTTCATAGATGGCTTTTATGATATTGAGGTATGTACCCTCTATTCCTATACTCTGAAGAGTTTTGATAAAGAAAGGATGCTGTACTTTGTCAAATGCTTTTTCTGCATCTATTGAAAGGATATGGTTCTTGTTCTTTCTTTTATTAATGTACTGTATCACATGGATTGATCTGCGGATGTTGAACCAACCTTGCAACCCAGGGATAAATCCCACTTGGTCGTGGTGAATAATCCTTTTAATGTACTGTTGGATCCTATTGGCTAGTATTTTGATAAGAATTTTTGCATCCATGCTCATCAAGAATATTGGTCTGTAATTCTCCTTTTTGATGGGGTCTTTGTCTGGTTTTGGGATCAAGGTAATGGTGGCCTCATAAAACGAGTTTGGAAGTTTTCCTTCCATTTCTATTTTTTGGAACATTTCAGAAGAATAGGTATTAATTCTTCTTTAAATGTTTGGTAGAATTCCCCTGGGAAGCCATCTGGCCCTGGGCTTTTGTTTGTTGGGATATTTTTGATGACTGCTTCAATTTCCTGGTTATAGGTCTGTTCAGGTTTTCTATTTCTTCCTGGTTCAGTTTTGGTAGTTGATACATCTCTAAGAATGCATCCATTTCTTCCAGATTATCTAATTTGCTGGCATAGAGTTGCTCATAATATGTTCTTATAATTGTTTGTATTTCTTTGGTGTTGGTTGTGATCTCTCCTCTTTCATTCATGATTTTATTTATTTGGGTCATTTCTCTTTTCTTTTTGATAAGTCTGGCCAGGGGTTTATCAGTCTTGTTAATTCTTTCAAAGAACCAGCTCCTAGTTTCGTTGATCTGTTCTACTGTTCTTTTGGTTTCTATTTCATTGATTTCTGCTCTGATCTTTATTATCTCTCTTCTCCTGCTGGGTTTAGACTTTATTTGCTGTTCTTTCTCCAGCTCCTTTAGGTATAGGGTTAGGTTGTGTATTTGAGACCTTTCCTGTTTCTTGAGAAAGGCTCGTATTGCTATATACTTTCCTCTTAGAACTGCCTTTGCTGCATCCCAAAGATTTGAACAGTTCTGTTTTCATTTTCATTTGTTTCCATGAATTTTTCTTTAAATCTTCTTTAATTCCCTGGTTGACCTATTCATTCTTTAGTAGGATGCTCTTTAGCCTCCATGTATTTGAGTTCTTTCTGACTTTCCTCTTGTGATTGAGTTCTAGTTTCAAAGCATTGTGGTCTGAAAATATGCAGGGAACGATCTCAAACTTTTGGTACTGGTTGAGACCTGATTTGTGACCTAGGATGTGATCTATTCTGGAGAATGTTCCATGGGCACTAGAGAAGAATGTGTATTCTGCTGCTTTGGGATGGAATGTTCTGAATAGATCTGTGAAGTCCATTTGGTCCAGTGTGTCATTTAAAGTCTTTATTTCCTTGTTGATCTTTTGCTTAGATGATCTGTCCATTTCAGTGAGGGGGGGTGTTAAAGTCCCCTACTATTACTGTATTGTTGTCGATGTGTTTCTTTGCTTTTGTTATTAATTGGCTTATATAATTGGCTGCTCCCATGTTAGGGGCATAGATATTTACAATTGTTAGATCTTCTTGTTTGATAGACCCTTTAAGTAGGATATAGTGTCCTTCCTCATCTCTTTATGTGGAAAACCCGAAAGACTCCACCCCAAAACTGCTAGAACTCATACAGGAATTCAGTAAAGTGGCAAGATATAAAATCAATGCACAGAAATCAGTGACATTCCTATACACCAACAACAAGACAGAAGAAAGAGAAATTAAGGAGTTGATCACATTTACAATCGCACCCAAAACCATAAGATACCTAGGAATAAATCTAACCAAAGAGGCAAAGGATCTGTACTCAGAAAACTATAAAATACTCATGAAACAAATTGAGGAAGACACAAAGAAATGGAAAAACGTTCCATGCTCATGGATTGGAAGAACAAATATTGTGAAGATGTCAATGCTACCTAGAGCAATCTACACATTCAATGCAATCCCTATCAAAATACCATCCACTTTTTTCAAAGAAATGGAACAAATAATCATAAAATTTGTATGGAACCAGAAAAGACCCCGAATAGCCAGCGGAATGTTGAAAAAGAAAAGCAAAGCTGGTGCCATCACAATTTCGGACTTCCAGCTCTATTACAAAGCTGTCATCATCAAGACAGTATGGTACTGGCACAAAAACAGACACATAGATCAATGGAACAGAATAGAGAGCCCAGAAATGGACCCTCAACTCTATGGTCAACTAATCTTCAACAAAGCAGGAAAGAATGTCCAATGGAAAAAAGACAGTCTCTTCAACAAATGGTGTTGGGAAAATTGGACAGCCACATGCAGAAGAATGAAACTGGACCATTTCCTTACACCACACACAAAAACAGACTCAAAATGGTTGAAAGACCTAAATGTGAGATAGGAGTCCATCAAAATCCTAAAGGAGAACACAGGCAGCAAACTCTTCGACCTCAGCCGCAGCAACTTCTTCCTAGAAACATCACCAAAGGCAAGGGAAGCAAGGGCAAAAATGAACTACTGGGACTTCATCAAGATAAAAAGCTTTTGCACAGCAAAAGAAACAGTCAACAAAACCAAAAGACAACTGACAGAATGGGAGAAGATATTTGCAAATGACATATCAGATAAAGGGCTAGTATCCAAAATCTATAAAGAACTTCTTAAACTCAACACCCAAAGAACAAATGATCCAATCAAGAAATGGGCAGAAGAGGGGTGCCTGAGTGGCTCAGTCAGTTAAGCGTCTGCCTTCAGCTCAGGTCATGATCCCAGGGCCCTGGAATCGAGCCCCACATCGGGCTCACTGCTCAGCGGAGAGCCTGCTTCTCCTTCTCCCTCTGCCTGCCACTCTATCTGTGCTCTCTATCTCTCTGTCAAATAAATAAATAAAATCTTAAAAAAAAAAAAAAAAGGAATGGCAGAAGACATGAACAGACATTTTTCAAAGAAGACATCCAGATGGCCAACAGACACATGAAAAAGTGTTCAGCATCCCTCGGTATCAGGGAAATCCAAATCAAAACCTCAATGAGATATCACCTCACACCAGTCAGAATGGCTAAAATTAACAAGTCAGGAAATGACAGATGTTGGCAGCAATGCGGAGAAAGGGGAACCCTCCTACACTGTTGGTGGGAATGCAAGCTGGGGCAGCCACTCTGGAAAACAGTATGGAGGTTCCTCAAAAAGTTGAAAATAGAGCTACCATACGATCCAGCAATTGCACTACTGGGTATTTACCCCAAAGATACAAACGTAAGGATCTGAAGGGGTACATGCACCCCGATGTTTATAGCAGCAATGTCCACAATAGCCAAACTGTGGAAAGAGCCAAGATGTCCATCAACAGATGAATGGATAAAGAAGAAGTGGTATATATATACAATGGAATATTATGCAGCCATCAAAAGGAATGAAATCTTGCCATTTACAATGACATGGATGGAACTGGAGGGTATTATGCTGAGCGAAATAAGTCAATCAGAGAAAGACATGTATCATATGACCTCACTAATATGAGGGGAATTCTTAATCTCAGGAAACAAACTGAGGGTTGCTGGAGTGGTGGGGGATGGGAGGGATGGGGTGGCTGTGTGATAGACGTTGGGGAGGGTATGTGCTTTGGGGAGCACTGTGAATTGTGTAAGACTGTTGAATCACAGACCTGTACCTCTGAAACAAATAATACATTATATGTTAAAAAAAAAAAAAAAAAAAAAAAAAAAAAAAAAGAAGATAGTAGGAAGGGAAAAATGAAGGGGGATATCTGAGGGGGAGATGAACCATGAGAGACTATGGACTCTGAGAAACAAACTGAGGGTTCTAGAGGGGAGGAGGGCGGGGGGATGGGTTAGCATGGTGAGGGGTATTAAAGAGGGCACATACTGAATGGAGCACTGGGTGTTATACGCAAACAATGAATCATGGGACACTATATCAAAAACTAATGATGTAATGTATGGTGATTAACATAACATAATAAAAATAAATAAATAAATAAAACAATGATCATAAGGATCTCACTGGACTTGAAAAAAGAGTGGAGGACATCAGTGGGAACCTTAGCACAGAGATAAGGAATAACATAGCAGAGATAAATGGCTCAATAAACAAAGTGAGAAACACATCTGATGGAAAGAACAGCAGACTGGAAAAAACAGAGGAATAAATTAATGACCTAGAAGACAGAATAATGGAAAGTAATTAAACTGAACAAAAGAGAAAAAAGAGAATTATGCAAAATGAGCACAGACTTAAAGAACTCAGTGACTCCATCAAATGTAATAATATTCATATAATAGGAATTCCAGAAGAAGAAGAGAGGAAAAGGGGGGCAGAAATTTTATTTGAAGAAATAATAGCTGAAAACTTTCCTAATCTGAGGAAGGAAACTGATATCCAGAGCTGGGAAGCACAGAGAACCCCCAGCAAAACCAACAAAAGAAGATCCACACCAAGACATATTGTAATTAAATTGGCAAAATATAGTGATAAAGAAAAAACTTTAAAAGCAGCAAGGCAAAAGAAGATGGGCAATATAGAATGGAAAACCCATAAGGCTAGCAGAGGATTTTTTTCAGCAGAAACTTTCCAAGACAAACAGACACATGAAAAAATGTTCAACATCACTAGCCATCAGGGAAATACAAATCAAAACCACAATGAGATACCACCTTATACCAGTTAGAATGACTAAAATTAACAAGACAGGAAACAACAAATGTTGGCGAGGATGTGGAGAAAGGGGAACCCTCTTACACTGTTGGTGGGAATGCAAGCTGGTGCAGCCACTCTGAAAAACAGTATGGAGGTTCCTCAAGAAGTTAAAAATAGAGCTACCCTACAACCCAGCAATTGCACTACTAGGTATTTATTCCAAAGATACAGATGTAGTGAAAAGAAGAGGCACATGAACCCCAATGTTCATAGCAGCAATGTCCACAATAGTCAAACTTTGGAAAGAGCCCAGATGTCCATGGACAGATGAATGGATAAAGAAGAGGTGGTATGTGTATATATATACAATATATAAATTATATATATACAATGGATATTACTCAGCCATCAGAAAGGATGAATACCCACCATTTGCATCGACATGGATGGAACTGGAGGGGATTATGCTAAGTGAAATAAATCAAGCAGAGAAAGACAATTACCATATGGTTTCACTCATATGTGGAACATAAGGAGTAGCATGGAGGACCACAGGAGAAGGTAGGGAAATCTGAATGGGAAGAAATCAGAGAGGGAGACAAACCATGAGAAACTCTGGACTCCAGGAAACAAACTGAGGGTTACAGAAGGGAGGGTGGTCAGGGGCTGGGTAATGGGTATTAAGGAGGGCATATGTTGTGATGAGTACTGGGTGTTATACACAACTAATGTTGAACACTACATCAAAAACTAATGATGCACTATATGTTGGCTAACTGAACATAATAAAAAGTACATAAAATAAAAATAAGAAAAAAAAAGAAACTTTCCAAGCCAGAAGGGAGTGCTTGACCTATTCAAAGTGCTGAATGGGAAAACATTTTGTATTAATTAATTAGCTTTGTTTAAAATACCTACTATGGTATTTGAATGTAAATGGAGTGAACACTCCAATCACAAAACATAGCATGACAAAAGGGATAAAAAACAAGACCCATCTAGATGCTGCCTACAAGAGATTCATTTTAGACCTAAAGACACCTGCAGATTGAAAGTGAGAGGATGAAGAAACATCTGTCATACAAATTGAAGTCAAAAGAAAACCAGAGTAGCAATACTTATATTGGACAAAATAGACTTTAAAAACAAAGACTATAACAAGAGACGAACAAAGACACTGTATTATAATAATGGGGACAATCCAAAAAGAAGATATAACAATTATAAATATTTATGCACCCAACCAAGGAGCACCCAAATACATAAAATAGTCCATAACAAATATAAAGGAACTACTCTATATAATAATAGTTGGGGACTTTAACACCGCACTTACATCAGTGGACAGATCATCTAAACAGCAAATCAACAAAGAAACAATGGCTTTGAATGACACACTGGAACAGATGGATTTAACAGATATATTCAGAACATTCCATCCTAAAACATCAGAATACACATTCTTTTCAAGTGCACACAGAACATTCTCCAGAAAGAGCACATATTAGGCCACAAAACAAGTCTCAACACATTCAAGAAGATCCAAGTCATACCATAACATCTTTTCTGATCATGACACTATGAAACTAGAAGTCAACCACAAGAAAAAACCTAGTAGGACCAACAAATATATGGATGTTAAATAATATACTACTAAACAACTAATAGATCAACCAAGAAATAAAAGAAGAAATTAAAAAGTACATGGAAACAAATGAAAATGAAAATACAATAGTCCATAACCTTAAACAATCAACAAAACTAAAAGACAACAAATGGAATGGGAAAAGATATTTGCAAATGACACATCCAATAAAGAGCTGGTATCCAAAATATATAAAGAACTTAGAAAACTCAACACCCAAAAAAACAAATAATCCAATTAAAAATGGACAGAAGACATGAACAGACATTTCTCAAAAGACATACAGATGGACAACGGACACATGAAAAGATGTTCATCACTTACCATTAGGGAAATACCAATCAAAACCACAATGAGGTATCACCTCATACCTGTCAGAATGGCTAACATCAACAACATAAGAAACAACAAGTGTTGGCAAGGATATGGATAAAAAGGAACACTTGTGCACTGTTAATGAGAATACAAACTGGTATGAAACAGTATGGAGGTTCCTCAAAAAGTTTTGAACTACCCTACAATCCAGCAATCACACTACTGGGGATTTACCCAAAGAGAACAAAAACACTAATTCAAAGGGACACATGCAGGCACCTGGGTTGCTCAGTCCATTAAGCGTCTGCCTTCGGCTCAGGTCATGATCCCAGGGTCCTGGGATCGAGTCCCACATCGGGCTCCCTGCTTGGCAGAGAGTCTGCTACTCCCTCTGACCCGCTCATGCTCGCTGTCTCCCTCTCTCTTGCTCTCACTCACTCTCTCTCTCCCTCCATTCCTCCCAAAAATAAATAAAATCTTTTTAAAAAGGGACACAAGCACCCCTATGTTCATAGCAGCATTATTTACAACAGCCAAATTATGGAAGCTGCCCACATGTCCATCAATTAACGAATGGATAAAGAAGATGTGGTGCATATATATACATATTAGATTATTACTCAGCCATAAAAAGGAATGAAATCTTGCCATTTGCAATGACATGGATGGACCTAGACAGGATAGTATAATGTTAAGTGAAATAAGTCAGTCACAGAAAGACAAATACCACATGATTTCACTCATATGTGGAATTTAAGGAACAAAGCAAACCAGCAAAGGGGGAAAAAAAAGAGAGAGACAGACAAATCAAGAAACACTCTTGACTTATAAAGAACAAACTGAGAGTTACCAGAGAGGAGGGCAGTTGGGGGATTGGGTTAAATAGATGACAGGGATTAAGGAGTGTCCTTGTTGTGATGAGCACAGGGTAATATACAGAACTGCTGAATCACTATATTGTATACCTGATGCTAATAAAACACTGTATGATAAAGAAAGAAACAAAGAAACAAAGAAAGGGAAGTTAGGGGCGCCTGGGTGGCTCAGTCGTTAAGCGTCTGCCTTCGGCTCAGGTCATGGTCCCAGGGTCCTGGGATCGAGCCCCGCGTCAGGCTCCCTGCTCAGCGGGAAGCCTGCTTCTCCCTCTCCCACTCCCCCTGCTTGGGTTCCCTCTCTTGCTGTGTTTCTCTCTTTCAAATAAATAAATAAAGTCTTTAAAAGAAAAACAAAAAAAAAAGGGAGTTAAACATCATTGTTATAGATAAAAGTATGTAAGAAGCACTCCATGCTGACAAGATATGAAATTTTTAACAAAGGAAGAGGGGAGGGAAATAAACAGTATTTCCAATCCATCCCTACGATGTCTCTCATATTTAACCAAGCTGCCTTAGAAGAAGGCACTGGCAGTGTTCTGTGGCATGTGTTTATATTTCTCTCTCAAACATTCCAAAAGTTGCTTCAGCTCCAATTCCTAGCACTACCGTGAATATTGTGGAACTTAAATGAAAGGCAGAGGAGGGGCGCCTGGGTGGCTCAGTTGTTAAGTGTCTGCCTTCGGCTCAGGTCATGGTCCCAGGGTCCTGGGATCGAGCCCCGCATCGGGCTCCCTGCTCGGCGGGAAGCCTGCTTCTCCCTCTCCCACTCCCCCTGCTTGTGTTCCCTCTCTCGCTGGTCTCTCTCTGTCAAATAACTAAATAAAATCTTTAAAAAAAAAAAAAAAAAACAGAGGAACCCCACTAAGACCTGCATTGTGTGAAGACTGTTTTTTACATTAATTTCTCTGAACTGGTTTCACTTCTTATGGAACATTGCCAGCCTGATAATTCTAGAAACTGAAGCTTTTCTGCAGATGACAAATGTAAACAAGCACTTTGGCCCTGTTCCACGTGACAAAAGATAATCTAACCACCATTATCATTCGGTTTGGGGGCTTATTTTAAATCTCCACAAGAACATCAATTAAAGAGTTATAATACATTACATATAAGTATAACTACCAGAATATGAAATTAAATTACGGAAGCTAGCTCAAATGCCCAAATCCCCAATCATTAAAATTTAATGATTTCTGCTTATAACTTTAATAGTTACCAAAACCCCCAAATCATTTCTATAGAAAATCACTAATTCATTGCATATCTGTTAAACTACCTTAATGTGACAGGCAGTGATGGATTTACTTTATTATTGTTTAAAAATAAGTTATCCACATTATATTACTCAGAGTTCTCCAGAGAAACAACCAATAGACTGTATATATATAAAGAGAGAGAGATTTATTCTAAGGAATTGGCTCCTGCCATTGTGGAGGCTGACAATTCCAAAATCTTCAGGGCAGGCCTGCAGGCTAGATACCCAGAAAAGAGCTGATGCCACAGGCATGCATCCCACGGCATTCTGCAGGCAGAATTCCCTCTTCCTCAGGAAACTTCAGTGTTCCTTAAGGCTTTCAACTGATCGGGTGAGGCACACTCACATTGTGGAGACAATCTCCTCTCCTCAAAGTCTTTTGATACAAACGCTAATCACATCTAAAAAATACTTTGACAGCAACATCTAGAGTGGTGTTGAACCAAACACTAGAGACTAGTCAAGTTGACGTAAAATTAACCATCATACACACATTTTCTTATTACATTATTTGTAAATGCAATCTATCGACCGCATATAGTAATCCTACCACTGTGAGCCTTCTCATTTTTCATTAATTTATTTCCCATTTTTAAGATCAGTGTATATTTCATCCTGTTGGCAAGTTGTAAGCATAAAGATTTTTGTTAAGTTGAGAACCGGTTATACAAACTGTATTCTTTTCATTGGCTCCACACTTTTCAGGATGTCTGGATTTCATGATCACAATCTCTAGCTTGCTCCCACCCAACCACAGCCAGTCAACACACACTGTCTGTCCTTCACTAGCAATTTCTATTTTCTGCTTCCAGACCCGCAAAGATTCCTAACCTTATCTCATTAAATTTTGATACATTCTTTGTATTTTTCATTGATTCATTGATTTTTTTATAAGTTCTCTTTTTCTTGGAACTAATTTCCTCTGTTCAACCTAAAGTATTCTAGAACTTTATCCAAACCCAGTTTGCAATTACAAATAATTACCCTCCTATGGAAATCACTGAGGCTTTAGCCACACAGCTAAACAGCTAAACACTAACCTGCCCCATCTACAAATCCTCATAATCACCCTATCTTTGATGAGTATGTAATTGCCGTATCATAAAAATGTAAATGGTTAAGGTAAAAATGTGCAAATGAATAAAGGAAGAGAGGGGTCATGAGTCAGCTTTTCTTTACTTCCCAGTGGTGCCAGAATAAGGAACAGATGGAAATACAGGGTACAATGATAGATCATAACTTACCTGCCCCAAGACACAATTCCATAAGATATTAGAACATAAGTCACTAAGGTATTTTCAACAAGTCAGTCCCTTCCAGAAAAAAATAAAATACTCCATTTTAACTACTTTACTGAAAAAGTTATGAACGTTAATGAACTCCTCTGAAGGATCCCATACTGCAAATTAAATAATTAAATCTCCAGACCCAGGGTGCTGTTAAGTGTGAGAGCATGGCAGTGTGAAAAGTACACTCAGAAGGTGTGAGCACTGCTTACAGATTTGCAACCTGTTCATCACGTGGCCTAAGATGCCATGGTTCCTTACGAATCTGAAACTCTCCATTTATTAAAATGAGATACTATAAAATTTTTCCTAAATCAATGTGTAACTCTGAAGTGTGCATTATTTTAGTTTTTTATTTCAAGACATAAACTTTTTTAAAAATTACATTTAAATGTATGTTTTTATATGATTTTTAACTCATTTTTATTGAGGTATGATTGGCATACAAAAAGCTGTAGAATGTATGAAACTCGATTATGTTTGGTGATAGGTTATATCCATGAAACTAACAACATTACCAATGCCATAAGCTTACCTTCCAAAGTTCTTTCTGCCACCTGAATTTATTCTTTTTATAATAAGAGCACTTAAAATATGATTTATTCTCTTGGTAAGTTTTTAAATATACAATTCTTAACCATAGGCCCTTGGTTGTACAGTAAATCTCCAAAACTTAGTTATTTTGCATAACTGAAAGTCTGTACCCTTTGACCAGCATCTCCCCATTTCTCCTTCCCCCTAGCCCCTGATGACTATTATTTTATTCTCTGTTTCTATATGTTTGGTTATTTTATAGATTCCACATATACATGAAATCATATAGTACTTACCTTCGTGTGTTTCAATTATTTCACTTAGCATAATGTCCTCCAGCTTCATCCATGTTGACACAAATGGCGGGTCTGCCTTCTTTTCTAAAAGCTGAATGACATTCCATTGTGTGTGTATATGTGTGTGCATGTGTGTGTATATACAAGTATGTGTGCGTGTGTGTATCTCACGTTGTTCATTAATTTCTGGTAGTCCTCCTCACAAAAGAAATCTGTACCCATTCACCAGCTCTTTTTCAGACACTTCCACCTGGTATTCATAAGAAAAACTGAGGCAAGGAAAAAACTTACGCACTGCCCAGACATAAAGTAGGCAACAAAACTGAAACTAGAGATGGCCCTAGAGATGTTGGAACTATCAGAGAGGGATTTTAAAAGAACTATGACTAGCATGTTAAAAGATCCAGAGGAAAAGGTAGATAAAAGTAATGAACAACTGATGAATTGTTAAACACTGTATCTGAAACTAATGATGTATGTGTTGGCTAACTGACTTTTTAAAAAAAGAGGGGCGGGGAAGTCATGAACAGTTAGAGAATTTTAGCAAAGAAATGGCAATTATAAAAAAGAGTCAAACAGAAATCCTTAAACACACACACATAATATGAAGATGAAAATTCCTATGATGGGCTTTAGTAGAGTGGGCACAGAATAGGAAAAATCAGTAAACTTCAAGACTGATCAAGACCAATCATGAAAAAAAGAAAATGGAAAAATTGCAAATATCAAAAATAAGAGAAATGGTATTACTACAGATCCTATACATCTTAAAGATAATAAAGGGATATTACAAACAATTTTATGGGAAAAATTCAACAACTTAGATAAAATGGCAAATTCCTTGAAAAGCACAAACAACCAAAACTTACAAGAAACAAATATAAAATATTAAAGAAACTGAAATGGCGTTTTGATTAAAAGCCATCACACAAAGGGGCCTGAGTGGCTCAGTTCGTTGGGCATCCAACTTTTGCTTTCCACTCAGGTCATGATCTCAGGGTTCTGGGATGGAGCCCTGAGTGGGGCTCCATGCCCAGAGAGGAGTCTGCTTGAGATTCTCTCCCGCTACACCTCCCCCCTTCTCTCAAATAATCTTTTTTTTTTTTTTTTTTTTTTTAAGATTTTATTTTTCAACAGAGAGAAAGACAGCTAGAGAGGGAACACAAGCAGGGGGAGTGGGAGAGGGAGAAGCAGGCTTCCCGCTGAGCAGGGAGCCCGATGTGGGACTCGATCCCAGGACCCTGGGATCATGACCTGAGCCGAAGGCAGACACCTAACGACTGAGCCACCCAGGCGCCCTCAAATAAATAAATCTTTAAAAAATAAATAAAACAAAAGCCATCATACACACACACACACACACACACACACAGAGAGAGAGAGAGAGAGAGAGAGAAATGCATGCCCAGATAGTTTTACTGGTAAATTAAATACATCATCAAAAATTTAAGGAAAAAAAAATAACTATCATAAGCAAAATTTTACAAATTTAAGCATAATGAATAATAACTATAACTTCTATACCACTTAATATGTGTTAGTCACTATTATTTTGTTGTTGTTGTTAAGATTTTATTTCTAAGTAATCTCTACCCCCAACATGGGGCTCGAACCCATAGCTCTGAGATCAACAGTTGCACACTCCACCAGCTAAGCCAGCCAGGCACCCGTGTGCTAGTCAGTATTCTAGTGCTTGCCACAGACTGATTTATTAATCTTCAGAAGAAGTGTTTTAGGGAGGCACTATTATTATCCCCACTTAATAAATAAGGGGGCTGAAACACTGGCAGTAATCGTACAGCTAAGTGAGTGTTGGGTCTGTACTTGAACTCAGGCATTCTGGCTTCAGTGATTTTTTCTTTTTCACTCTTACACTGAATTCCAAGCAAATGAGATAGCAAAGAAATGACCACGTGTGTGAATGAGTGTCTGTGTGGTTTGTGTACAAATCTTCTTTATTAGAAAAGTAACATCATAAAAGAAAGGAGAAAGGAAATTTTTCTGAGACAAGTTAAGTACAAACTCAAATATAACCTAAATGGATACAAGTATTATGTATGTGTGTTTTTTTTTAATCAATATAAATAGCTTAAGAAGGATCATACTGAAATAAATAGCTGATCTCGGGGTACAGAAAGCCTGTGTATAAAAGCAGTACATTAGAGAAATCTCAGAAGAAAAAGGAATGGCATCTAGTTATAGAATATAGAATATATAAAGGATTAAGATAAACCTTTTTAATCATTAACACCCCAATTAGGAAAAAAAAGACAAAGAATGAACTAATAATTCATAAAAGGAATATAATTAGCTAATAAAAACAGAAAATAAGCAAAAAATGAAAATTAACAGAATTTTTTCAGTAAAATTAACAAAAACTAAAAAAAAAAAAAAGTACCCATTACTGGAGGGACTACAGGAAAAGTGAGTCTGAGGAATGACCCTGATGGGGCATCAGTTAATGCAACCTTTCTGGAAAACAATTTGACAGTATATTCCAAGATCTTTATAAATGTTTTAGAGTTTTTTTCAGAAAGAAAAACTAAGATATGGGCAGAAATTTTACATCCCTGATGTGTAGCGCACTTCACCTTTCCAGAGTTTGCCTGGCATGCTGATTACCAGTGATGACTCTGGATCCAGACATTCTGCTTTCAAAATCAAACTCTGCAACTTCCCAGCTGCAAGACTCCAGTGAAATCATGCAACCTCCCTATGCCTTAGTTTTCACATCTATATAATGGGGATAATAACAGCACCTACTTTTGAGGCTGTTCTGCAGATTAAACAAGATGATATCTCTAAAGACTGAGAGCAACTCCTGGCACAAAATTAACACGATATAAGTGATAGCTGTAATTACTAGGTTTACAATTCAACATTGGAAAAAGTATGACTTTGTAACAAAACAATATATGTATGTAATCTTCTATAGCTATCAAATATCATTTTTCAAAAAATATAATAATATGGAGACATAACAATAAAAAATATCATATAGAGTAGGCTTTCTACACAGAGGAGTATGTAAATAGAGGAAAATGATAATAGACTCATTAGAAGCCATGTGGGAATGGTGAGGTTACAAGCGGTAACAATGAACATAATCTTAGTTTACTGAGATATTTATCACCAGCTGGGATCAGAAACACCGCAGCCAAATTTTTAATTTATTTTACTTCCAAAGAGTTCATCTTGTGTACTCAAGCCTCTTTAGATATAGCTGATATAAGAACTAGAAATTCCTACAGATTATACATTAATTATTAAATAAATATTACTTGGCTATATGTCCAATATAAGACAACTACATGAATATACTAAAAAAGATCATGACTAATTTTAAAGCATTCCCATGTAATTACATATGGTTTTGAATTAAAATGTTACTTTAGGAAATAAAAGAAAGCTAAGCTGGAAACATCTTAACACAAAGCTTTTTTTTGAGCATTTAGTGTTATATTAATGTTATTCTCATGTAACATGAAAAACAAGTTCTCAAAATGAAATATTGCTTTCCTAGCATTCTAAAATGAGGTTATTAATCATATCTACTTTTCATGAATATATATTGTAGCATAATTTGTAAAATAGTGAAACTTTTCATAAGAATGCCTATGAAAATATGAATTATCTCACTATTTGATCTCTTAAAATTTGAATGTTTAAGCTTTCTTTTTGAGTACTTTTAAAGACCTAATTGAAGCAACTTGGTACCACATACTAGGACAGTCATTGCCTTGAACTCAAATTCGTTGGCATGTGAGTTCCAGTTAGGGAGTAATTTGACCTGTGATGTGCATCTTACTCAATAGGTCTGAGCATTGAATGCTTTTGAGTTTTACCTTAATAATAAAATATGTAAGAAGTTCTCCTTTTCATACCCTTATTCATTTGAGCATCAAAACAATAAGACCTGGAGGGAACATCAATTATCAACCCATACAACCTCCTACTTCCTATAGGAATCACTTCAACAATTTAAATGGTACTCCAGACTTTGTCTCAATCCACAAGTCTCAGAAAGCCCTTATACCATTTTATCTGGCACCCTATGACACTTTCAGATTTGACTAATGACTATGTTATGGATCATAGTATGTAAGTTGGAACATGGGCTTTGGGGTCATAGCAGGGTTAACCTTAGCTCTCATGTTTTCTAACCTTATAGTGCTTTCTTTGGGCAGATTCCTTGGCCTCCTGGATCCTCAGCTGCCTAATCTTTAAAATGGGAAATTGACAGAACAGTTGTGATTCTGTATAATTGTATATTTATGTCGAACTTTTTTACATTTAACTTAGTATTTTATATTTTTTTACATTTCTTTTACAGTGAGATGTGAAGTAATGAGTTATTTTTTTTCCAATCAGTTATCTGAAGCGTATTTGGCGATTAATCCATCTTTTTGAAAACTCATTAAAATTCCACCTTGACCAAATATGCATAGCACATCCCTTATATGTTGCCTGACACAGGGTAGGCACTTAATTAATGGATCTTCTTGTCCTCCTTCTACCGAGCTTAAACTTCCTTTCCTATCATTTCTACTGTTCCTCTTTTGCCTGTAGCCATACCAACAAAACTTATTTAACAAAATAAAACACCTTCAATTCCTTCAGTCAGTCTTCATATGGCACAATTTTCCACTATAATGCCATCATGGCTCCCCTCCTTTTTATAAGCCCTAATTGCCAAAGTTCATCTAACAAGGTGGCTTCTTGGGGCGCCTGGGTGGCTCAGTTGTTAAGCGTCTGCCTTCGGCTCAGGTCATGATCCCAGGGTCCTGGGATGGAGCCTCCTGCTCACTGGGAAGCCTGCTTCTCCCTCTCCCACTCCCCCTGCTTGTGTTCCCTCTCTCGCTGTGTCTCTCTCCGTCAAATAAATCAATCTTTAAAAAAAAAAAAAAAAAAAAACAAGGTGGCTTCTTGGACAGACCATTTTCTGTCAGTCATGTTTTCTCAATCGCAGATGATGGAAATAGCATCCTCCCTTGTTCCCAACATTTCACTTCTAGAAATGCAATCTAATTTTGCCTTAGCATTTTTCACACTCAATTCATAGTATGTTGAACTATTAAGTTTTGTCATGAGCAAAAGCCATAATTCTTTTTTTGTGTGGACTGTTTTTAAGCCCAATTTTCTCCATTTTGAAAATACAAGGTATCTCGATCATCTGATTATAACCTTCAAAAATGCCAAAAACCTAATAATGAGAAAGGTCACTTATCACTTGTCTTATATTTTCACTATCTCTTTCACTCAAATTCAAGACATTGTCTAAAAACTTTAATTTTCTGTAGTACAGTTGCACGTTAGTTTCAGGTGTACAACACAGTGATTCAGCATCTCTGGATGCATGTCATGGTCTCCACAAGTACAGCTGCCATTTGTCACCATCCAACACTATTACATCATTGGCTATATTCCCTATACTGTACTTTTCATTCACATGACTTATTCATCCCATCACTAGGCTGTATCTCTCACTCCCCTTCACCCATTTTTCCCATTCCCCCATCCCCTTTCCCTCTAGTAACCATCAATTTGTTCTCTGTATTCATAGGTCTAAACCTGCTTTTTATTTGCTTATCCATTTGTTTCACTTTTTAGATTCCACATGAGTGAAATTATATGGTATCTGTCTTTCCCAGCCCTACTTATTTCACTTCGCATAATAACCTCTAGGTCCATCCGTGTTGTTGCAAATGGCAAGATCTCATCTTTCTTATGGCTGTGAGATATTCCTGTGTGTGTGTGTGTGTGTGTGTGTTTTCTTCTTTATCCATTCATCATTCAATGGGCACTTAGCTTACTTCCATATCTTAGATGTTGTAAATAATGCTCCAATAAACATAGGTGTGCATTTATCTTTTGAAATTTACTTTCTTTAAATATATGTTCTTCTAGAGTTACAGAGTAAGTTTTAAGACTAAAAAATATTTTAAAGAGAGTTACAGTCTTTTTCAATTAACTACACTCTCAGCGTTTTCAGTATTCATCTAAATATTTAAACATTTTTTCATATGCTACAAGTGAAAAGTTTCAGAAAATCATATACAGTATAATTTCATTTTGACATATCGGTGCTTATTGACAAGCATACACATATTTGAAAATGGAGTAATATGCATATTTGATATATAAAAAATAAATGTAACAAAATACTATGTTTAGCCTGGGACCAGGGAGTGGGAATTGAGAAACAATGGACTTGACAGGACTTGACCTTCATTTTTTCATTTTTTTCTTATAGTGGGCATGTTTTGCTTTTATTTTTTTTTTTAAGATTTTATTTATTTATTTGAGAGAGAGAGAGAGAATGAGAGAGAGAGAGCATGAGGGGGTGGAGGATCAGGGAGAGAAGCAGACTCCCCGCTGAGCAGGGAGCCTGATGTGGGACTCGATCCCGGGACTCCAGGATCATGACCTGAGCCAAAGGCAGTTGCTTAACCAACTGAGCCACCCAGGCGCCCCATGTTTTGCTTTTATAATAGTATTTAAACTTTTATTTGGATAACAGCTATAATAAGCAAGTATCAGTCAATTTAATAAGCAGGAAAAACTCAGAACATCATGTTTTAGGATGTAAGTTATTAATAAAGTCCCCCAAGGATAATCCATTATATTTTTTAAATTTATATTGACATTAATGTGCTTTTACTTTAAATATGCCTTAAGATGTTTTATTCAAAGTCATTTTTTCTATCACTTGATTTAAATCTCTTGCTTTTGTCAAGCACTCTGGTTTGAGAATGTTTTCTCCTTCACCGTATGGAAGTAAATTTGACTTATCCTTTGTTAACTACTTTGCTTCTATATTATCCATAAACTCAAAGAGCTTATTGGCATATAGCTCTTTCATGCTTTCAGAATTTTATGCAATTCTGTGATATCTCACAGTATCCTGTTAATAGGATGAGCAAGAGACAATCAAAATAAAATACTGGGAAACCAGACTACACTGCAATAGAACAGAGAAACTCATTATGGAAGCTCACAGAAACAAGAGAGCAAGATTAATGGTCTTACACATCAAATAAAGAGGGTGAAACAGAAAGGATAACAATTTTTCATTTTCTTTTCAGTCTTAAATACATCTATTTTGCTTAGAATAACTTTTATGAATCTCTATTTAAATTGATAAAATAGTTACTCACCTTTAAAGAGTAACACGTTTATTCCTAAGAAAAAATGGAATGTAGGGAAGGAGTGTGGACTTGGGTACCAGAAGACCTTGACTTAAATAAGCTACTTATTTACTCTGCAATCTCAGGCAAAGAAATCCGCTTCTCTGATCCTCAATTTTCTGTTCTATAAAATAGGACTAATAGAGGACATACACCTAATGGAGTTGCTTTGAACTGTTCAATGAGGGAAACTATGCAAAGCCCATATCACATAATAGAAACACAAAAATATTAGCATTCTTCCCTCTTTCATAATAAATCCTATTCTACAAAGAGAAAGCTAAATAAAATAATATATCAGCACTTTTAAACTGCTTAAAACCTTGGTATTACCTGAGTTAATCAAAAGACTGTATTTGAGAAGATAAGAGCATCTGGAAAATTACTACCTCTTTTAAAAAGAAGTTACAGGTGAAAGAAGTTTCCATTTCAAATGACATCTTAAATGCATACATTTATGGATTTCCCCTAACAATGTACCACTAAAATGACATTGAGGGAAACAAAAAAGTGCAAAGGACAAAGAAAATGAAAAGAGACAACAGCAGATAAGAATGGTTAACCAAATGTTGGGAGAGGGAGACAGCAAGGAGGAGTGGCAACTGACTTAGAGAAGGGTTAATTAACTCGTTTATTTTCACTTTATTTTGTGAAACTTGAACCGTTGAGTTTCATATCTGGATTGATGTGCTGCGGCACAGAGCTACCACACAGGAGGTGAAAGTCTAGAAGGTACAGGAGGACATGGGACCAGAAGGCCCCCACCAGCCTGTGTTTACAGAAATTTGAGGAAGGGCTGTGAACTTCCATGGATGATGAAACTAGGTTCAAGTCAATTGCATGTGAATATCTCAGTGGCAAGAATAGTCACCCAATTATTATACTCTATATTCTTAGGTCTCCTTCTATATATTCTTAGGTATTGTTCTTTGATGTGAATCCTCCCCAATACCCAACTCATGTGTGTCCAATGTATCCAAAATAGATCAACAAGTAAAAGAAGGATGTGTGTCAGCAGGAAGAATTAGATGGCCAAGTTGGCTGACCAAGAGTCTTACTCTACAGCCTGGCAAAAGAGACATCTCTATTTCTATACATTCTGTCACTTAGTCATGAAATATTAATAGAGTAAATTCTATGTGCCAAGAACCATTCTAATTTCTAAGGTCATAGTAGCAAAGAAAACAGCATCTATCTTTAAGGATTTGCAAATGTTGAGAGACAGACAACAAACACATTAAAAAATAGGTCAGGGGGTGCCTGGGTGGCTCAGTCGTTAAGCATCTACCTTCAGCTCAGGTCATGATCCCAGAGTCCTGGGATCAAGCCCCGCATCGGGCTCCCTGCTCGGCGGGAGGCCTGCTTCTCTCTCTCACACTCCCCCTGCTTGTGTTCCCTCTCTCGCTGTGTCTCTCTCTCTGTCAAATAAATAAATAAAATCTTAATAAATAAATAAATAAATAATAGGTCAGTGCTGTTAAGAAGAAAAGGAATGTAAATGGTGATCAGAATGGCAGTGGGGTCTATCTGATAGAGAAGAGACAAAAAACACTTGCCTTGATAAGCTGGTACATGAGCAAACAACTAAAGTGAAATGAGGGCATGACCCAAGAGGATATCTAAGGGGAAAGTTTCCTGAAAGGGAAAACATTAAAGCCCAAGTGAAACACAAAAAGGAGTTAAGAACACAAAACCAGTAAGTGACTGCTTTCCCAGAGCTCACTTCCCATAGAGGAACACAGACAATGAACAAACACAGACAACACGTGTTGGACAGTGGTAATTTTTATATAGAAAATTAATGCAGCCTATTGTAATGGAAAGCAACCGAAGGTGCCTCTTTTAGATTAAGGTACTAGGAACAACCAGTGTAAAGAGCTGAGGTTAGATGGTGTTGGGAACGGCTGCCCGTAACAGAGCTGCCCCTGCAAGGTGGGGAGAGTCACCTCCAGACAAGCCTGACGGCAGAAAGTGGTAACCAAACAGAGAGGGCTAAGTGGAAAGCAAACTCATTTCCATGACATTGCAATTTATGTGGTTCAGTAGAAGTGAGGCAGGAGTTTAAAAAAAAAAAAAAAAAAAGCAACCATGAGCCATATGAAAAAAAAGTGACAAGGAAACTGCTGAATCAAAATGTTAAGGACACCGGATGAGGAAGATGTAGCAAAAGTGACTAAGAAGAGTATTTAGAGAGTTAGTAGGAAAAACCATTGTGTTTTTTCTGTCTCTTACCTAAGTTTCCTCCTTCGCTTTCTCTTCCTTTCAGGTTCCCATCCTCTCTTGTTTCAATGTTCACTTCCTTGCTCAGGACTCAGATTTTCGTTTCCAAAGACACAAACACATATTATTTATTGAACATCTCTCCTTGCAATAAATACACTGATCCATCAAATTTCACCAGACCCAAACTGAACTCGTCATACCTAATCTTCTCTTCCCACCCTTGGATAGTAACAAATGTTCAGTTACCTGAGGGAAAACACCATCTTGGACTTGCTCTCCTTCCCTTGTAGACCATAGCTTAACATCCACCAACTCTATGTCCAGAAGATCACCTTGGGTCACATTTCTCTTCATTTCCTCTGGAATACCCTGAGTTCTACCCCTTGACATCAATCGCCTAGGTTATTGAAGCAGCTTCCTACTTGGCTCCCCTATTACTACACTGTCCACCAGTCACTCATCCTCCACCCTCCAAGGAGTTATCTTTTTAAACACAAATATGATTATTTTACTACCACATGTAAAAACATGTTCCCCCAGATTCTGCAAACTACACTTCCGCCCTTTCATCTCCCATGCACTAGGCTGCCCTACCCTCAGTTCACATGGGAGTCATGGTGGAGTCCCCACCTTCTGCTTCTTTGACAAACCATCAAATCATGGCCCATTACACTCCTCAACCTCTGTGCATCCACTTCCCTCTGCCTACAGGCAGGTTGCTCTTTTTTCTCCTTTATTTGTTTAGTCAGTCATTCAGTCAGTCAACAAGACATGCAACCCACAATTCCTGGGGGCAACAGAAAAAAAAGTAAAATAATAAATAAACAATAATTTTTTTTAAAAAAGTGATAAGCATAAACAAAAAAAAAGCCAAGACCTCAACAACGAAAAAAAAGTAGCCAAGATAGAACTTGGGGGTGGGGGCTGGAATGGGGGAGCATCAAGCTGAGGAAATAGCCAGAGATGAAAAGAGCCTAGAGAACAGAGTGAGGAGTTTGAATACTGGTTTATGTGCAATTAGAAATCACTGGAGAATATCAGGCAGGGGAAAAAAACCTTCATATTAAAATGAAAACTGGGGGAAATGGCAGAAATAATGTATTCCTATTTTTACTTTAAATACATTAAACTCATCTCTTTATGCATACTGACATTGATACCATCAAATATGATCCCAAAATTGTGGTCCTGCCTTCCTCACAGAGCAACAGTTCCAATTTTTTACCTTCAACTCAACACTGTGCCTCGGTATATGTGACTTAATGGATAATGGCCATTGATTTTCATGGACTAATTCATGCAGATTAATTTGTACATGGTTAGGAAAATAAGTATATACTGCAATTATGAAATCAAGCTAAATGCAATAAACATATGAATTTAGAGAATGAAGGGGAGAAAAGGTTATTTAAAACAACTAAAAAAACACTGTATCATCCCTTCTAAGGGACATTGGAACAAGTAGAGAAATAATGAACCATCATACAAAGAACATTAGAGAAATGAACACGTTTCCCAGGCCAGACTAATTTGATGACTTATTTTTTTCTTTATAGCAGAGAATTTACTGGTTGAAAAAAAAAGCATAAACTAGAGCTGACTTCAGTAAAATATGTGACACAGAATAACATACAGAAAAATTTTAAATAAAGTTTGGACAGAAATATGATTATAATGACTCGACATTACATCTATGTATAAAACTATAGAACTGTAAGTACAGTTACAAATGGCCACACATCTTTCTTAGTAGTTATAACAAGCTTGTTCCACAAAGGGCCATTATGGTTCTGTCTTTTATAAACAACCTAGAAGACAGAAAAAATATATAAATTGTTTAATCACATAAATATAAAAGGAAAAAAATAAGCAAAGAAACAGTAAGTATATGAGAAAAGAGAAAGGGAAGCGAAAATATTGGTTGTTAAGGGCATTTAGAATAAGAAGACCCAACTTCACATCAAGACATGACCCATACCAAGTATTCCTAGAACATATTCACAGACACAGTTCGCAATTTTAGTTTCAAGTTTTTATTTTTATTCCTTTACAGAATGCAATGTTGCTTTAAGAATTTTTTCTTAACACTGCACTTCCCCATCATATTATTGTTCTTTGTTTAGATTTAGCTATAAAAGATTACAAGATTCGCTCTTTACCAGTGTTTCTTTGTTTCTCTATTTTGGAAGGGAGTGTTGGGGACACAATAAATAGAGTAAGTCAGAGAAGACATTACAAGGAAATGCCAAGCTTTACAAGCTACCCTGGAGAAAAGTGTTCCAGGCAGACGAAGGAGCAAATGTCAAAGCTCTGAAGAAGTAGACTGCTAATGTGCTGGAGGAAAAGCAAGGAAACTACTGTTGCTAGAATAGTGAGAACACGGGAGAGAAACTGCAGATGACATCAGAGATGGCTGGATTGAGTAAAGTCTGGTAAACCATAACAGGGCTCCGTTACCCTGAATGAAATGGGAGTCATTGGAGGGATGTGGGCATTTGAGCATTGGGAGTTGGCAGCTCCCCTACCTCCTACTCCGACTCTGGCTGGTATATTAAAAATAGACTGCCGGGGTCAAGGACAGAAACAGGAAGAATAGTTAGCATAGTGTAAGAATCTAGATTTAAAAATAACAGTGGCTTGGACAAGTCAAGCTTTGGAAAGGGTAAGATACAGTCAAATTATGGGTCTATTTGGAACAGAGCAAATAATGTATGTTCATATTGGGCAGAAGTATGAGAGAAAGATCAGAATCAAGGGTGACTCCAGAATAGAATATCTATTAATTATGAAAGGACAGATTTTCAGTGAAGCAAGTTTGGGGAATAAAATCATGAGCTCAGTTTGAGGTTTGAGATACCCATTAGAAATTCAAGTGGAACCCACAACTATATGGTCAACTAATCTTCTACAAAGCAGGAAAGAATATCCAATGGAAAAAAAGACAATCTCTGCAACAAATGGTGTCAGAAACCTGGACAGCCACATGCAGAAGAATGAAACTGGACCACTCTCCTACACCATACACAAAAATAAATTCAAAATGGATGAAAGACTTAAATATGAGACAGGAAACTATCAAAATCCTAGAGAACACAGACAGCACCATCTTTGACCTTGGCCATAACAAATTCTTACTAGACATGTCTCCAGAAGGGAAACAAAATCAAAAATGAACTATTAGGACTTCATCAAGATAAAAAGCTTCTGCACAGCAAAGGAAACAATCAACAAAATTAAAAAGCAGCTTATGGAATGGGAGAAGATATTTGCAAATGACATATCTGATAAAGGGTTAATATCCAAAATCTATATAGAACTTATCAAACTCCACACCCAAAAAACAAATAATCCAGTTAAGAAATGGGCAGAAGACATGAATGGACACTTTTCCAAAGAAGACATCCAGATGGCTAAGAGACACATGAAAAAATGCTCAACATCACTCATCATCAGGGAAATCAAATCCAAACAATGATGAGATACCACCTCCCACCTGTCAGAATGGCTAAAATTAACAACACAAGAAACAACACGTATTGGCGAGGATGTGGAGAAAGTGGAACCCTCTTGTACTGTTGGTGAAAATGCAAACTCGTGCAGCCACTCTGGAGAACAGTATGGAGGCTCCTCAAAAAGTTAAAAATAGAACGACCCTACGTTCCAGCAATTGCACTATTTTGTATTTGCCCAAAGGATACAAAAATACATATTCAAAGGGGAACATGCACCCCGATGTTTATAGCAGCATTATCAACAATAGCCGAACTATGGAGAGAGCCCAAATGTCTATCTACTGATGAATGGATAAAGAAGATGTGGTGTGTGTGTGTGTGTGTGTGTGTGTGTGTAATGCTATATTACTCAGCCATCAAAAAAAAATGAAATCTTGCTATTTGCAATGATGTGGATAGAGCTAAAGTGTATTATGCTAAATGAAGTAAGTCGGAGAAAGATAAATATCACATAATCTCACTCATATGTAGAATTTAAGAAAGAAAACAGATGAACATTTGGGAAGGGGGAGAAGGAAAAAAGGAGAGAGTAAAACAAACCGTTAAGAGACTCTTAAAGATAGAGAACAAACTGAGGGTTGACAGAGGGGAGTAGGTGGTGGATGGGATAGATGGGTGATGAGTATTAAACAGGGCACTTATTATGATGAGCACTAGGTGTTGTATGTAAGTGATGATTGACTACAGGAACCAATACTGCACTGTATGTTAACTAACTAAAATTTAAATTAAAAAAAGAAAGGAAGGAAGGAAGGGAGGGAGGGAGGGAGGGAGAGAGGGAGGGAGAAAGAGAGAAAGAGAAAGAAAAGAAAGAAAAGAAAGAAAAGAAAGAAAGAAAGAAAGAAAGAAAGAAAAAGAAAGAAAGAAAGAGAAAGAAAGATACTCAAGTGGAGATGTCAAATATTCAGTTGGATATATTAGTCAACAGTTCAGGACAGAAGAGGTCCAGGATGAAAACAAATTTTTGCTTTTGTTTCACTAGCCTTTGGAGATGTATCTTGAAAGAAGTTGCTGTGGCCAATGTTGAAGAGGTTACTGCCTATGTTCTCCTCTAGGATTTTGATGGATTCCTGTCTCACATTCATGTCTTTCATCCATTTTGAGTTTATCTTTGTGTATGGTGTTAGAGAATGGTCGAGTTTCATTCTTCTGTATATAGCTGTCCAATTTTCCCAGCACCATTTATTGAAGAGACTGTCTTTTTTCCATTGCATATTTTTTCCTGCTTTGTCGAAGATTATTTGACCATAGAGTTGAGGGTCCATATCTGGGCTCTCTATTCTGTTCCATTGGTCTATATGTCTGTTTTTGTGCCAGTACCATGCTGTCTTGGTGATCACTGCTTTGTAATATATCTTGAAATCGGGCAACGTGATGCCCCCAGCTTTGTTTTTCTTTTTCAACATTTCCTTGGTGATTCAGGGTCTTTTCTGATTCCATATAAATTTTAGGATTGTTTGTTCCAGCACTTTGAAAAATGTCATTGGAATTTTGATCGGGATGGCGTTGAAAGTATAGATTGCTCTGGGTGGCATAGACATTTCATCAAGATAAAAAGTTTCTGCACAGCAAAGGAAACAGACAACAAAACAAAAAGGAAACCCACAGAATGGGAGAAGATATTTGCAAATGACACTACAGACAAAGCACTGATTTCCAAGATCTATAAAGAACTTCTCAAACTCAACATGCAAAAAACAAATAACCAAGTCAAAAAATGGGCAGAAGACATGAATAGACACTTCTCAAAAGAAGACATACAAATGGCTAACAGACACATGAAAAAATGTTCATCATCATTAGCCATCAGGGAAATTCAAATCAAAACCACACTGAGATATCACCTTACACCAGTTAGAATGGCAAAAATTGACAAGGCAAGAAACAACAAATGTTGGAGAGGTTGTGGAGAAAGGGGAACCCTCTTACACTGTTGGTGGGAATGCAAGTTGGTACAGCCACTTTGGAAAACAGTGTGGAGGTGCCTCAAAAAATTAAAAATAGAGCTACCCTATGACCCAGCAATTGCACTCCTGGGTATTTACCCCAAAGACACAGATGTAGTGAAAAGAAGGGCCATATGCACCCCAATGTTCATAGCAGCAATGTCCGCAATAGCCAAACTGTGGAAAGAGCCGAGATGCCCTTCAACAGATGAATGGATAAAGAAGACGTGGCCCATACATACAATGGAATATTACTCAGCCATCAGAAAGGATGAATACCCAACTTTTACATCAACATGGATGGGACTGGAGGAGATTATGCTAAGTGAAATAAGTCAAGCTGAGAAAGTCAATTATCATACAGTTTCACTTATTTATAGAACATAAGGAATAGTATGGAGGACATTAGGAGAAGGAGGGAAAAATGAAGGGGGGGGATACCAGAGGGGGAGATGAACCATGAGCGACTATGGACTCCGAGAAACAAACTGAAGGTTTTAGAGGGGAGAGGGGTGGGAGGATGGGTTAGCCTAGTGATGGGTATTAAGGAGGGCACATACTGCATGGAGCACAGGATGTTACAGGAAAACAACGAATCATGGAACACTACATCAAAAACTATTGATGTATTGTATGGTGACTAACATAACATAATAAAATTAAATTAAATTAAATTAAAAAAACAAAACAAACAAAAAAAGAAAATAGAGATTTTGATACTTAAAGCCAGAAAACTTGGTGAGATCATTTTTAAAAGTGAGTACAGATGAAAATAAGGGGAGAATTAAGAATTGAACCTTCATGTGGTTTCAAGATAACACTGGAGGCAATTAAAAAATCAGCAAAAGAAACTAAGGAAGGGCAGTCGGTCAGTAAGAAAGGAGAAAAAACAAGAAAATGAGACACTGGAAGTCAAGCAAAAGAAAGAAGAATAATAAAGACAAGGGAGGGATCATGCTGTCAGTGTTACTTACAATTCAATTAAGATCAAGACAGAAACCTGGACTGAACAGTGGCTTTCAGAGTGTGGAGATCATTGGGGATGTTGATAAGAAGTGTTTCTTTGAAGTGGCATAGGTGAAAGTCTGTTGCAGTGGATTCAAAAGAGAATAGGATGAGAGAAATTGTAAACAGCAAGCTAGACAACCCTTTGAAAGACATTTTGTAACAGGAAAAAAGAAAGTGGAGCAGTGCAAGAGGAGAAAATCTCCTCAAAAGATATTTTGTTTTGATGGGAGAAATAAGAGCTTATTATTATGTGATGGAACCAGCAAAAGAAAAAATAATGGTGCAAAAAACAAGGGATTATGACAAAGCTAAAGAAGAGGATACGAGAGAATGATTGTGATGATTGGCAGTAAACGTGCTTAGATAAGGAGAAACACAAGTACCTGAAGACTGAAAGCAACAGTGGAAAGGGGGTGGGACCAATAATGTCAAGGAATCATTAAGAAGTTCTTGAGAGAAGCATCTGGAAAAAATAGTAGGTGGTGATCACAGGAGAGTACTCTGCTTGGAACGGACATTTTGGAGGAGCTAGTTATTGGTAACAATAAGAACCAGGGTACATCCCTTGAGTGAATGCTTGAGAGAACACAAAGGATGAGATCATTGAAAGAAAGGACACTAAGTAGCCAAAGAGTTAGTTTACTGGAAGGATCCCCTTAGCGGTTATTTAAGTCACCAAAAATTATGATCACCAAGAAGTAGTGTTTGGAGAGAATGACAATGAGTCAGAGGTTTCCATTTTGAAGGAATGAGAAAAGATAAATCAAATGTTATCCATGAAGGAACTTTCTAACCTAGTGGGGCAGAAGTAAATATATAATTGTAATATAATGGACTGAGTGCTAAAATAGAGATATGAACAAAACCCCACGGAATATTACAAGAGGAATTGACTGTTAGCTACTCAACATACATCAAATGGATGAATGAATGAACTATGGGTTAAGTGAGGGTAGTGGATTGAATAGTGGTCCCCCCAAAAATAGGTCTACCCAGAACCAGTGACCATGAACTTATTTGAAAAAGGGGGTCCTTGAAGATGAAATTAAGGATCTTGAGATGAGAACATCTTCAAATGCTTTGATGGGCCATACATACAACAAAGAGGCAAAGATGCCACCACAGAGGAACCGTGAAGGTGCAGGCAGGGACAGGAGCTACTCAGCCCCAAGCCAGGAAACAGCTGGAGCCGCCGGGAGCTGGGAGAGGCAAGGAGCAGAACCTCTCTAGACCTGCTGCAGGGAGCATGGCCCCACGGACACTTTGATTTGGGACTTCTGGCCTCCAGGATTAGGAGAAAATTAATTTTTGCCATTTTAAGCCACTGGGTCTGTGGTCATTTGTTACAGAAATGAATAGAATGAAATGAATACAGTGAGGAAAATTCTCATGGGGACATTGGAACTGAATCGTGCAAAAAAATAGATGCTTGAAACGGCAAAGAGCTAAAGTGAGCAGTGCAATGTTAGTCCAGACACTAGGTGCAAAGGAGGGAGTAAGGAAGGGACATGGCATGTTTTGGGAAAAGTGAAAAGTTCAGGGCAGCTGGACATGTGGTTCTGGAATGTCAAACTAGGTGACATGACCCCTAATGCACACCTTGTATAGCAGAGGAAGCAAAAAAGAAAGTTCTGACTGTTTTCCTTGAGTAAAGCAATTTGCACATTTAGTGATTCCTCTCCAGACTGGACCTAGACAGACTATGA
Source organism: Halichoerus grypus (assembly GCF_964656455.1). NCBI lineage: Eukaryota > Metazoa > Chordata > Mammalia > Carnivora > Phocidae > Halichoerus > Halichoerus grypus. The sequence continues at coordinate 18,395,037 of NC_135715.1, forward strand.
AATAAGTTAAATACATACCCATCTTTTCTTCAAACATACATATTTACTGCCATCGTGCTAAAAAGCGAAACCCTGATTTCAAATACAAGTTGAATAATAACACCAACAGTCAACGAATATTTATTTATAACTAGTTTACCATAACTCATACCAACCTAGGCTAAATAATTGAATCTAAGGGCCAGAAAGTCTTCATAAGGAATGGAAATTAAATCAAAAACAACAAATAAAACCCTGAAGGAGTGCTACCTAAATGTCCTAGTTCACCACCTGCCTGTTTTATTTAAAAGCCCAAATCATTACCTTTCCCCTAGAACTAACTCTGAAATGTCTTACTTCTCAGTGGTGCCCTCGATCTCCCCAGTGAATGCGCCTGAAAGTTTGAAGCTTCTTCTCTCCACCATCACAAAAAGTACCTGGTGACTTGCCTGGCACATATCTCTCCAATTCACATATCTTGCTCTTTCCATCCATCAAACCAGCGGAGCATCCTAATAACCCCTTCACTCCAATGTGTCTCCCCTCCAATTCTTCAAACTATGCAGAAACATCGTACACATGCCATCCCTTACCATAACAATAATAATCCCTTTCCAAACAATCAGTCTATCTGTTCTATTCATTTGGCATCTAACTAAACATACAAAACACGTGGATATATAAACAGTATTATAACCAACTTCAGTGACAACTCCCTTTCTTAATAACCCATATGTGCATGTGGTACAAACTTCCAGACATATTTACGAATATATATTGAAAGGTAAATCTCTTTCCCATCCCTGTTCCTGATTTTCCTATGTCTCTGCTCAGAGATAATTAAATTGTTAACAGTTATAGCAAGTATTTTTGAATCAGTAACTACATTTCTGTTTATCCAGAGCAATTAGGTTTTGCTAAAATATTCCTAATGCAAACACTTGTCTTACTTAAAAAGGAAAGGGTGAGGGAGGACTTAGCTCCCTTAGACTATAGGATGCCATATATGATGGCAATTAAAACAACTTTAAACTGTACACATTTGGAATAAACAAAAAAGTTGAAGCAGCATGGAAAATTATTTGAATGGTTTTGTGAGCCCTCATTATTCAAATTGAAACAAACTTTAAAAGTAGAGAGAATTTGGATAAGTCTAACTTAGCTACCCATATTAACTCACTTATTTATGCATTTTATTCATTCAACACACTCAGACTTTATCTTGTGCCATTTACGTCTAGCTTTCCTTTAAGACCCAACTCAAATTGTTCCAACTTCCCTGAGGGAACCACGTCACTTTTCTTTTTTTTTTTTTTTTAAGATTTTATTTATTTGACAGAGTGAGAGCACAAATGGGGAACAGCCGGCAGAGGGAGAGGGAGAAGCAGGCTCCCCGCTGATGTGAGGCTCGACCCCAGGACCCTGGGATCATGACCTGAGCTGAAGGCAGATACTTAACCGACTGAGCCACCCAGGCGCCCCTACTTCCCTTTTCTAATCTCCCCTAGCAAATGACACATTTTGGCATTAGAAAAGAGTATCTCACAAGATTGTTAGGGTATAAAATAAAAATCAAGTATAGTATTATCTAAACAATCCTTTAAAACCTCTTAAATCACCCATGAAAGAAAGAATCTCAGTTCTACATCAAGCTCAGCTCAAGGAGATGCTTCATACTAAGAAAACCATCATGACCACAGATACTATAACAGGAATATGGAAACTTGGAACACCAGGTCCATTTCTCCCACCTTAGTAGTCACTGGGTCATATTCTTTCCATGAATAGAATAATTTAGTTTGTTATATGTATTTCTCTCTTAATCTCCTGCCCCTGACTCAAAAACTTATAGTGGAATTAAATGTGTATACAATGTAATTTCTCCAAGCATGCTATCTTGTACATTATTTTATAGAACTATCTCCTTATCTATAGTATAAATATCACCAACAATACCTCTTTGAATGACCAATGTTAAAATGTTACTCATGGCTGAAACTGTTCCAAAAAATAGAAATGGAAGGAAAACTTCCAAACTCATTTTATGAGGCCAGCACTACCTTGATCCCCAAACCAGACAAAGACCCCATCAAAAAGGAGAATTACAGACCAATATCCCTGATGAACATGGATGCAAAAATTCTCATCAAAATACTAGCCAATAGGATCCAACAGTACATTAAAAGGATTATTCACCACGACCAAGTGGGATTTATCCCTGGGCTGCAAGGTTGGTTCAACATCCGCAAATCAATCAATGTGATACAATACATTAACAAAAGAAAGAACAAGAATCATATGATCCTCTCAATAGATGCAGAAAAAGCATTTGACAAAGTACAGCATCCTTTCTTGATCAAAACTCTTCAGAGTATAGGCATAGAGGGTACATACCTCAATATCATAAAAGCCATCTATGAAAAGCCTACAGCGAATATCATTCTCAATGGGGAAAAACTGAGAGCTTTCCCCCTAAGGTCAGGAACGCGGCAGGGATGTCCACTATCACCACTGCTATTCAACATAGTATTGGAAGTCCTAGCCACAGCAATCAGACAACAAAAAGAAATCAAAGGCATCCAAATCGGCAAAGAAGAAGTCAAACTCTCACTCTTTGCAGATGATATGATACTTTATGTGGAAAATCCCAAAGACTCCACCCCAAAACTGCTAGAACTCATACAGGAATTCAGTCAAGCGGCAGGATATAAAATCAATGCACAGAAGTCAGTGGCATTCCTATACACCAACAACAAGTCAGAAGAAAGAGAAATTAAGGAGTTGATCCCATTTACAATCGCACCCAAAACCATAAGATACCTAGGAATAAATCTAACCAAAGAGGCAAAGGATCTGTACTCAGAAAACTATAAAATACTCATGAAAGAAATTGAGGAAGACACAAAGAAATGGAAAAACGTTCCATGCTCATGGATTGGAAGAACAAATATTGTGAAGATGTCAATGCTACCTAGAGCAATCTACACATTCAATGCAATCCCCATCAAATACCATCCACTTTTTTCAAAGAAATGGAACAAATAATCCTAAAATTTGTATGGAACCAGAAAAGACCCCGCATAGCCAGAGGAATGTTGAAAAAGAAAAGCAAAGCTGGCGGCATCACAATTCCGGACTTCCAGCTCTACTACAAAGCTGTCATCATCAAGACGGTATGGTACTGGCACAAAAACAGACACATAGATCAATGGAACAGAATAGAGAGCCCAGAAATGGACCCTCAACTATATGGTCAACTAATCTTTGACAAAGCAGGAAAGAATGTCCAATGGAAAAAAGACAGTCTCTTCAACAAATGGTGTTGGGAAAATTGGACAGCCACATGCAGAAGAATGAAACTGGACCATTTCCTTACACCACACACAAAAATAGACTCCAAATGGTTGAAAGACCTCAATGTGAGACAGGAGTCCATCAAAATCCTAAAGGAGAACACAGGCAGCAACCTCTTCGACCTCAGCTGCAGCAACTTCTTCCTAGAAACATCGCCAAAGGCAAGGGAAGCAAGGGCAAAAATGAACTATTGGGACTTCATCAAGATAAAAAGCTTTTGCAAAGCAAAGGAAACAGTCAACAAAACCAAAAGACAACTGACAGAATGGGAGAAGATATTTGCAAATGACATATCAGATAAAGGGCTAGTACCCAAAATCTATAAAGAACTCATCAAACTCAACACCAAAAGAACAAAGAATCCAATCAAGAAATGGGCAGAAGACATGAACAGACATTTTTCCAAAGAAGACATCCAAATGGCCAACAGACACATGAAAAAGTGTTCAATATTGCTCGGCATCAGGGAAATCCAAATCAAAACCTCAATGAGATACCACCTCACACCAGTCAGAATAGCTAAAATTAACAAGTCAGGAAATGACAGATGTTGGCGGGGATGCAGAGAAAGGGGAACCCTCCTACACTGTTGGTGGGAATGCAAGCTGGGGCAGCCACTCTGGAAAACAGTATGGAGGTTCCTCAAAAAGTTGAAAATAGAGCTACCATATGATCCAGCAATTGCACTACTGGGTATTTACCCCAAAGATACAAAAGTAGGGATCCGAAAGGGTACGTGCATCCCGATGTTTATAGCAGCAATGTCCACAATAGCCAAACTGTGGAAAGAGCCAAGATGTCCATCGACAGATGAATGGATAAAGAAGAAGTGGTATATATATACAATGGAATATTATGCAGCCATCAAAAGGAATGAGATCTTGCCATTTGCAACGACGTGGATGGAACTGGAGGGTATTATGCTGAGCGAAATAAGTCAAACAGAGAAAGACATGTATCATATGACCTCACTGATATGAGGAATTCTTAATCTCAGGAAACAAACTGAGGGTTGCTGGAGTGGTAGGGGGTGGGAGGGATGGGGTGACTGGGTGATGGACACTGGGGAGGGTATGTGCTCTGGTAAGCGCTGTGAACTGTGCAAGACTGTTGAATCTCAGATCTGTACCTCTGAAACAAATAATGCAATATATGTTAAGAAAGAAAAAAAGAAGAAGAAGAATGTAGCAGGAGGGGAAGAATGAAGGGGGGAGATCGGAGGGGGAGAAGAACCATGAGAGACGATGGACTCTGAAAAACAAACTGAGGGTTCTAGAGGGGAGGGGGGTGGGAGGATGGGTTAGCCGGGTGATGGGTATTGGGGAGGGCACGTTCTGCATGGAGCACTGGGTGTTATGCACAAACAATGAATCATGGAACACTATATCTAAAACTAATGATGTAATGTATGGGGATTAACATAACAATAAAAAAATTTTAAAAAAATGTTACTCATGGCAGTTGCTTGGCAAATATTTTCTGATGACATCATTTGACTGGAAAATATTAACATACTGGGTTCACGCAATGGGGACAAAATTAAGGATAAGAAATAGGCCCTGAAGAGATACAAAAGACAAGCTTCATCTAGTATATTGTCTGATGTTTAAAGGAGAAATAGAGGTAAGATCTAACAATGATATGGTTAAAGGTTAAACCTCTTACTTCAGAAATAAACCATTCCATGAAACAGTGCTATAAATAAGGATATCAAGTCCATATCAAAGCTCAATTTGCTTATTTTTATTTCTTAGTCCTTACACAATTTTCAATTCCTCAGACTCCAAATCAGTCACAGATTTTGTTCTGTAACAATACAGCCTTAATACAGAGAATCACGCCAGGCAGCATGTGAAGAGAACCATGAGCCATTCCTCAACCCAACCCAAGCCAACCCTTTCTTGCTTCTCTGTTCACTACAGTCAACAGAATCACCTTTGCTTTACCCATCCAGTATAAACTCTCTGAGTCCAGAACTTGATGTCACATTCCAATTTGCTCACCATCTTTCTCATATTCATCACTAAGTGGTAGGCATTCCCATTCTTCCTTTCAAGGTTTATCCTAAAGCCACCATACTGGGGTTTTGTTTGTTTGTTTGTTATCACTTTTCTCAAAGATAGCCTTAACTGAGCAGAGTTCATCTGGCTTAGTTTTGTGTTTGCTCCAAGACACCAAGACCAAGAGATAGCTAGTCTTAGAAATTTTCTAATTATTTCTTAACTTTTTCCCCTCCTTAGCCCTGGCAAGCTGGTATCAAAGTTAATACAACAAATAACCAAACTGGAAGCTGACTATTTAGTCTTATTTGAGGGTTTCTGGAAAGGCCTCTACAAAGAACCCAATGGGTTTAACATAACTAAAACTATTTTGCTACATTAAATTTTATTCAAATATATTTAAAAGGTTCAGTGAGGGGGAAAAGGAGGTCAGTGTCTATTTGAGAAGCAGTTTGGCTTGAATAGAGAGGGAAATTGTAAATCGCAGGGTTCTGTTAAAGAAAGTGATTCACTGGTAAAGACCAATTAATCATGAAGGAGCAATGTAGGGGTGGGAATTGGAAAGAGCCCAGTGGTTAGTCTAATAAGAAGAGAAAAGAGAAATTACTAATGCTAGAATCTTGGTTACCCAGGTAACTATAGACAGATAGGAAACTGAACATTTTAGGATCCTAGTTGGAAGAAGAAAAAGAAAAAAAAAAGACCAGAGTATGTTGGTGTTACTGTTACTAGTTCACTTGTTTTTTAATCTTCTCTGTTTTGAGATGGAGAGGTTGAAAAATAATATATATAAAAAAAGGAGAGGGGGTAGTTTGTGCAGGAAGAGGAAGAAACATGCCAAACTGCTTGGAAAAATTTCACATCTGAACCCAAGATTCTATTATGTGATCCAGAGCCCAGCTTCTCAAACTTTAATGTGCATAAAGATCTCCTGATCATATTGTTATCAAAATGAGGATTCTGAATCAGGTCTGGGGTAGGGCCTGAGATTCTGCATTTTTACAACCTCTCAGGTGATGCCCACATGACTGGTCTATAAACCACACATTGAGTAGCAAGCATAGAATATAGCAGAGTTCACTGACTGTAGAGAAACTTTCTGAAGAGATCTTCGGGGGGGCGGTGTGGGGAGGGGCAGGAAAAGTACAAATAATGTCACTGTGCCCACAAAATATCTAGTAATACAACAAGCTTTCGGTACGTATTTATTCAATCAATGGTCTCTCAAAGCACCTTATTTTCCACTTTTGGAGCTGTTCTCCACCCCTAAAGACATCTCCACTATTTTAAACTAAAATTCATTAATTTCCTGAGAAAACATGCAAAAAACGAGGAGAAAAAAAATGCCTCTCGTTTGCCACAGCTTCTCCAACTCCTCTCCCAGGTCAAAATAGAAATATACATGATTACACACATGCACACATACTCACAACCAGGTATACACATATGGTAACCGTATTCAAAATAATGTTGTTCCTTAGATTTTTGCCAAATGTAATTAAGCTTTCTCAGAATTTAGAGCCCTAATGAAAAGCTTATTGTAAACTGCCCCATGTGCATTTTGAGTGACTGGAACAGAGTTTGGTTCACAGAGTACACTTGATAAGGATTTCCTGGCATATATAAAATTTAAATTTATTTTTATATTTTCTTAAGTAATCAAGGCAAAACTCCTATCAGGTAAAAAGGACATTTTCCTCATTTTTTTTTTTTTTTTTTGTGAAAAGAAATGAAGGTACAAAGAAGGTGGCAATCCTTCCAAGCTCACTGAGCTAGTGAGAGACAGAGCCAAGACCTGCTGCTTTGTTCTTGAACCCTACGCTTTTCCTTCTATCGTATCACTTCCCAATATGCCACAGTGCTCTCTTCAATACATCAAAAATTAACCTAAGAAGCAAATGAGATATCATAAGGTGAAACACCAAAAAAAAAAAAACAATGTCAAAACATTTCAGAGAAGAGAGCTCATTTAGAGAAAAAATACATTCTATAAAAGTAATGTATTACAAAAGCAAATAAACTGCCACTTTTTAAAGTAAAACTTAGCTTTAATTTGACAATGCGGCCTCTAAAAATAAATATGACAGCCAAATTAATGATGAATAATAAATTCAGGCAAGGTATGATATAATTTAATATTAATTTATAATAGTCTCCACTCCCTCCTTGAAATTAGAAGGATCATGTCAAGATAAGTTAAGACAATCCCAATTTTCAATAGTGCCTGACCAGCTATTACCTCCAGGGCAGGAATGTTAGTGGGTAGGCTTAATGTGAACCTCAATCCCATTGGAAATCACAGGAGCCCAGGATGGCCAAGTTTAGGTGGTGGCATTTAATTACCAGAAGCAAAGTGGGCATGTGCATCATAACAAGAAATAGGGCTGGAGTAGTCAGGAGGGTACATGGAATAGTTTGACATACAGATTCCTGGATATAATGACTTAATCAAGAGATCTCCAGCAGTAAAATAATTTGACATTTCCTAAAGTCTTAATGTTGTAAAACAAAAGAACTTCAGAGTTAACTCACAAAGGCCTTACATGAGCAATGAGCCTAGAGAATAGAGCTTCTAACCTAACTCCCAGATCACACACCCAGACCCTTGTGCTTTAAGAGACCAGGTGTTATTGGGGAAGGACTCAGCTTTACCTTCACCAGACAGTACTATGAACACTTTTTAAGCCTTACCAAAAAAGACTTTAAATTAGAAGGCTGTACTTTGCAAAAAGAGGAATGCCCAAACTTTAAGGTTATATGGGATAATAGATCTACATTAAAACAAATTCCTGTGGACCCTGGATCACTGTGCTCCACTCAGTAATTAAGCTACAGTAACAACATTAACAGTATTTTTATCTAAATAAACAGTATTACTGCGATTATAACAAACAATCAGAGGGTGACTTCAATTCAGCTACAATCAATCCTAGATGTGCTCTTCTAACTGAAGCAAATTCATAGATCTCCCAACATTTTATATGGCAAAAATTGTCTTCATTCTCATACATCGGAATCACAAAAAGCAACTGGTATTTGTCTGATCTTCCCGCACAGTACCATCCAACTGGCTCATGCCTTCGGGGGCTCTCTCAGGCTTGATCACATGAACAAATTCTACTAAATTATGGGTTAGGGTTCCAGCTAGGTGGATCTGTAACACCTAGTGTTATGATGGCAGCCAGAATTAAATGGTCACCTAATGTCCCATTAACAGTGGAGCCAAGTATCAAACCAACAGATGACACCTTCTGAAGGACACTTGGCCTTAAGCCTATACACCAAGTGTCTCTTCCAGATTTTTCCATCAAAGTTTGCCATAAACTTCATACATCATGCGGGCCTGAATAGCAAAACAATTTGTACTGGACCCTGGACCAGCCAGAGACTCTCCTTTAGCTTGTACCTGACTTAAAAATTTAACAGTCTGTTAAAAGACATAGTAAATTGATGCTAAAAGCCTAAACTAATTAATTAATTAATGGTTATAAGCAGACTATCAAAACTCCAAGATCTCAGCTATCACTGTGACTTTCTGGCAAGAATAATTCGTTTGGAGGAAATATCCCAACAGATCAGCTATATGTCTTAAAGCGTAATTTAGGAACCAGCAACAATGTCACTTAGGAACTTGTTAGAAATCCAGATAAATCTCAGACTTACTGAATCAGAATTTGTATTTTAATAACATGCTCAGGTGATGTGTATGCACGCTGAAGTAGGAGAAGCAGTATTAGTGACTTGACCAACAGGGACTTCACTGAAGTAGACACTCCTTGTTTCCCAGGGATTTATCCCCACCCCCTGCCATGCTCCTTCTGGCTCTTTAGATCTTATCATCATGGCATTATTAATGTAATGGATCTGTGAAGTGCTCTGTGGGAAGGTGAGGGAAAATCTGCTCTCTTTCAGGTAATTGACAGTTGCTTTTCATGATTCCTGTGTATGAGAATGGAGAAAATTTTTGCCATATAAAATACTGGGAGCTCTATGAATGCGCTTCAAGACCACATCTAGGATTGATTGTAGCCAAACTGAAGTCACCCTCTGATTATGTTTATTATAACCATAGTGGTAATTTTTGTTTAGATAAAAATACTATTAGTATGATACCATATCTTAATTACTGAATTGGAGCACAGTGATCCAAGGTCCACAGGAATGAGTTTTAACGTAGATCTATTATCCCATATAACTCCAAATTTATATTCCTCTTTTGGCCAAGTACAGCCTTCTAATTCAAAGTCTTTTTTGGTAAGGCTTAAAAAGGGTTCATAGTACCGTCTGGTGAAGGTAAAACTGAGTCCTTCCCCAACAGGATCTGGTCTCCTTGATGCAAAAGGCTCTGAGTCTGTGAGCTGGGAGTTGGGGTAGAAGTTCCATATTTGCAGCCACTCAAGACAAGATCATAATATAACTAGCAAAGAAAAATCACTAAGAGATCCTGGACTCGGATAACAGTAGTCCCATGATGCTCTCAAGGCAGGACCTGAAGTGACTGTGGATTATCACCAAGGGGGAGGGGATGGTATGAACCCACATGGTTTGGGAAGCCAAGTGTTAGAGAACATTGGGCACAAAATACGTGGCTTCCCATCCCCCCAGTGGTGATGTGTGTACAATGTGATCTTGGTCACTGGCTAGAGCTGATTGATCCAGTGGAACAGATACCCTACTCAAACTAAGCCAAAATGATTCTCTTTCCCAGAATTTGAAATTTCAGTAGAAAAACAAAGAGCCTGGGAGTGATTGGTGCTGTCATGTTTAGGACAAGGTTCTAGAGAAAATGTCCACAAATTGGCTAAACGTTCTTATTGCCCTGTTCTTTTCTTCCTTGAGGTTCAGTTCAACATTTCCTTCTAAACTCAGAGCACCTCAACATTTTTCCAACTAATCCCCTTTTTAGTTTAAACATGACAGAATCAAATATAGTTGATTACAACCAATAGAAAATATAGATCTGAAAACTATTATGATAATATTAGTCTATAATATACTAAAAATACTAAGCAGGATTCCAAAAACTTAAAAATTGGCAATACTACAGGTTATATGATATATATACAAAGCTTCTTTGCAAGTTATTCCTCAATTCTGAAATATTCTGTTTCCCATCTTCAGCCTGTCTTTTCAGGAAAGAGCCTAATAGAATTCCTATTCAATATGTCTTGATAGAAATCTAACTGCAATATTTACTGAAGTTCTAGTGAATTATTTAGAAAATTTTACAAAAGAGCCTTTTAGGAGTAAGTAATGGATAGTCATGCTGAATTTGCAATGGTTTATAGAAAGTGGTTTTCCTATGCATCCAAGTAATGGCAGCTCAACTATCTCTTACCACACATCGCTCTCTATAGAAAGACGTGACGTGTATATGTGGTGAAGGATTTAACACTGAAGTGAAACCCGCAGCAGGGGAAATTTAGAAAATTAATTGATTAGTGTTCTATTTCTCTCTCCATACTATAAGTGATCAACCATTTTGGGAGATATATCCTGTCCATAGTACGGCTGTCTGTGGTTCCATAAATGAAAATATGTTTATAGTTTACACAATACACATTTCACAGCAGGAGCCTGAAATACATCAAATGTATAAAGTCCGCCAAACTGAAATGAATAAAACCTCTTTCTTGTCAAAAAGTTTCTAATTATTCTTCCTATTCATAACATCTTCAGCTTTGATATATACATACCACCCAACACATACAGAGAAAGTTCAGTTCCACAGAAAAGTGTATTAGGGCTACAGTCTCCATGTTAACAGTAATTAAAGCATAAAACCTGTACTCATTTCTGATTCTGCAAATGTATACAGTACAGTGAATTTATTCCTTTTTTATCACACATAATTTCAGTAGGTTTTTTTTTTTAATTTCAGCAGGTTTTTTTTTTATTTCAGCAGGTTTCTCCCTTTAAATTTTACCCTCTGGTGAGAATGTAAGAGCCACAGAAAAACAGAAATTCTTTCCCACTTTCTGTCTTTATACAATTTAAGTCTATCTACATCATTATAATAAAATAGAATATATTATAAAACTACTTTATCTAACTTTTAAAATGTTTTTGAGTATGATTGACACATCATTAACTAGTATTGGTAGGTATGCTCTATTTAGAAAATGAAGCCACATTCAATGCAATTCAACAACTTTGTTGATTTCCTATTAATCCTAAGAATTTGTATTGGGAATCTGTTAATTTCCTACTGCAAAACCAACAACACAATTTCATTTGAACAGGATGGTTTCAATATCATATGTGTAGTTACCCATAACAAAACTTTCAAGTAGACTATATTAGCGAATTTCTAAGCTTTAATAACCTTCCATCTCTTTTTCTATTATCTGTTACCAGATCCTATTTCTCTCAAGAAAAGCCCAAGAGCCTTCTTAATTGCTGTCCAAGGATACTGACTGAATGCACCTCTGCCCCAGAAACACTGTACGATTTGATCACTACTCACCTATATTATTTCATTTCCACAACCATGTACCTCTTCTCCCATTTTAAAACTTACCCCTTTAATGAAGGTTTAGATGCTCTCATGACAATAGATTTATTTCATTTTCAGATGTAAACAGGTAATAATGCTAAAATGTCAAGAATTTCTTTCTAACAAATAAAATTTATTAATTCAAGTGAAGGATAAATGATTTGACCAAAGTCACATTGTTAGTGAGCAAACCCAGTAACTTACACATAAGACTCTTGATTCATACCTTTTATCTATTATTATGCTTCTTTCATCACATATACATCAATTACATTAAGAAAAATAAAAGGAAATTGTTTAATAAAAACATATTTCTATGAGCATTCAAAACCCAAGTAATGGGGGCGCCTGGGTGGCTCAGTCGTTAAGCGTCTGCCTTCGGCTCAGGTCATGATCCCAGGGTCCTGGGATCGAGCCCCGCTTCGGGCTCCCTGCTCTGCGGGAAGCCTGCTTCTCCCTCTCCCACTCCCCCTGCTTGTGTTCCCTCTCTTGCTGTGTCTCTGTCAAATAAATAAAATCTTTAAAAAAAAAAAAAGAAAAAAACCAAGTAATGTTTCGAATAAGAAACTTTTAAAGATTTTTTTTTTTTAATTTTATTTATTTGACATAGAGACAGAGAGAGAGGGAACACAAGCAGGGGGAGTGGGAGAGGGAGAAGCAGGCTTCCAGCTGAGCAGGGAGCCCGATGCGGGGCTCGATCCCAGGACGCTGGGATCATGACCTGAACTGAAGGCAGACGCTTAACCGTCTGAGCCACCCAGGCGCCCCTCGAATAAGAAACTTTTAAAATAAAGGTTTTGAAATACAGTAAACAATCAAAAAATAGTACTTACACTTTAAAAAAAAAGGATGATAAAACTACAACAAAAATTCTTAATAACTGACAGAATAAAATGTCCTAACTTATATCTTAAATAATATAATTACATTTATTTCTCCTTTTTTGCATTAAAAAAATTTTAAAGACAGGAAGGAAAAAAATGACTCAGAAAAAAGAAAAAAGTGAAATAAAATAGGTAGGAAATCATTCATTTTAATAACATTTTTAAGTGACTCTGGAGATACAAAATAAATGTATAAATGCACACACCACTCAAAAGGCAAACCCTTCAAAAGGGTACCTTTCTCATTTTAGTGGATTGGTTCTCTTTCTCTAGTAAAAAGAGTAATGCTAAGTTTCAGGTACAAAGATTTTAACTTTTTTCCTCAAGTTTTAGTGACTTTTAAAAACATAGATGGGCGCCTGGGTGGCTCAGTCAGTTAAGCGTCCAAATCTTGATTTTGGCTCAAGTCATGATCTCAGGTCAAGGGATCAAGCCCTATGATGAGTTCCACACTGGGCCTGTATCCTGCTTAAGACTCTCTTTCTCTTTCTCCCTCTGCTCCTCCCCCACTAACAAATTTTAATTAAAAATAATAAATAAATAAAAACATAAATTTAACAGTAAAGCAAAATGAAAAAAAAACTCACAAAACACAATATTCATATTAAAAGTTCCCTTAACATTGAATAATGTCACCTAAATATGAATCAATTTTTTTCCTCTAAATCCTATCAGGAAATTTTTCTATATGAAAGAAATGTGAATAACATGGAAGGTCTTCCTGTGCATCAAAAGATCATCTACTCTCCCACTTTCTTTTTAAAGCAAATGTCTCAAAAGAATGGTTTCCTCTCACGGCCTTGATTTTGTTACCACAACCCACTGCTATTTAACCTCTAACTGTAACCACCAATCCCTCTGAAATGGCTTTTGCCTTGTACTGAAGACCTAAATGCTCAATATAAGAATGTGTGGTATCACATTTGGCCTCTCTGTCTTTTCAGAGTTTTCTACCCTGTCCTCTGAGAATTCATTCTTGCTTCCTTAACACTGCCCTGGCTAGACACTCTTCATATGCCTTGTACACCTCATTTTTACCATCAAAAATCCACCTGCAGACCTTTTCTTTTCCCCATGTGTGCATTCTTCCTGCATAATTTTACCCAAAAAGATAACTCTATTCTTTAGTTATTCCAAAATCTAAAGCTACACCAAAACGTCTCCTGAACCCCTCTTTTCTAGAGAACAATTTGGTACCTCCTCCACATAGATGTTCCAGAAGCATCATTCAACATAGAACTTATTCTTTCCCCAAAACCATCACCCCATCTTCTTAAGTCCCCTTTTCTATGAACTGCTTGAGCCTGAAACTCAAGGAGCCTCCTGGACCCTTCCCTTTCCTTCCCCTCAGCAGTGCCCTCAAACACGGGCCCCCAAACCCTGACAAGTTCACCTCCTCCAACATTCTCAGCAAATCACTCCTTCTCCAGCACTTTGGACACTTTCCTGCCTGATTTGCTATAATGCCCTATTTTTTTTTTTAATGAAACATATTACCCATTGCAAAACCAATATTTTTTTTACTGCAGAAAAATTCAAAATAAATAAAAAGGGAAATTAAAACCATAATCTTCATCCGAAGATAAATACTCTTAATACTTCAATATATATCCTCCCACATAATTTCCTTGCTTCTTTAGCACATTTTCCTGTCATCTATAATCCCCCTTCTCATCCATCCTTCACAGGGGAACAGTGACGTTCCAATTTCAAATACAATTCCGTAATTTTCCTGCTTAAAATTCCTGTGTGTGTCCAACATTGCCTTCAGGATTAAAGTTCAGAATCGCTAGAACAGCATCAATCACTGCTGGCTTTGCCTCTGCCTTCATTTCCAGCCATTTCCTCCATGACATCCTGGGCTCCAACCATCTCCATTTTCCTGCTTTCTCTGTACATAAGACTCTCTTCTCTATATACTGGGGTCTCTACTCAGTGCAACCCATACTGGCTTCCTTCATCTGGTTTATTACCATTCGCCCTGTTAGTAGTTCATCTAATCCTGCAGATGGTCTCAGTTAGTGTGAGCAGAGGATCCTGCTCTGTTCCTACCCTCCTCTCAGAATTCCCCAAGCATGCCTTTTAGAGACCTTACTTTCTGCATATTGTGATTGCCTTTTCTACCCCCACTATTGAAGGAAAACCCAATTCAGACGCATCTTCTGTATTAGCCGTTTACAATATGGTTTAAGACCATGCACTTTGGAATTAGAGGGATCTAGATTTTAATCCCAACTCTGTTATTTACCTCAAGGTAACCCTGCGAAAAGTAGCTTTTCTGCACCTCAATTTCTCCATCTGTAAAATGAAGCGATCCCCTATATCAAAGATTACCAGTACTAGTAAGTCCGTGATTCTAAACTGAGGGTGATGTTGCTCCCCAGGGGACATATGACAATTCTGGACACATTTCTGGCTGTTATGGCTGGAAAGTGAGCAAAGATGCTACAGGCATCTAGTGGGTAAAGGCCAGGGGTACTACTAAATATCCTACAATGCACGAGAAAACTCCCCACAATAAAGGGGACATCCGACTCTAAATGTCAGTAGTGCCATGGTTGAGAGAGACGAAAGGCAACGCGGGCACGCTTTCAGCATCATGCACGCCCATGTTAGCCCTGGGAAACGGTATGACTGTTAATATCAAGAGATCCACTTACTTCCAACCTCTTACAGAATTTCAATTTGTGCGACTTCCTGTATTACATTTCATAGTAGAAATTCAGCTCATTGTTTAGCAAGCATTCACTTCTTGCATCCTCCAAATTCATGGGAGAAATATGCTCCCTCACCCACTGGGGGCTTTGACCAATGGAATACAGACAGAAGCGACAGTGGGCCAGCTCGGAGCCTCATCTTTAAGAGGCGCTGCATGTTTTCACTTGCTTTCTTTCACTCCTGCCAACAGCCGAGAGAACAGATTTCTCCTGAGTGGTTATTTTTCCTTCATTGCAGCCCCAAAATGAGCACACAGGAAACAGATCTAAGCACATCCCCGCAAGCCAAAGCCTGGAACAGACCTGCTTGGACCCAACCCAGAGTTCGGAGTCAAGCCAAGCTAAACCAAGCCTAGGTCAGCCAAACCCTAACTGAGCTGAGCAAGAACTAAACACTATGGTTGTATGCCTCTGAGATTTTGTGGTTGCTTGTTAAACAGCAATAATTGCCTGATAAGCCATATGCTTTTTTATTCTTAGTTTTACACAATTTTTCCCACACTAAGAAAAGGAAGAAAACTTAACACCAAGACATCTTTATCATCAAAATGGAATCTCTCATAGAGGAACACACAATAACAACACTAACATCACCTCCTAAATGCTTTTTGTTGTTGTTGTTTATGTTCAAGCTTATAAACTTATATATAAAAGGATTTATTTCCACTGGGAAAGGATCCAAAAGGTGACCAAAATTTGGCTATTTACTAAGAAAATATTCAGAAACAGCACAAGAGCAGGATAGAATAAAACAGTGAAAGAAGATGTATATTAAGATCAACTTCTTGGGCACCTGGGTAGCTCTGTCAGTTAAGCGTCTGCCTTTGGCTCAGGTCATGATCTCAGGGTCCTGGGATCGAGTCCCACATTGGACTCTCTGCTCAGAAGGGAGTTGGCTTCTCCCTCTCCCTCTGTATGCTCCCTCTCTCTCGCTCTCGCTCTTGCTCTCTTTCAAATAAATAAATAAAAGCTTTAAAAAAAAAAATCAACTTCCCTGGAGGGAAAAAGTAAAGTAACTCAACTCAGAATATTTTAAGTTATGGTGATACTCTTTGATTGAACATGCATTTGCTCTATGTCCTGTTGCTTTGGTTCTTGATTCTTTGTTTTTTATGTGTTAGGAATTAAGAACATTAACCAGAGGATCAATACATAATCCTTCCTATGGCTTTTTGTAGCGGTGTCCCCCCTAGTGTTCCTTTTTAAGATTTTATTTATTTATTTGACAGAGAGAAAGCACATGCGCACACACAAGTGGGAGGAGGGGCAGAGGGAGAGGAAGAGAGGGAATCCCAAGCAGACTCCCTGAAGAGCGCAGAGCATGAGGCAGGGCTCAATCTCGACCCAAGAGCTCATGACCTGAGCCAAAATCACCAGTGCAATGCTTAACCGACTGAGCCATCCAGGTGCCACCCCCCCCATAGTGTTGTAATAGTGAAAAACACCTTGTCAATCAGTTTATACTGTCTTTAGTTCCTACTACAGTGTTATCAAAATTTTTCTTATTTACTAAGAAAATTAGCAACTATATCTGTGGGATCCTCTGAAAACTGTGGCCCCACTAATAAAACAACTCTTAGCAATCATTCTTTCTCATCAAAATATTAAGGTTATTAGAAATGACCATCCGAATTGGCTATGGACAAATTTTGCTTGTAAGTTGGAAACTAGGGCATTTTCTTTCTTATGCTATTTCCATTGTTTACATGAGCATAATCATATGTACCAGACTCTCAAAGGTAGATGTGGAGAGAAACTGAGAAATTGATAGATTACAGCTCAACTATTAAGGAAGATTTACTCATATAATGACATGCAAAAATCTGTATCTCCTATCTTTACATAAGTAGAAGAGAGTGAAAAATTGCAAAATTGCATGTTACTATTCTAGTTTTTTCTTCAAATAGCTATTGATAAACCAAGTTAATAGTTTAGTTAATATCCTGTACAGACAAGAAATTGATCTGAGTTCAAGGATGTGATGAATTTTGGTACTTTATTCTTTCAAGATCTTCTAAATGTACACATTGACCAAGGACTCTTGCCAAGAAGAAGACAGATTTATAAAGTATAAGATATGCAAACTATCTCCATCACAAATGACTTATTATATAAATTTTTCTGTTGAGCAATCTAATTCAGTTTTACTGAAAAATCACAATGGCATTTACAGTACTACATAAGCAAAACTTTCACATGCCTGTTCTCCCCACAGCCCACCCTGGGCATCTCAACTTCCAACTTCCCCAACTGCATTTCATTTTAATATAAACAACATGATTTTTGGAATGAGAAAAAACTGCAATATTCTTTCATGCAGAGTGAAGATCCAGTTAACAAGCAATAATTAATCATAACAGCTTGCTTCAAACTACATTCTTGTCAAGAAATGCAGAGTCTATAAAATTGATAGCCTAGAGTGTTCTAGGGAAAAAAAAAAAAAAAAAACAACACTATTTCTCCACGGTATCCTTGCTCAACTAACACTGCTAAAAGATGAAGCATCTTCGCCTAAAAGGAGAGAAATGGCTGTCATAAACAGGTTCCTTACTACTCCTGAAGCATAAATAAAATTTTGAACTGCCTGTTTAAGCTCCTTTTCTTTGCTAGTAATATTCTGTTTTGAAGCTTTGTTGATGGATGCCAAACTCTAAATATCACCTGTGAAGGAGATAAAACTCAAGTTTACAGTGAGGTATATGACTGTGTCATGGCTAAGAAGATTTGGTATGACAATTTTACAGCAGCCAGAAAAAAAATATATTCTTGCTTAATATCAAACATATGGAAATAAAAAGAAATATACCAACCAAATTGCAATTAAATTGAAAAAGAAAGTGAACACTGCACTGTACCCCTTCTGGGAAGCATTCCTCAACCAGCCCTGTTTATGTTTCTTCTTCTAATAAAGCTAATCCTTCCACTGTCTGATCCATACTTCTATTGCTGTGTTGACCCCTCTCTACTGGGATTATTCATCATCTTCCTTGTTAGAATATGAGAGTCATGGAGGAGGGACCTATGTCTCAGTGCTCCCTGGACTTTCAGCACCTCGTGGATTCTCAGGTCCAGAAAAATATTAAATGTATGTTCATTCAATTGAATTCAACAGTGAAATTATATCCATCATTCTCCCAACTCTTCATGATCAACTCTGATGAGATCTATCACCAAGGTACAAAGCCAACCTGCACAAAACTTCTTCTATTCTGTTAAAAGCAGCAAAACTCAGATTCTTCTCCTCATTAAGGAGTGATGTTTTTTAACACAGCTCCAAATATTTTAAAAGTATTACCAGATTCTAGAAAAAGCCACTTAAAATTTGAATTATTTTGAGGGGCGCCTGGCCTGGGTGGCTCAGTTGTTGGGCGTCTGCCTTCAGCTCAGGTCATGATCCCGGGGTCCTGGGATCGACCCCCGCATAGGGCTCCCTGCTCGGCGGGAAGTCTGCTTCTCCCTCTCCCACTCCCCCTGCTTGTGTTCCCTCTCTCGCTGTGTCTCTCTCTGTCAAATAAATGAATAAAATCTTAAAAAAAAAATTAAAAAAATAAAAAAAATTTAAAAAGTAAAATAAAATTTGAATTATTTTGAATATTTTCTTTCATATATTAAAGGTGATGGAAGAATAAAATCCAGAACTGTAAAGAACACCTCCAAGCAAATTCTACGCTTAATAGACAGAAATAGTTGAGATAATGGTGGGGAGGGAAATACAGAAAGTTTAAGCAGTATAGGGGCACCTGGGTGGTTCAGTCGGTTAAGAGTCTGCCTTTGGCTTGGGTCATGATCCCAGGGTCCTAGGATCGAGTCCCGCATCAGGCTCCCTGCTCAGTGCGGAGCCTGCTTCTCCCTCTGCCTGCTGCTCCCCATGCTTGTGCTCACTCTCTCTCTCTGGCATATAAATAAATAAAATCTTAAAAAAAAAAAAAAGTATGGATAATATGTAAAATGGGCAACTTTCCCACCAGATAATTTTTAAAGGGTAATTTTAATTCTTTATTATTTGACCTGTATATACTTTTGTGGTAATAATTTATGTGTGCATATCTAATAATAAAATTTTACCTAGTATTTAGTGGATTAATTGTAGTTTACTAATAAAATTAGGATGACAAATGATCAGTGTTCAATAGATGATGGTAGTGATGGTGGTGGTAGGAGTAATCAAACAGTATTAATATATAGTATTATTAATCCTACAAACATTTAGTAAGTTCAGTATTCCTATGGTTATCAGCACTTTCATCAATATTTTCAGATACCAGTTTGATTCAACAAGACAAAAATAATGATGTATATATAAATAGCCTTACTATAAAATAATACATGAATTGACAATGACAAGGAATAAAATTTTCAAAAATTAGGTCCCAAATAAGACTTTTCTCTCTACATAATTTGCCAAGTAACTGGAAATGCTCTTAGTAACATCAACCTAGAAAGATACATTGCATTGGCAAAATCTCACTGATAATTGAGAACTTACTCTGTATCAGTCACTCTTTTAGAACCCTGTAGATGTATTTTCTTATTTAGTCCTCATAATAACTCTCTTAGGTTAGTATAGCTGTTATCCTCCCTTTTACAGATGAGGAAACTAAGATGCAGAGACTTTAGGTAAATTGTTTAAAGTCGCAAAACAAGAGTTAGAGCTAAACCCATGATATGATCCCAGAGAGCATGGCCTTAAAGTCTAAAAGGCAAAATAAAAGATAAATCACCATCCCACCCATCTAAAGATGACCCTGACCCTGAAAATCGACAATAAAAAGTCATGTTACTTGAACATTTACCATAGATTAGACACTGTGCCAAGAAAGTGATATACACATGTGTCTCAATCCCCTCAGGCTGCTGTAACAGAAGACCACAGACTAGGTGGCTGATAAACAGCAGAAATTTATTTCTCACAGTGCTAGAGTCTGAGAAGTCCAAGATCAAGGTATGGGTAGATTAGGCATTTGGTGAGGACTCACTTCCTAGTTCATAGGTGGCCATCTTCATGCTGCATCCTCACATGGCAGAGGGATGAGAGAGCTCTCGGGGGGGGGGGGGGGGGCTCTTTTATTATTTATTTATTTATTTATTTATTTATTTTTAAGATTCTATTTATTTGAGAGACAGACACAGCAAGAGAGGGAACAAAAGCAGAGGGAGTGGGAAAGGGAGAAGCAGGCTTCCCACCGAGCAAGGAGCCCAGTGCGGGGCTCGATCCCAGGACCCTGGGATCATGACCTGAGCCGAAGGCAGACGCTTAAGGACTGAGCCACCCAGGCGCCCTGGGGGGGGGGGGCGTGGGGGGGGCTCTTTTATAAGGGCATGAATTCCATTCATCAGGGCTCCATCCTCAGTATCTAATCACTTCCCATAGGCCCACTTCTTAATACCATCACATTGGGGATTAGGTTTCAACATACGAATTTCCAATTTCCGGGGGAAACAAATATTCAGTCTACAGCAACATGGTTACAAATATGAGATATACCTCCTGTTCTTAAGAAAGTAATGATAATTGAAGGAACAGGGAATTCTGGGAGCAGGACCTGCTGGTGGAGAGAAGATGTTGTGAAATGAATAAGAACTAATTTTGAGTAGATATAACAGAGATTATAGCAGACATTTAAAGCTATGAATATTAGATAGCTCTTTAAGCAGCAAAAAACTGCAAAGCACTGAAGAATTTTAAATTGGAAAATGATACATGAATATTATAATTTAAAATCTTAATCTGTTCGGTTTCTTGGGATCAGGAGATGATAAAAACTAAAGTTGTTAGTCCAGTCAAGAGGTTGTTGCAGTAATAAAAGTGTCTAGAGAAAGAGGAAGAAAAGAGTAAATGAGAAAAAACGTTCATCTTTAACTGACATGTAGAAGATACACAAGAGACTTAAGTCACTGATGGCACTGAAATTGAGCCTAAGACCCAGGTAAAAAAAAAATGGTGATACCATGCACAAAGATGGGGAAGTTACAATGAAAACTTGTTTTTGAGAAAAGAATGAGAAATTTGCATTCAAACATAACATTTAATGTGTTAGCAGGATATCCAGGTAGGAATATATGTATCAGGCATCTGAGAGAGGGGTACATTAAGAATGAAATAGTAAAAGAAACAAAAACAGGAAGAAGAAAGATAAGAGAGTCAGGAAGAAATGATCTCAAAGTCAGGATGAGGGGTCAAAACAAGGTACCAGACACAAAGGTGATGTCGGGACAGTTCTGAAGATAAAGATGAGAATATCAAGCTGCACATGGAATGAATAACTACTATTTATTTTTCCCTAAGAGGGCTCTTCATCAAACCGTGAGCAGCATGGGAAAATGAAATGCCTTGCATTACCATCTGATATCATCTCTCTTAACTTCTAGACATGTTCTGAAAAAGTATACCCCAGTAAGACGGCAACACGGTTAAATAAACCAGAGTGAACTCAATTAATGTTCCTCAGCTCTACACCAAAGGTCCATTAATCTGTTTCACAGTAAGGATTAAATGTATTAAATGCATGAAAAGACTATATTTAAAGCTGAAATTCTAATCAATACTCAGAGAAACATTATCTCCAAACGAAAAAACAGCAGGTGGTTCATGAGCATCAGGAAAAGAGGCAACTCAAAACAACAGTAAACATAAAGCTGGAATATTAAATGCAAAACGAGGTCCTGCCCCAAGGGGATGAGTGCTATATAATTTTCTTGTGCACAACACCCAAACATAGTCCAAATGTAAACTCTCACACTACACTCCATAACCAGCGCCTTTCATTAAAAGGTAATCTATAAGTATCGCCATACTCCCGTTCTTGTTTTGTTTTGTTTTTAACATAAGGTCATAGTTATCAGTGCCTCATGGGAGTGATCAAAATTGGATGTGCAGACTTCTACAGTACGTTGACGATCACTTACAATAAAATCAGAATGAGAAAGGGAAATTGTCTAAGAGGACCATTGAGCCAGGTAATAGATTCAGTCTAATATATCCACACAGCAGGAACCAAATTAAAATGTAGATGGAATTCTAATATAGTCCAACTGGAAAGACTTGCTCTAGTTTCTCACAGAAGCTTGTTTTGTTGTTTACAAACAGCTAATCTTGAAGACGCAAAATTGGTTATATTAATTATTTTAGACACTTTTACATGTATAAACATGTAAGTTAAAATAGCATCAAGATCATAGTGTTTGGGATAGCAAACGGCAAAACACACATAAGTTAGAACCATTCTCTTACCTAATTCAAGATCAGGTCATAAAATAATATTTGCATAATTCAGAATAACACAGATGATTTCAGTGGATCACAAATCATGTACTTAAATCCAATATGCCGTCTAATGGCATCTAATTTTTTCCTGGGAACAATACAGCATGTAATCTATTACCTTCCATCTTCCTTCTCCTGCCCAATTCTTTTCCCCATTTCCTTTCCCAGCTGAGCTGCAATATTGCTCTCAGGCTCAGCCCCATCTGTATGGAATGGAAGATTTCCGTAGTAATGAGCACTTTTTTATAACTTCTAAGGGACTGTTTGACAGAAATGGAGGGATCTCATAGATAGGCCTTGCAGAGAGCTGGCTGAAAGAAATTATTGAGCTGCTTCAGTAAAAAAGAAAATAAAAAAGAGAAAAGGAATGAAGGAATGAAAGAAAAAAGAGTGGAATGAAAGAAAGAAGGAAAGAAAAGAAAGAAAGAAAGAAAAAGAAAGAAAGAAAGAAAGAAAGAAAGAAAGAAAGAAAGAAAGAAAGAAAAGCGTGATTAAGGGTCACTAAAAGACAACATTTACAATGCCATGATCAACCTAGTCTATTTTCAGTCATTCTTATCACTGCAACTTAATCAGAAAACAAGTGAAAAGATGAACATAAAGGTACACTTCCAAATCAAGGGGTTTTATTCATTTTTTTTGAAAGATGAATTGATTTTTTTTTATAATTAAGGTACAAAACCCTGAGTGCAGTAAATTAGAAGAGGGTGACATTATTATTTAAACTTCTGAACAGTAAAGAATACCCATATGACAACCTTTGAAATCTGAATGAAATTTTCAGGTAGAGAATTTGCCACTTGAAGCAAATCTGTAAAATTGATCATGATTCTAGCCATGGAATTTAGAGATTAGTAGAGATTTTATTGGCTACATTTTCTAATTAAAATATAGTAATAAAATTAGAAATAAATAAGAATCTGACCGAGCATTTCTTAGAAATTCTGAAACATATTTGCGTTGGTTTCCTGGTGCTGCTGTAACAAACTACCACAAAATGGGTGGAAGTGACATGAAATTTATCGTCTCACAGTCTGAAGACCAGAAGTCTGAGATCAACATGTCAGCAGGTTTGGTTCCTTCTTTGGACTGAGAGGTAGAATTTTCCATGCATCTCCTCTAGCTTGTGGTAGGCTCGGGCATTCCCTGGTCTTTAAATGCTCTTCTCCTCTGTATGTGTCTATCTCTTTGTCCAAATCTGCCTTTTTTGAAGGAAATCAGTCATATAGGATTAGGGCCCACACTAATGACCTCACTTGAACTTGATTACCTCCATAAAGACTTTTCAAATAAAGTCATATTTGAGCTTAGGATTCCAACATATGTTTTTGAGAGAGCACAATTCACATTCTTGTGAACATCAACGTTCTTTAGAGTTGGTTAAATTTTCATACAAAATATGGTCTGCCTTCCCTGTGGGAACATTAGCAAGCATGATGTCTTGATATCACCTTGGCAGATGAAATGTGAGTGGAAGCAACGTGCACCCTTCCCAAGCAGACACATTTAGAGCTGAGACCCTGTTTCCCTCGACCACTAGCGCTACATCATCTCAGATAGGGCTGCTCCTTCAGCCTGGGCCAGAAAAAGCCATCACCAACACATAAAGGACGTGTAGCCTCTATGGATATGGGCCACGGATATCTGGGGGTCACTGAAACCACAATTAATCTAGCCAATCCTAAGCAAAAACTGCCCAGATAACCCCAAAAAAGAGAATAAAAAATAAAATTTCAGACTCTCTAAAAAAAGTGAAAAGAAGACTTCATAGTAAAATCTATGCAATAAAGCAAACCTATTATCAAGGGAAAATTTATTCCCTAAAATAATTTTATTACCAAAAGAGAAAACTTAAAAATTTTTTTTTAAAAATTATCTTAAGAAACCAGAAACATATGAAATTTTTAAAAAGTCACAAGAGAGAATTTAAAAAGATTACAACAGACCTTATTAAAAACAAAAAGATAAAGGGTAACTATATCTAAAAGAATGTTCTTGGAAAAAAAATAGCATAAACATGGACAAAACCCTGATTATGACAGAGATGATGAGACAAAGAGGAAACTAAAGAAAAGAGAAAGTGGGAGAGAAATGAGAGCATAAGAGGAAGGAAAGGATAAGAAAAGAAAGTAGGAAAAGAGAAGCAAAACTAGGAATGAGAGAAGACACAACAGATTGATGGAAAATTAAAACAACTGGAAGGGATGACACATCCTCAGGTTGACTTCCCACCACTTCCTACCTACCACACTTGGCTGTGACCTTAGGCGAGACTCGTGGGCCCTTTAGCTCAGACTCTTGTTTCCTCTCTCAGGACAGGAATCCCTGACCCTTATTCTTGATGTGAAGCCGCTGTTTTCAGGACTGTTTCCCCAGCCTCCTTCCCCAGCAATCCAATCAGATGTCTTTTCTACATGAGATCTTAACCTAACTCCATCATAGCACACTGAAAGGTCATCATTTGTCTATTTTCCACAATAGATTTTAAGCTGTTGGAAAGCAGTCATAATTTTCAATCCTATCTATTCTATGGGTCTATCCCTCCTGCCAATACTATACTCTCAATTACTGTAACTATGTAGTAAGCTTCATCATCAATTCACTAACATGGTAAATCTCTCCCTTTATTTAGGTTGTTTGATTTCTTTCAACAGCATTTTCAGCATACAGACCCTATACATTTTGGGGTAGATTTAAACCTAGATAATTAAATTTTCTTTCACTTTTTTTCC
The DNA here is from genome assembly GCF_964656455.1 of Halichoerus grypus. NCBI lineage: Eukaryota > Metazoa > Chordata > Mammalia > Carnivora > Phocidae > Halichoerus > Halichoerus grypus. The sequence continues at coordinate 18,420,463 of NC_135715.1, forward strand.
TAGCTATTCTTCACATCCCCCACATCTCTTAATATTTATGCAGCTGGATGGTAAGTTATACAATTATATACCCTTAAACAATCGTTCTAATGCGCTCAATGTAAACTCTGATTTGCATGTGTTCCAGTAAAACATATACAATTGTTTGGTACGTGTATTTTTAAGTTACATACATGAAATTGTGCTATATACCTCATTCTCTTCTTTCCTTTCTTCATTCTACCTTATGTTTTTAAAGTCTATCCGTGTCACCATGTATGTATCTAGTTGATTATTCTTACTGATGCATAATGCATTTTCCTAACCTTTCTCTCAATCACCCAGGTTGTCTCAATTCCCAGCTATTACAACAAACACTTTAATTAGCATGCTTCTACGTGTCCCTAAACAGTCTCTAAAAAATTTTCCAATATATACAAACCATTAGAAGAATCAGAAAGAAGAGAGAGAGAGAAAGAACATATATCTTAAATAACTATTGTCAAGTTGCTTTCCAGAATAGCTGTACCAGTGTAGATTAGCAATTGTTAAATATATCCTTAATTTGCCTTCAAAGTATATGATCTCATTAAAATAACAAATATACTAAATATATTGAGTAAGAGTTGCCAAATACATAGATAATTTAATTTAAACCTACTTTGAAGATTTGCAATAAAAACAAATTAAGCAGCTGGCCTAGATCATCCTAAAGTGTTGCCCTGGGACTACAGCTAGAAAGTAAGCATGTTAAACACAGATTTTTAAAATTAGAACATAAACATATCATGTATTGTTCCTTCTTGAACCAGTGGACACCTCTGCCCCACTCCTCTGACCCTTTTCCCAAACCGTACTTTCCAGAGGCTGTAAGTGCCCATCTTTCTCCAGACTGTCTTTCCTCATGTAGAGAGGAAACCCTCTAAGATGCCTTGTAGGTAGGTAGGTAGGTAGGTAGGTAGACAGATAGATAGATAGATAGATAGATAGATAGATAGATAGATAAATAAATAAATAAATAAATAATAACATTTCACATTTTCAGGAGAGAAAATGCAAGTACCAGACAGTTACATAATTTTATGGAACAGTGATTAGCAACATTTAAACCAAAATAAAATTTATCTTAATGAACAGAGGCCTTTAAAGTAGTTCAATTAGATCATAGATTAAGTTTTTATCATATTCTACTAACCACAAAACCTTTCACATCGCTCTTCAGGCTATGCATTTATTTAATAATTTTCCCATGCTGTCGTGAAAGGACCAATTTGAAGTTAGTGGTTCTATGTAATAACTCACAAATACATAATCTAAAGGCTTGACTGTGTTAACATATGCCAATCCACCTGGCTGGCTCAGTCGACAAAGCAGCAGAGCATGCTACTCTTGATCTCGGGGTTGTAAATTCAAGCCTCACACTGGGTATAGAAGATTACTTAAAAAAAATAAAATCTTAAAAAAAAAAAATAAAGGATATGCCAACATAAACTACAAACATCCCTGAAGGTGACCAAAGTGACCAGAATGAATCAGTGATATCAAAAATTGAAAGCCTTTCGTATGTGAAGACAGTCTCATTTGGAGGACACTATAAAGATTAAGGATTTTGTGGGGTGCCTGGGTGGCTCAGTCGTTGAGCGTCTGCCTTCGGCTCAGGTCATGATCCCAGGGTTCTGGGATCGAGCCCCGCATCGGGCTCCCTGCTCCGCGGGAAGCCTGCTTCTCCCTCTCCCGCTCCCCCTGCTTGTGTTCCCTCTCTTGCTGTGTCTCTCTCTGTCAAATAAATAAAATCTAAAAAAAAAAAAAAAAGATTAAGGCTTTCGTTAAGCCATTGAATAATTTGCCATGGATTCTGTCCCTTTGCACCACTCTTTTAGTAAAATCTTAGATTTCTGTGCTCATACCAGTTTCTACTACAGTGAGAGTCAAAACATTACAATTTAATACCATTTAATGAAATTGGAAAATTCATTTGACTACCAGCTGAGCAGCAGGAAAGCCTGCTTTAAGATGTACTATTATTATTCACCAAATAATTGTTCTCATTGCTTGCCTTTACCAACAGAGAGAGCATGTTTGGCCATAACCACCAGCCCTTGCAACATGACTCTTGGCAACCCCATCACGTGTAGGAATCCGAAGAGTGATCCAGGAGTTTGGATCACAAGGCCCTTCTGCTGCCTGGTCCAGTACAGCACTTCCCATAATGTGACAACTAACTTTACGCCACCCCCCATCACACTCATCCAGAAACACCATTAGATAATTTTTACCCTGAAATGTTTTGCTGCTCATCAAACATTGGGAAATATACCATGAATAAAGGAAGAAGGAATAGCTAACATACACTGAGTGCTTATTATGTACCAGCCGCCATGATAGCTACTTTACAGGGATTGCCTCAATCAATCCCCAATAACTGCAGCCTAGAAGCCAAGAAATTGAGGCCCCACCAGCAAATCTTAAGATAGGATTCAAACCTAGCCCGTCCGAATTTAAAACCTTGTTTTGAAACCCAAGCATATTGCCTGCCCAATCACAACAAATGTTTTCCCACAACCAATGTTTGTTTCATTATGTAGGATCTTCAATTTATTCCTACTTAAAGAAAAAAAAAAATGAGTATGTTTCCTAAATTAACACTCAAGTCAACTTTATACCCTGAGGGGATAGAGGCAAACAAATAGTACAAGATAACAATAACCTTTAAGGTGCAAAAGTTCAATTATCTTTGTTTATACAAAAGTTAGCCCACAGGCAGAACTACCCTGGAATAAAAGGAACACAGCATAGCTATCCAACAATTACCCTTTATTTACTATTATGACTCTCTGGATCTTGAGATGCCATTTCAAGCCCTTTGCCTTCTTCATAAAAGCTATAGCATATATATTCCATTTATTGCTAGATATATTTTATGCTAAAAGCATGGAGATATGCATGGATAATTTCCCATCATGAACAGCTACATTGAGAAATGGCTATAAAATTTAAGTCCCCTATTGGTGTGAGGAAAGGAAGGTATCTTATTTTCTATTATATTTTACCACTTTACCAATTAAATATTATGGATGATGGTTTAATATTTTCATCTTAATCTTCTCTTCACCCAAGGCTATAGAAAAAAACCTCACTATTAAAAAGCTTTTATATTTCTAATAAACTATGTTTCGTAATTTACAATGAATTATCACACTTTAAAAATTTTAAATTTGGAAATAATTCCAATTACATGAACTGCAAGCATTTCTAATTAAATAAGAAATGATATAAGAAGATTATTGAAATGATTGATAACTATTGATAGTGTTTGGTAAATGGAACTTAGTTCATTTTTGAACCATATAAAAATGGTAAATGGCAATGATGCTATTCAAGTTATGAGAATTACCACCAAGACTTCAAAATTGAGTCCTAAGAGCCTTAAATTCATCACAGAACCTTATTTGCTAATGGGTTATTGACTAATAAAGAACTTTAGTTTCAATTTTATGTAACCGGTATCTTTTATAATTAAAATAAGCTTAAGATAAATTTCTCATATACGAACTCGTGATTTTGACCATAATTACTATTATGCAACTTTATTAAGCATTGTCTTATTACGTGCTTTCTCCTGTCAATGCTCAAAGCTCATTTACCAAATTCAAGCAACTCATTTTTATTTATTTGTGTGTTATTTCTTTATAATGCCCTTCACTTTTAAATTATGCTAAATATTGATAATATGTTCTGTTATGTACAATCGTGAGTTATCCTATGAAAATTAATGTTATTTTCATACTTACACATACGGTATTACAGAAACACCATCCCTACCACTTCATAGAGCCAGATCACAGGAAGCAGCTGGAAATGCCCTGGGTCTTCCAGACCATTGCTATTTTAACCCTGTGTCACAGACCAGCCTTCTCCAATATGCTTATGGCACAAATTGCGGTGATGGTTTCACAGATGCAGACTTACCTCCAAACTCATCAAGCTGTATACATTAAACATGTACAGCTTTTTGTGTCCATCATACCTCCATCAAGTGATTTTAAAAACAAAACAGAAAGATTAGCCTCCATCAGATAATCAATGAAATGTCCTGCCATGTCCACCAAAGTCCCTCTTCCACTGAGAATTTTAGAAACAGATGACAGTTTCTCTCACTCCAACTCTCCCAGCAGACTCAGAGATTCCAAAGTCCCAGTGGAAAGCATCCTACTGCCTCAGCATCTTTAACTCGCCTCCGTGACGCACCAGGCGCACACCCCACCGACACACCCTTGGTGCAGTTTACTGCAGTCAACCCCATCCTGGCCTCAGTCCCTTTCCCACCATGCCCAGGGCCCCGTGATGAGCACACACTACCCAGAATCTGACCATTTCTCACCACCTGCACGGCCACCACCGGGTCTAAGTCGCCACAATGCCTCTTCTGGATTATTTTAACAACCTCTTCACTGGCTTCCTAGGTGCACCCTCGCCCCTCTACAAGGTGGGTGTATGTGCCCCTGGGCAACTAGAGAGAATAACTTTTCAAATCAAGCCACACAGATGGCAAAGACTTCCGTTTCAGAATAAAAGCCCTACATGATCAGCACCCGTGGCCTCTATGACAGGCTTTCCAACCACTCCCCCAGCCCCCCAAAGCCATAATGGCCTTGTTGCTATTCCTCTGACATTTGAGCCCCATTCCTATCTTCGGGTTACTCCCTCTTGCTAGAAAGCTTTTATCTCAGACATCCACATATCCAACCACTTCACTTTCGTCAAACCTTTGCTCCGACATCAACTTTCCTGACGATCCAGTTTAAGACTGCAATCTTCCAGTACTGTTCCTCCCCAGCCCTCTGCTCTATGCTACATTTTCCCAAAGCATTTAATTCATCCTAACGTATTTATACCTGTATTATATTTATTTTCTACTTGCCCTGGCTGAAATGCACACTGTGAGGATAGGGATTTTTGTTTCATTCCCTGAAGTACACCAAGCAATTAAAACAACGCTGGCAAGTGGAGGTGGCCCCATGAGTGTCTGCAGGACGGATCAATGAACCCCCTATGACCTGTGCTCAACCACGGATCCCCACCACTCATGCCCTTTCCGGAGGCAAAATCTAGACAGGGCTAGAAACGAAAACAGCGGTACCGTCATGCAAACTGGCTTCACTATTAATTAGTTGTCTCCACTGTCAGCCCTCTAAGGGGACTTCAGCTCATTTCCTTTCCCATTCCCTCCTTCAGAGCTGCTCCACCACCCGCACACTCCCCACTCTAGCTTGTGCCATCCCCACAGCTGCAGCAGAGCTCACTGACCCTGAGCACTTTGCCACTGAGGGTGATCATCCCTCCAAAATTGGGGCTCTAACAATAGGGCAGAGGGAGAACAATTACATCTCAATATAGTTGAGAAAAGGATTTTTTAGGAGCACCTGGGTAGCTCAGTTGGTTAAGCGTCTGCCTTCAGTTCCGGTCATGATCTTGGGGTCCTGGGATCGAGCCCCATGTTGGGCTCTGCGCTCAGCAGGGAGTCAGCTCCTCCCTCTCCCTCTGCCCCTACCCCCCACCCCCGCTCGTTCTCTCTCTGTCTCTCTCAAATAAATAAAATCTTTTTTTTTTTTTGTACCTAAAAACAAAACCTCTTAAATACATACAAAACACTAACAACAGGGTATATAACGTCGAAGTGTGTGTACAGTTCCATGGGACATAATCATAAGGGAAAATAACACAAAAAGTAAAGATGTGTTTGCAAAAAGACATTCAAATGCCCTAATCAGGGAACCACGCATTTTGAAAACAAGATACTGTTTCATACCTATCAGTTCAGCAAATCTTCCAAAATTCTGACAATACTAATTATTGGGAAGGAAGTAGAACAACAAAGCACAGCAACCGCCCGCGGGAGCTTAAACGGGTTCAGCTCCTTAGAAGAGCAATTCCGCAATACGCCGTGAAGCTGGCAATGCGCATGCTCAGTAAGCCCCAGTCCCGAGCCTCCGATGAACCCCAGGGGAACACGCGCACACAGAGACTTGAAGAAGTATGATCACTAAAGCTTCGAAGTACAAAAATATTGTGGAAATTATTGAGATGGCCACCAAAAGGAGAATGCACAAATGTCCTAGAAATGTACCTATAAAGAGAAATTTTATAAATCACTTTACATGGACGAATAAGAGATAGGGAAAGGGACAGACAAATTTCAAAAACATCGCTAGTTGTAACTTCCTACGTGTCCTGTCCTTTACTCAACACAGAGGTAGCTTTTAAGAATCATCCCTTGCGATCCCTTATGCAAAAGTAAGATTGAAATAATACGAAGATAACAAAATGATAAAGAATCTGATGAAATGTTAATTTATCTTCAAGAAAATAAATGTGCAGTTCTCACATTGAAAAGATTTAACTGAAAATGTGTTTAATATAAAATCAAGAAAGAATTGTTTCACCTACTATGAGCAGGTTACTGTGCTTTCTAGGTGAGATCACCATGGCAATGGTGATATTATCATAACCTATTGTCAGTCAGAATTAAAAGAACTGAAAGTTTACTTCTTAAAGTGTAAAAATTAAATTTTGCAGAGTAAACCTGATCTTAAGTCTATACTTCATATTATTTCCACTATCGATAATGCTGCATGCCAAGCAAGCTTTATTTCCAGCTGAAGAGTAATTTAAGCTCTTGCAACTTTTATCTAGAATACAGGAAAATTACCCATTTTCAGAATTAAGAGCAGCCTGCTGACACAGATTGAAAAGAAACAATTTTTTTTTTAACATTTCAGAGATAAAGGACAGTTGGATAAAGACCAATTGCATCAATAGCTGCTGTCTGAGATAACACGCTAAACCACACACCGCCTAAAACTGAAGGGGGAAAATTGTGCAATCACGTTCCTGATGCCTTGACAGAGACACCATCACGTGCACCTTGCTAGTTCATAAAAGCAATAACCAGATGTTGGCATATGAGAAGTCTGAAGGAATCCATAAAAATAAACAGACTGAAGGTCTGGACACTTACGACCCAAGCACCCGAGAGCACGGGCACCTAGTAGGTGCTCCACAGCGAGAATAAATCATCGAGAGAGGAATACATGAGAGAAAGGAATGAGAAAGGGAGGGACTCTGTCATTTTTACTTCAGAACCATCTTCCTGCTGAGTACTGTTCATTCCTTCATTTATTCATGCAGTTCAGTTCATTATATTTACTAGGCATTAGAGATGGAGAAAACCAAGCCTCCTCCACATTGCCAGCCTACGGCTACTCGTTCTCTTACACTTGAACTCTCGATCAGGTAATTCTCAGTGTCAAAAACAGTATTCTTCCTTTATCCTTCCACATAAGGCTCTTCCAAGGAATAATTTTAAGTATTATCCAGCTTTGTCAAAGCATAGCTGAAATGAATAAAATAAGATTCATGGACTTCATGCTTAATAACATTTATATAAATCTCTCTACTCTCCTATACATTAATATATATTCCACTATTCACTATATCTTTGTGCCTTTGACTATAGATGTAGGTGCCTTCGACTTCACATTAGGTTTACAGTAGCTACACACTAACACACTTCCCAGGAGCTAACATCTGTTAGTGTGAGGAAGAAAATCCATTAGTTACATTCTCATTCTGAATTCACCTACTTTTTAAAATAAGATATTTAATTTTGAACATATTCCTATATTTCATTAAAAATAGGAATGTATTTTTTATTAAATTCCTAAATCTCACATCTCAACCCACGAGGACAAGCTTGCCAATCTTTCAAGTACTTACAATGGAGAAATGAAAATTTAATCAGCCAAGAGAATGAAATCATAAATAAAAATGTTAAGTCTTTCCTGTTCCACCATTTAGCACTCTGTCTTTTGTAATAATGCACACTTTTTAAATGCCATATATAATACTGGAAACCTCCAGAAGAAAGACTTAGTATCTACCATATATTTTAGAAATACATAAGCTACTGTAAGATAAGAGAAATAGGCAAAAGTGCATCTCAAAGGAAAGATGTAGTTTTTTAACCTTACCTTCCCAACGTTCAACAAAACACAAGTTTCCATAGTGTTCTCCCAAATACTCCTTCTTTTTTCTATTTTTTCCTTCCTTTTAATTTTTGAAAGTGATGCTGAAAATTTTGTTTAGTAGTTTTCTATTAAAAAAAAAAATAAACTGCAGCATCTTATTTGAATGGAGATTAAAAAACTGAAAAATTTGAAAACTGCATGAGTTGCTTTTTTACAATAGATGACATATTTTCTGTCAACTTCCTCTATTTCTTCATGAGTCACACCATACTTTAGCGTATAAATAAATAAAACATTATGAAGGATATTTCCAAAATATTTTTAAAGCCAGCAACCCCACACTCAGAGTAAAAGAGCTGAAGGGAAGCAAACTCTTTTGCATTATTTCAGGCTACTCTGCTTTATTCATGAGCATTATAAAGCCCCAAAAATAAAGAACAGTTATTGTCTGCACTGTGACAAAGCCAACATTCCTCTTTGCAAACAGCACCACGTATTTATGAACAGCAACAGACACAGAGATATCAGTTTGTTCCTTTTAGCTTATAAAATGCTCCATCCTGTATGAATGACTACACTTAGGATATAGTGAAGCCCCAGGTCATAATTACGGACGCTTCCAAAAACAAATTTTTGCTTTGTTGTTTGTTGATTTCCTTAAAAATCTGATTGAGACAAACACAAATAAATTCCATAAAAGAAAAATAGAAGAGTTGTCCCAATAGGCTGATTCCAACTCTACTGGTATGTACCTTCCAGGGCTAACTTCCAGAGCTGAATGTGGACTGTATACGGCATAACCTTCTGTCTTCTAGCACCAGTTGCCAGCACCGTTTCCTCCCTCCCTTTAACAATTTCTTCATCTCACAGTAATGTGCCTGCCCACTAAATCCACAGACCCAAGTGATCGTTCCCACCAGCCACATCCAAGGGATTGCTTCAAAAACAGGCTTCCACAGGATTCTATAAAAGCCATGAGAGAAGGAACCATACTACATCTAGACTGCCAACCAGTCCAAAGTCTTCTATAACCCAGAATACCAGTTAAAAAAAAAAAAAAACAAAAAAAAAAAACAGGTTAATACTGTTGGAGCAGAGGATATAAATGAACTATTTAAAAGTCAAAATATCAAAACATAGCAAAATCTACTTACAACATTTGAGAAGTGAATTGATTTCCCCATTAAATTTCTCTCAAGCAGACAGTTTCCCAGTAAAATGTGTTGGCTTCTTTCTTCTTAGAAAAATAAAGACTGAATTGTTTTCAGATATTCTGATGGCACAAAAACTAGATGGTAGGCATTTTACTTATTGATAAAGGTGCCTGCTCAATTATGGTACAGTAAATGTGATTTCTCAAATTGCTTTCAGCATATGTATTTAAGCTTGTTTTTATGGACATAAGCCTAAAGCTACTTACTCTATTTATTAAATTAAAAGCAGGTAAATAAGAGAATGTGTTCCAGTAAAGTTAGCCTTTAGGCAAATTTCTTCTAAATTTATCTTGCCTTCTCCGGATTCTTAAATAAAGCTTGACATTTCACAAAGGCAGAAAACAACAATTTATAACAAGTCATATTTAAGAAAGTTCCTACCATTTTCATTTTTTATGATTAATATTTAAGTAAACAGCAAAACTCAACCTATTGAATACAACACAATGTATTAAAGAGAAAAAATTTTAATGTATATAAAATTACCTGACACTCTGGTAGATAGAGACAATGCCATGTATTTCTATTACTTAGTTGTCACCAAACTTTTAACAATATCACCAAAATTTTTCAGCAGCCTGAACCCATCTTAAAAATCTAAATAATTCAGGTTTTGTATTTTCCCAATCATTTGAACTTAATGTATTCTCTCTCTCTAATATATATATATATACATATATTTTTTTTCCTAAGTAGGCTCCACAGCCACCATGGGGCTTGAATTCATGACCCTGAGATCAAGAGTTGCATGCTCTACCAACTGAGCCAGGCAGGCATTCCATAATGTACTCTATCTCTCTATCTTGATCAATTTATCCAGCAAAGTGTGAAAGGTTACCGTATCTTTTGAAGGCAGAAGAAAATGTTCCACGAACATTCACTGAATGCCCAAAAATTAGCAACTGATGGCACTTTCTTTCACTTCTATAGTTAACACTGCTATCCAAAAATTTTTATTTGTTTATAGTTTGATTTTATTTTATCTTTGGTCATGATCTTCTTTGGCCAAATATTCTTACTTGAAGGGATTTAGTTTTGACATTAAAAGTTGAGAAATCATAATGAAGCTTTCCTACTCAAAAATCTTTAATGACTCTCAAACTCAAGATGATGCTTTAAGTCTCCTTCCATGTGAGTCCAGCTCACCTTTTCAAGCATATGAGTCTCCACCACACTCCCCATTCCTGTTCTGGTCAAACTGGTTTATTCACTGTCCCTTTATCACTACAATGTATTATCCATATTGTGCATGTTGTCATTTTCATGAGACAAAATCATTATATCACTCTGTGTGTGTAGTTAAAGTCTTCTGGTTCTGGTTCAGCCAGTTGAAATAACAAATTTTTGCTTAAAAAGCATATCAATATGTTTTCCTCCAACAATTTCACATGAATATATCCCATAACAGAAATAAGGTTGTTTCTAAGACATCCAAAAAAAAATCACTAAAATAATAACATCTTAAAATCTGATAAGTCAGTTTCCACACACACAAAAAAAATCATCAATTCATCATGAACTACATTTCATCTCAACTTAAATTTTATCCTGATTTATTGTACTTATTTTATTTAATGAGCATAGTTTTAAAAATTAATCAGCTTTGTGCTTTAGTTATGCATGTAAACAAAGCACAAATTATTTAAATAGATGGACATTAATATACTTAAGAAAAAGGAATACTAACAAGTTATATTTTGCTTTGAACAAAAGCAATAAATTTGTGAAAAGTAGTGTAATCTAGATATTTTCATTCTAATCATATACAGAAAAGCTAATGCTTTATAAAAGGAAAAATAAATTAAGCTATTTTATTGTAGTAATAAGGAATTTTATAGAGATGATGACTAAAATAAGAAAAAGATCATCTATTTTCCAATGTGCCTTGTAATTTTATAACCCATTAATTTTATTTCTGAACATACTGTTTGAATTAAGGTTGAGTTCTGGTCTTAGCTGACCCTTAAATATCTAATTAATATATCCTATTTTACTGTTTATCAGACTTGTCTGCACTTTGATATATTACACTGGTGTTCTTATGAAAACCACATGAGGTAGCAGGGGGAAAAATTCGACAAATATTTCTTCAAATCATATTTTTACAAACAAATCTATAACTATCCAGTTAAAAGCAATGAGATTTTATTTTATGGAATACTTCACTAAAATCTAGTAATTATGCCATCCATGTTGAAGTAAAACTGTAGGTCAGAATACTGTGGGCCCTGGAAGGACCCTAGAAGGGCATATATTTCCAAGGACCATTTCACTAACGTAACAGTTTCCCCAGTCCAACTCAATATTTATGCCCAAGGATGACCTCGGAAACAAGTTCTGAGGGTTAGAAGAAGCTAAAACTTCACTTTATACCAGAATAATGGTATGCAAAGACAAGTAAACCCAGCCAATTTTCCCAGTATAATAATAAGAGGAAAACTGCCTAACAAGGCTTCTCCTTACTTTCAGAAATCAAGATACATTTACCTTGAAAAGCCGCAGCATTTCGCGATATTAGAAACTTCAGTGTCGAGCTGGATGTTTGAAGCACTTGCTGCATATCTTGGCGAGCTGCAATCTGGTATCTCTCCTCCATCTTCCTGGTGCAACATGTAGGTTTTTTGGATATGCAAACCTGAAGATCGGGTCCTGGAACAGATACAGTATTTTTTAGAATAATTACCTATTCATTTAACAAACATTACATGTTACATGTCAGGCATTAATAATCAGTACTGCATATAAGGGGCTCACGTTCTATGTGGGAAACTGATTTACCAGAGCAATTGCTATTTAAAAACATATATATATAAAAATATATATATGTATTGTCCATTAACACAACCATGAAACAAAATATTCTAAACCATTAACTCTTTGCTCAACTATTTTCTTAACATATTGATCAAATATTAAGTATGCCCACTCAATTAACTAATTACTATTAACAACAACTAGACATATAATAGAAAACAAACTATTATATAAGTACAGCGCTAAATCAGGAAATTTTTATTTTTGCTTATTTTGTTAATTCAGTGAAAAGTATTTGATCTACATATGTTTTACAGAAGTATATGGCTAAAACAATTATTTTTCCTGAGGGGAAAATAATCAAATTTTGTACATCAAATAAAGATGAAGATGCTTCACCTGATTTCTTAGCTCCCCATAATGCTCGTGCTTCTTGTGGAATAAGTGATTATCAGCAATAACAATGTAATGGGGGATCTTGATCCCCATGGGCCAAACCCACCATCTGAAATTCTACTCATTCCCTAGCTTGCTAGAGACAATTCCTACCATTTAAAGTACTTTTTATTTTTTTTTTAAGATTTTATTTCTGGGGCGCCTGGATGGCTCAGTCGTTAAGTGTCTGCCTTCGGCTCAGGTCATGATCCCAGGGTCCTGGGATCGAGCCCCTCATCGGGCTCCCTGCTCCGCGGGAAGCCTGCTTCTCCCTCTCCCACTCCCCCTGCTTGTATTCCCTCTCTCGCTGTCTCTCTCGCTGTCAAATAAATAAACAAAATCTTTAAAAAAATTAAAGGTTTTATTTCTTTATTTCAGTGAGAGAGAGAGCGCATGAGCAGGAGGGGCAGAAGGAGAGGGAGAAGCAGGCTCCCTGCTGAGCAGGGAGCCCGACACAGGACTTGATCCCAGAACGCTGGGATCATGATCTGAGCCAAAGGCAGCCACTTAACCCACTGAGCCACCCAGGTGCCCCTTAAAAGTACTTTTTAGTTTTACAACTGTATTCAGAAAACTTCTGGGAAGATGCATATTAGATGAAAGGTGAAGTTATTATACATATGTTAATAGTTGTGGTTAGAAAAATGCTAATATGATTAACAACTCTCATCCTAGATAAGCTAAAACCTCATGTTATACCAGAATAATATACAAATACAAAAAAAGTAAACCCAACCAAGTTTACCAGTACAACAATAATGGGCAAATTACAGAACAAGATAGGGCAGGCACCTTTACACACAGCAGGTGTCCTAGAGAATGGAGAGGTAAAGGGGCGCAGCATGGATGGTGCTATGAAGGATAACACTGATGGGGCATCATGGTATGAGCCCCAGGGCATCCCAAGGCCACTCAGGTTTTATGTAAAGCTCAGGATAATTTTATTTACATGTCCTAATAGAATACATTATTTCCTTATTTTAGGGTAGGAAAAATGTGGCCTTACTGATATCTGGGGAGTATCACAGCATCCAGGTTAGCTCTTCACTGATCAAGAGAAGATCAGCAAATACAAAATATTCACGTGTGCGCGCGCACACACACACACACACACACACTGTCAAATTCCCCCCTTGTCACGCAGAGTCGACCGCAGGCCTTGAATTCCAAAAGTTGGTTCTGGGTAAGTTCAAAACATGTGAAATCAGTCTGAATTTCCTGCCAACACAAGACACCAAAATTTCTAATGGTTTTGGTTTTGGTTTGTTTAAGTTAGACAAGTAACAAATGACAGCATTTGAGCATTTCACAAAGGTGAAGAGGTATAAAATATTTATGTGTGTCACAGCAGGTAATATTTTGGCAATTGTTTTTCATTTATCTTGCCTAAATTATACAAAAGCAAATTCCACTTCAAATAGTAAAGCTGAGTGAAAGAAAACAAAGCTATCTCCTCAGCTTTATTCCTAAGTGGAAGGAATGAGGAATTAAGCATTCAGAGAAGAACAATAATAGAGATTGGAGGAAAGAATCAATAAATAAACATTAATGTATATAACATATTTAGTATGCAAAGGACTGCTAAGGAATAAAAATAATAATAACAGTAACAACAATAGGGGCGCCTGGGTGGCTCAGTCAGTTAATGGCTGACTCTTGATTTTGGCTCAGGTCATGATCTCAGGGTAGTGAGATCTAGCCCCTTGGGGGGCTCCATGCTCAGTAGGGAGTCTGCTTGAGATTCTCTCCCTCCCTCTGCCCCTCCCCACCTCAAGTAAATAAATAAATCTTTTTTTAAAACCCAAAAACAACAATAATAGATTTTTGCAAATGTCTCTCCAGGATTTAAACACCTAACATGGTTTGCTAGACCACATTCCTAAACATAGCCTAGAAAGGCCCCCAGGTTGTGAACACTCGTTCCCTCCCACCCGCTCCAGCCTCATCTCAGGTAACACTGCCCATTGTACCCTTCCCTTCACACACTGGCCTCTTCAGTTCTTTATAGTCACCAAGTGCCCTCTTGCGTCAGAACCACTCTCCATGCTCATCTCTCTGAATGGGACACTCTCATCCTACATGTGCTCACCCACACATGTGGCAAACACACACCTTCTCTGAATTCATTCCCATCTATTTTTCTTTACATTTGAACTCGGTCTTCCCACAGGAACTTTCCTTAATCTCCCAGACAGCTCCTCTCCCTATTATATGCCCCTAAAGTGCCTCATGCCTCTCTATTGCATTTATTGTGGTCACAACATTATATTCCTTCATGTGATTGCTAATTAATTAGTCCCCTCATCTAACTGTAAAGCTCCAAGTGAAGGAATTTTGCTCATTTTTAAAAGATTTATTTATTTATTATAGAGACGGAGAGCATAAGCAGGGGAAGGGGCAAAGGGAAAGGGAGACAAGCACACTGCCCGCCGAACATGGAGCCCAATGTGGGGCTCAATCCCAGGACCCTGAGATCATGACCTGAGCCGAAACCAAGAGTTGGACACTTAACTGACTGAGACCCAGACGCCCCAATTTTTGCTCATTTTTATATCCCAGTTGACCAGTACCATGCCTAAAAAATCAGACACTCCATTTTTATCCATCAAACCAATAGTTGAGGATCCATTGTATATATACATTATCTCACTTAATCCTCACATTAACCTTATGGTGTAGGGACCATTACTATCACATTTTACATATGAGGAAATGGAGATAGAATGAAAACTGCCCACTGTCACATACCTATGCACTACAAAATGGCGGAGCTGGTGTTTGAAAATTGGCAGTGATTCCCAAACTGTCTTCTTCACCATCACTCTACTGAGAAGAAAGCTGGAGTCTTAAATCTATAAATAGTTCATCTACAAAAATAACTGGCCATTTTTGATTCTTGTTTGGATTCTTCTTCTTCTTGAAAGAAGTCATCTGTTTGGTCAGTTGCAAGAAACTAAATTTTTGGTTAGGAACCATCCGAGGAGTTTTACTCAAAAACAAAATAGGCTAAAATATAACATTATAGAGGTGCCATTTGCACTTTCACCCAATTTTAAATGGTGGGAAGTACAATTAGAAAGTTACTACAAGGGGTACCTGGGAGACTCAGTTGGTTAAGCACCTGCTTTCCACTCAGGTCATGATCTCAGGGTCCTGGGATCAAGCTCCACGTCCAGCTCCTTGCTCAGTCCTCTCCCTCTGCCCCTCCCCACCACTCATGTTCTCTCTCTCTCCCTCTCTATCTCAAATAAATCAATAAAATTTTAAAAATAAACACTTAAAAAAAAAAGAAAGGTACTACAAGTTCCCTTGGCTGCTATCTTAAACATAATGTGGGAGAGAACCTATCACGTCTCACAGCTGAGTAAGCATGGACAGCAATGTAGACCACTCAGGAGCAAATACATCCCTCGAGTTGATGAGGATCTACATGGATTAATCCCAACTTTCATTTAGAATCTTGGACATTGATAATGACAACGTAACACTAAACTCCAAACCAAATCAGGACCGTAAATTCAAAGATCTAGTTATGTTTAATTGGCACAATATGTTCATCAGTATTCAGAGTTGGGGTAGCAGTGGAGGGAAAGAGTCCACAAGACACTGTTCTCTGGCTTCCTACTGTATCAGTCCAAAAGACAGACAAGATGAACCAAACGCCCTCAGGGAAAGGACCATATCTTACATTTTGCTCACAGTATAAGCACAAAGGACATAATAAGCTGCTTGTTGATAAAACACCCAACATGGGAGGCTACAGTTCCCCCATCGTAAACAGAACAAGCATCCTAAGAAAGCAAAGCCAGATGGATCCCAAACAGACACCATATAGGTAACAAGACTTATTTTTAAAATATTTCAAAGTCTGGCTTCAAAGAACATGGCATGACTAAGGATGCTATGAAACAGCAAGAGGACATGACCCAGGCTCAGAGGCAGTAATTCTGTTTCTGAACAAAAAAATCAAGCTTTTCGAGAATTCAATTACTAAAAACGAATGAAATTAAAAATAAAACAGCAGGCTTCTCATTGAAGGGACCTTCAACCAGAATTTTGGGGGCTTTTCCTCTTCTCTCATCCAGAAGTGGCAGTATTGGTGAATATGTCTTCTTTTCTGTTCTCCAGCCTGAGAAACTGTTACAGCCATCTCCCTGCTTATGTACAATTTTTTTTAAATGTGTTAAAATAGTAGCACTGGGAGGCATTCTGGAAAGATGGCAGCCCGTGAAGGCATGGTTTTCACTATCTCCAAATCCCCACATGAACCAGATGAAACAACTAGAAAATAAATCCAAGAAATGTAACAAAACTAGATGACAGAGTATTCCCACAGTTTCAAAATATAAACAAGGTGGAGGGAAACTAACAACAGCCATAGATTTTCACTGTATCACATTCTGGACAGCAGGTAGAAGAATGAAGCAGTGGGATAATGTCTGAAGAAACTGAGTACAGGAGAACCCCCAAAATAGCCAACAGAATTCACAGGAAAGGACAGAGGGCCAATTTGAGAATAGCAGCTGAAATAGGAAGAATTAGCCCTCTTGATTATTGGGTGTGTGCAAAGGACCCACGATAGAAGGGAGAGAATGGTCTGGAGCAATCCGGACCTCTGTGAACTCTCAAAACATATGGAGCAGGCTCTTTTCCAGGACAAAACTCCACACAGAAGAGAAACTTCTGGAAGTGGGATCAAAATTCAACAGAATAGGGATCCAAGAAACATAAAGAAGGTCTAGATCAATGTGAGAAGGGAAATAAAGCCAAGAAATTTCAGAAAATAAGCATCTATATTTTTAAGTGCTACACAGAAACAGAAGTCATTTTGTAAAGTTAGGAAAGCTTTCCTGAAGCCTGTCTCAATCTAAATGTCCAAAAAAATACTTCATATAAAATGAACAATAAAAAATACTGAAGTCAAATCTCACACAGAGTTATCATAATAAAAAAGACAATAATGAACAGAATAATATCCCCACAGACAAAGAAAGCATTCTAGAAAGATACACACCTAAAAAAAAAAAAAACAAAGATAATGAAAGAATAACGCAAATTAGAATCAGAACACCTCAGCTATGAGGCGACCATACTCAGGAAAGAAATAAAGATGAAAGAAAAAATTCGGAGATGAAAACTAAAACAGAGCGAAACAGGATCCAGTCACACAAAGGTAATGCCTGAGGAAAGGAAAAGATAAAAAAAAAAAAAAAAGAAATTTTGAAAAATCAAAAAATGAAAGGATTTAAAAGACAGTAACAATAAATATTGCTGGTAACATTAGCTGTGGAAGAAGAAAACAGGAAAAATACTAAAACTGTATTTTATGTTATGCTACAACTGTTTGTGGTATGATATGAGATAAGACAAATAATTACAGAGTATTCAAATTCTGTTCTCTAATTCTATCCTGTATCTTTGAAAATCAGGATTGTTTAGTGTGGAAGAAAGGATATAGAGACATGAAGAAGTAAAGTAGAATTCTGTAATCTTGAATTTGAATTGAAGAATCAATATGAAATTATGAAAAATTTTACCTTCAAAAATACGTATTTCCTAGCTTCACTGAAAAGGCCTAGAAACAATGACCAACTGAGTGGCAAAGGGCATCCCTTGTGCCCAGATTATCGTCTTGCAGTATCATTTCTCTCAAGAAGAAATGAGTGCTTCCTAAAGAAATGCCTCATTCTAGGTCTGGGGCAGGAAATACAGAAGATGACAAACTAGCTAAAGCATCTTGTCTACCAGATAGCAAAGAAGCTATCAAATAACTAGCCGGGTCTCAGGAAAAGGATTCAGGAGCTATGTTAGCCTGCTAGGGTTGTCATAAAATACCACAGACTGGTCAGTTAACAACAGAAATTTATTTTCTCGTGGCTCTGGACACTGGAAGTCCAAAATCACAGTGCTGGCAAGCTAGGTATCTCTTGAGAACTATCTCCTTGTCTTGCAGATAGCCATCTTCTCTCTGTGTCTTTCCATGGCCTTTTCTTAGCACATGTGTACTCTTGGTATCTTTTCTCTCTTCATATAAGGACACCAGTCATATTGGAGTAGGACCCATCCTCATAACTGTATTTAACCTTCCCTCCTTCCTTAAAGGCCCCATCTCTAAATAGAGCCATATTGGGTGGTAGGGCTTCAACTTAGGAATTCGGGGGTGGGGGTGGCAAGGGGGAGACACAATTTAGTCTAACACAGCAGTCAATTTCAAGCGATCTCTACTGGCTAAACATGGGACAATCTGAGCTTCAATAACAATGACTGTTAATGAGTTGCAACTAGTCAAATACACTTAAATCCAAGGCTTTTCTATTTCTGTGCTTTATTTTATAATAAAGAAGAGTTTTAAAATAGAATGGCTAGTTGATAGTATACATTCTCCTTTTGTTTCAAACATTTACTCTCCCCTAGTCAACTTACAGGATTTCTGTACTTGTAGCACAAACCAGCTTTATTGATGGTTGAGGGAGAAAAGAGCCCTTGGTACCAAGACACTGAGATCAAGATATATTTCAGGATCACCGGAGTAGATGTTACATGTCATAAAATACCAAATGCTCACCAGACGAAAAGAGGACCTTGGAATTAAGAGTAGGAAGGTTAGACTGGTAAACTTGCTCCTCCTACCTTTTCTGAGATTATCTTCTTGCCATAAATTCTGAAAGTGATAGGAGTTTGTAAAATGTTATGTGGTGAAACGGTTCTGACTGAGTCAAATGTTTTCCTTCACCTAGCTGGAATGAAAAATACTGAGGTCCATGAATCCAGCAAGAATCATGACAATGGCATTGGGTCTGCTGGGAACTGGCGGGTATCCGTTCCCCCTTCTGGAATTTCCTTGTCAGTTTCACCTATCCCTCACTCACACACATGCCATTCAAATGACATCGACAGGCATACACACGTATATACGTATATACAGTGATGAGTCTAGATTGGTTAAAACATAGCATCCTATCCTGTCGGCACAGTGATTGAGTCAGAAATAGGCAGCCAGTCACAAGAAAGAAATGCAAGAAGATATTTGCTGGGGCCTCCAGGAAAGCAAAGCTTTCTCTGTCCTGCTGGAACTGAATTTAATGATGCAAGGATGCAGGGCCTGCGGGTGCCACAGCACTCGACAGCTCAGAGTGAAGCCTGGATCTACCTCAGCCTCTTCTGTCACCTGCCGCAGAAAGAGACCTGGCCACTACGACAGCACTAATAGTACCCGGGTTGCAGCAGCCTAACCATGCCACTCTCTGTTGTGCTTTATTCCAGAACTTCAAAAGGACTTGATATTAAGTGGAGGGTCGAACAGCACCCACTCAGTGCCCTCTCCAGTGTCCTGCCCTGAAGTGGTAATAAACTTTTATGTCCAAGAAACAGGAAGAAGGGTCCCACCGTCAGTATGACGGTGCCACCAACAGAGCGCAACCATTAACTCTGGACAAAATGCAACGTTCGATGACCTGAAAGCTCCAGGGAGTGAATGAAAGAGGAAAGATTCTGGAACGGAGTCACCATTTAGAAGAAGGGAAAAGCCATAGGGTTCGTTTCCCATCTCTGTGGCTTTTAGTCTGAGGGCAGCCCATCTATAAAGTGACTAAATTCCAATTTTAAAAAACTCAATCTTTTTAGGACCGAAGCACTAGATGATAGAAATCCAGGCAATCACAGTGGCTGGAAAGTGAGCAAGGAACACCAGCCAAGAGAGGGCCAGAGAGACGGAACCCCAACTGCTGTATGTACAGTCTGCCCAAATCTCTGGCTAAGCCCTAAACCGCACCTCACATGGCCAGGGCCGACTCCAAGTTGTCCCGCTATGGGCAAGCTAAGGAAAACGGACTCGATTAGAACTGCAGTAGCTTCCCAAGAGGCACAATTGACAGTTTGAGTCCAACCAGAGTTAATTCTCTCCCAAGACAAACATAGTAACACTCTTTGGAGGAATATAATAGAATCCAGAGACACCAATAACGTAACATTCACAGTGTCCGGGGGGGGGCAATTTAAAATAACTGGACATATGAAGCATCTGTATAATGTGACCCATTTTTAAGAGATAAGACGATAATTCAGATCAACACGAGATGATCCAGATGTTAGAATAAACAGGGAAGGGCTCTAAAGAGCTATTACAACTCTGTTCAACGAAGTCAAAGGAACATGTGCTCTGAAAATTTAGAGTAAGATACCTCAGGAGGGAAAAAGAAACTACGAAGAAAAACAAAATGGAAATTTGGTAACTGAAAAATTTAATATGTGGAATAAAAACTTTACTGGATGGGCTTGACAGCTAAATAGAAATGATAGAGGAAAGACTCAGAGAACTTTAGGAGAGACCAGTACAAAGTATCCAATCTAAAGAAGAGAGAAAAACTGAAAATACATACAGACCGACAGATATAAAGAGTGCCTCAGAGAGCTGTGGGAGAATATCAGAAAAATCTAACCTATAAGACTGGAGTTCCAGAAGGCAAAAAGAGAGAAAATACGGCAGATAACACACTCCATGAAATAATAACTGTAAATTTCCCAAATCTGGTAAGAACCACGAATCAGCAGATTTTAAAAGCTCATTGAACCCCAAGCACAATAAATACGAAGAAAATCATGCCTAAGCACATTATAGTCAAACTACTGAAAACCAAAGATAAAAAGAAAAAAAAAGAAGCCCTGTATGTGAACCAAGGGGAGAAAGACAGGAGATAAGGTAGGTTCACACACGCCTCCTAGGTCACACTTAGGAGGGATTTTCACAATGAAGAAAGGAAGCAGGGGAGTAACATGATTTGATTTGTTCTCACAAGTACACCTAATTGCTATTTTGAGAATCAGTATTTCTGTATTGCAAATGAGACTTAAGGTTTGGGTAAAAGCGATGAGAAGTGGTTGGATTAGACATCCACTGAAGGTGGAAGATAACTTGGATGTCTTGGATGGGATTTGGCAGGTAAGAAAGAAACAGGAATTAAAGACGGCCCTAAGATTTCAGCCGGAGAAACTGGATGCATAATGGTACCGGGAACAGAAAAGGAGAATGTGCAGAAAGCACAAGGAGGAGCGGCTGTGCAAGGAGCCTCGGAAAGAGATCCAGATTGAAGCTGTGAATGTGGGAGTTTGAAACACAAAATAGTACTAAATACTGAGAGTTTCAATGAGACCATGTAGGGGAAGAGTTTAGTTTATTAAATTTAGAGGGTTTCTCACCCTTAGGCCAGACAATTATTTTTTTGGTTTGGGGGTTTTTTGTTTTGGATTTGGGTTTTTTGTTTTGTTTTGTTTTGGGGTTTTTTGTTTTGGGTTTGGGTTTTTTGTTTTGTTTTTTTGTGGGAGAGCTGTCCTAGATGTGGTAGGGTATTTTAGCAGCAGTCTTGAACTCTACCCCCCGGATGCCAGTAGCAACCCCTCCGCCTTGCGTCTCCAGACATTGCTCAATGTTCCCCCTGGGCATACGCAATTGCCGCTGGGTGAGAAGCACTGGCCAAAGACAAAGCTTATCGATAGGAATTGGAGCGGAGGAGAAGCTCTTCAAAAGGACCTGAGAAAGAGCCTTCGATGAGGCAGAAGGACAAAAGCAGGGGAGGGGGACGGAAGGAAAAGATGATGAAGACCTGCTTTCAAGAAGGGAGAGATCTGTTCTGCTGGGGAAAGGAGCCGCATTCAAGAAAGCCTGTACTTTTCTAAGATTGTAATCATCTGGGTTACCATTTTGGTTGTTTTCTTGACTCTAACTAGATTATGACTACATGAACAGTCACACTGCATTTGAGATATTATTAACAATAAGAAATAATTACAAGGTCATTTCAACTCAGTGAAAGCTGTTCTGCTACAACTTGCTGAACAGGGTAGTGTCCACTCCTTTCTAACTTCTGCCAACCGTGACCGGAAGGGGTCCCTAACAGTCCCTGATATTGCCCTGCATCCTGGTGCTTACCTGAACATTTGCTTTTGTGCATTTAATTGATTCTATTTAATTTATTTTTTTCTCCTGAGATGGCAAGCTCCAACTAAGGACCACCTTTGCCTTGTTTCCCAGTGTGTTGTACGCAACCAGCACAGTGTCTGGAGCGAAAGATCTTCAACCGAGCATTCGTCTCCTCCCTTTTCTCCTTATTAGCACATAAATATTTTGTAAGAAAACTAAGAAGATACTTTCATGGCTTAAAATTAATGAGACAGTTTTTTTTAAAGATATATTAATTTGAGGAGAGAGCATGCACGCAAATGGGGAAGGGGAAGAGGGAGAGAGAGAATCTCAAGCCAACTCCCCACTGAACGCAGAGCCCCACGTGGGGCTTGATCTCACAACCCTGAGATCATGACCTGAGCCAAAACCAAGAGTCAGACACTTAATGGGCTGAGCCACGCAGGCTCAGAGATAGTTTTAAATATAGATCTAGGATAAACATATCACTGAGGACATTCAAAACTGGTTCAATAAACCTTTTAAAATAGTATTAGTGATTATTGTACATTTTACAAATATTGCTCATAATAATGTATTGCTGGAAGTTAGAGATTCATCCACTTTTATGAAATACAGGCATTGTCCTATAAAAGTATATACTGATATTATTCATTAAAATAAAAAATTTTTTTCAGAAGAGTATTAAGTGTTTCAGCTATAATGAGTTCTTTTGGTTCTGGATTCAATAAAAAATAAGTAACATTTGGCAACCTACAAATTTAGACAAATAGGATCAACATAATATCCACAGGTAGAACAGTAATGCTATGTCTCATGCATATAAATGGCATCATTGATCCTTCAACAGGTAATATACTCAGAGTTGTCTTTCCAGCCATGGTTGATCAACATTTATACAAAATCACATACTTAAATCTTTACTTTTATAACCAATAACAAGCATTTCTAATATGAATGTATATATTCTATGTCTATAAAGCAGAGAAAGTTATGCTAAACAGAATGCTTTCTCAAACTTACAGTCATGAATTAGGAGACAATGCTCTACAACATGTTAACCAGCTCAGGAGACAAAAGGCCTACATATTTTAGATAGATAGATAGATAGATAGATAGATAGATAGATAGATGTAGATATACATATATCTATGTATACACGTATATCTATATATATCAATATATAGATATATGTAGCCTGCTACCTGAGTGTGAAAAAAAAATGAATTGCAATCTCATCCCCTCAGTTTCTTTTACTTTTTTTTAAGTTTTATTTATTTATTTGACAGAAAGATAGAGCCAGGGAGTACAAGCTGGGGGAATGGCAGAGGGCCAAGGAGAAGCAGGCTCCCTGCATGCGGGGCTAGATCCCCAGGGGCCAAACCCACCATCCGAAATTCTACTCATTACCTAGCTTGCTAGAGACAATTCCTACCATTTAAAGTACTTTTTTTTTTTTTTAAGATTTTATTTCTTTATTTCAGTGAGAGAGAGAGAGAGCATTAGCAGGAGGAGGGGCAGAAGGAGAGGCAGAGAGAGAAGCAGGCTCCCCGCTGAGCAGGGAGCCCTGCGTGGGACTCGATTCCAGGACCCTGGGATCATGACCTGAGCCAAAGGCAGACACTTAACCAACTGAGCCACTCAGGTGCCCCTCATCCCCTCAGTTTTAAAAGAGCCCCCAAGTTATTCTATTGCTCTTTCACTAACTCTCCTAAAAAAAGACCACCTGCACTATTTCTCTGAAGGAAACCAGGCCCATGCATTAGAGCTCCTCCAAGCTAGGCTGAAGCTGAGATTCTGAACTACCTGACCAAACAATAAAGCATTATTTATCTATTTGTAACCACTGATGGATATGGGCTAAAAACCTTGCTGGTGGTGGGGCTAGGGGTAGGGAAGGAGAAGAAATTCCCATTCATAAACAGAGCTCAGGCCAAAATGACTTCTCAGGGTACGATTCCTGTGGGATCAGCCCACCTCATAATAACTTTGCTTTCCTCTGAGAACTGCTCTATCAATACCTCCATGAGAGAGGCCCCTGACAGCACACGTGTGTCATGGGACATCACATGTGATTAGAGTTTGTTCCACTAAATGTGAATATGTGATGCAAACAGAACCAACTAGATTGTTGCATCTGAGAATGTAGAATTGGAACACAGAAAAAGTCGAGTCTGTTCACATCAGAGCTGTTTTATATATAACTTAGGAGTGAAGTGTCCTGGAGACAAAAGGCAGAATGTACAAAGTAGAGAAATGAAGGAAAAGTGTCAGGGCTCTCTATAGATCATGCTTTATTTAGTCCTTTTCTGGGGCCCAACGATTACCTATAACTTGAGGGTTTGTAAGATACATCTAAAGGCTTCTAATAAATTATTTTTGTATTAAACAAACCAAATTAGATTGTGTTTCTTGTAACCAAAGTGCCTCAGCTCATACTCTAACGAAGGGGGTACCAAGAAAGGATGGTTTGATCAATAAGTTATATAGAAGGGCCTTGGGAATACTGATTACATGACCAAAGAAAAGCCCAGCCAACTCAGCCAGCCTTAGAAATTGTGGGTGAACAGGCAGAGTGGTTTTGGGTACAGAATGGTGACTGGCACTCAAAACTCACAAAAAATCACCAGGGCTTTTTTGTGTGCCTAGAAATAAATAATGTACTAAAAATCAACTCTATTACTTCACATTTCACCAGCTCTGCTATGGGAGCTCCCACTACCAGCACGTTTGTTTAACACACACACTAAAAGGAACTGTGTCACCCAGATGTCTGTGAATAAAAATAAACAAAAATCCATCTCAAACGGGCAAAAATCCACAAGGGATTTAATTGGTACAAAAGACTGAAAGTATAAAGTAAATTTTAAGCAACCTTTGGCATTGCTGCTTAAACAGTTTCACAGAAGACTTGTTTCCTCTCTGTCTCGCCACTCTGTCTTCCATAGGTTTTGCTCCATCCTCATTTGCCCCATAGTGAGCACCCCCGAGAACTTTAGCCTCAAGTAAAAAAAAAAAAAAAAAAAAAAATGTCTGCTGTGATTCAGTCCACACCACTCAGGAGAAGAGAAAATATAACTTCAAGTAGTCCTTCTAGAAGAAAGAAAAAGCTTCTCTCTCTCAAAAGTCCAAGCAAACTTCACATTTTATGGGCTCTGGCTGGCTTAAGTGTCCATATCCAAACACTCTTTATGGCCAAACATGAATTACGTCGATTGGTTTAAGATCATCAGAAATTGGGGGCGCCAGGGTGGCGCAGCCGCTTAAGGACCCAACTCTTGGTTTCAGCTCAGGTCGTGATCTCAGGGTCATGAGACTGAGCCCCACGTCGGGCTCTGCACTCAACTCGGAGTCTGCTTAAGATTCTTTCTCCCTCGTCCTCTGCCCCTCCCCCCAGCTCTCTCTCAATCTCTCTCCCTCTCTCTAAAATAAAATAAATATATCTTTAAAAAAAAGGATAATCAGAATTTCAAGATTGGGTCAATCCTACTCAAACTGCATGTCTGAGATGTGGGTAGTCTGGTTTCAAAAAAAAAAAACAAATCTAGGGTACAGTCATGGTGACCAAAAAATGGCACATGACCCCTACAGGAGCAACTGACTTCTCATTCCACACAGGAGCGCCAACTCCTATAGCACCGCTCAAGTCCAAACTACTATGGATACACAAAACATGTCTTGGGGTCTTTTGGAGATACTGACTGGGGATGGGAAAAAAACAATCAGGGATAGAGTTTCTACATTGTCAGGTAGATGCTTCTTAGTACTGAAATATGGGCTTATTTGTCCGTGCAATAGCACTTATTCCCTCAAAATGGTACAACCAGAAGATCTGAGGTGTGCAGCTCATCTCGTTTCGTATCTGTCTTCTACTGGGTGTTCTAAAGTAGTAAGACGGTAGGAGAATGTGAGAGCTCAGGGTATGTAGCAACATCTTCTTAGGAAGGCAAAATAATCAAGTCATGAAACGGCTGGTTAGATTTTAGGAGTTAACAGGGAAGAAGCCCATTATAGAAAGGAGATGTCTCATGACCTGTATACTAGTTAATAGAAGATATATAATTATACAAAGAGCTCCTCCATATGTAGAAGGACAGGTAGAAAGGAGGCCCAAGAAACTCTTTAGAGCAGAAGTGAGCAACTCTTTCTGTAAAGTGCCAGATAGTAAATATATACATTCAACTTTAAGGAGAGACAGTCTCTGTTGTAATAATTCACACCTGCTCCGTCAACAATGCACAAATGAATAGGAATGGCCAGATTTGGCCCGAGGGCTGTAGTTTGCCCCTGATTTAGAGAACTAAGAAGTGTAGAATAATACAGTGGCATGTTCTGAAGCTCAAGGAAGACCTTGTTCTTATATTCTAAGAGAATGACATGTAGAATAATAAAATTTCACTAGTAATAACAACAAAAACCCAGCTATCACATAAAAGGAATAGAGAGAGCCATGACATAGCTTCTGCTAAAATTCCAAATACTCAGAATCTCTTAATCTTAAGAGATTTGAAGATAGATTTACCTGACCACCTCCAGAGAGTGACGACCACCTGGCTGACCAGCAAGCCTCAGTGCACACAGAGTCCTGACCCATCGCGGGAGCTCCGAGGCCCGCTTAGCCCACTCCACCTCCTCACCCCACCCCACCACACAATGGTGGAACCCCGACTCCAGGCCACGGCTGGATTCTGGGCTGAAACCTACTACTAATGTTTGGAGACACTACCGGACTAAAACTCCTTTGCCTCATATCCTAGCTTTTCTTGGCCACTTCTTAGACTACAAAACCCTCTGGTATTCTGTCTGATAATTTCACCCTCACGGTGCTCACCTCCTCCAACAAGCTACACAACCCTTACCCTCTCTTCTGGACCCAGGTTGTCCCCTGTGTCCATCCCCTTCTCCAAAAGCTTCCTTGCATCCTCCTACCCCAACCACAATCTGGTTTTCCCCTGCAATCCCATCACACCCAAGAAGTTTATTCTCAAACCTGGCACAGATGAGGGTTCTCTCCTCCCTGCTCTCCGATGGGGATTTCAGTCAATTTCTTCTCTGATCTCTTCTACAAAACTTTCTCCTTTGAGACTTTCACTGATAGTTTCACCTTCTCCCCCCTGCTCATTGCTGTCTCCCTCCCCTCCTACAACCAGAAGTTCATTCCCATCCCTATCTCACATTCTCTTCAGATGTCCCCACGGTCCTGAGTCCCCAGGCTCCTGCGATGATTCTGAGTTGCTGCTTCTACAGAATTCTTGCCCCCGGCCTGCATTTCACCCCCCAAGACCAGCCCTTTCCCTCTCTCTGTCTCGCTCTCGCTCTCGCTCTCTCTCCTGTGCCAAACCATAATAACCCAATCCCATCAATTCCTTCCCCTTCATTTCTATTTCCCTAGTTCCTCACCACCACATAAATGCACACATACACAGAGAGGGAGAGAGCATTTGTGTGGTAGAAAGTACTAATGACTTAGGGAGTTTTCAGAGCAGAAGTACAGTGACTAAATACGCAGTATTAGACATTCTTATTCCTATATCCCTCAGCCATCCTGATGTGGGTTCTGCCTACTTCATCTTCCTGCTTTATAATCTTTCAACAAACTGAAATAGTTCCTCCATTTGTATTATGCAGAGAAGTTGAGTTCGGGGTGCTTCTATGTATGTCTCTGGCAGTTTTTAAAACAGGGCTCCAAAATTCTTTACCCCTCTCCCCATCAAGAGGTGAGATCTAGGTCCCCTCCACTTGAATCTGGATTCTGTGATTGCTTGACAAAAAAAAATATGACAGAAGTGCATCTGTGCTGGTTTCTAGGCCCCGAATTTAAGAAACTGGCATTTTCCGTGTCTTGTTTCTTGAGGCGCTTGCCCTTATAACCCAGTCATGCTGTGAGGACCCCCAAGGCACCCCATTTGTCGAGATCACCTGCAATGGCCATATGTAGATAGTTCAGAGCAATGCCCAGCTGAGGTCCCAACATTCAACTAGCATAACCACCAGACATGTGAGCGAGGTCACCTGCGGATGATTCCAGTCCCCAGTCCCATTGAGTCACCCACAGCTTTCTTTCAAGTCTCCCCAGGTAAGGTCCCAGGTATCATGGAGCAGAAACATGCCATACTCTACTTGAGTCCCTGACCCATAGAATCTGTGAGCACAGTGGGTTTACACCAGTGACTTTGGGGAGGCTTGTTACATGGCAATATAAGTTGATTCATGTGATATGGAGGCTGAGGAGTCCCACAGTCTGCTGCCTGCAAGCTGAAGACCAAGGAAAGCCGGTGGTGTAAATTTGAGTCAGAGCCCAAAGGCCTGGGAACCAGGAGTATCAAGGGTGTAGGTCCCAGACCAAGACCTGCTCAGGCAGTCAGGCTGAGCGAGAATCCAAACTTCCTCCACTTTATTGTTCTATCAGGGCCCTCAACAGGTCGGATGATGCCTACCCACACTTGCCAGTGGGGAGGAAGAGTTGGCATCCACTCTACTCTGATCCATCAGTTCAGATGCTAATCTCTTCTGGAAACACCGCACAGACACACCCACCAATGATGTTTAACCAGCTATCCAGGCATCCTGTCGTCCAGTCGAATTGATACATAAAATCAACCACCATACCTTCCCTAGCTTTTGACTCTCCATTCATTTCATTATTTCCTCTTGCTCCTTCAGTTTCACCTTCTGGCTTTCTCCCAGCTACTTTCTTATGGACAACACCACTCTCAGATTTAGGCAACAGTGTCCCTGTCCTGAGCCTCCAGCTGTACCCCTCCTAAGGCAGTGAGCCAGCCACATGTTCATCTGGATGGGCCCAATAGCTGTGACCGTGAAATCTGCCATTCAGACAGCCCTAAGTATACATTCATGTGCACGCCTGGAGCCTAATCTGTCTTCCCAAGGGCACACTTGACTATCAGTGTGGGCCTGGGCCTGAGGTATGGCCATGTGACTACATTCAGGCCAAAGGTATATAAATATAATCTCAGAGAAGCTCTTTAAAAATATTTATGATAGGCTTTCTCTCGTTCCCACTGTCCTTCTTTCCTACTGACAATTCCTAGACAAGCCTTAGGAGCCACCGATCTAGGATGGCAGCGCCACCCTGCAGCCCCGGGCTATTCAACTACAGAAAGTTACATTAAAAAATTAATCATCATCATCATCATCATCATCTTTATTTTTTGCATATATTGTGATCCCTGTTGCAGCATTTTAGCCTGTTGCCTAAAGAATGTAGTACCTCTAACCTTGTGCTGTTTCCTATCACCCTTTGTCCCATTGCCAGGGTGAACAATCCAACAAAATACAACAGTGCCATCCCAGTTTAAAATTCTTCTGCATGTCCCTGCTCCTCAAAACAGTGTTTCACAAAACACAAAGCAAAACAAAAAACCAAAGGTCTATAGATCTTCGCATTCAGATCGTTAATTAGAAGAAGGCAAATTGCTAAGGGACACTACAACTTCTGGTTTGCAGGCTAAAATTTGAGAGCCATTGACCTTTGCCTCATTTCCCACTTGGCTCCATCTCACACCATCAACTCCAGTCGCACTAAATTACTCGGAATCCTCTGAACACATAATGTTTTTCCATCATTTCCAAGCCTTTACACCATGTCTCTCCCTCGGGCTAGGGTGCCCTTGACCCCTCTCCTTCTCTATGCTTTCTACTAAAAACTTCCGCATCTTCCAATATTCAACTCACGCTTTTCTGAGGGTCCCTATTAGGATTAGCCAATCCCTACTTCGAACTCTATTCAACCCCTGCCCAATTCACTATCATATGATGTAAAATATTTTATCATAATATTATTCCATATCTTCTTCCTTCCTCTAAACTGTCAGCTTCTTGAGGACAAGTACCTTGTAACTTCTCCTTTATCCAGCAGCTAATTAGTGTTTGTCCAAGACAAACAAGAAAAAAAAAAAATGAAAGAAAAAAGAAGGTAATTCTGTTTTAGTCTATAAGTTGTCTTGAAGAGTAACTAAAATTTTTTTGATTAAAATAGATGCTCACAAATTAGGTAATCATTGAACGTACCATAGATAGGAATTTTCCTAAAACAAACTCAAAATTACTCAGGCACATAAAAAATGTCTTAAAAAGCTTTATGTTCAAGTAAGCATTTGTTTCTTCAGAACTACTTAAAATTTAGTATTAACAACAACAAAAAAAGTTCCTGAATTTTTTTAATTTAGAGAGAATAAAAGTGAGGGACAGGAAGTTCTTCCTAGTGGCTAAATAATGAAGCAGATGAACATCTAAATTTCACCCAGGAAATGGGGAAATTCTGGAGTAGCAGACACTACATCTGCAACATTACGAACCCAAAACTGAAATCCAGAGGAAGAAAATAGATAAATGGTATTTTGAAAATTGGTTACACTTCTCAGAGAAAAGTTGTGCTCTTATATTCAGATCCATTAAAATTAATCAAACGATGGATTAAAAACCCTAGCAAGTACCTGGTGTACCGCAGGCTATCAATAAATGGTATTTGCGTTTCTCTTCTCACGTAGCCATGATAACGAAACATCCCACTTAAGTGATAAATACATACTTCATTTTAAAATTGGCATTCTATTCAGATGACTGCTCTTGATTCAACTGAGACATCCTGTTTCTACCCACGGGCTCCATCCTTCCCCACATTCTCGTAACTGAATCATAGTCAAGGGTTCAATTAAGTCCCTAAAATCCATCCTGTAATCTGTTCAACATTTTTGATGCCTTTCCTTGTCTTGACTTACTCTCAGACCTGAATCCCAGGACCTAAATCATACTCCTAGTGTTTATTCCATTTCCAACAAAGGGGTCAATTCCTTCTCCCCAATGCTTATCAGATTGCAGCCCCCAACAGGTCCAGCATTTCCTAAGCCCTTGGAGCGTCAGTCACGGTCACAGTATTGGGCAGGGCTAAGTAAACAGCTGGTGCAGACCAACTGTTATGGTGTTTTGTCTTTAGAAAACACCATATTCTGGGACGCCTGGGTGGCTCAGTCGTTAAGCGTCTGCCTTCGGCTCAGGTCATGGTCCCCGGGTCCTGGGATCGAGCCCCGCATCGGGCTCCCTGCTCTGTGGGAAGCCTGCTTCTCCCTCTCCCACTCCCCCTGCTTGTGTTCCCTCTCTTGCTGTGTCTCTCTCTGTCAAATAAATAAATAAAATCTTTAAAAAAAAACCACCACCATATTCTGCTAGCCTTCGCCCACTGTACTTTCTGATCTGTTCCTGCCGTCAACCCCACCAAAAGAAGTCCACTTCTTGTCCCAAGAATGTCTGATAATTACATAACTGGCAGTGGTACTTACTTGTAGGCCGTGCCCCATAAATTCATAAATTCCAGGTTTGTTTACATAAACATCCTAGACAGACTTGCTATATCCTGTTGAAAGCATTCCATAGGTGACGATCTTCAGGAGAATCTTTTAGTGTCTTTAAAAATTTGACCTGATCATTTCTTCTATTCTAACAATTTCTTAATGTCAGTCTAACACTGTGTCGTCAGGCACCATTACAGTTCTCACAAAAGGAAGGCGTCTCCTCTCTATAGTCTCCTCCTGGCCAGAAGGACCACAGTCCAAATAGTCACATAGGTCTTGCCCATCAGTTAAAAACATCTTGCCTCCTGGCTTAAATTACTTATATCATTACATAATCTATTCTAGAAGGGCCTGTGGAAAACATCTTACCCATTACTTGTTCTTTCTCTCCAATAACTGCTTTAAGCCATGCAACTAATTGTATCATTCTTCACAGTGGCTAATAGGAAACCCAGAGCCAAAACGTTCAGTCCGGCTCACAAGCGTTGATGCCTCATTCTGTTAAAATGTATGTATTTCATGTCTTAACCTTATACTTGATTTCATGTTATTTTTCCTACTCTTATTTTTTGTATTATTTCTAGACTCGGATTAATAGTGCTTTTCCCACTGTTATTTTCAGACCCATATGGATTTCTGTGCATTGATTTAAACTAGTATTGGAAGAGCAATGATACAAACACATAAAATAGAAATCTATAGGTAACTGAAAACAATTAAGACACTGAATTAATTGCTTGACTTCTGACACAAATTACTAGCTCCTCTACGAGTTGTATAACTCACGCAGATAGAGAGTTAAAGGGGCCCACAGCATAAGCATGCATTAACGATGAGGTGAGAAGCGTATGTCATATGAACAGCCACACACAACATGCAGTATAATAAAGGTTATTCACACAGCCATGAGTTCAAGGTCAGTATGGTCCTCTTGTCTATCCGGACTGATTTCAGCTAGATGTACAACACAAAAAAATATATGGGAAATACCTTAATAGATTCCAGTTGCAGAAGAAAAAGAAAAAGAAATCCAAATCATATTGATTCTACCTCTAAAATAATTTTTAAATTTACTTCTTTCCATCCGTACTACCACCACTTGGACCCAGAACAGAAGTGTTAAGTGGCTACTCTACAGACAAGAAGGGTCTTTTTAAAATGCAAATTGTGGCACTTAGGCTGAAAAATTTCACATGGCTTTCTATTGCTCTTAGGATGAAGTTGAAAATCCGTAACAGCCAAGAAGGCCCCTGTGACTAATCTCTGCCTCACTGGGTCACCTCTTCTGCGCTCAGCCATCATTTTTTTTTTAAGATTTTATTCATTTATGAAAGAGAGAGAGAGAGAACGCATAGAGGGATAGAGAGAAGCAAACTCCCTGCTAAGCAGAGAGCCCAACCCAGGGCTCCATCCCAAGACCCTGAGATCATGACCCGAGCCGAGGCAGATGCTCAACTGACTGAGCCACCCAGGTGCCCTTCAGCCATCACTTTCTTAACCAGGTGGCATGTTCACAAAGCACGGACCCTGTAAAACAAACACACACGCAAGAATGACCAATTACACTCAGGCTTCTTCTCTTCCTCTCTGCAGAAATAACCCACTTGAAATGGGGGTCTGAATTAATTGTCTCCACTTCATTCTCCCACCAATCCTGCAATCTCAATTCTGACCTCACCCCTTCTCGGTTAAGGAAAACATCTGGATAACTGGTGAACTCCCAGTTGTCCAATCCAAGAGAAAATCATCCGTTTCTAATCACTCTTGACCTCTTTGTGGGATCCGACATGATGTGCTCCCTCTCTTTTTAAAACCCTCTCCTTTCCTTGGGCGCCTGGGTGGCTCAGTTGGTTAAGCGACTGCCTTCGGCTCAGGTCATGATCCTGGAGTCCCGGGATCGAGTCCCGCATCGGGCTCCCTGCTCGGCAGGGAGTCTGCTTCTCCCTCTCCCACTCCCCCCTCTTGTGCTCTCTCTCTCTCACTCTCTCTCTCAAATAAATAAAAAAAATAAATAAAAATAAAAAAAATAATAAAACCCTCTCCTTTCCTTGCCTTCTAGAATACCTGGGTTATCTTCTTTCTCCTTGTTTTTAATTATTTGTGTTGCCCAGGTTCTGCCTCTCAGTTCTGGCCCTGAGTGATGTTCTACCCCCCCAGGAGATTCATCTACACACCTGGTGATCTACAAATCTTCATCTGTGCCACCCTATTTGGACCCATGCTTCCAACTATCTATTGTGTGTGACACCGTGACAAACCAAAGTAGCCTCAGTATTGACATGCCCAGTGTTGCACCTTCCCTCCTACAGAGTGTCTTCTACTCTGAAAGCTACTTAAGAAACTGGGTATTGGGGCGCCTGGGTGGCTCAGTCGGTTAAGCGGCCGCCTTCAGCTCAGGTCATGATCCCAGGGTCCTGGGATTGAGCCCTGGGGTTGGGCTCCCTGCTCGGTGGGAAGCCTGCTTCTCCCTCTCCCTCTGCCCCTCTGTCCAACTGTGCACTCTCTCGCTTGCTCTCTCTCGCAAATAAATAAATAAAACCTTAAAAAAAAAAAAAAAAAACTGGGTATCTAGCAATTCTTCCTTCTCCATCTGCTCTATCCACTTTTTCAAGAAGGGCTTCTCTAAGTGCGGTTAAGTAAAAAATGTCTCAGAGGAATGATAAAAATGAGCTAAGTCAAAAAACCTTTCCCCCATGTAAATATAATAAATTTGTTTTCTTAAAAATCAAATAAATCGATTCTCTCAAGGGTAGTACTTCTCAGAGCTTTAATCTACTAATACGTATCATGCCTCTTTAAGACACATGCCTAGGATGCAGCATTCCTCCCAAGCTAGTGAGACACTTTTTGCTGAGAACACTAATTAAACAGCTACCAGAAAAAATATGCAGCAGAACACAGTTTGGGTTTGCCAGTTATTCTCCTTGAGGTCAACCAGAGCTCATAAAAACAGCATCCCGAAGACTGATACATGTATAAGCTTCCATGTTGTGTCTAGCAGGAGGCAGCCCCATAGCATAAATGGGCTCAAAGCACCCCTGCTCAGAGGACTGTTTAGGAAATACGGATCTGCCTTCCGCCTATGCTAAATTACCAAGTAATTTCCTGTTCTTTATTTTGATTAATAAGTCAAACGAATTCATCAAATATTGATTAAACACCTGTTCCGTACAAGACACTCTGATAATTATTAAGGATACCAAAAAGGGTTGAACGTAGTTTTGTCCCTTCAGGGCTCAGTCTAAGGGGAAACACATTTGTAAAAAATTTAATTAATGTGACAAAGTGCTATGAAGGAAGTAAGTACTCAGTTCTGTGGGACCACAGGGAAAGAAATGATTTCCTTTTCCTGGAGAGATAAGTGAGGGGGTCAGAGGAGATTTTAACTAGGTAGTTGATAGTCTCCTTACCAACAAAAAAAAAATACAAGATAAGAATATATTCCTAGTTTATAAATAAGAAGCTGAGTTTTTTTTATGGTTAAATTTATCTAAGTTCACAAAGCTGATGAGTAACAAAACAAACTTGAACTCAGATTGGCCAGACGAGACCAAGAGAAGGTGAAGAGAAGGTAGGAAGTATGAAAAAGTATGTTTCATTGGGGGAAAGCCAAAGCAGGGAGGTGGGGCTGAGCTGGAAGGCCAGAGGTGCTTAGCTGTGGGCTGGGGAGGAGGCTGGGGAGCTGGGAGGGCCCGAGAGGTTTCCCTGCTTGCAAGTTAACAAACTGGCATGTTACTGTTCCATTGTCGCTGACAGAAGACAAGAGACTCACCCAACAGTATGAGCATGGAGCTGGTTACCCTGCTCCGCGGGGGGGCTCTCCAGGGATGCCTGCACCTGTCACACTCCAGGGGAGGAACACGGATGAGGGGGCGGGGGGGGGTTGTCACTTCTGTAGCGAGCTGAGACAATCCTGCTCTTTGTCCTGGGAGAAACTCTCCCTCAAGATTGCTCATTGCAAACAGGAACACAACTGGACAAATGGCCCAAGTAAAGGGTAGTCAGGGGCTTGCATTTTTGGCATACTCAGTAAACACATAGAAACAGGACATCAGGGAAGGTGGATGACCTCTCCCACCGGGGCGGGGAGAGATGGGAGAGAGTGGAGCCACGGACAGGAGACTAGAAAAGAAGGCAGGAATCATACAACCGAGAAATTTAAATGCAATACAGGGGAGTTTGAGCTTTTGCCGTAAGCACTGGGAAGCCATGAATGATGTTGTAAGATGTGTATCCAACACCTGCTGGAATGACTTGTATGAGTTGCCAGGTTTGCTCAGACCTCCTCCTTTTCCTTCCCCCACCCAGCTCATCTTCATAGTTAGTGAAAACACTGCCAATTTATAAAGGTGGTCCTCTTTCTAGGACTTTTTTAACTTGCAATCAAGAGACTTGGGTCAGTTTCTCCCCTTGGGGGGGGCGGATATCTGGCAGTCATATTTTCTGCTATAGGAAGAAGGCTGCTTGCAGCAGAGAAAAAAATCCTAAAGCCAGAGTAAGAGATCTGTAAACATTTTAGTCTCAATTTTTTTTTTTTTTAGTCCATCTGCATCCCTGCCCCTCCCTTGTCTTCAGTGTCCCTCGGGATGTCTCCATGGACTCCCAATGCATTCCTATTTCAGCTTAGCACAGTTTTAGTTATGCTTCTGTCGCTTGAATCTGAAGGTATGAACTAATTTAGAAGGGCAGTGTTCCCAGCTTCATCTCTAGGAACATGATGTTGGAAGCAGGATGGAAAATGGCTTCCAACAAAGACAAAACTGGAAACGTGACCAACAGACTGTCAACAATAGTCCAAGAGAAAAATGACGTTTCCATGTGTCCTTATAGACATGACCATAATTAGGTACTCTGATTCAGAGATGACTTTAAGAAATAGTTCCCGGCTCTGAAGTTAGTTTAGAGCCCCTCAGTATTTCCCGGGATAATCTGTGAGGACCCATTTTACATATGGTAGCTCAAGATCAAAAACTGACCCTTCTAAATGGGGAGAAAGCATATGACGCCAAAGAAGGGCCCAGATCATGAAGAGTCTACAGGAAAGTCAGGATCATTAGGATAAAGAACAACGGGATTGCCTGTTTTTATTGGCTGCCCTCGGACTCAAGCCCAGTAGCCCTGAAGGATTATTACAGAGAGCAGCTCAGGATAGTATGATTGCAAGGGCTTCACCTCAGCGTCCTGTATAAATCACATACATAATCACATATCACAAAGTAAATTAAAAATTCTAATTCATTTCTAAAAATCATCTTTGTCAAGAATTCAAAAGACACAGAAATTTGTGAAGTATATTTTTACTTCTAAACTCTTTCCCATCTGCCCCCCCACCCCCCCGGTTGGGAGAGGTCATCCACCTTCCCCGATGTCCTGTTTCTATGTGTTTACTGAGTATGCCAAAAATGCAAGGCCCTGACTACCCTTTACTTGGGCCATTTGTCCAGTTGTGTTCCTGTTTGCAATGAGCAATCTTGAGGGAGAGTTTCTCCCAGGACAAAGAGCAGGATTGTCTCAGCTCGCTACAGAAGTGACAACCCCCCCCCCCGCCCCCTCATCCGTGTTCCTCCCCTGGAGTGTGACAGGTGCAGGCATCCCTGGAGAGCCCCCCCCGCGGAGCAGGGTAACCAGCTCCATGCTCATACTGTTGGGTGAGTCTCTTGTCTTCTGTCAGCGACAATGGAACAGTAACATGCCAGTTTGTTAACTTGCAAGCAGGGAAACCTCTCGGGCCCTCCCACTCCCCAGCCTCCTCCCCAGCCCACAGCTAAGCACCTCTGGCCTTCCAGCTCAGCCCCACCTCCCTGCTTTGGCTTTCATCCTCCTGATTTTACTCAAGATCTCTACTATTAATGGTACTTTGTGCACTTTGTTTTGGGGTATATTCATACATAAACTGATACTTGTGTGTGTGTGTATTTTTTTTTTCTTTTGGTCAGGCTACAGTTTGTTTTTTCCTTTCATAAATGTTGTAAAAGCCATTTGTCTGTCCTAATTTGGTTAGCTTTTCCTCTCCTGTTTTAATGTCCACATGTGATTTTCCGTAATTTATCATTCAATAGATATTAATATTTACATAAGCTGCAGTTTTTCTGTGCAATGTATATGTACATATATACATATATATATATACATATATGTGTGTGTATAGATATATATATATACATGTGTTTATCCAGTTACTTTGTTGGAATACTTTCCTATAAATTGGAAATACTAGGCAAAGGGTATACAAAATTTAAATTTTGATTGATAACTGAAGAATTTCCCCAAATGTACAGACAGTCATCATCAGTCATCCTGCTCAGTATCTGTCGATGAGTGCTCTATTTCCTACAATCATGGGAACATTAGATATCACTATTTTTAATCCTTGACAATGTGATATTCATAAGAAATTAGGTTTCTTGGGGCGCCTGGGTGGCTCAGTTGTTAAGCGTCTGCCTTCAGCTCAGGTCATGATCCCGGGGTCCTGGGATCGAGCCCCGCATCGGGCTCCCTGCTCTGCGGGAAGCCTGCTTCTCCCTCTCCCACTCCCCCTGCTTGTGTTCCCTCTCTCGCTGTGTCTCTCTCTGTCAAATAAATAAATAAAAATCTTTAAAAAAAAAAAAAGAAATTAGGTTTCTTCTGTTAATGCTGAGCTCAAGCATCTTCCATATCCTTATTAGTCACTTATATCATTTGAATTTCCTCTTTAAGTTCTTTCTTCATTTCCTTGGAATATCAGTGTCTTTGTTACCAATGGATAAGCGCTCACTTGTGATTAAGGACGCTAACCTTTGGACAGCTGTACAGTACAGAAGTATAGATGCAATGCCACAGGGCTTCTCCCCCATTTATTTCACTACAAACTTTATATTTTTTGATCGCACACAAGTTATGTATTCAAATATCATGTTCTTTTTTTTTTTTTTTTTTAAGAAAGGCAAAGAAAAATCACTGAAGGATTTAACACAAGAGACAAAGATGAGATTTGAGTTTTACTGGGAAATCAACTGGGAGGCAAGTGGGAAGTGAGCTGGTAAGAACCAACAGCAGACGCGGGCCGATCGGGTAATCCAGACATGAAAAGGCACCAGATGAAAGCCCAGTGGTGGCAACAGGAGTGCGTACAGAACTTACGGGGCATCTGTGAAACGCAATCTAGAGAACGTGGCAACTCGTTGAATTGGTGGAGTGGGTTGAATTAAACTCCTGTGTTATTAGGGGGTATTATCAATTTAGTCACATTTCTAACTGAACCTGAAAGAACGAGGCACCACCAACACCCTTCATAAAAGGGGTGAAGGGAAAGGAAGGGAAAGGAACAGTTAATAAAAGCATAATCACGAGGCAACTGAATATGAGTAGAGAAATCATCATTGATTGGAACTTCTGAAAACGTTTATAAATTAACTATAGAACAGATTTATGTTTCAACACATTTTAATTACAAATCAAATATTCTCCAAAAGCTCTGGGTTTAAATATTTAAAGTATATCAAGTTTTGTCATAGAGGATCCTGGAAGGAAATAGATCGGGACTGTTAAATAGGATTATTTAAGAAAATATTTACAGGGGCACCTGAGTGGCTCAGATGGTTAAGCGTCTGCCTTCGGCTCAGGTCATGATTCCGGAGTCCTGGGATCGAGTCCCGTATCGGGCTCCTGGCTCGGCAGAGAGTCTGCTTCTCCCTCCCCCTCTGCCTCTCCCCCTGCTCGTGCTCTCTCTCTCTCTCTATCTCTGTGTCTCAAATGAATAAATAAAATCTTTAAAAAAAAATATTTATAAAGGGAAGGGTATAGGAAGACTGTAAGAGATACTGGAATACCACCACCACCACCACCCCCCCCCCCCCCGCCACCCGAGCTAGTAACTGTGGAGAAGAAGGTGCTACTACCTCTTAGGGGGCAGGAAAATAAAGTATTTAGCAGAATCCAGAGAGAGCTGTGAGGTCACCTACTGAGAGCTGGGGCTTAAAGGGATGGAAGCAGCCTGCAGCGACTCTGTAGGGTGAGACCAGCACAGTCCACCTGCCCAGTCTCCTCCCAGCCACTGCCTCCCTCCCTCGGACTGCCAGAGGCAAGAATGCCCACCGATAGCCCGCTCACTGCCCAGACACAGAGCAGAGTGGGGCGTCTACCTGGAGGGGCAGAGACTTGCCAGCACACCGCACCTTTGTGTCTTTCACGTGGAAGGAAAGTTCTTATCCCCAACACAGGGACACACAAAGACCCATCAGCACTATGACATGCAAAAACACGATAAAACACAGCAGAGGATTATCTCCTACTCACCTGCCGAAGTCAGTCAGATACTGTAGAATGCATCCCTGCTACCAGTCACTCAGCATCCTTCCAGGCAAAGTAACACCCTCTGGATCTTTACTGAATTCATTTAAATGACAATATTTTGTAAAAGACCAGTCTTTAGTTCTTAAACTACGTAACAGGAATAAACAAAGTTGAATTTACCACAGAATTGAAGGATAAATAATAACCTATTAACTAAAATAAGGAATGATAACATGGACTACGGCTCCTAGAGTACAGGATTAATACTATGAGGGTGAGTGAAGGGAGAAAAATATTTGACACTTTGGTATTTTATGAACATGAAGGAAAAGGGATTTCTATGATTTCTTTGCCTGCTCCCTGATCCAGCATAAAGAATTGTTTTAAATGTATCGAAAAAGAACATGTGTAATAGAATTAACTAGGTAGCATTTTGTAGAGAATGGTACTATTTACAGTTTTTTCCCCATACCATGTTGTCCTCAAGAACCCCTGAAAGGGAAAAGAAAAAACCTCTATCACCATTCCTGTGAGGAAAGAAAATATTTTCTGAGAAGTTAAGTTGTTTGCTAAAGGTCAGATAGCTAGTAAGTGATAGAGTCAAGACTAAGCTATTTCAAAAACTGTAAGTTCATTGTTATTCACTAAAATACGTGACCATGGGCACCTGGGTGGCTCAGTTGGTTAAGCGACTGCCTTCAGCTCAGGTCATGATCCTGGAGTCCCTGGATCCAGTCCCGCATCGGGCTCCCTGCTCAGCAGGAAGTCTGCTTCTCCCTCTGACCCTCCCCCCTCTCATGCTCTCTCTCTCTCTCATTCTCTCTCTCAAATAAATAAAAATCTTTAAAAAAAATAAAATACATGACCATAATCTGGGATAAATTATAAAGTAAAATGTTTTTTCCTGTTTATCCCATGGCAACATTTCAATGCTTTGTCATACCTACTATTCTTCCTTGTTTTGCATGTAAGGTATCTCCAAAGGTGAGTAGAATATTAAATATTTAATAACCTGAAGCTTATTTGTGCCCCTGAACTTATAAAAGTAAAAAGTAAAATTTAATTTCGTAACTAAAGCTCTTTAACTATACAAACACAGATCCTCATACCTTCACCCGACAAACAGGACCCTGAAGGACTACTGGATTCCTCAGCTTTTTCAATCTTTCCATGTTATTTCTATTTCCTTCACCTTTTAAGTTGATCAAAAAACTTTGTTAAAAATGACTTTTTTTTCCCCCAGAGTGAAATGTATTCCAAGCCTGGTGAGAACAGACTGTTAATCTCTTCATTTTATTGACCTACTTCAGTTTCAGCTCATTAAACACAGACATTTTCAATGATCAAAAGAAAATGAACCAAATGTAACTTGCTACAACCTTACTAAATAAGAGAGTTGTTCAAAAGGCAAATAAATCTGAACAGGTAATTTAATATTGACAATCTTCCATTTAAAGAATATATATGTAATGAACAAGGACATCCAGAAATGATGTTTACATTCCTTTGATCAATGAAGGCACAGTCTTGTGCTTGTTATCGGACTGCTTCTCGGTTCTTACCCTCTCTCAAAAAAGGATGTTGAAGAAATCATGAACTAAAAAGTCCCTTGAAACTGTAAGACAAAGAAAAGCAAAAGACTATGAGCTCTAAAAAGATAGCTGCAAAGATTACTTAATTATATTACCTATATGCAATTACAAAAGCTAAAATAAATTTGGTTATCATAGCACAGTAGGAGAGGAAACTAGTCATTCAAACCCATTACCCTAATAAGAGTAATAAACAATTTATAAAACAAGAAATGTTTACTGCCTTCTAAATATAACTGCATTTGAAACACAAATTTAAGTCCATAGCTGAACCATATCAAAATATGCATGTCTCATTAGCACTGACTTAAATAATCCTTCTATTTAAGTAGAATTTCCTAATACCTTTCTCAGATACCCTAATAACCAACTACACTTCATAAAGGAAAAAAAAGGTTTTTTTCAAAGTATCATTGAAAGAGGGTCTAAAGACTAGGTGAGTATTTCTAAAATCGGAGTTGTTGGAAATACTTTGGAGACAGATTTTACCTGCTACCACATATCATGATTTGCAATTTAGCAGCAATTATTTGTTTGCTTATTCTGAAAGGCCTGGTCTCTCTACTCGGTCTGCAGGGAGTCTGCACCCCAGGCTGGTATCTTGTAACAAACCATCTTCCCAGCTCAGGAATAATTCCATAGATAAGTGATACGTGCTTTATTGCAGACACGGAATTAACAAGGGTGGGAAATGAAAAAACTGAATCATTCATTTTCTAGTTCCTTAATATTAATTTCCTCACAGAAAGAAACCACTTTGCAAAAAAAAAAAAAAAAAAAAGAAGGGGGGGTGGAGGAAGGAAAAAATCAAATAAAACACAAACCCACCAATCCAGAGCCAAATATAAATTACATTTGTGCACCTTATATTTCTCCATTCTCCCAACAGACAAATTAATGCTCAAAGTCAGATCAGTCACTGTCTACATGATGATAAAAACTGTGTAAATGAATCCCTTAAATGTTAAACAATCTTCCTTTCCTTACAGGACATTTGAGGAAACTTTCTTCCAGACATTTGTTTGGCAATTCATTTACTCTGTTTTAAAAATACTGGATAATGTAGATAAAAATTCTTTTAAGTTTAAACTTAAAAGGGCTGGATCACTTTCTAGAATTTGTGGCAGAGGTACATAAGAAAATATTGAGCCCTCGAAAATAATTTACTCAACAACACAACTGAGCCCAGGTCAGAAGATTTTTTAAAACCTCGCCTCCTACATTTCCCATTTCCCGTATCTGTTAATATTCAGCATAGAAAACATAAGTAAACACAATAAGCTGAGTCTGTTGGGTAAGTACACATATAAGATTAATTCTACAAATCAAAATTTACTTAATTTTGGCCTAATCACAGAACATTAAGATATACCGATCACAGACCCTACTCTCAAATAGCCTACAGTCAAGCAGAGGGAAAGAAATATATTCAAAATTAGCATTACTGCTTTGAGTCCCTACCTTATATGGGAAATAACTAAGTACTGATCTATACGTGGTAGGTTTGAGGATTTCAGGGCTGATCAAGGCCAAGACAGGACCTCAGGACGGTAGTAGGACACGTGGAGCTTTATTTGAGTGGCACTTTGACAGGCTGCATGAGGAGGGCTGTCCCTCACAATAAGAGACCTTCCGGAGAAAATAATACAGGGCCTCCACCTAGAAGAGGAAGATGACAAGGAAACGCCCAGGACAGAGGGGAACAGCAGAAGGGGCTCGTGTATCTCGTATCTCGGTGAGATGGCTTAGCAACAAGATGGGCAGTCTCTGAGTCAGAGAGCTTCAAGGGGCAGCAGTGGCTTGGGTCTTTTACAGCCCCCCAGAGCGTTTTAGCCATGGCTAGCAGATGTTGGGTGTTTTGCGGAGTAGGCAAAGCAAGCAGGCTCTAAGTGACTAAAAAATGCTGATTTGAGCTATATTTAAAGCAATTGGATGTGTAAAAATTTGGGTTTGGTACTAGAGGGCTTTGGGCTAATGGTCCGGACCTGATGGGAAGAAGTAAAAAACACAGGTGCCAATGTTTAACCCATTTACACAACACCAGAAAACTTTCAAAATATCATGATACAGAGATAGCAGAATCTTGGATAAACTGACTATCCATCTGTGGACTGACTTCTAGAGTTTAACTTAACAATCTGAGAGGTTCAAAGGATGTAGCAAATT
This sequence comes from Halichoerus grypus, assembly GCF_964656455.1. NCBI lineage: Eukaryota > Metazoa > Chordata > Mammalia > Carnivora > Phocidae > Halichoerus > Halichoerus grypus. Next base: position 18,464,128 of record NC_135715.1, read on the forward strand.
CTTCAACTATTTCAGTTCTTATTCCAAGCCAGACACCACTCTACGCAGCAGATATTCTTCAGTGACTAAGGCAGCCAACCGTCCTGGCTACCGAATTTATAGGGCCGGAGCCAAAGGAGAATGCAGGACTCTGGTCACACTTCAGGATGGCAAGAGCGGAACATTAAACCGAGCACGGGGCCCTTCTGACAGAGGGGCCCTGTCTGAGTGCACCGGTCACATGCCCGTGAACCTGGCCTATCTTCAACATCCTTTTGTGGGAGACAGTAAGAACCGAGAAAGAGTCCGGTAACAAGCACAAGGCATGATAGACATGTTCTCTATTCTCATCATGCACACAATCTAGTGGTGACCGAGCAATAGTAAAAAGAAAGAAAACACATAGGGCACCATGAAAGAAAAAAGGGGATTCTACAGTAATAACTGGGGGACCATAGCTCAGTGAACTTTGAGAAGAGCCTCTCCGAAGAGCTGACATTTCAACCAAGACCTGAGCCAGTCAGCTATATAACGTGCACGTGTGAAGGAGCCATAGGTTGGAGAGTTTGTGCCAATGATTCTCAAACAGGTAATGCAAAGAGTTACTGGTGGTTATTTCTGGATGGTAAATTTTGCTTTCTTTATACTTTTCAGTACTTCGAATTTTCAAGAGAATGAGTATTCTTTCATAAAAACATGAAAGTACAAAATCTCATTTTCCTTCTATAAAAGTGCATTATGCATTCAACTTACATAGCAACCATATGTGAACTTGATATGGCTAATCAAAGACCTAGAGGGGATTATGCTAAGTGAAATAAGTCAGACAGAGAAAGACAAATACTGGATGTACTGGATGATTTTACTTATATGTGAAATTTAAAAAAAAAAAAAGAAAAGACAAAACAAAGAGAACAGACTCATGCATACAGGAAACAAACTGTTGGTTACCCAAGTGGGAAGGGGCAAGGGGATGGACAAAACAGATAAAGGGAATTAAGATTTTACAGTTTTAAAATATGTAAGTCATGGGGCTATAATGTACAACTTGGGGAATATAGTCAATAATACTGTAATAATTCTTTATGGTCACAGATGGTAACTAGACTTATTGTGGGGATCACTTCACAATACATAAAAATACCAAATCACTATGATGTACACCTGAAACTGAAGGATACTGTATGTCAATTATACTTCAGTAAAAAATTAAAATTAAAAAATTTAAAATCTTAAAATAGTTTTTAAAAGAAACAATAAGTGTTAGCAGGAATGTGAAGAAAAGGGAACACTGGGGCACTGCTGGTGGGAATGCAAACTGGTGTAGCCACTGAGGAAGACAGTATGGAGGGTCCTCAAAAAATTAAAAATAGAATGCCCTATGATCCAGTAATTGCACTACTGGGTATTTAATCCAAAGTATATGAAAACAGTATTCAAAGAGATACATGCACCCCTATGTTTACTGGAGCATTATTTATAATAGCCAAACTATGGAAGCAGCCCAAGTGTCCATCAATAGATGACTGGATAAAGAAGAGGTGATATTATATATATGTATGTATACACACACACACACACACACACACACAATGGAATATTATTCAGCCAGAAAAAAAGAATGAAATCTTGCCATTTGCAACAATATGGATGAATCTAGAGAGTATGATAAGTGAAATAAGGAAAGACAAATACCGTATCATTTCACTCATCTGTGAAATTTAAGAAATAAAACAAACAAAGGAGAAAGAAAGGAGAGAGACAAACCAAAAAAAAAAAAAAAAAACTCTTAACTATGGAGAACAAAGAGAGGGTTACCAGAAAGGTGGGGGGGAATGGATGAAACAGGTGAAGGAGATTAAGAGTAAACTTATCTTATTGAGCACGGAGTAATATATGGAATTGCTGAATCACTATATTGTACACCTGAAACTATTATAACACTGTATCTTAACTACACTGAAATTAAAATAAAATAGAATAAAATAAATAATTTTTAAAACAATAGAATAATAACATTTTTTTAAAAGCTGTCCTATATACTGTGACTCGTAGAAGAATGACTAGTGATATCACCTTAGGGTGATTTTTAACAGTGACATTAGTGAAATTTGAAATTTCTAAAGCTGAAAAGAGGAAGAATTGAGGACATAGTTGGTGTTGTCTTTTCTTCTAGTTGAAGGTCAGGCTTTTATAAAAGAAAGGTAGATATGGAAAATGACTACTCTCTATTAAAAGTAAAGCTACTGTCACTTAACCAACCAGATCAGGCACCGCATTCACAATCTATTCCAACAAAGCATATGACCAAAGTCTCTCGTGACCCCATTTTAAGATTTATGGTTTCTTCAACAGTTATACCAAGAGACCACTGATTTATAAATCATTCCTGTTTAAGAGAGGCCTTTGTTTGTTGGAATGTTGCTGTTGGTGTTATACCGGTTAATGACAAAATAAATATTATAGACTTAGAAGGTCTTCTTATCAAACCTGGAAAGTAAATTGTACACACACACACACACAGACAAGATAAAAATCCATATTCCAGAAAGTTCTGGACAAGCTGGAAACTGGCTGGGGGGAGGATAGAATAATTATAAAATGCTATTAAGTTCTCCAAACTGCATCTCTCCTAAAGCCAATTATACAAATACAGGATGTTGGACACTTGGCATAAAGGAACTTAAATTGTGGGATGGAGGGCGGATGGGGACATGCACAACATTTACACTTGCTAGTAAGCTGAGTATGAGGAACTGGGGTGTGATTAGTGCAATTCAGGCCCCTGACGGACAGTCATACTCTGTGGCCTTAAAGTAGAAGATCATACTCTCTGTCCTACCAGTAAGGGTCACTGAAGGCCTGGGTAAAAATGACACACCTGATTCTCACAGCCATCAACACACACTTGATTTCGCGGAGGAGAAAGTGATATGCTTCCCTGACACTGGAACTAAGTCTTGATGTTCACAAGTCAACACAACTTGCAGAGACTCAGAAAGTAATGATGGGACAAAGCCCCTAGAGACCTGCATGTGGCAGGAAAACCACCAGGATATTCTACAATCTCAAAAATGACTCAACAGCCCCCTCTTTTGACCAACAAGAGGCCTGCTGCTTCTTCCATAACGACCACTATCCCCACCTTAACCCTCCTAGCGCCTAAGCAAGTTACAAAGACCCCCCAATTCCTGAACTGCCCTGCTTCAGCCAACAGTCCTTGTGATACCACCCAGCACAAGCCCAAATCTTCGAAAAAGCCCCTCCCGGGTGGCCCTTCACCAGGACCCTCAGAGCTCCTGTGGTGAGCGATGGCCCTTGCCGCAGCAAGCAACACGAACCTACTTTATTTGATTATAGGGCTGTTTCTGGTGGGTTTTGGTGGATGGGCTTCAACACAGGGCCATCCTGATATTAATAATCTGCCCCAACATCAGACCCTTTTATGGCTTTGGAAATGCGATCACCACAACTACGTTGCTCAAGTAGCAGAAAGGGCTAAATGCATGAGAAACAAGAGTCCCGATTTGAGATTACTATCAATGAAAGCCCACGGCCCCCAGCCAGTTAACTGTATACATCCCTAAGCCACGCTAGAGGCGCTCCTTGGCCGCCCTGAATCCGGGGGTAGCAAAAGCGGTTGCTCCGCGCTCCGCAGCCTACAGCAACACAGGGCTGTTCCGTAGTTTCCAGCGTTCACGGAAATACACCTGTGTATTCATACACATATTTACCGTAACCTAATAAAAACCATTTTTTTTAAGATTTTATTTATTTATTTGAGAGAGAGAATGAGATAGAGAGAGAGCATGAGAGGGGGGAGGGTCAGAGGGAGAAGCAGACTCCCCGCTGAGCAGGGAGCCCGATGCGGGACTCGATCCCGGGACTCCAGGATCATGACCTGAGCCGAAGGCAGTCGCTTAACCAACTGAGCCACCCAGGCGCCCTAAAAACCATTTATATAGGTTTCTTTCTTACAGCTTCTATTAGCTCATGAACAGAAACAAAAGATTCACTATAACCTAATAAATTCCATTTTGAATAGATGCTTATTTCCCAATTTTAAAAACAACCATTTGTGACCAAAAAAAAAAAAAAAAACTTTATTATAAAAAAATTTTCTGATGTATAAAGATCTAAAACGAAAATGTCACCCTTAAAGGCCACGTCTAGGTAAAAATCAAGACACTAAATAAAAAACTGTAATGACAACAGCGCATTTTGTGAGCACTTACTATGTGCCTGGATTTGTGCTATTTTGCACACACACACACACACACACACATCATTTCATCTATGCAACAACTGCTTAAGAACCAATATTCCCATCTTACAGATGACAAAACAGAGGTTCGAAGAGGATAATCAATTAACCAAGGTCCCACAGCTACAAGGGGCAGAACCAAGTTTTGAAACCCAATGTCTGTAATTCCAAATTCCAAGGTTACCAGGTAGATTGTTTCTGTTGGGGGTGAGAAGGAATCAACACTGTCCTTGAAGCAATTATAAGACTAGATCATAAGGAAAGCAGTTAAAAAAATAAAACTATACAGCATTAAAGTGTCCTTTAGTATTAGAATTTGCCACATCAAGTTTATTTTTATTATCCCATTTATGGGCAAAAGCTACCAAGAAAAAGTTACTTTTCACAAACTACTCCTTGTACCAATGAACATCCACTTTTTTAAAACCAGTTGGTATATAAATTACCTGAATATAGTCTTGGATTTTTTTATGAGCTTCTCCTTTCTGAATTACCTTCTTGAAAAAGGGAAAGAATGCAAGTGTGAACAATGCATGTGTGAAGAGAATTTCAATGGGAAGGCATTATCCCTCTTCCCCAATAAATAAAATAAAAATAAAAGGACCTTTAAAAGACACTTTCACTAAGTTTTTTTTCTGAATAAAATAAACAAGAGCAAAGGGCACCTTGACTACTACTTAGGAAATAAAATCAGAATGCAGTGAAATCTGTAATTCTAATCACATTTACACCTTCTCTCCTTTTTTACATTTCTCATCCAACATCCTTAGGAGCTCAATAGGGCTTAAAAGAATTGGAGCAGGGTAGAGAACAAAGGTGAGGAGAATCTGAGAAATGACTTGAATGGCTGTTCTCACCATTTTAATAATTCCAAATTGGGTAACATAGTTTTCAAAAGATGTAAAATTCACAAATGTAGGAAGAAAACTATAAAAAGTTGTTCTACCAAATTATAAAAATGGGATTCTGACTAGACCTCTCAGGAATTAACCACTTATAGACAGTAAATGAAGAAAGCACAAAACACACACACACCTTTCAAGGAAACAAGTATCAGATTTAAATGTATTAGTTTGGTTTTTTGGTTTTGTTTTTTGTTTTTTTGTTTTTTGTTTTTGTTTTTTTGTTTCTAGGGGGAGGAGGGACAAAAGGAGAGGGGGAGAGAGAATGTTAAGCAAGCTCAGATCTCAGGACCCTGAGATCATGACCTGAGCCGAAATCAAGAATCCGACGCTTAACTCACTGAGCCACCCAGGCGCCCCCTAAATGTATTAGTTTTAGTCAGTGAAAGCCCATGTGCCAAATAAATACATTTATTACAAGGAATATCAATATTTGTATTCTTAAGTGGAAATGACCACTTACATTAACTATTGTTCTCTCTCGAGATTGAGGATGATGTTAGAAAATAAGATACCCAACTGCTATACTCAATCAAGCTAAGTGTTATAGATCATATATAAATACAAAAACAAAGCAGGGCAGTTACGAAGCACGTCGTACGTGTGGTTTACTCAATTTGGGAATGAGATTGTTATAGTGGGAAGAAGAGAAGCATCAATGTCAAAAGAAATAGTTTAATATTTCATTTAATTATTCAAATAAAGCAATCACTAACAATACAGAGACAAGAATGATTCTAATCAAGGTCATTCTAATTCAGAATAATACTTTCATGTGACTTTTTCTTAATGCAAATATCAACAAAATTTGGCCCTTCTTTTCACCAGCTCCCCTGATGTCCCTAAGAGTGCAACCCCACACAGCCCCTTTCATGGGTACTGCTAGGATTCCTCTGTCACCTTAAGCCACAGATAAAGGAAGGTACTAGCAGTGGGGAAGAAATCCAGAATGTTATAGAAAAGAAGGTGCTTCATCCTGGCTCTTTTTCAGGGGTCGTATGTATCAAATGCAAATAAGGACACCATTTCCTTCTCTGTAGGGCAGAGCTTCCCCTTACATCCTGGTAAAAAGGCATACCAGTGATTGATACTCTGGAATGTTCCTCTTCAAAAGAGATGAAATACACACAAGGTTCCAGAAATGTAACACCTAATCAGTGTGTTACATTCAGCAGGTACCAAAAATACTGAGCTATGAGAAGGGCAGGGAAATCAAGGCCTTACTGGGGAGCTGTCAACGTTTCTTGAATATATCAGCCAAAATTATGCCATTTGTGGGGTAAAATCTAATAATGCACCTCAGTGCCTTCACCCTGTTCCTGTCCCCAACACAACTCCCACCTTAATAGTATTAGCTACTGATAAGTGAGGTTTAGTTTTGTTTTGTTTTGAATAAAAAGAACACACGGATACACAAGAATAGGTCTTAAGGGGGTACTGTTGTTTGAGGAGAGAATTGCCCTAAGCTGAGAATATCAACTATTTTGTTTCAAGTAGTATAGGAAAAGCACCTAGTACTGAATAGGCATTCAAATAAATACTTGAAATACTTCAAATATTAAAGACTGCTCATGTAAACTAAAATGGATTCAATGTCCCCAAATGCTCAGATTTTCCTTGCAAGATGACTGGAGAACAAGGGTCACAACCAGCAAAACAATCAAGCAAGACAGCTACAGCTCCATAGTGCTAAGAGCAAGTCTTTTCGCCCTAAAAACTCAGGCAGAGGACGTATTTTGGACCCAAGCATCCTCTACAAATTCTTTATTCAACCAATAAGCTCACAGCATTCGTCTGTGTGCTGACTTCATAGTCAGGGTGCATTACTCCAGTAAGATCTTAGCTTCAAACACCTGCTATTGCCTTTGACAACTAAGACCTAATCTTCGAGACCAAATGAAAACTAGAAATCCCGCCAGCAAAAGGAAATTTGCGCAGTAGGAGTGGGGAGCAAGGGGTAAAGGTGCAGGCAAACGGCGCTCACAAGAAGCAGAATCTACACCGGCTACGCTCACCGTATTCTTTCCCCTTCAATCTCCGGTTATATGTCTCATCCATGTTTAGTGAGCGGCTTCCCGATACGTTCAATTTGATCGCCTGTTGCCATTACATCTTTCAGGGGTTGAAACTACCCAGGGGTCTGCGCGACACACTGGGTAGTTCAGGTTCCCGCAAGGAGGGCTTGGTGCCAGGGCGCAGAGAGGCGGCTAAGGGTCACGCCAGTGTGGGTATACGGGTCCGAGTCCTAATTTAAAAGGAGACCGGTTGCCCTTGTCAATGCCCCATTCAGCAAAAGAGAAGAACACAGGTTTGTATTTTTAGCATCAAACTTGGAGCGACCAACCCAACTCTGTCCACCACACGAGAAAGCAGCAAACCGAGGCCCCCCGGCGGGGCAGTGGTGAAATTCCCACTCGCAACAGAAACGCAGTCAGGCCGCGCTGTCCCCAGCTGTCAGCTTTGCCGGCCTCTTCCGACGCATCAGCAGGGACTAAGGGAGCCAGCACGGGCGCCAAACGCCCGGAGCCCAGCTTAGCCGCAGGCGGAGTCAGGGAGTCCCCGCAGCTGCGCTGCGCTCGGGATGTTCACACCGAGCTTCCCCAGAGGCCTCCCCGGGGTCCACCTTGCCGGCCGGAGCGCCTGAAAGGTCATCTTCCCACGAACGGCCACCCCGAGGGCCCGGGGAGCGCGGAGTCGGCGCTCAGGACGCCCCCGGCCCGCGGCGCCCTGCGCCCGCCCGCCCGCCCGCCGCGCCTCACCTGCCCGCGGCGAATCCGGCAGCCCCTTGACAGCTCCCACCAGGCGCCACTGGAAAAGTTTCCGAACTTCTTCGCAGCTCTGCACGCCCTCGCTCCGACTAGCCCCAGCGAGAGCCAGAAGGAGGAGACAGCAACAGCCCGCGCGCCAGGTCTGTGCGTCCATCATCGGTGTCCTCGTCGCCCCTTCCCGCGTAGTGGACCCCACTCTCCCCGCGCGCCCTGCGTTGCAGGCGCTGGAAAACGCTCGGCGGTCGCGGTTCCCAAAAGGTGCAAGCTGGCGGCAGGCGTTCCGGGGCCGTTCTGGGACGCCGGCTTCACCTGGGGGCGCTTGGCTTTCTCCCGAGGAGCCCCGAGGCTGAGACACCGGAGTTTTCGAGCAGAGCGCCGCGAAGTCTCCCTCTCCGGCGGGGGCGAGTTGACGCTGCACCAGGGAGGAAAACGGCTCGAGCCGCACGGAGCCCGCGAGCATCCGGCTCTGGCCACCGCCGCCGTAGCCGCGGGCTCAGCCGGCAGCAGCCAACCTGGGACTCGCCCGCCCGCCGCGCTTCGCGGGCAAGCCCCGCCCCTCCACGTTCCGCCCCGCGCCCAGGCTCCGCCCCCACGCCACGCCCCCGGCGCGCGGCCCGCGGGCGCTCCCGCCTTCCTGCTGTCAACGCGGCCCCACGCAGGACAGACCTCCGAGCGGCGCTGCCTGGGTCGAGGAAACAGATAAATAAAACGAAAGCCCGGCCGCGCCCTCCCAGTCCTTCCCGAAGAGCAACGGTCTGATGAACACAAGAGCGAGTGTATGAAGAGGCTCAGAGAAGATCAGGGATGAGAAACACCAGCTGGAAGTAGGATGAAATATTCGACTGGAATTCGAGGTCTTCAGTACATGGGAATTTGTATCGAAATTGCATGAAATGGGATCTGGACACAATCCAAGGGCAAAATCTTTACAGTGGAAGATCCCGACTGAGAAGCTGGATAGCATTCATAAGGTTTTAAGAGTGTCCATGAGAAGTTAACTTTTTAAAAATTGGATTATGTTACTGCCTTGGAACATTTGTCTGTAACTAACTATGATTCTCTGAAAGAATTTAGAAATCATAAGAATTCCATTCAAACTTTTACCAGGTTCTTATTATCACAGTAAAGCCCAGTTTATTCTCTTGACAACCTTTAGCATCATATTTTACTTCAGTACTTTGTATCTATATGGGCCCTTCTGAGCTTTATCACCTCTGGAATTTTTTAAAAACATTTCTCAAAGAACTTCTAAGATAAGAGTGCTCAGGGGAGTTTCTAAAAAGGAAGATAGAAAAATGAAGACTTTAAGCAATTTAAAAATGACAAAGGAATTTTGTCAGTTTTTCAATTTACAAAAAGAATAAATTAGAATCGGTAAACCAGTGGGTCACGTGCATTTTCTAAATGTGATTGACTCAACAGCCTGTGAGTGACAAGCGTGTCTTCGTCTACAGGCACCTGAAGGTACTACTCTTGAAGTCAAACAAAACTGCTTGAAAGCTTCAGGCAGTGTGGACTATAAATGCCTCAACCACTTAAAAGGAATTTAATCTCAAATTTGATCCCTTGCCAAGAGATAGAGATGAATAATTTTAAGTCTTAGTTAAGTGTCATGGGACTTTTAATGACCAATTGATATCAAAGACAGCACTTTCAGCAGTAGATTGCTTTAAAACCATTCCAGGGAGATGGCTGAGATACTTCTTCAGTGAAAATAGTGCTCACTGGCCTTTTGACATCAATTCCATGAATACTAGATTTTTTTTTGGAGAAGTTCTCTTAATAAATGAGAATTGGAAAAAAAAAAACAAAACAACAGCCTGCTTTTAAATTCAAGGACTTCAAGCAAAGCTTTATATATGTATCCCAAGGGGGGCGGGGAGGAACTTCCCCATGAACTTCTCTAGCCTCCAAGCATGGAGAGATTGCTTGGAAATCAGCTATGTGTATCTATGAGAAGAGCAAGAAGAATGACTAGGAGGATGTGTATAGCAACTAGGTGACAGACAGCACTCTAAGTGGTTTTTATGGATACTAATTCACTCATTTAATCTTTAGAACAACCCTATAAAGTCTTTACTACTATTATTGTTTTACAGATGAGGAAACAGGCACAGAGAGGTGAAGTGGCTTGTCCTAGGCCAACATAGCTGTTAAAAGATGCGGCCAGGAATCAAACCCAGACATCGGAATACAGAAAGTGTGCTATTAACCTCAGACTCTTGGCCACTCCATGCCCTACCAGAGAACCTATTGGGCTCCATTCAGTTACACCAAAGGTGGTTTATTAATTTATCAGATTTTTTTACTAGTAATTATATATAATTTTTATCTATGGAATTTTATTCTACTAGAATTCCTTCTGTGTCAGTATAAGGCTAATAAATCCCCAGGTTTTTCCAAAACTTCTTTTTTCTTTACCAAGACTTCTCCTTGATAGATTTGATCATCATAGAGTATTAGCATTAAAAGAATCCTTAGAGATTAGCTGGTCCAATTCATTCACTTGGAATTTCTAAAACAATTTGTCTTGCAAGGGTAAAATCACAAACACAACTGAGAGTCATTGATGGTTCAGTAAAAACTAATCAACTAACAAATATTGATTGAACACATACTAAATGTAAAAAAAAAAAAAACACCGTGCTAGGCATAATAGGGATTATAGAGACATGTAAGCAAATTTTCCTCTCTGTTTTTGCAATTTATTTCAACAAAACAATTAGGTGGGAAGTTATATAAAAATGGAGTGGGGGCTAATGAGAAATTACTCCATATAAAATGTCCCCCCAATTACAAAAAAATTAGTATTTGTTTCTACTTTTTATTCCCTATCACTATCACAGTAGATGGCTTGGAAGGGCTTGCTTTCCTAGGAGTATCCTTATGCCAGGCACCCAAACAAACCGCATGTGCTGGCTAGGCTCTGAAGCTACAATCAAGTTTCCTTCTTCAACCAGAATGCAATACCAAAGTGCCTTTTGTATGAACATTCTAGAACAACCTCTTCATATTATACTAAAACTAATCATTTGTTCAATTTACCTCTAAATATTACAGATGAAGCTAGGGAGAAATTTCCTCATTTTGATAGTGATAATGGCTCATTTTTCAAAGGTTATTCAATAAACATTTATCAAATGCTTTTATCTAATAAGCATGTGTTCTGCTTTTGAAATACCAATACCATTAGATAGAATCTTTAAACGGTCGTTATTTAAAATACACCTTTGGATCTTCTAAATGCAAAGCTTCTAAGTAACCATTTAAAATGTGTCAACTTGGGGCGCCTGGGTGGCTCAGTCGGTTATGGTAAGTGTCTGCCCAGGGTCCTGGGATCGAGCCCTGGGTCAGGCTCCCTGCTCAGGGAGGAGTCCGCTTCTCCCTCTGTCCCTCCCCCCTCCTCATGCTCTCTCTCTCTCAAATAAATAAATATGATCTTTAAAAAAATAAAAATAAAATGTGTCAACTCAAGACCTTGTAAAGAGAAATGAAGAAGCTCAGGTATGATTTAGGTGATCTTAATGATACCACGTTGCCCTCAACCCTAACTACTACTGCTTTGGGCTAAGACTGGCCACTGGTTAGCTCACCCTCAGAAGCTGGTTGGGGTAACTTATGTACCCAATCATTAATAAGAGCTGGTATTTATTAAGTGCTTAGAGGTATTACCTCATTTAACATTTCAACCACCCCTGCAGTGACTATTCTATTACTAACGAGAAAACAGAAGTATAAAGAGATTAACCTTCCAGAAGCCGTAGATCTGATAAGAGCCCAGATGTAAGCCAGCCAAGCTAACTCGTGCACTCCCTTGGCCACTACACTCTGTTGCCTCTGACAAACGTTACCGGTTTTTGGCTCCTTGACTCAACCTATCATGTATGGGTAGAACCCTGGTACTCACTGCTAGTCCCTGTGTAGAGCCCACTTGCTCTCATCTTTCTAGGGGTCCAGAGACCTGCAATGGCTCTAACCCCGGCCCAAAAAGTGCTTACCTCAGCCAACTACTTGCTCCTCCCTTGTTCCCCCGCTAAACTTTCAGTCGTGAGAACTGTATTGTCAGGACCAAAATTCCATGTGTACCTGGACATCCGTGAGCCTTAGAGAGTCGGAAGAGGTTAGCTAGGAGTTCTGCTCTTGCCAGATAGGATCCCCCGACCCCACCCCACCCCCACTCAGCAGGAAACGCTCTCTCCCTGGGTCATTCCAGTATCAGACAGACCAGCTCCAGCCCCCCTTATCTTCAACCTAACCTGTCTCCCCTCATCCTTCCTTGGGAACCAAGGGTCACCTCGCCCTCCTGTCTCTACGAAGCCGGCCTCCCCCAGCCCCTGCCGGTTCACTCTGCTTCCAAGTACAACCCGCAGGGCCCTGCGTGGTGTGTGGTGTCCTCCTGGACTATGAGTGTATGTGACTAACAAACTGCTGTGAATCTGATCTGTCCATTGTCGTGTGTCTGGCCATCTCAAAGTATGGGGTGAATAGGAGGTGGTTAGAACAAGAATATCCTCCATACATGTGCTTCCACTTAGCTATTGCCAAAAAAATCCTGACTTTTGCCTTGCCCTACCTTCTACCTCTCCCAAATGCAGGCTCTATTCCCCTAGCTGCCCAGCTACAGGAAGCCAAATTGGAGGTCAGTAAGGAATTTCTGCTGCCAAGTAACCAGAAAGAAATTGAAGGATCCTCCCCCCTGATGTCTCCCCAGGTTCAGAGCAATGGTTGAGAAAAAGCTGCCAGCAAGAGAGAACTCCTAGCAGAGTACAACGTTCCATAAAATACTCAAAACCAGACACCACGTTGAAATTTACATGGAAATCAGAAACACATTTTCAAGCAGAGTCTTTCTAAAAATATGTATCTACTGCTAATGTGTATTTCCAATTTGAAAATTCTCATCTTCTAATCACCAATACACATTTGTCCATGATTTTGAAATACATTAGATACACTTATGTCATTTTCTTGTAGTAATTATGCTTTAAGGCAAAGTCAACGCAACTATTTCACCAAAAGCATTATATGAACAAACTGTTCCTGTATGGAAATTTCAAAAGTATTTTAAACTGTATTTAATTTTACAGGTTTTGTATTTTAATTTCTAATAAAAGACATTTTATTTATTTCAGAGAATTTACTGAGAAATAAAAATATTAGTTGCTTTTTTTTTAAAGATTTTATTTATTTATTTGACAGAGAGAGACACAGCAAGAGAAGGAACACAAGCAGGGGGAGTGGGAGAGGGAGAAGCAGGCTTCCCACGGAGCAGGGAACCCGATGCAGGGCTCGATCCCAGGACCCTGGGACCATGACCTGAGCCGAAGGCAGACGCTTAACGACTGAGCCACCCAGGCACCCTTATTAGTTGCTTTCTAAACAAGAAAGAATTAGGAAAGACACTAAGAAAAGAAACCAGGAACACTCAATGAGTTTATTAAACTAAATTTCTTTAAATAACTTTATTCTAGTTTGTATGTAAGAATATGAAAACAGTATCATTCAAAGTTGTGATATATAGCTCATGTGCAAATTATAATACATTATAATGAAAATAAAAACAGTACATATTTCTCTCATTTTCAAATGTTTATTTTGCACCAATTTATAGAACCCCAACTATTTTTGGTTTCCAATAGAGCAAAACTCGCATTCATCCATGATTAATTAAACCAATACTTAAGGAAAGGCAACTGCATGAACAAATAAATTCAGTTGTTACCTGTATGGAATACATAATATTCCTACTTAAATAATGTTTTCAGGAATTGCAAAAAAAAAAAAAAAAATCCAAACTTTATCCCTTTTATTGCTGGTTGTTTAATGTGAGAACTGAGTGGCCTCAAGAGTTTATCTGCCCAACTATAAGCCTTGTGAGTTCAAAGGTTCAAAGGAGCCTACCTCCCCCAACCCCCTCCACCCTCTGAGCAGTGACTAAATATTATGCACATCCCACAACGTTACTGAATGAATCCCCCCCATAAGTTTGACATTCTCATGTGTCCTGCATTAATTTGATCAGAATTTTGATTATTTTTTATGCAGCACCCTGTTAACTTCAAGTTAATTGCTAGATTTTTATATTATTTTCAAAGTGGAAAATATCACTATCTGATGGAATAGTATCATCAAAAACACCTCTCAAACCAGGTCATAACTTCCCAACTAAAATTATGTATGGATCATTGTATCATGTAGCATTTGACTTTCAATAAATCTCCGATGTCTGTTTCACTTCTTTTCATTTTCTTTTCTGTGATAAAAATGTGAGCTGGAGGGGCGCCTGGGTGGCTCAGTCGTTAAGCGTCTGCCTTCGGCTCAGGTCATGATCCCAGAGTCCTGGGATCGAGCCCCGCATCCGGCTCCCTGCTCAGCAGGAAGCCCACTATTCCCTCTCCCACTCCCCCTGCTTGTGTTCCTGCTCTCATTGTCTCTCTCTGTCAAATAAATAAATAAAATCTTTAAAAAAAAAAAAAAAATGTGAGCTGGATATCTTTAAAGTTTAATGTTACCACAAAATTAATTATTTAATCAAGAGTTAAAGAATTATTTCCTAATTGTTTTCCTGCAACTTCTGGTATTACAATATCTTAAATATTAATATCTTCAGATTAGGTGACTTTTAATACTACATAACAAATATTCTCCAGAATGATTATTCATCATCTGTGTCATCTTGGACAAAATTGTTAAATTGCTCTGACACTTTCTTTCCTTACTATGTAAAATGGTGGGAAAGTGTAATGACTATGTTACGATCTTATTGATAGGGTTAACTGAGATAACATAGGTGAAGTGTTTTGTAGAATTCTGAGTTCATATAATCACTCAATAAATAGATGTTATTATCCTTCTCCCATTGGAAAAATAGCCATCCTGATCTATTAGTTACATCTTCAATGTAATTAGGGTAATAAATCTGCTCCTCTGAATTCAACAACTATTCAGAGCTAAAAATCTTTTGCCCTCTCTATATCCATATTACGGTTTCTTTGTATGATCTAGCATTTATGCAACTATCAATTTTTTTTTGAGTAATGGAAAAAATGAGCATTATCTCAACTCAGTGTAGGGACAGGAGAGTCTAAGTTGCCCAAGGTCATGAGCCAAAAGTCATTTTTAAAAGGAAAGAGTCACTCCTCTCTGAACATAATGAGCACTTAGAGCAAGAACTAGAGACTAATTATCATCAGCTTTTTAAGATGCAAAGTGTAGACACTCTACTAATGATAAAGCCTCATAATTGATAATTATCTTTGATTAAAGAGTAGGAAGTTCTTTCAGAGGCTTTCAGTGCTGTGTACCATTGTCATAATTGATCTTTAATTCTTCCATCTAAAGATTCCTTTTATCATATGTTTAATCTTTGCTATTTATAAATAAGGTCCATACATAGGCCTTAATAACTATCCCTAGATGTGATATTACTTTACAAACGTCTTTGCAATTTAATCAGCATTCAGCCTGATTCTTTATATTTGCATATGAAAAGGTACAAGCAGTTCATGCTCTGAGGCAGAGGAGAAATCCCTTGCTCTGACCACTTTTGAATTCTCTTGATCCAGATTTTGTGAAAAGAGAGAACAATCCTCTCTCTGGATGTGTCTGGGGACACTTTACATAATTGCCAACCTTCTCCTGGAGGAGAATGGTATTCTGATCCTCTCTATCTGGGGCAGTGGGGGGGGATACTCCATCTGATCTGTTTCCTATCTATCATCCTAGTTTTCCCTCACTCTTCTTTTTCTGCCCACGTTCTCAAATCATCTTGTAACTGCTCTCCTGATGTTCATAAATCACCTTTGTCCAACACCTAGTGGCCAATTTTATGCATCTATCTGCTGAACCTGACTTTGCCAGACTCCGTCTCCCTGAAGACTCCAACTTCTTCAGCTTTCCTGACAGTGCACCGTCCTCCTCCAGGCTCTCCAGTATGTCTCTGTTCTTTTGCCTGTTTCTCCCCCTTTCTTCTACCTCCTAAAGGTTAGTATCCCCCAAAGCTCCACCTTAGGACCTCCTCTTCTTTTCCTACATATTCCTAGCAGGATGTACTGTTGAACAGGGTCCTCCAAAATTTCACGCAGAACCTCAGAATGTGACTTGATTTGAAAATAGGGTCTTTGTAGATGTCATTAATTAAAGCTCTCGAGATGCAATTATTTTGGATTTAGGGTGAGCCCTGTACCCAGAGAGTGGCGTCCTTATAAGAGAGGAAAGGTCACAGAGACCGAGAAAAGGGCCCTGCGGGCTGGGGGGCCGGGACTGGAGTGACGCAGCTACGACCCAAGGAACGACCAGCACCCGAAGCTAGGAGAGAGGCCTGGGATCGTTTCTCCCTCAGAGCCTGCACACGAAAGCAGCCTGCTGACGTCATGATGGCAGACTCCTGACCCCTTATACCATGAGAGAAAGGAAAAAAGGAGAGAAACCTGCCGTGTGAGGCCCGAGTCTGTGGCTAGCAGGGCTAGACCACGAGTACTGAGGATCTACTGGTGCTCTGACCAATGCCAGTGATTCTGGTGGGTGTGCTAAGTGCTCACCGGCCTTGTCCTCTCATCTCCCGCCTCTGCTTTTTAATTTGGGTACCCTACTATTATCTCAAGTTCTCTTTTTACCAAAGGACTTCATCGTCTTCTCCCCAGTTCACACTCTCCTTCACCCACTGATTTCCCTCTTAAATGAACAAACTCAAGGCCTGAGGTCTGTTCTTTTCATTAATAAAAATCATCTTGCTAACCCAGAATGTTTTGTATCCTCTTTCTCCCCTAATGCCTCTATGTAATGTAAATTATAAGGTTTGCCGGGGTCTCCACCTACCGCTCATATTCATCTTTTTTCATTCCAACTGCCCCACCTTTTCTCATTACATTACCAGTTGGTTGCATTATTTCCCAGAGGGGACTCATCACCTACAGTCTCTTCCTGATCTAAATCATCTTCCATCCTGGGCTCACATCAGGCAGTTTGTGGCAGGCCTGTACTCTATTCAAGACAATTACTAATTGATGGCAAAGCAGACTCCAGTATCTACCTGAGTATAGTTCAGGGAATACCTGCATCATGTTAATTTGGAGCATTAGAATACAGATTTCTGGACTTTTCCCAAACATGGACTCTTGGTTTGGGATCCAGAGTAATTCCCATAAAATGTTTATGGAAGTTCGATATTTAGACAAAGTGAATGCCCTTTATTTTGCTCTAAATCCACTCTCCTTCCTATATGAACCCTCTGTTTCTGCCAGAGGGAGAGAAATCCATCACTCCTCCCCACCAAATGTACCTTGTTTATTTCTACTCATAAGCATTAGTTAGACCTAAAATCACTTTTTTCCTCTGCTCTCTCTTCCTTTAAAAGCTCAAGTTTCTTGTTCTTTAGGAAGACTTTTCCAGCCACATCACTCAAATTATTCTTTGCCACCTCTGGATTCTTATAGCATATTATTGTGGCAATGATTACTTGCTGATCAATTACATATCATTATTTAGGCTATCCGGTGGTTATGCTTTGTTTCCCTAAGAAAATCTTAAGCTGCTCCACACTGTTCACAGGATCTAGGAACTCAGTAAACGTGTGCTGAATCAATGCTTGCAAGGCTAGGTGTCACATCTCAAGTCTAGCCAATTATTATAGGAGACTTAGACATATCCTGCCTCATTAGAAAAACTAATGGGAGTGGATGCTTATATTCCTATTCATTCTACTCAAGTACGATCATGAAGCCTGACTGGTGATAATTTAATAATGATAACATGTCTGATATTTGCTCTTCATAAATTTGAGAGTAGATAGCTAGAATGAAACCACCAATTTTAAGTCACATTGTCTACTGGTCTAATAGCTAAAGAATTAGTCTTAATACCACAAAACTTGGTTAGGAAACTAGGAAAATAATTATGTTTATAAAAATATAATTTTAAAACTGAAACCATACCAGTGTTCATTACTCACTTTCAAATGTAAATCATTCCATTCACTCTGACAAGTATCTATTGAGCATAACATGTACTATGCAAATCAAAATACTGATTACTTGGTCCATGCACACTAACCATGGAAATTGAACATAGAACATTCTCTGTCGCTCTTTATGAGGAGGAAAACATAAACATGGTGCAGAGAAATACCTCTAATACACAGGTTCTATCAGTCTGCTTTATCTCCTTTAATCCAAATAAATGTAAATAACCATAAATAATATTTCAAGAAGCTTTGTCTACAATCGTAAAATAACATATATTTTTAAACCCTGCCTTGGCTTTCACAAATTAACTTATGCCTCTCTCAGGAGAAAAAAAAGTTTACATTACAAATTTCAGAATTCAAAATACATTCCCTGCATTCTCCATTCCTTATTCTCACTTCTCAAATGTTACGTAGAGAAAAACTGGAGAAACAATCATACTAGATCTCCAGTATCACCCCGGTCCACACATCTGACATGGTGAATGTCCATGCCCTCAAAATCCAAAAAGCATTACCTAAACCCCTCACTTGGACTGAACCCACTGGCTTCTTTATCAACACTCGGTGTGCCCTGAATCATCTCACTGATGCATTCAAACATCAAAGCACCTATATGCCAGGCTCTGTTCCAAGTATAAAACTAGGGATGAAGAGCTGAAGCACAGCCAGTCCTTACCCTCAAAACATTTACAGTTCAGAAGGATAGACACGCACAAAAACAAATAAGGACCATAAGGAGTTGTGGATGCCCTGCTCAAAGTGCACAAACAAGGCTCCCGTAGCTTCACAAAGCACAAGGCTCAAGAAGCAAGTTGCTTTCATTGTGTAATTGCTTAACAAATGTCCTGCATATTTCAAAGTGTGATTTAATCAACTAGAAATTTTAAAATAAAGTACAAATATCTTCTCATGAGAATATTGAGAATCAATGGACTTAGCACAGACTGACACTGTTATTCTCATTCACTCGTAACACTAATGAAAACAATGTATATATCACTTCATCAGTATGATGGCATATCATCTAGTCAATAAAAATTATACTCTCAAGGTTTCAAATAACTTGAAGAATGTTGGATGGAAAAGTTAAGATTGAAAATGAATGAAGAATATGTTTGTAGCTGTAGTAAAAATTGCCTAGAAAAAAGGGATGACAAAATATACTAACTAGTTATTTCTGTTTATTACTTTCTTCTCTATAGTATCAAGTATTTTCTAAATTTACAGTTGTAATCTGAAAATAAATATTTTATATAAATAAAATTCCACACTGTCCTAAAAAAGAAATCTGTATTCCCCAACATTTGAGGAAGCAAAGGAAGTATACTAAAAGGTTAGTGGAAGAAAGAAAAGGTATTGAAAGGAAAGCTAGCACTTGCCTAACATTTTTTTTTTTTTTTTTAAGATTTTATTTATTTATTTCCCACAGAGAGAGACGGTGAGAGAGGGAACACAAGCAGGGAGAGTGGGAGAAGGAGAAACAGGCTTCCCGCCAAGCAGGGAGCTGGATGCGGGGCTCAATCCCAGGACCCTGGGATCATGACCTGAGCCGAATGCAGAGTTAATGACTGAGCCACCCAGGCGCCCCTCGCCTAACATTCTTATCACAAGAGATTCTCAGATATTTAATGGGAGCTTATGACTGCTCATTTTGCAACTGAGTAAATTTTTATCAAATGTAAATCTTTATATCCAAATTAATTAATATGCATTACTGCAATTTCAGGAACCTATATGTATTGGGGCAGTAATGAAATAGAAGCACACCAGACCCTCCATATCATCATCATCATCATCATCATTAATTTTTAGGTAGTCTCCACACCCAGCTTAGAGTCCAATTCAAGGCTTGACCTGAGGACCCTGAGATCAAGACCTGAGCTGTTATCAAGAGTCAGATGCTTAACCGACTGATCCACACAGGCGCCCCAGTCCTTCACATTATTAAAAGTGTCCTCAACCCTCCTGTCTGCCCTTCTTCCCTGTGGCTTCCCCTGCTGCCATGCCCGGGCTCCTGTGCTCCTGGCCTCAGCGTTCCCCTCCCCACCAGCAGTGTGACGGACTCAGAGCGCGGGCAGAGTGCTGACAAAACCAAGTCACTCTAAACAGTCAATGGTAGAAGTATAAGGAGTGAATTTCAAAGACTACTTTAAAAGGGCCAAAGGGACCAAAGAATGTGTTACTGACATTTTTGTGCTGTTCATATGCTAATTTGGACAATGCTTTAAATAAAATAAAAAGTTGCCATATTATTTTATTGTTATTTGGCCAGAAAATGCTGAGAAGGATGTCTTTGCAGTATTTTGTGTTAAGTTTCTTAGAAAATCACTTTTAGTCACATTAAAAAAAACAAAGCCAGATAATGAGGAGGGAGAATTATTTGCCCCGAGATCTGATCAACATTTCCCTTCATCTTTAATATCGTTACCTTCAAACAGTCACCAAGGATCTCAGAGCTTCCAGTTTCTCTAGAGGGGCTGAGCTAAATGGTCTGTAATGTCTCTTCCAGCTATGAAATTCTACATTTTAAAAAAAATGTTTCCAGGTTTAAACAAGGCCTCTTGAAAAATAATAAAAAAAAAAATTTAAACTGGAAAAAAAAATTAATTGCTCAAATGAATTAAGACACTTATTCCCACTACATAGATTTGAAATAATTATACACATGGTTTTTTAGCTTTCATATTTTTCAAGTATATAAATGCAGCACCAAAATATATATAGATCAAAACAAAACTGGCAATCTTAGTAATAAAATAGAAAACAAGCCTAGCTCTGCAATAGAATGGCAGTGAGTGGTTTTGCCTCTGATTTGGGTAATTCAGGAATTAAAATAATTTCACATAATGCAAAAACCAAGACTATCTTATTATTATAGTTAATAGCATTACTATTAGCAGTAACTTTTTTTTTTTTTTTATCACCTACTATATGTCAGGGGCTGGGTGTTTAACCTCATTTTTAATTTAATCCACATTATAGCCTATAGGTACAATTATAATTCCAGATGCAAATAATCAAGGCTCAGAGAGGTTAAGTAACTTGATGAGGTGACCAAACCAGTGAGTGGAAGAACCAGATCTGGAACACAGGTCTGTCTGATCTGCCTGTGCTCTTGACCATTGCCCCAACACTCACTCTGCTCGTAAGATGCCTCAGTGACACACCATTGTCCATTACGTAACCTCCCAGACCTTCTTGAGCTGACTCCCAACCTACCTCTTCAGAGTTGTTTCCACTGTTCCCTTTTGTAGGTACTTCATTCAAGTGAAAAGGAATCACTTCCTTTTCCCACCTTTGTGTCTTTGACTAAGCTCTTGGTTCCCAGACCTGTATTCCCAGGCCCTAAACATGTCTCAGATTATACTCATTGATCATGAAACCAGTCTACCTTGTCTGGAAGCAATGAGCCCTGCCTCGATTCTCACATCACATCGTTTGCTCCTCTTGTGTAGCACGTATCAGCGAGCTATTGTTGATAGCGGGATTTATCACCTCCTCTACAGTGCAGTCCTTATGTACAGAATCAATAAGGGTTCACTTTTGTATCCTCGAAGCGTTTAGTACAAGGGGAATGTAACTGGTTTAGAATATGAGTCAGAAAGTTTAAAAATGAGTATTTTAAGTCCTGCTAACACTCATTGGAAACTCGAGCTGCTCTAGCTGAGGATCACTTAAGAGAGAAACATTTGACAGGGAAACACACACTTACTTACACAACAACATACACACACACTCTTAAAGAAATTAAGTAAAACAGAAGTAGAAGTATGGAAAGCTGAGATTATTTGTTGGTTTTAGCTAATTTTCACTGAAGCATAAAGAAAGAGAATCAACTTAGGCCAGGGAAGTCTAGGGCTTCCTCTTTTTTACATTTCCGATTCTCACAACTACTGATGCCCTGGATAAAGGAGTGTATCTCGTAATTTTTTTAAATTTCATCAAAGAAAACTCACTTTAATATTTTCACTCTTATTTACCTCTCTGGTTAATCTGCAAAACTCAAAGTAAAAATTGCAGCAGTGTCTGCACAGTAAAAACATCTAGACATTTATGGTTAAAGTTAAAACTTTTTTTCTTACCATGAGATTTTAATTAGAAGCAGAAAACATGGATCAAATAAACTTTTAATGTGCACACAGAATTTGTCTGCCCTTGCAGGCCATGGAGTTCTGCTGCGAGGAGCTCTATAGCCAACTATTTATGGCTCATAACAAAATGTTTGCCATCAAACAATGTCTTGGCTCTGTTTTCTGCTTACAATATGTCTGTTCATCCTTAACTGCCTGCCTGCTTCACTTCCCTAGAAACCTCTACAAGAACTGAATCCATCAGCTTTCCACTCCTCCAAATAATAATCTGTCATCATTAAGAAAAATAAAACCATCTTATCCAAGGACCCCGGTTTTACTACCTTTCATCACAACATTTCAGACTGAATCACTATCATCTTACTGGATTATGTCATTGAGATTCCTTTCTCTTTTAGCATCCACATGCATGTGTGTAATCAATCATTATATCATCAATTCTCCATTCGGAAATTTTCTGGGATTTACTCTTCATCATTCTTACCACCTTCAGCCTAAAACAAGCTGTGACTTCCCATAGCCTATCCGTTCTGCAGAGACCTCTGTGAGCTACAATGTGAAAGTCAGTCCCTTCAAAGAACATGGTAGTTAACTATAAAAGAGATCCAAACATATAATAAGAAAATAAAGTTAGTTAAAAGACCTACATATCAGGCACACAATAAGTATTTATTGAAGGTGGAGATATAATCTATTCATGAATATTTTAAGGATAGAGAATTAAAATACAAATACAGCATATTCTGACTGTACAATTTCATCTTAAGTTATTCCACATGATATCTTTTATGTTTCTAGTTCCTGACTTGCTCCACATTCTTACTGTCCAGAAATAGATCTAACAGTTGTGGCCACAGATGGTAAATACTTATTAATTGAAAAATCCAAGATACTAACCATTGCACAAATATTTTTCTAGTAGGTGTTTTTGGAATTGTTACCAATTTACTGGCTTTTGTTTCCTAGTCCTCCCTAGATCATTATTCCTGGATTAGACTATAGCAGATGGCAGAGATGACTTCTTTTTTTTTTGGGTGTTCTAAATTTTTTTTTAACTTCAATCTACAGTTGAGGAAGTAATAAACATTCTTGACTACTTTGAAAAGCATATTTCATTTCTCTGTGTTTAAGCAGCAAGTTTATTCACCAAGACCCAGAACCAATTTACTGTCCTCAAACATTTTAAATGCTTCATTTTCTCTAAGTAATACCGATGTAACAACCGTATGCCTTACCCGCCATAATCACACAGTAGATACGCTGGGTGGATGTACAGAAGAATTGCACTTGAAAAGATGAATTTTTGCATTCTTTAGCAACAGAATCGATCCTATATAATAAAGAATAAACAGCACAGGGGAGAAATAAGAAAATCTTGTATTTGGGTTGAAGCCATATTTTCCAAAATGCTGTTCAGGGCCATGAACCTCAGTCACTGTGCTTGCTTGGCACTTCCCTTGTGAAATATTCAGAAGATCCTATCTGATGAAAACTAACCTAGACCTTTATTTTATTGACTTAATTGTGTCAATAGGAGCCATCCTCCAATGAAATTTCTCACTCTACAATAAAAAATAAATAAAGGTCTAGTGTCAAGTTATTTTATGTTATTAAATATTGTAGGATTGATAAGAGAACACCAATATGTTTTACAGAATCGAAGTATTGAGCTAAGACATATGCAAGTTCATGTTTATGGTGTGTTAGATGTCTGGTATTAACATATCTTGCCAATCTTCACCAGAACTCATGAGGCAGGTATTATAATTTTCTGCAGTTTTTAGATGTCAACTAAAGCACAAGGATATATAATTGGCCCGAGATCACCCGACCAATTAGTGGCGGAGCCAGGACTCAAATCAGCGGGTTTGACTTGAGAGGCCGTGCTCTTCACAATCCAGATAACAGCAGCCTGTGAAGGGAAACACAACGGAGTCTGAGTAGACTTTGCAAAAGCCAGATAAAAGAATGTGGCAAGCTAAATTCTGGAAATATGGAAGGGGAGGACCAGATCACAGCGAGGCATGGGGGAAATGTTATAATCTGTCTAAAATGTTAAGGGACCAATGGCTCTGGAGAAATCCAAAAATCCTTTGGTAATGCCGTCTCTAGAAGTGTCAGTAACACAAACTCATATACTGCTAGCTAAGCCACGCGCTTCATTCCTATCTCAGCAAAATTGTAAGCTACGTCTCCTGGATGATTTCCCGTAGGAAGAAAGCTCCAATCTTAGGACCAAATTAATGCAAAAATGATATTTTCTTTACAGAATTTCATTTACAAAAATTAATTTCTACCTGATATTAATAGATTGCATCGAATCTGAATAGAAAGGCTACCCTTAGTTACGTTAGACCTGAACTCACCAGTACAATAGCCCCTAGTCACGTGCAGCTAGTCTGCTCTTGAAATGCGGCTAGTCCAAATTGAGATGTGCTCTAAGTATAAAATAGACATTGGGTGTTGAAGGGGGGAAAAAAAGCATGCAAAATATCTCATTAGTAACGTTTATATTAATTACATGTTGAAATGATAATATTCTGGATTAAATAAAATATATTATTAATTTCACCCATTTCTTTTTATTCTTTTTAAAAATACAGAAATGCTAGAAAGTTTAAAATTACATATACAGCTTACATTGTGTTTCTCGTAGAATGCTTTTGATCCTTTAATTGTACTTAGTGAATATACTAATATGTATTCACATTGTATTACATAGTCTGAATCATATGCGAGGATTAAAACTTTTCTTCTGAATTCATATCTGATACAACTTTTAGTTTCTGATTAAATGCACCACATTTACTCAAATGCACTTTTGTTTTCAAATTCTGCACCAAGCAGGGGAAAGAGAGCTCTCTTACTTTGTTTGGTGCCACACTACTCACAAGACGCTTGCAAAGCACTGGAGCCACCAACTGTTCAAAAGTGGCAACGCCCAGCTGCCTCAGACCTTCCCAGAACGAGAAATGAACATGTGACAAACACAAGTCTATGAAGGAAAAAGTGTTTTAAATCATATATAGACAATATGCATGATTTCTATTTTAAACTGATGTGGTTTGTTCATCCAGCAAAAATACAGTGGCTCACATTTCAGTAAATTCTATTGGGAAAATAAATGGAAATCGTTCAAGAAAAAAATACTGAAAGTATATAGAAAACTGTATGCAGATTAAAAGATTTCAAATAAACATTGATGAGTCACATATAATAATGCTGTTTGAAAATTTTAATTGGCAGAAATCAGAAAATAACAATAAATCTTTCCTGTAACAGAATAAAGCAGCTTATATGTACTTTTAAAAACATGCTAATGAGTTTGAGAATATTTTTATGATTTTAAAAAGTTATCTGTAACGATGGAATAGTATGAATACTATGGTTCTGCAGGGCCTTTTTGCATGCAGAAGTGTTGCTAATGAAAGTTTGGCTACTATCAGTTTCCCAAGTGCCGGTGGGTGCTTCATTTAGGACCAGATGGCCTCGCTCTATGGCCACTGAGGCCTGATGGACCCTCTTGGCTCCCACCAGTGTCCCAGAGTCCCCTGGCTGGTTTGGTGGAAAATTTTCCAGGCTTGCTTGGCCTGATGAATAAGGAGGTCCATGTCTTCTGCCTGAGGCTAAATAACAGAGGCAAAACAATCAATTTAGCAAACTTAAACCTTCAAATATGCAGCCGTAGGGCATAAGTCCAACCGTGGAATCTTGGTCCATCCAGTTTGTCTTTATTGGGTGTTTAACAAGCCCAGCAAGGATATCACCACAGCTCTGGGGAGTCTTCTACAAAGAAGGGTAGGCCATGGTTCTTACCTGTGATGCTTGTAGTCAAAGAGAACCCCGAAAATCTCTGGTGTCATCCACATATGAATATAATAACTGCCAAACACTCATCTTATTTCCTATAGCAAAATGAACCTTAGAAATTTGGTGACATCTGAAAAAAAGAATATCCCAGTCACTGTGCTTGGAGAACATCAAAATGAAACATAGCATATTTGTACTGGTGACGGCTTTAGAGGAGGATGCATTACAAAAAGATGAAGCCTGGCTTCACAGGCCATTTGAGGAGAGAAACATGAAAACTGTTTGGAAACTTAAGCTCTCCTTATTTTGAGGCATACATATCTTTAGGCAAACGGAATAATTTTGATGTTTAAAGGGATTTTCTGTGATTTTAAGAATAGTGTGTGATCTTCTCTTTTCCTCTGTGGAGTCAAACTCCTTAGCAATTTATTATTTTAGGTTTTCTAATTCTGACTTGAATTATATGATAAATAAATCTTCCCTGAGAAAGTTTCTTAAAACTATCAGTGTCTTGGTAAAGGCCTATATTCAAGTGCATTTAGTAGGTTTAAAACTAGACACCATCTCAAAGTTTTATTCTGATTTATTATCTTTTAAATGCATACATTTGAAATTGTCTCCTTTGAAAATGTGTTGTTTATGATGTAATTTTACATTAAGAATTATTCTTAGAAAAATAGCTCTAGATGTTTATGGGTAATGTGTGAAAGCTCTGTAATATATAACATTTGCCATCAATATACTTTCAAACAGAGAAACAATAAAGTATTAAAGTATATGTTGCAGGTAGAATAGATAACCACTCTGTTTAGTGTTATATAGAAGTGGTAGAGATATGATTTTTACCCTAATGGAAACTATACGCTAATTGTGTAGGAAAGACTGACATGTGACATGGGAATGAAAATTACAGAGTGAGAGTGGGTGTTAAGCCTTGTAATGAATGCCAATGGGATCAAAGAAGTCTTGATGCAGCAGGAAAGTTATCATTGAAGAGAAGGGAACTGTGAGAGCTTTAAAGAATAAATATAACTTGGACAAATAGAAGAGGGAGAGAGAGATGTTCCAGGAAATGGAAACAAAAAGAAAGATGATAGAAAAATATTAATTTGCCTGTGAAATAATAAGAACAAGAGGCTAAAAGAAAAAAGTATATATATATATACATATGTATGTGTGTATATATATTGCATTTATCTTTCAAAATACCTGATTTAAAACCATTGTCCTCTTCTTAAATTTTATTTTATTATGTTATGTTAATCACCATACATTACACTAGTTTTTGATGTAGTGTTCCATGATTCATTGTTTGCATATAACACCCAGTGCTCCACTCAATATGTGCCCTCTTTAATACCCATCACCAGGCTAACCCATCCCTCCACCCCCCTCCCCTCTAGAATCCTCAGTTTCTCAGGGTCCATAGTCTCTCATGGTTTGTCTCCCCCTCCGATTTCCGCCCCCTTCATTTTTCCCTTCCTACTATCTTTTTTTTTTTTTTTAACATACAATGTATTATTTGTTTCAGAGGTACAGGTCTGTGATTCAACAGTCTTACACAATTCACAGCGCTCACCATAGCACATACCCTCCGCAGTGTCTATCACCCAGCCACCCCATCCCTCCCACTCCCCACCACTCCAGCAACCCTCAGTTTGTTTCCTGAGATTAAGAATTCCTCATATCAGTGAGATCATATGATACATGTCTTTCTCTGATTGACTTATTTCGCTTAGCATAATACCCTCTAGATGAATGGATAAAGAAGATGTGGTATATATATATATATATACATATATATATATAATGGAATATTATGCAGCCATCAGAAAAACCCGAAATCTTGCCATTTGCAACAACATGGATGGAACTAGAGGAAAACCATTGTCCTCTTAAGACCAGTTATTAGGGTGCCTGGGTGGCTCAGTTGGTTAAGCGACTGCCTTCGGCTCAGGTCATGATCCTGGAGTCCCGGGATCGAGTCCCACATCAGGCTCCCTGCTCTGCAGGGAGTCTGCTCCTCCCTCTGACCCCCCCCCCCATGTGCTCTCTCTCTCATTCTCTCTCAAATAAATAAATAAAATCTTAAAAAAAAAAAAAGACCAGTTATTAGATAATGTTATTAAAATGGTTTAGCCGAATTTAGTCATCATTTTGTATGTATATACTTAAGCATAATCAAACAAGTTCTAATACCAATATTTATTTGGATAAATTTAAATTTTATTAATGTTAGTTATTGTTATTTTTTCTTCAACTTACAATAGAATGAAACCAGGCAGCTCCTGGTTTTTGTTCATGGCATTCACAGATATCATCAAAAAAGAATTACTAATTTGGCATCATTATCTTCAAGATTATAATTTTGTCGAAGAAAATTCAACTAGAAGAAACATCCTGCCACTCCAGGTGGAGATAAGTGCGTGTGATTGGAACTCATCTGGTTTTGTGGGTGAATGAAAAAGTGCCAAACATCACTGGGCTGCAAGATCATAGCTTTCTATACTGGCATGTTTGAGATCAGTTGACAACTAAAATGGTGCCTTGAATTGCTACCTGTCGAGAGGTTTTGTCATAACAAGGACTCTAATATGTGATTGCTGATTTTCCAAAAGACAAGTCTTCACAAGTCTTTAAATGAACCTTTTATAGAAGCTTTACTATTAGGAGGATATAACCAACCCAAATTCCAGCTCAGTTTGACAGGGAAGAGTTAACTCATGAACTGGTCATTTGACAGATATTTTCAGCCACATGAATAAGGTAAATTCTTTGACTGGAGGCCTTGACGTGACATTGTAGATACTGATGGGAAAAACAAAAAAACAAAACAAAACAAAAAAAAACACTTATTGTTAGGTACACATTGTCACTCTGGAAAGAGATACTGAAAGCAGACAACCTTGTAGGATGGTCTAGTGCTGGAGAAAATTCTTCAGGCTACGGATGAAAATAACAGAGTCCCGAAATTTTCACTCTAAACAGAAATCTGTAGACACCTATAAGCACCACAAGCCACACTGAAGATGTCTTCTGCATGTTCATAGGTAGGGAGCAGCAAGTATTCCTGACTTGCCAAAGAAGAATGAATCAAAAACCATTCCACTGTGTCAATTTTGCATTCCAGCCAAGCAGTGCATCCTTCTCCTTGAATTTACGTTTTAACTTATTTGATTTTTTTTCATTTTCAATATTTGAAAAAATGTTAGGAAGATAGAATTCTTTAGACATGTTGCTTTGTCATCTATATGAAGAAAATCAAATTCTACTATAGTTAATTGTGCTAATGTGTAAAAATGGGGGGTCCTTGGATTTCATTAGATTTCAAAGGACCCAAGACCCATAAAGACTAAGAAGCATTGTTTTATAGACATACTACAAACGATGAGGCATATATTGGCTCCTCTTCAAATATAGTACAGGAGTTGTTCAAAACTATGTTGCAAGAGACAACTCAAACTAGCTTAAGTAAAAACTGAAGTTCAGTTGCTTTAATAAGTGAGATATTTCATGGTAAAGCTGGGTCTGGGATCAAAATGATATAGTGAAGTAGGCTTGTGCTCATTTGTTCTCACTCTCTCTCTCTTTCCACATTGTGGAAAAAATGGCCACCCACAGATTAGTAATCCCGACAGAAAGCTGCAGCCCTTACCCTCCCTGAAGTTATTCGGTCAAATGAGCTACTTATCATTCTCACTGAGGCTGGGACAGGTGTCCACTTTTATGATTACAGATAGGTGGAATGATCCTCATTTAACTCACTCCCCATAAGGAAATGGAATTCTCTTACCAGTAATAGAGCAGTAGAAGTGGAGAGCTATCCATTGTCCACCTAGGAAAAACATGCCCTTTACCCCATAGGTGTAAACTGGGTGTGTTGAACAAGCATGACATAAGGATTGTGATCACAGTGACAATTAAGTTTTGTCCCTTACTTTGGCTTCAAAACTTACTCAGTTCAGGTAATCTTCCCTTACCTTGAAAGACTATTGGACAGGTCCATAATTTTTGTGGTCACTCACTTGCAAAAATTAAAAGTTCTTCAGTTATTGTTAGTAGTAAACACAATTTCAATTTAAAAATTAGACACCCAGTACAAAATATTAAACCAAATCTTAAGCTTGAAACAACATTGAACATTCTTTTTTTCCCAAGCTTGGATCTGCTCTCTCTGGAGGCATGCCATGGGGAAGGAAGGAGGGAGGTAGAGGGAACAGGGGTGCATCCTTTGTGTTCTCTGATCCCGCCCTTTCTCTCTTCAGAGATTCCTTAACACACTATCTCTCTTACACTGCCCTTGATCCAGTCAGGCAGATGACTCTTCCAGATGATCTTCTACCATTTTGTTCTACACCCTTAGGCCTATGTATGTTCATCTTCATTCTTTCTCTGAGATTTTCTGGCCCTCATTGGACAAGATTCATGACTTCCTACACATATCCCACCTCTGGTTCATCCCTGAGTATTTGTCATCCTAACATCCTAACATAACTTAGCCTCTCCTGATTAACACACGTCAACAACTCTCTCCAATAAAATCTCTTGACCAAATTCCTCTTTACTACACCCGGACTCCTTTTTATATTCCTTAAGGAACAGGTTTTTAGAGATGGTTCCTTTCTAATTCTGCATATGTAAGCTTCATGTGGGCAGAAAATTTTAACTGCTTTGTTCACTGCTTCATCCCCAGCACCCAGAATAACAAGTGGCATGTAATAGGCATTCTATGTTGAATAAATCAGTATGAAGTTGGAGACTGTCATTTAGGTAATCTGATGTTGATCACTGGTGCCTCTGTCAAAATGGAGACAGGAAAGATCCAGTTATAACATCATATTAGACATGCACAAACAATTCCCACATTTCCTCTGCCTCATATAGTAAATACAATTATCCCACTTACAACTGAAAATGCACTTACACTTCCCCAGAGGCAGAGAACAAAAAATCAAATCCAGCTACTGTGTAAATGGTATGTCTAGGAGCTCTTAAGCATACTCTTCTTAGTCCAAGGTGCTTTGTCATATCTGGGAACATTTGACTAAATTATAGGTTTAATCACTCTATGTACTGGTTATCTATTGTTGAGTCACAAAACCACTCCAAAACTTCATGGTTTAAAACAATGATATTTATTCTGTTCATAGGCCTGCAATTTGGGAAGGGCTTGGTGGGGGCATGTCATCTCTACTCCTTTCAAGCTGAAAAGGCTTGAAGGCTGATGGGTTGGCATCATCTGAGGACTCAGTCACCAACATTTGGTTGATATTGATTCTCAGCTGAGACGGTGGCCGGGATACAGACACACAGATTCTCATAAGGGTACTTAGCTTCCTCAAAGTATGGTGATTTGGTTCCAAGGGTAAGTATCAAGTGGTTCAGGCAGTAACTGTATTCTTTTTATGTGCAGCCTCAAGAGTCACAGTGTCACTTTTTTCACGGTCACAGGCTCTCCCAGATCCAAAGAGAAAAAACACAGACCCCCCCCATCTCAATGAATATGTGTCAACATTGCACCATAATAAAAGCTTGAAGGATGGGATACATATTATTGTGATCTTTGGAAAACACACTCTTCCATACCCCAAAATATCAGTTTACGACAATGAAGACAGGCAGAATTCCCACATTTGGAAGAAGAACAAGAGTGTAACAACAAATGGTCCCACGCCTTACACCACGTCTTGAGGCCAGGAACAGCAAGGCCCACCCTCCTGAGTTTTATTCCTCTGTCAGTCCTGCAGCCACCGGCTGCGTGTCCACCTCAGTCTTACCTGAAAGGGGTTTGGGGAGTAAGTCTCTATTTTTAACAGCTCTCTTTTTGTTAGCAGTGGTTCTGAAGCTCTGAGAAAACACAATTAAGAGAATTAATCATCACAGTACTTTCAGGATCCAGGTTTCTCTTGAACCACCTAAAATCTGAGATGCCGGTCAATTCCATTTCTCTTACTTTCACCAGCTCGAATGCTAGCCCATGGTCTGCTTGCCCTCAGATACACTCACTGCCTTCTTGTTCTTCTCAAACTTCATAGGCTCTTTCCCAT